>NC_091139.1:44424309-45064309 GCF_041381155.1 Argopecten irradians
GAAGGAATCATGGGATCTCAGTTTATCACTGAGACTTTCCTTTGGCACTGATCATGGATTTTGAAATTCTAAAAAAACTGATTTATAACTAATACCAACTAGGCATGTGATCTTCTAGGCAATATTAACATTAAATTATTTAACATTTAAGAATTCATACTGTTATTGAAAATATTGATATAGCAGATGCGAAGGTTATGAAATATTACTGAATTCTACAAACACATAACAAATCACTACATTCTCCTCTGTAAGACTTGAGTGATTATCTGTGGAGTTTTTGACGAGCAGACGCAGTGCATCCCTATCAATGTTATGCTTGGATGTAGTCTGATGGTTGGGTCAGTAAGTCTATCTTCAGTAACTCTAAGCCACGTACCACAGATGGTTATCAGCCCCTAAAAAACTGTTCTTCTCAACAGACGAGATGATAGGGCATGACCAAACACACAATACAGGCTCGTCAATGAAGCCAAGATAGATCTGCAGTTTTTGAACTTAAGGCCATGAGAGTTCTAAGGACTATGAATATCCTTCAGCAATGAATTTGAAAAAAATAAATAAATAAATAAAAAAAAGAAAAGATATCAAAATATTTTTATTATACCAATTCACACTATATGATCAGAACCAATATAAAATCTCCCTGAAAACCAAAGCACTAGCTGTGCACCCCCACCACTGTGGAGTCTATGATAATATAGTATACAACAGATGGTACAGTAACTCTCCTTCATTCACAAAAAAATCTCTTATACATTATACCATAAATATACAGAAATATACAGAAACTTCCTGTTTCACCAGAACACCAGACATGAAGAAAATTATATAATTAAGATTTCTTTCATCCACAATATTACCTACAAGTCATTATGATGATTTTTACTCACAACTGTTGTGATGCTGAAATCCCACTAAACATTGCATTACTAAGGTCAAGGAGAACAACCCTGACACAGGAGTTATTTTGAAACAGGATATCTCTTAAAACCTTCTTGCCTAATTTAAGACAGGAGCTAAGCAGGTCAAAGGGATTCCCCTAAGTAATGTGTCTGCATCTACAAAAACCAAACAAGATAAAGCCCACCTTTTGCCCCTTGGTTTCACTTAGGAATGAAAGTCTGGTTTTAATTTGTTAGAAAATCAGAAAAAATGACAGGAAGAGATGAATCCTGGTGTTTGAAGTTGGGACTCCAAAAAGAACTTAGATATACCAAAATGAAATGAAAGACCAAGAGACATGTTGTAATCTATCCATGTCAAATAAAATTTTGATATTTCTATTTGAAAATTCATGAACTTGTTTATTTTTAAATACTGCTAACCTTGACCTTTGATCAGATGCAAAGAGTATGCTGCCAAACAAGAGACAGACCGACACTGATGAATATGCATGCTTCCCTGGCACCATGATTCTTATTGTTTTTGTGGTAGACTCCTGAGAACCAGATGTGATAGTCTGCCTTTGTTCCTGGTGACACCCATCTTTATAGTGCAGCACTTGTACATGGTGTTTCAGGATATTTCAATGTCAAGGCCAATGTTCAAATACACATTAGCAACTATTGCTTGGCAATACCTCAATGTTAAGGTCAAAGGTCATTGTTCTGAGGAAAATGTCTCAGGAAATTCTGCTAGTCCACTGCTGAACCTTCTAATACATGAATGAGTATGGCAGCAACAGTGTTACAAATAGCAACAGTACACCAGCATTGTGAACTTATTACCATGCAACAGCCATACAAACAAATGGTAGGTCTCAAATTACTACCCAAGACAATGGCCTTAGAACTTAAGATATGCCAGGATGCATTTTCATTGCAGGGTTTTGATTTTTCATACAGCTCCTTCTTTTGTAATTTGTTAGTCATTTTAATCTCTAGAAATTGTGCTGAATTAGAATTAATTGTGTGTAGATTGAGAAGGAGGACTGTGGTAGCCATTGTCTGTCGGTCTGTACAGGAAGCATATGTAAAAACAATCACAAACATTTGCCACATTTATATACAATTCAGACTTAATCAAAGCCTCGTCCAAACTTCCCTCCCGATAGGGTTCAAATCAAAGCACAATTAAACGATGTCACATGTGGGGGCGGAAACTCGACACTGAAAGGATGTTTAAATGACGTCTGCTCAACAACAACAAAGATGGCTGCTGTAACAATTGCTGAAAATGGAGATTTTTTTTGAGGTTTTTTCACACTTTGCAGACAAGCCAACGAAAGCATCACTCACTACTGTAATTAGACGCTGACTGAACAGGAAATTCCTCGTAGACTTTGGTAAACCTGGTTATCATTTACAACATGTGTCCCAGAAAACCGTGCAATATAGTTTTTGTTTGTCCTAACTTCATTTTCAACTTTTTTCTTCCTGTAACAAAATCTGTTAAATTAAATGAAAACTCCCATAATCCTCTGGAACTGACAAATTAATCTGTCAGTCTTGAAAACCTTAAATTGCAATGCTCCTTATACACCAAAAGCAATTAAGTCCTGGTTCAAGGAAAATTCTGTTTTTCATATTCTGAAATAATTTGGAATTATTTGAAGCAGTAAGGTGTCTAGACATAACATATTGGCTGTGATATATGCTTGTGGTGCCTATATTTCATGCTTGAGCATTAATACTTCACAGCCAAAAGACAGTTTCTAGATGTTCTTGCTCCTCAAAGGTTAAAAATAAACTGTTTACCCCCACTTCAAACGTAGAATTTTATGACTTGATGTTCAACTGGAAAAATCATGTCAACAAGCATTAGTTATCCAGCAAACAACCTCATCATTGTTTACTATGGGTTGACCACCACATTAAGAACCCTTCAGCTTCCCCAGCAGTACACAACAACATGCTGGCTTGGCAATAGGCCTTGAAATTAAAGGCATGTCAGATCTCAGAAACTGAATAATCACCAGTAGTCTACAAACAGGAGCCGAGGACGGTCTAGTATAGCCAAAAAGTTCCTGTTTATTATTTCTGTTTTATGTTAATTATACCTGTAAAAACTATAACAAAGACAAACTTCTAACGAGATAAAAATACCTGGTAATACATTTTTACATAAAAGTCATGTGGAATTAACTATCTTACAAACTATATTACAAATGAAAAATTCCTGAAATTACAAATTCATCTAAAATAGACCAAAACTTTCAACAGAGATTTATATATTAGCCAATGGCAAAGTACCAAGACATTTTATTGATAGAATGAAATAGTTCACATACATTATTTGTATTTATTACCTTTACAATATAGTAAATTGTTGTCTTCAGAAATGACTGAGATCTGCTTCTTATGATGAAGTCACAAGATGAAAGTGATAAAGATAAAAAAAAAACAATTTTGGGATGCCAGTACTAAGCTATGAAAAACCTGTCAAAGACCAGATAAAAATCTGTTAGGAGTAAATAGATATGACCGTTTCTCTCTTTCACTCTAAAGATAAGATCAAAAGGCATCAGAGCAGACATAAATCTCACCTCATAGGACAGAGAAGGACCAGGGAATTTAAGACAGACAAGACTAGTAAATGATAGAACAAAAAAACAAGGGTCTATCGATGTTGGAATGGTGAAAATGTTCTTACAAACCCCGTGCAGACGACACCGAGCAGACAACACCGAGCAGACGACACCACTGAATTGAAAGAACATGAAGCAGCTAGGACTATATGATCTATAATATTTATTATACATTGCAACTCCATAACATGTCGTCAGTGTATGGAGTCTCAAGCTCTATGCATGTTAATGAGATTTCTACGATGGACAAAAAATATGTGTTTCTTATGAGTCAAGCTCTACCATAATCTAATGAGGCTGCATGATGAGAAATTTTTGTCTTGCACCAATTGTCAAAAAATGACAAGAATTTTAGCATGTTAAGAAAGGAAGAATAAATGAGGTGCTTTCTCACATGTATATATCCCTGACCTGAGATTTGGTTCCAGTGACTTCTATCTTGTTTAGTGCATTAAGGTGAAATCAAAGTCCATCACATGTGGGATTTATCAGTCATTCATTTGAATGTCCCAGATTAACTAACAGGAATTCGGAAAACTAATTCTGCAGTTTTTCCTTTCCCAAATATTCTCTTTACTTTATTCTGAGATAAAATACAAATATTTTCTTTCACAAAATGTTTTCTTTTTTCATAAGACACAATTTTAGAAACCAACAATGCTTCTCATGGTCTGGTCCAGGTGTCATATTATGGGATAGAGATTGGTAACTATGCAGACAATGCATCTGTTACACCCTACCCCACACATACCTACAGAAATCTGTAACTGGGAGCCCCTCATTTGACATGAGTAGTATATTTCTGTGTAATTTTCAGCATCTGGACCAATTTACATTATGTCTGTGCCAACAAAATCCTTTCCCCTAATGCTTCCTGTACATGATGTAATCTAGATCAATCAAAAGCTTGAAGCGCTTCCAAATATTATTGTTACACATTAACAAAGATTTGAAGAACCTTCATACAATGTTTGATAAGAAGGAACCGTTTTTTTGCCAACAGAAATATTGTAATATGTAAACTGCTGTCTAATAAGATTTGAAAATCTTGGTCAATGTTTTAGTAAAAATGGTTTTCATCTTAAAATCATTGCTGTGTATGATCTAGCATTTTTTCTGAAACAGTATTTCAATATTTTGGCATAAAACAATGATGTTAAGTGTAAAATACATGGAATATAGATCATATTGTAATTGGCTATAACCACTTCTATCACCGATTCCACAGCTGAACTCAGAACAATAAAGATTGGCAGAAAAAGACTGACAGTAAGTTGGAAGAATTACACACATACACAAAAAGTCAATTTAGATATACACACAGGTCACGGAGAAAAAACTGACATCGTGTACTACTGTACATGATATATATGAAAACATAAGAGGAAAAGCTGAAGATGAGCCAAGAATTGATAATTGAATAAGGCAGTGAGGCAGTCAAAGACAAGGGAGGGTTTGTACACAATGGTGATCATGTCATGTACGAGAGGAGGGATACACACAGGGAGTTCATCAGAACACAAAATAATAAAGGTATGTTTACACCTGTAGTAACAGCTTAATGTATCTTAACAGTGAGTAGATGTGGCCTCTAGCTATCCTACCCAGACACAGGACCAGTACAAACTTATACCCTATAGCCTACCCAGACACAGGTCCAGTACAAACTTATACACTATAGCCTACCCAGACACAGGACCAGTACAAACTTATACACTACAGCCTACCCAGACACAGGTCCAGTACAAACTTATACACTATAGCCTACCCAGACACAGGTCCAGTACAAATGTATACACTATAGCCTACCCAGACACAGGTCCAGTACAAATGTATACACTACAGCCTATCCAGACACAGGTCCAGTACAAACTTATACACTATAACCTACCCAGACACAGGACCAGTACAAACTTATACCCTATAGCCTACCCAGACACAGGACCAGTACAAACTTATACCCTATAGCCTACCCACTAAGCCTACCCAGACACAGGACCAGTACAAATGTATACACTGAAGCCTACCCAGACACAGGTCCAGTACAAATGTATACACTATAGCCTACCCAGACACAGGTCCAGTACAAATGTATACACTATAGCCTACCCAGACACAGGTCCAGTACAAACTTATACACTATAGCCTACCCAGACACAGGTCCAGTACAAACTTATACACTATAGCCTACCCAGACACAGGTCCAGTACAAATGTATACACTAAAGCCTACCCAGACACAGGTCCAGTACAAACTTATACACTATAGCCTACCCAGACACAGGTCCAGTACAAACTTATACACTATAGCCTACCCAGACACAGGTCCAGTACAAATGTATACACTATAGCCTACCCAGACACAGGTCCAGTACAAACTTATACACTATAGCCTACCCAGACACAGGTCCAGTACAAACTTATACACTATAGCCTACCCAGACACAGGTCCAGTACAAACTTATACACTATAGCCTACCCCCAGACACAGGTCCAGTACAAACTTATACACTATAGCCTACCCAGACACAGGTCCAGTACAAACTTATACACTATAGCCTACCCAGACACAGGTCCAGTACAAACTTATACACTATAGCCTACCCAGACACAGGTCCAGTACAAACTTATACACTATAGCATACCCAGACACAGGTCCAGTACAAATGTATACACTAAAGCCTACCCAGACACAGGTCCAGTACAAATGTATACACTATAGCCTACCCAGACACAGGTCCAGTACAAACTTATACACTATAGCCTACCAGACACAGGTCCAGTACAAACTTATACACTATAGCCTACCCAGACATAGGTCCAGTACAAACTTATACCCTATAGCCTACCCAGACACAGGACCAGTACAAACTTATACACTATAGCCTACCCAGACACAGGTCCAGTACAAACTTATACACTATAGCCTACCCAGACACAGGTCCAGTACAAACTTATACACTATAGCCTACCCAGACACAGGTCCAGTACAAACTTATACACTATAGCCTACCCAGACACAGGTCCAGTACAAACTTATACCCTATAGCCTACCCAGACACAGGTCCAGTACAAACTTATACACTATAGCCTATCCAGACACAGGTCCAGTACAAACTTATACCCTATAGCCTACCCAGACACAGGTCCAGTACAAACTTATACACTATAGCCTACCCAGACACAGGTCCAGTACAAACTTATACCCTATAGCCTACCCAGACACAGGACCAGTACAAACTTATACACTATAGCCTACCCAGACACAGGTCCAGTACAAACTTATACACTATAGCCTACCCAGACACAGGTCCAGTACAAATGTATACACTAAAGCCTACCCAGACACAGGACCAGTACAAACTTATACCCTATAGCCTACCCAGACACAGGACCAGTACAAACTTATACCCTATAGCCTACCCAGACACAGGTCCAGTACAAACTTATACACTATAGCCTACCCAGACACAGGTCCAGTACAAACTTATACACTATAGCCTACCCAGACACAGGTCCAGTACAAACTTATACACTATAGCCTACCCAGACACAGGTCCAGTACAAATGTATACACTACAGCCTACCCAGACACAGGTCCAGTACAAATGTATACATTAAAGCCTACCCAGACACAGGTCCAGTACAAACTTATACACTATAGCCTACCCAGACACAGGTCCAGTACAAACTTATACACTATAGCCTACCCAGACACAGGTCCAGTACAAACTTATACACTATAGCCTACCCAGACACAGGTCCAGTACAAACTTATACACTATAGCCTACCCAGACACAGGTCCAGTACAAACTTATACACTATAGCCTACCCAGACACAGGTCCAGTACAAACTTATACACTATAGCCTACCCAGACACAGGTCCAGTACAAACTTATACACTATAACCTACCCAGACACAGGTCCAGTACAAACTTATACACTATAGCCTACCCAGACACAGGTCCAGTACAAACTTATACACTATAACCTACACAGACACAGGTCCAGTACAAACTTATACACTATAGCCTACCCAGACACAGGTCCAGTACAAATTATACACTATAGCCTACCCAGACACAGGTCCAGTACAAATGTATACACTATAGCCTACCCAGACACAGGTCCAGTACAAATTATACAATTGCCTACCCAGACACAGGTCCAGTACAAACTTATACACTATAGCCTACCCAGACACAGGTCCAGTACAAACTTATACACTATAGCCTACCCAGACACAGGTCCAGTACAAACTTATACACTATAGCCTACCCAGACACAGGTCCAGTACAAACTTATACACTATAGCCTACCCAGACACAGGTCCAGTACAAACTTATACACTATAGCCTACCCAGACACAGGTCCAGTACAAACTTATACACTATAGCCTACCCAGACACAGGTCCAGTACAAACTTATACACTATAGCCTACCCAGACACACAGGTCCAGTACAAACTTATACACTATAGCCTACCCAGACACAGGTCCAGTACAAACTTATACACTATAGCCTACCCAGACACAGGTCCAGTACAAACTTATACCCTATAGCCTACCCAGACACAGGTCCAGTACAAACAAACTTATACACTATAGCCTACCCAGACACAGGTCCAGTACAAACTTATACACTATAGCCTACCCAGACACAGGTCCAGTACAAACTTATACACTATAGCCTACCCAGACACAGGTCCAGTACAAATGTATACACTAAAGCCTACCCAGACACAGGACCAGTACAAACTTATACCCTATAGCCTACCCAGACACAGGACCAGTACAAACTTATACCCTATAGCCTACCCAGACACAGGTCCAGTACAAACTTATACACTATAGCCTACCCAGACACAGGTCCAGTACAAACTTATACACTATAGCCTACCCAGACACAGGTCCAGTACAAATGTATACACTATAGCCTACCCAGACACAGGTCCAGTACAAATGTATACATTAAAGCCTACCCAGACACAGGTCCAGTACAAACTTATACACTATAGCCTACCCAGACACAGGTCCAGTACAAACTTATACACTATAGCCTACCCAGACACAGGTCCAGTACAAACTTATACCCTATAGCCTACCCAGACACAGGTCCAGTACAAACTTATACACTATAGCCTACCCAGACACAGGTCCAGTACAAACTTATACACTATAGCCTACCCAGACACAGGTCCAGTACAAACTTATACACTATAGCCTACCCAGACACAGGTCCAGTACAAACTTATACACTATTATCAACTACCATAGTACAGTTAACCTTATTATGCATACTGTCATAATTTGACATGAAAACTTTTTTTTTTACAGAAGTCTGCCAAAATTGTATGTGAAACCTTGTTATACTGTCATCATTTACACAGAACCTTACTTTACTGCTATACTTCAAGTCTTAACCTGGTTAACTTATATTGACATCGTTTTACTGCCATGATCTGAACATATTTTCATTATTTCACATAAAATCTTCCTAAGACTACAACCACATTTTACAATCCACCTAGTTATTCTGTCATCATTGTAAGGTAAATCTTCCTTTAGCACTGTGTGTTTGATTTGAACTTTAACCTTTGTTATGATGAGACATTATAAGACATTCATCAGTGTACATCACATCTTTTTATAGTGCCATCATGTTATTGAACAATAAAACTTGTTACATATTGCAAACATTTCTTTAGCTTATCTATGGAGATATAAAACAGTTTCGGACTGTTTCATGGGCGACAGTTGAAAGGATTGGTAAACAGGAAAGAAAAGCAAACTTGATGTCAACAAATTGCAATGAACTGTAACCATTATTTTGAAGTTTTATTGTTTAGCGGTTTACTCTGGGGTTGGAATTCACAAACACTATCAGCCACCTAGGTTTTGATGAGATTTCACCGAAGAATCTGCCAAAGAAGCAGCACATCACGGCTCATTTCCACTTCACTTCTCCCACTGACTGGTGTACTTGAAAAACATGTTCATAGGTCGCTACTCAAACAACAAAGTGCTTCAGACATGTCGGATATGGCTAAATCTCAACACTTTCTCCCGGAACAGGTATCAGAACATGCTCTTACAAGGTTACGATTATATACAGAATAGGAAACATATGCTATATCAGGTTTAATGAGCTCCAAACTTTTCAATGTTCTGACAAATTGGCAATTAAGGTAACCTAATATTAACTGGATCTGTTCCCTATGGGAGCTACATGTCGGGAGTTACATGTCGGGAGTTACATGTCGAAACTTTCTCACCGAGAACATCCAGTACAACTTAGAACACTTAACGCATGTTAGGGAAGTCTAGACAAATTCAAATTTGATTAATTATAAACATTTTAGAAATGCTCAACAAGAAAATTGTTTCTGTGTAAAAATAAACAGAAAAATTTTAATGACACATGAATTAAAATGATTATTATTTTTTTTTCAATTTTTCAATGTACTTGGATTATTTTTCATTCTTACCTGCTTCATTTGAGGCGATTTCACTTTTTTCTGGCCGAAGCCAATTTTAAACGGGAAGCGTTTCTTCTCCATAAGGACAAGGTAATATCCAATAGAAATAACAATGTGGAATACAATAGATAGATAATCCTCACAGATCAGCATGTAGCATCCTCACATACAATACCCTCCACACAGTAGTAAACTTCGTCAAAATACTCACAAATTTATGCAGAAAATAAAAAAGAAAAGTGAGTGTAAATATCACACATTTTTTCTCATGATAATCGCTTGTAAATAAATATTAGCCTTTACCCTCACACAGCTAAAGGGTGACTGATATAGCACAAAACATGTTAGGAGATAGGAAATAAATCCAGGTTGGTTGTTGAACATATCCGTGATAGAGAGAGTGTAACATGTACCTTCGATAGAGAGAGCGTAACACTACTGATGGAGGGCCAGATCACATTAGAGTCAGATTGGACTGGTGAAGTCAGATAGTGGTGAGGGGAGGGGGCCCCTATAGTCAGATACCCCCCTATCTCTCAGTATACCAATGTATGCTCCATGCCAATAGCAATTTGTGTTACCAGTATCGTACCAGTAGTCCTATGCATCACGCATCACTTCCTACTGTAGTCTGTGATAGGGGTACCAGTGAAAGTCAGCCACGATGAACCAAGCGATCCTTATTGAAGGGGTACTCAGTTTAAGTCAGTCAGCCACAGAGGACCAAGCCATCCCTACTGTAGTCTGTGATAGGGGTACTCAGACTTTTTTAAGTCAGTCTGAACCAAGCGATCCCTACTGTAGTTTGTGATAGGGGTACTAGTGAAAGTCAGTCTGAACCAAGCGATCCCTATTGTAGGGGTACTCAGACTTTTTTAAGTCAGTCTGAACCAAGCGATCCCTACTGTAGTTTGTGATAGGGGTACTAGTGAAAGTCAGTCTGAACCAAGCGATCCCTACTGTAGTCTGTGATAGGGGTACTAGTGAAAGTCAGTCTGAACCAAGCGATCCCTACTGTAGTCTGTGATAGGGGTACTAGTGAAAGTCAGTCTGAACCAAGCGATCCCTATTGTAGGGGTACTCAGACTTTTTTAAGTCAGTCTGAACCAAGCGATCCCTACTGTAGTTTGTGATAGGGGTACTAGTGAAAGTCAGTCTGAACCAAGCGATCCCTATTGCAGGGATACTCAGACTTTTTTAAGTCAGTCTGAACCAAGCGATCCCTATTGTAGGGGTACTCAGTTTAAGTCAGTCGGCCACAGAGGACCAAGCGATCCCTACTGAAGTTTGTGATAGGGGTACTAGTGAAAGTCAGTCTGAACCAAGCGATCCCTATTG
The DNA here is from genome assembly GCF_041381155.1 of Argopecten irradians. Taxonomy (NCBI): domain Eukaryota; kingdom Metazoa; phylum Mollusca; class Bivalvia; order Pectinida; family Pectinidae; genus Argopecten; species Argopecten irradians. The sequence continues at coordinate 44,435,656 of NC_091139.1, forward strand.
TAGGGGTACTCAGACTTTTTTAAGTCAGTCTGAACCAAGCGATCCCTACTGTAGTCTGTGATAGGGGTACTAGTGAAAGTCAGTCTGAACCAAGCGATCCCTATTGTAGGAGTACTCAGACTTTTTTAAGTCAGTCTGAACCAAGCAATCCCTACTGTAGTCTTGATAGGGGTACTAGTGAAAGTCAGTCTGAACCAAGCGATCCTATTGTAGGTATCAACTTTAGTCAGTCTTTGTCAGTCTGAACCAAGCGATCCCTACTGTAGTCTTGATAGGGGTACTAGTGAAAGTCAGTCTGAACCAAGCGATCCCTATTGTAGGGGTACTCAGACTTTTTTAAGTCAGTCTGAACCAAGCGATCCCTACTGAAGTTTGTGATAGGGGTACCCAGTCTTGGTTAAGTCAGTCTGAACCAAGCGATCCCTACTGTAGTCTGTGATAGGGGTACTAGTGAAAGTCAGTCTGAACCAAGCGATCCCTACTGTAGTTTGTGATAGGGGTACTAGTGAAAGTCAGTCTGAACCAAGCGATCCCTACTGTAGTTTGTGATAGGGGTACTAGTGAAAGTCAGTCTGAACCAAGCGATCCCTACTGTAGTTTGTGATAGGGGTACTAGTGAAAGTCAGTCTGAACCAAGCGATCCCTACTGTAGTTTGTGATAGGGGTACTAGTGAAAGTCAGTCTGAACCAAGCGATCCCTACTGAAGTTTGTGATAGGGGTACTAGTGAAAGTCAGTCTGAACCAAGCGATCCCTACTGTAGTTTGTGATAGGGGTACTAGTGAAAGTCAGTCTGAACCAAGCGATCCCTACTGTAGTTTGTGATAGGGGTACTAGTGAAAGTCAGTCTGAACCAAGCGATCCCTACTGTAGTTTGTGATAGGGGTACTAGTGAAAGTCAGTCTGAACCAAGCGATCCCTACTGTAGTTTGTGATAGGGGTACTAGTGAAAGTCAGTTGACCTGACAAGCGATCCCTACTGTAGTTTGTGATAGGGGGTCTAAGCGAGTCTGAACCAAGCGATCCCTACTGTAGTCTGTGATAGGGGTACCCAGTCTTGGTTAAAGTCATGCAGTTAGGTCGATTAGAACTAAGCGATTCCAACTTTGGTTTGAGACAGATCTAGGTACCAAGTCTGGTGAAAGTCAGTGAGCTGGCCACAGTGAACCAATCGATCCCTATACTTCAGATTTTGGAAAAGAGGAACTCAGTAAATTGGTGCCATATTTGGGGGGAATCAATCATTCATTCCCTCCGGTACCGTAATTACACATAGTTCCTTCATATAATTCAGATTCTCTAAATGTTTGCTGCTTCAATCCACATTGAAACCTTTAATTTCTTCACAAGTACCCAGCTGACCAAATACACGGTTTTCAAAGTTTACCATTATAAGTAACGTTGTATATCTCATTTCAGTTGTTCACTGACCTTTGAACAATAAACAAGATAACTATCAATCTAAAAGGAAAATTTACCCTGAAACTTTTGAGCATCTTATCTGAACATGAGAAATATTACATGGATACTTTGTGTAGTTTGAGAGGTCTAGGGTTGTGTAATATATATAAACATGTTTGTTGACTGGGTTAAACCCTGTGAACTGTAGCCTAACCCTTTCAACATTAGCACTCATGTCTGTGTAGAAATAAGATGAGAAGTATTGTTTACATGTTAGTCCAATCAACAGTGAACCCTGCCACCTGGTGAGAGAAAATGGGGAGGTAACTACTTAGTAAGAGTGCAATCAGTAATAACGATCACGGAGTCATCAAAGTTGATGGTCTGATAATAATGGCTGGAGTAACCATCCACTTACATCCAACAGAAATACAGACTCCATAATTATATACATGTACAGTCAAATCCTGTCAAATACTATTGATAACTGCTGTTGTTACCATAGTTCTATCCACTTTACTGATTTCTTTGTGAGTCTCGAAATCATCACCAAACTGATCATCAGGTTATTACTTTGTTTACAGGAACATGGACTTGATCCTGTTATCTGTTTTGCCATCTCCTCCCCTCTCCTTGCAGAACACTTGATTGATTTGATATCAACACAGAATATATAAATATGCAGGGTTGTATATTAATCTTTTGATCTGCAAACATAGACTCCACCTTATGGATGTATTCTATCCCTTAAAGAGATCTTCCTTTCCTTTCCTCTTTCTTATTTTCTATGCCCTTTATTCAAATAAGCTCCGATCATTCTTGGTCCTTCGATCAATCCCTCTCTCCATCCAATTAACCTCCTACCTTCTTTTCCTCCAGTTCCCACAGTCAAACATTATACCCTTTTCTTTCCCTAAGACCAAACTCCCCCTAACATTCCCCTATGTATAATTTCCTTAGCCCCCCCCTCCACATTTCCTATTTCTACAGCTGAGACATGCCTGCAGATCTTGTCAACACCTAGTTCCACCCTCCAGAAGCCATTCTATCCTCCTCCCGGAGTGACAAGATAATTGAGAAGTTGGCAGTACATGTTCTGTTTATAATACAATCACCTTCAGTGTTAAAACATGCCTACCAGTAAACAACCATCACCTCTAACAATTAGTGTTTGCTGTTCCCCCAGAGATAAACAATTCTCACAAAAAAGAACACTTGGACTCATTAATTAGGTGTGAGATTGTATCAGAATACACATCCAACATTTTATCCTCAGCAGATTTACACATTAAGCAGACCGTTAATGAGTCATATACCATGTAATAAAACCACACCCAAATCTGTCCGTCTCTCTATCATACACTACAATACCAATATTAGCTATCATCCAAATCTGTCCTTCTCTCTATCATACACTACAATACCAATATTAGCTATCACCCAAATCTGTCCTTCTCTCTATCATACACTACAATACCAGTATTAGCTATCACCCAAATCTGTCCTTCTCACTATCATACACTACAATACCAATATTAGCTATCACCCAAATCTGTCCTTCTCTCTATCACACACTACAATACCAATATTAACTATCACCCAAATCTGTCCTTCTCACTATCATACACTACAATACCAATATTAGCTATCACCCAAATCTGTCCTTCTCTCTATTATAAACTACAGTACCAATATTAGCTATCACCCAAATCTGTCCTTCTCTCTATTATACACTACAATACCAATATTAGCTATCACCCAAATCTGTCCTTCTCTCTATTATAAACTACAGTACCAATATTAGCTATCACCCAAATCTGTCCTTCTCTCTATCATACAGTACATACCAATATTAACTATCACCCAAATCTGTCCTTCTCTCTATTATAAACTACAGTACCAATATTAGCTATCACCCAAATCTGTCCTTCTCTCTATCATACACTACAATACCAATATTAGCTATCACCCAAATCTGTCCTTCTCTCTATTATAAACTACAGTACCAATATTAGCTATCACCCAAATCTGTCCTTCTCTCTATCATACAGTACATACCAATATTAACTATCACCCAAATCTGTCCTTCTCTCTATTATATAAACTACAGTACCAATATTAGCTATCACCCAAATCTGTCCTTCTCTCTATCATACACTACAATACCAATATTAGCTATCACCCAAATCTGTCCTTCTCTCTATTATAAACTACAGTACCAATATTAGCTATCACCCAAATCTGTCCTTCTCTCTATCATACACTACAATACCAATATTAGCTATCACCCAAATCTGTCCTTTTCTCTATCATACACTACAATACCAATATAAGCTATCACCCAAATCTGTCCTTCTCTCTATCATACACTACAATACCAATATTAGCTATCACCCAAATCTGTCCTTCTCTCTATCATACACTACATACCAATATTAACTATCACCCAAATCTGTCCTTCTCTCTATCATACACTACAATACCAATATTAGCTATCACCCAAATCTGTCCTTCTCTCTAATACAGTACATACCAATATTAACTATCACCCAAATCTGTCCTTCTCTCTATCATACACTACAATACCAATATTAGCTATCACCCAAATCTGTCCTTCTCTCTATCATACACTACATACCAATATTAACTATCACCCAAATCTGTCCTTCTCTCTATCATACACTACAATACCAATATTAGCTATCACCCAAATCTGTCCTTCTCTCTATCATACACTACAATACCAATATTAGCTATCACCCAAATCTGTCCTTCTCTCTATCATACACTACATACCAATATTAACTATCACCCAAATCTGTCCTTCTCTCTATCATAAACTACAATACCAATATTAACTATCACCCAAATCTGTCCTTTTCTCTATCATACACTACAATACCAATATTAGCTATCACCCAAATCTGTCCTTTTCTCTATCATACACTACAATACCAATATTAGCTATCACCCAAATCTGTCCTCTCTATCATACACTACAATACCAATATTAACTATCACCCAAATCTGTCCTTCTCTCTATCATACACTACAATACCAATATTAGCTATCACCCAAATCTATCCTTCTCTCTATCATAAACTACAATACCAATATCAGCTATCACCCAAATCTGTCCTTCTCTCTATCATAAACTACAATACCAATATTAGCTATCACCCAAATCTGTCCTTCTCTCTATCATACACTACATACCAATATTAGCTATCACCCAAATCTATCCTTCTCTCTATCATAAACTACAATACCAATATAAGCTATCACCCAAATCTGTCCTTCTCTCTATCATACACTACAATACCAATATTAGCTATCACCCAAATCTGTCCTTCTCTCTATCATACACTACAATACCAATATTAGCTATCACCCAAATCTGTCCTTCTATATTGTCATTTCAAAGAAACAAAAAGAGGAAGAAAATTAACTTTATTTTAAAAATTATTTCAGTTGAATGTTAGCAAGAAAGCTGTTCCTAAAGCTAGCCTTCTTATATGAACTTGACAAACTGACAAAACATGTCAATTTTCAGTCTACATCAAAGGAATGCTTAACTTCAATCATCATGTTCCGACATTCCACTTTAATAACTTTTGATTAAATTTTTTGGAACTTTTTCAAAACGTTCGATGTTATATATGTGTTCAAATTTGTTGATAACCAGCTTGATCAAGATCTTTCATTTTTTTCAGTTGAATTTGAGCAGCTTCATTTCCAATACTCCCATGGTCCCATCTTTTGACAGACTTTAAACTCTGAAGTATTGAAGACTTCTGTCAAAACCTGGCAGTATTTCCGACAAGATGATGACTAAGATATTTCATGCCGATTCCAAACTGAGGCAGCACATGTCGACGTTCTGATTACAGAAAATGTGCTATTAATATTTCATTTGTGGTTAGCGATGAAATGTACGTCAGGAGTTATGTAATTGTATATAGGAAGTTGAGTCATAACCCAGCAGAAAGTCTTCATTTCCTTAGGTGTATTAAAGTTTATACATGTAAAAATTACGCACACAGCAAGATATACTCATTATAAACATACAATTAAAACCACTAATTGTCTATAAGCCCCATGCTTTATGTCAGATTCAAAGACTGCACTTAAAATCTTCAATCTCGGAGTAAGATTAGAATTGTAAAAACAACAGGTATAACAGCTGCTAAAGTATACCAATAACCATGACGATGAGGAACTATCAGATATGACATGTTCTATTTATAGTAACAGCCATGAATAATGAATGTCATATTCTTATAGATGATGCTTTTTAACATATATGAAGTGTGAAAGCATCTATTGACGTGATGATCTGAGATTCTGAAAGTTTGGTTATTTCCAGACACGACCTTATTTACTTCAATGGCTCATCATGTATGGGCTTATTGCTAGGTGATGACTTAGTACCAGTATAGGCTTATTACTAGACATGGGCTTATTACCAGACATGGGCTTATTGATAGGTTAAATCTTATTGCCATTCACACATCTATTATTAGATATGGGCTTGTTACCAGACATAGGCTTATTACCAGACATGGGCTTATTACCAGACATGGGCTTATTACCAGACACTGGCTTATTACCAGACATGGGCTTATTACCAGACATGGATTTATTACCAGACATGGGCTTATTACCAGACACTGGCTTATTACCAGACATGGACTTATTACCAGACATGGGCTTATTACCAGACACTGGCTTATTACCAGACATGGACTTATTACCAGACATGGGCTTATTACCAGACATGGGCTTATTACCAGACATGGGCTTATTACCAGACATGGGCTTATTACCAGACATGGGCTTATTACCAGACATGGGCTTATTACCAGACATGGGCTTATTACCAGACATGGGCTTATTACCAGACACTGGCTTATTACCAGACATGGGCTTATTACCAGACATGGGCTTATTACCAGACATGGGTTTCAGGGCAGAGTATCATCCTAATGCTTATCATTTTCATGTTTTATGTAAATTGTGTGAAAGATCAATTTCAATAAAGAAAACTGATACAGATATTTTTTTCTAATCCAAAAAGAATGATGAATAATGTGAATTATGGTGTTAGGGGAAAAAAACATACATTAAAGTTCTTCTGTCACTTACACTAAAATGGTGTCAGAACAATGATACATGATTTGGCCGTTATCAGACTCCATAGACCAGCTTATCACAGCTTGGTAGCATGCTGATTGCTCACAGAACCTGTGCCATCTGCAGGAATTATGGTTTTACCATATACCAAAGATAAGTATTTCTTTCCCCTTATTTTGATAAGTTGATGAGAAATCAAGATTGATTTGTATTTCTCCATACAGATAATGATGTGAGTGAAGTCATAGCCACTCAATGGTCTTCCTATCAAACATAGCTGTCCATCATTTTGTTGAAGCTATCAACCAAAAACATCATCCCTGCTGAAATTTCATATCTGTTTTTATAGTTTCATTAACTAATTTAAAGATTCTACCAACTGTAGCCACACAGCACATACCATTAACGAGTTGATTATCTAACTCCATATAATGTTATATGAATTCTGGAGCTGTGGGAGTCAGAACTTTAATTTCCTTGTTATATAAAATCAGAAAATTAAGTGTACAATTTCCCACAAATGATTTTTATAAAAGAAGCTTTTTGGTGTTTTATGGCATCATTTTATTATCCACTGAAGTTTATTTAAGGTTTTATATATCACCACATAACTACCACCTTTTTGTCACATAATCATCAAATTGAATAAATATAAAGTTCAGACCAATTATAACAGAATAGTTAGATTACAGTAATCTTTAATTTGGATAATTGATTGAGTTTCAAATGTTCAGTAAATGTTCAGAATTATGTTCTTGGTACTCTCTTTTTTCACTGTCCCCCCCCCCTCCCTCCCAGTCCTGAGGTCACCTCGGGGAGGGGGACTGAGGTTTGCATGCCTGATTTCGCTCAAATTACAGTGTGCACATGTGCTTGGTGATTCAACCCTGCTCCCCAGGCCTGCACTTTTATCAGGAATCAGAATAGGGACCAGGAAAAAACCAGAAAGTCTGATTTCAAGATAAAACAGTAGAAAATAGAGAAAACCAGATCTACTGAAAATAGCCTCAACAATCGTAGTTTTAGTACTTTCTCTCCTAACTCAGGCACATACCAATGACACAGTCCAGCAATTATAGTGTCAAAACAGTTCTGAATTATTTACTAAATTATTGTTCATAAGGGAATATAAAATTAAGCAGCCCATTTCTTAATTGAATTACCACAGCAAAAAAATACAATATGAACTTGTTAATTAATATATTATGTTTATTTAATATAGGCTTTACATTAACCAGATTGAAGGTTATGCAATACTGAATCTTAAGCTGAATCTTAAGCTGAGAAAACGCAACAAAAGTATTCAACTTCTACAAAGAATCTATGGCCCAGAAGTCTGCAATAAACAGAAGTAGGGTAATATTTTTACAATCCATAATGTGGTATACAAACCAATAGACAATAGTGGACTTGTGTGTTTGAGTTTATCATAATATGAGAACCTTCTTTGCTTGTATATCATTCTATAGGGAAATCTCTTAACTCTTGCATTCATATGGTTTCATGTGAAAAGAGCCAGAAACGAAAATAAATTCCTGAAGGACATTTTAAGAATTTTTGTAAATGCATCTACATCTGGATATTTGTATAATAACTGTGAAAGAGATTTTTATAGTCAATTACCTCTAATGCTGCCAAGTAATTATGTAAACTGTACAAAAACTTAGTTTTATACATTTTAATCCAATGATATCATGAAAATACCACTTTTATGACACATAATCTGCCATAAAAGTAATGTTTTTATAATACATTAAAGGCCATGTTTATGTAATGAGTTACAAACTTGTACTTTATCATAGATAAATAACACAAATAGGATAACTACTGCTGGAATTTTCTTAATTTTGGTAAGTATAATCTTGACCTGAATTTTTAGCTGAATAAAACAAGAGCCTGAAGGGCCTGTATCGCTCAACTGGCATGTTAACGTAAATTAATCCAAGCAATGTTATAATCATTTAGTATATCATGTGACAGAAAACTGGCTTCTGATTGGCTACACATATGGCACCAAATTGAATGTGAATCTATTGTGACATCACCATCACATGACGTCATTATAATGTTGCGCTTTAAATATGAGCCAAATCCATTATCAATTATTACAATATTGAACACAAATCATCATAATCAGACTTGACTGTTAAGTTTTTCTGTAGGTTTTGAAATAATTTCAGTCTGATTTTGAAAGCCACAAACTGTCCGATGATGTCAGAGACTAACACCATCTTCCAATGTCCTTGATATCAAACTTTAGAAACAAGTCAATTTAACATAGAACCATCATGTGAACAGAAAATTGTCAGGTACTTTTGTTGTAAGTATATAAAACTGGATCATAGAGGTGAGATTTCTCAGCATTATTGAGAGATATCTTGATATTCCCACCAACATCTATCTCACACAATGAACACAAAATCGCAGTAATTGACAGCGTACACGTAAAAACTTGGCTGACTAACTGATCATAGATAAGCGAATATATATCTTTCATACAAATACCAGAATCTTATCTGGACCCAAGGAGGTCTTTTCCCTTTTAATGTGCACACGGTTTCTCCATTTGCAGCAGAAGAACACAAAAAGTGATGACTCAATCGTGTAGGGTAACTGCACACTATACTATCATTTAAGTGATAACTTATCCGTAATTTTTTCCACATCTTTCACAGCGAGACTCCCCCATTAGACACAGACCGAAGACCAAAGTGAGCTATCATGATGTTTGTTTCAATAAACTTTGATAGATATACGAAGACAACCAGCGGGGGAGAGATTTACTGCCGACCAAGGGAGACTTTTCCTTTTCCAAGGGAGATAAGCACAGGTGATCAGTTTTTGTCGCAGACTAGACGTGAGGTCTTCGCATTTAAAGTCAGATCCTAGTTAGCATTCATGTGAATCCAAACTGGTAGGACAAGATATAAGAGTATAGATGAAGTTTATCTTCTGTATAAGATCAGAAAGCCACATTGTAATTAATGAGTCCTGTCAGGTAGGGGTTTGTTACATCACCTGTTCTGTCCATAACAACAGTCCTATCCTGTCATCTACACATCTTAAATCTTCAACAACAATCAAAACAGTTTCATATTTACATCGTCCAATTTTATTATTAAATTTCTTTCTTCATTTATTTGAAATTTAATAATATTTCTAACTTGAGATTTGATCAAACTGTGTCAGAACCAGTTAAAATACTACTTTATTACATGTAAATCAACTTTCATCCTGAGAAAACATCCAATCCTTATCATGTTTTTTGTTTCTACCTGCTCCACATAATGTATCAAGTTATTGCTGCACTCGACAGCAGAACCAGCAAAAACATGCACCAAATGTCAGGAGCATTTTGATTGGTGGAAAATCAAGTAGTGATGAATTTGGGCGGCTGTAGAAAGCTTTGTCACTGTCATCTTGAGGCAGTGATGCTGAATTCTATCCCAGAGATCCAACAAAATGTACTGATGATTTAACATCACCACATCAAAAAACAAGTAAACATGGATCCATCACATCATGAGTATACCAAAACATCTCTGATGACAGAAAACACTCCACATAACTGGAAATTGATAGAATGGAAGGAGCGAAGACTGCACAGCCAAATAGAGGTTATAACTCAGGACCTTTAAATATCAGCCTGTTGCTCTACCAACTAACCTATTCCTGGTTACTAGTGATCAATCTAAAACCATTTCAATACCAATGATATATACCCTTTAGATAATGATTCTACATAAACAATGGTTTGTTGATCAAATGTGAGATTTTTCCCTGCAAGATAAAGTTATCAAAGTATCAAAAGTTTCTAGTTCTGAAAATTTAAAACTCGCCATGAATCTAATCTCTCTTGTTGATTACATGGCATGTCCAAAAGCCACAGACACCAGCTATGTTGCTATGGTAACTTACCTGGAAATGGAGGATGATCGTCCATATAAGACCAAGCGTTAACTTTGGGTTGCCATCGACGATTTCATCTGATCGAATGTTTACAAGTTTAATCTAAAATAAGAAAGATAAGGAAAAGATTTAAGTTATATTTGTAGTTCTTTTTTTTCAAACTTCAACAGAAAACTTCAGATAGTGACAGGTATAAACTCTCAGTGAACATCTGAACACCTTAATTAAAACTGCTGGAGCTTTAAAACTTCAGAGCAAAGTTAATAATCTATCATTTAATATTACCACCCTGTAAATCTATCACTTCCAATGAAACATTTTCTCTGAACAGACTATACTTTGATACAGTTCCATAACACACAATGCACATATCAATATCTGAACCCTTTGTTCCTGTATACACTTCTACAGTTATAATAGATACTGACAAGTTCACTTTATTTTTTAATCCAGAAATCTTTTTGTGCGATAAAGAAAATCTTAACATGCACATTATTTTCAAAACAATCGAAAATCTATAGACATATCTGCCCTATGTAACAAGATTTTTCTGATAATATGGTAGAACAATATACTGATATTATTGTACCATTAGGTTACCATGGTGATTCATATCTATGATAAAGACACGGGTAGTAATAAGCTTCATATCCCTTCATTTCCATTTAACAACATCCTCAAGGGAAAACACTTTCATACAGACCACCCTGGGCGATCATTCCTTTGGCTGACATTATTTGTTTTCTGTTTCAATAATTAGCAAAATACCATATGTCAGTATAAACCTTTGGCTGAATCAAGTGGTTTGATATTTTGGGTTACATACTTCAAAGATGTCTGAGGAATTATTATTACAGTAAAATTCTGTCATTTTCATCATAAAAAGTTTCAAAGTTTTGTGATCAAAATTCAGAGGTTGAAAGGGAATTACCAATACAAGACAAATACAGAAATTAACAGAAAATGCAAAGAAGATTAGTTTAACATGAGAAAGATCCATTTAGTGATTCATTAGAATTAGCAGAATCTGGAATTGTTTTGGATGGACAGATGGACAGAATACAGATAACAGATGAAAAGCCCATCATCTAATCATAAAAACAGAAAAAGCTCGTTATAGTTCTTTGTTTATTTTGAGAAATTAACCACCAGCTATGATTCTACATCACTGAAAGTCCCCCCCCCCTCTGTCGGTACAATCTAAGACTCAGTTTACACCCCCATCTCCCCCTCCAGCCTCCGCCTAGAGTACACCTGTACTAGGCATCCAACAACTGGTACTGATGATGATCAGGACATCAAGTTGATAATTGACATTTGTGTTTTTTTAATTACCAGAAGTTCCCACAATCCTTAAATCCCTGAGTTAAAGTGTCCAAGTCTCAGCATTCCTCCCTGAATGTTTGGGTTTAGGTTTTGTTAATGACTTGTGGGAGGCTTACATTGAAACACTATAGACTGGTATCTACACATTGATATTTCTTCTATAACCTAAATTTACTGTAGGATGTGGAAACAAAACTCTTAGTACATAAACAAGATTGTGAGGGCTCGGAATGTTGTTTAATTATTTTTGCAGCATCGTTAAAATAATGTGAAAGTTTTGTGTTTATGAGTGTTTCATTACTAAGATTACTGACTTAAGAAGCCCCTTTGGTTGTTACTTTATGTCGCTGTAAGAGTCTTAATGACCTGTTACCTCACACACACCTACAGGAAGTAGGAATACCACACAAGTACTCTACCAACCATTTATTTAATTCTAGTCCTCTATATAATCCTACTTTATTATCCCACTTTCTCTTTCTTTCATTAAAACTGACTTTCATTATGAAATAGTTACCAAGAAATCTGATCTCTTAAAGTTGAAAATGTGAAAAAAAATCTCCTAAAATGATTTCAGCAGGTGTATAAAGAGAGATTGAGATGATGGGTTATCTCCCTTATGGAGAACCTAGAGATAAAAGGGATGTAATCTTAATTATAAAGTCCTGCAGATTTAGCTGCAAATTCCTGCTGGTTTTACTTGTGTTTCACTTAATAAACAAATTATCTAAATGCTGATAATGCTTGATTATGTCTACAGATAAACTACTACCTTACCATTAATACCAGTACAACGGTGAAGATATCTCTATTTGTAGGACACAATTGATAGTCTGGAGAGTTACTAATATCTCCAACAAAGGAAACTGTAAGCCACTTAATTAATGACATGAATTAATCCTTGAACCTCAGTGCTATAATAATTATAATACTTTGTAGAAGCTGTTAAATATACAGTGGATGATATCATCTCTTACCCCTTTACGAGCCAGAAACTCCAGCCCTATCTGTACATTTTGAATCTTGTGAAACTTCATGCGCCCCTTTTCTCTCGGCTGAAATGATAAAACAGACATTATAGTGAACAGCCACATCATTGTTAAGTCTTGATAATGATTATTGTTACCAGTTTTAATCTGATGTCTGATCCAACACATGCTCTACACTCAAGTGGACCACTGAAAGTTCTAATTGAGATTTCATTAAGATTTTACAAGGATAATGCTTCTAATAACAGAGAAAAAGTCCTGCCAAACATCACTTCAATTGATAAAACGAAAAAAGGCAATCCTGCCAAGACTTACTGAAGAGGTCTGCCATCAATCTTTATATTATAACACAGAGTGAGACCAAATAGGATAAGGCTAACAGAGTTGCTTCCCTTGACCTGACACAAAGTAGTATGGTAAGGATAAATATATACAAGGTACCACAATTGGTTCTATTTGTACAAGGTACCACAAGCGGTACTTCCCTGCAGAGGTAAAGCCTTACCAGTGATTCGTGAGCCAGCACCTCTAACAGTGATATCAGGTTGTGTCCATCTTTAAGGTCAGAATAAAGATCCAATATCCGACGCCCAGCCTACAGTAAAAAAAAACATGAAAATCGGTAAGCTATGTGTGAAAATCACATACTACAGATAAAACATGTGGCGAGGTATATAAAATAGAGATAAAATTCTCCTATAAATATGATGAACGAATTACACATGTGAAATGATGAAAAGAATGTCATGAAATGAGAGTGATCCATCAGTATGTCCGTTTTATATCATTAATAATGTTAGGATTTGTTCTACCTTTATCAATATACTACCTGGTTCATTAATTCAGCAGAACAACTTAAATCAATTTTTGGGTAGTATTCAATCTTATTAAAAGTCATATTAGATACTTACTTCAGGAGAATTTTTTTTAAATAAATGATAATCACTGACATAAATTAATCATATCTTAATTAATTCAAAATATATGCATAAACTATGCCATAAAAAGTCAAGAAAAGGAAATATGTTAATCAATTATCAATTAAATAATAAGATATTTTTCAAACTGGGTAAAACTCCCAAGGGACACATTTCAATTGTCTTTAATGAAATTCAGCCCAAGTGTAATTTTTCTCTTTCTTTTTTTGTTTTCTTTTTGTATTTTCTTTACCAAATTTTCACTTTCATGGAATATGATTCTTTTCTAAAATGCATGATCTAATTGTAATTTAAGTGTTTGCATTAACTGTTAACAAATTAAAGTAGTAAAGATTCCAGAGACCATGCCTTTTGTGATAAGTACTCTCTACAGCAGTTGTTTTTAAACAGTATAAAAGGGAGGTAACTCTAACATGCTTGATTATATTTCAAAACTTATAGTCATGCTTTGACTGATTTTTTTCTGATCAGTGAAACTTTTAACTCCCACAAAATTAAAACAAAAGTAAAAAAAAAAAAACATCAAAATATGTGCATCAAGTGTATTTTCAAAAAGACAATTTTTTTTATCTTCTAAACATTTCACATACTTACATAAATATACATGCAACTTATAAAAACAAATCTGACATCATCAAACATAAGCAAACAATACATAACTCAAATACATAGAAAACCAAACTGTAACAGGACTAAAAATAAGTTTCCTGGAAACAAATACCATGCCAACTAGATAATCACCAAGGTGTAACCATAATCGGTCAACAAAAGCGATAGTAGATATGGAAGGAAATCCACAGAAAATGGATGGGATTCTGAAGCTTAGTGATCAATATCAACATTTTTAACTACTGTATATGAAAACATATTTTTTAAATATGATTTGATGATGATAGAATATGATGTGATGGGTGATGATTCATTTGATAAAGGAGCAATTTTGTTTCAAATTCAAACTTGGTGTTAGATTACAACCATTACATTGCTAAAACCATCAAATAATGATGGTCTGACGGGGAGGGTGGGGCGTAAAGGGGAGCAAGGCGGGGAATCACAACATTGAGGCATGCAAAAATATATGATGTCGTTGTTCGTGACAAACCTGGGAAAATCTCCAATGCTGCATGTAGTCAACAGGTAAGGGAGACCACTGATGATTAACACAACAATGTAATTACAATATGTGTAACGGATAATTAATATACAGCTGACAATTCATGCAGGTCAAAATTTCATGATTTTTACTTAAAACATACAAAATTTATTAATTCATCATCATTTTACAGAATAAATTTAAGCTAATGAAAAGTTGTCATTTGAAATCATGAAAATATCATCCCCACAAAAATACTGATGGCTATACAGCACATTCAAAACATACAATATGAATATATACACAACTTGTATCTTTATTATTACCATTCATAAATCAACTCAATCACCCCTGTAATTTCATAATGAACTATTCCCATCCTCAGAATTGGTAGAGTTCACATCATGTTATAGGGGGAATGAGTTATCAGTGATAGAAAAACTGAATTATGGCACATATTTTTTTATTACCATTCATAAATCAACTCAATCACCCCTGTAATTTCATAATGAACTATTCCCATCCTCAGAATTGGTAGAGTTCACATCATGTTATAGGGGGAATGAGTTATCAGTGATAGAAAAACTGAATTATGGCACATATTTTTTTCTTTTTGTTACTTTAGGCCATGAAGTTGTATCCAAAACTTCAAAAGCAAAGTTTCATAACAAACAACTCTTTCGTTTGTTTGAATCTCCAGTTCAGTAGTGCGGCTTTCAGCATTAACCTTGGACCAACCACCATAAACATCACAATTCATACAATACCACAACTCAGACCGATCACACATATATATCTTTATACCAGTATACATCATCTTCGTGTAATAATTAAATGAGAAATGTCAACAAATAATACTACAAATTAATGTTGAAATCTATAAAGATATAATATACTATGTTGTTTGGTTTTATTTAACTTTACATCGTAGCCCATCGACAGCATAGAAATCCACCCCCTAATTGGGGGATCACATGCCCACTGTTCTGGGTAGCAGAACATTCCATATCAAAAACCCCTGATCAGCATAATGATATTTCACCCAATTAAAAAGCAGCTTTTTCCTGATTCTGAACAAACAAATCCTAATATGTATCACCCAGTTCCTTACAAACATTTATAAGACCCTGTTGTAAAGTCAGTGTCACCAGCCGTATTATCTGGCCTATATAGATAATCACACGATTGTTTGATGTGTAGGTGTGGACTTAAGGTCCAGGCTCCACCCATATAACCTGATTTATGACCCTAAAACATCCTCTGTTTTCCTGTTTACACAAAGTTTAACAATATTTACCATTGTCATTATATCAGGAGATAGTTTCGTTCTAAACAAACAATCAAATTTATCGCCAATATCAATTTTATACGCTATGTATATATCGGTACACACTACCTGAACCCTGGAATCTCAGACCATTTGTCAATGTTGTTTTATAAACTCAAACCTCCAATACTACAGTACAATACATCACAGAATTGTAAAAATTTGTCAGGCCCACCCTTACAATCTTCTGATCAACAAATATTTCATAAACAACTACAATATTTTTCTTGGCATTATATTCAGTCTATTTATAAACAGATGACCTTGAATTGACCAATGACCATTCTAGCTCCTATAATACATCAGTTGGTTTACCACCTACAGGACACTCCTTACATTACAACTTGTGTACAGCTGTAATTTTACACTTACACCGATACAACCTTACATTGGCATAACCTCACTAAATCAGAACAAATCCTAATTTTATATATATAATCTCACGTTGATGAGGAATGGTTATGAACCTTAACTCCAAATGTTAGGGACTTTGGCTGTGTTTCCATTGTGGTTATTTAGAGATGTTATTTAGAGAAAAAACTACCAACCCTTGTAATGACAACTGCTCACCATGCGCTGCTGGCAGTATGTCAGACACCTTAACCACTAGGTCATTATAATTCTATAGTTTTTGTAAAAAGTGGAACCAACTTATTAGAGGAAAATCTACTTAGGCTAACAAGAGTGAAGTTTGACACGAAAAAACAGCAAACACTAGACATTATCTTGGCATTCATCTGTGGCAACCCCACAGCCAAATTTGATCCATCTTATATGTGTAGTGATAGGAAGTACGGGAAGGGAAGTAAATGGATTAAAGTGAGTCACTGTATTAAATACAGAGGTCAAACTTCTGGCACAGACCATGTGCTCCTAATCAACATATGCTGTGTCAGGGCCTCAGGGATCAGACTTAGGCTCCGCCCACAATCTGTTGAACCTGAGTGATCACAAGGGCAGATTAAACATATGGGTTTTAGTTTATCTAGTGTATGAATGGAAAGGTCTTATCAATAAATTCCAGAAGACCTTTATTAACTGTGTATATACTGGTACATTCTGACAGATTTATAAGTACACATTTTTTATAATTTACTGCATCACTGTGAAATTATTCTACAGTGTGCAAAGGATTTGTGTATTAGTTTGAAGTATTTACTTTTCTATTTTTTATCACTTAACTTACAGTACATAAGTGTGGTATAGTTTAAGACTGGCAATATTAATTTCTTTTGTTAAATATCTAGTAGTAACTGTAAATTTAATCAAGGTAATTGAAAGTTACAAATTTTAGAATATCGGTAAATAGAATCATTATATTTATCGATGAAGGCATTGACATGTGTCTGATCTTATCACTTCTTCCATCAGTAAATAAATCTATTGTCACCTTATGTTCATTATAACCCTAATACATAAACTGTCACTGTGGTCAGTTTGAGCTAGCCACCGTGGCCATTTTGCCACCTCTAGCTACATTAACCTGTTAGGTGTGTAAGGTGTGTCCATGCTATCGCTGATGACCAGTATTAAACCAATATTTGTTGATACGCCTGACATTGATGAAAGACTAAACTCCTATTAATAAACACCAACAGTCCTTATATATAGCCAAATGTTGTGACCCAAACTTTCAATGACATGCTCGCTAGACATTTACGATTCTACCTGGCGAAATGACAATGTTATCGTTATGGCCTGGCTACCTTTCTCTGATGAAATCCCTATAAAGCTAACATTGGACGGCGCTCTTTAAAGTTGATAACAGTTAACGGTCTGAATCACTGATCGATCTCTCACTCTGTCTCCATATACTGGTATGATTTAAACCCCTCAGACAGTGTTTGATCTCTACAATAGACATACAGGCCTTACCTGTATCACCTTATTACTGACCCACCCTTCAGATTATCACCATCACAAAACACCACAATACCTTCAATTACTGTCTTTTTTAATAATTTGTCTTCAATTAGAACAAATTAATAGACAGCTACAACATTACACAAAATTATGCAGCTGAATATTTATCATAATTGCTTATGAATGATATCAAAGGCAAACAAAATTTGTTCCTACCAAAACATCTCTAAGTAAGCTGACATATTGATGAAACATTGATCCTTACATATTATTACTGGTACATTGATAAGGTTATACCCACGTAAACACTTTTAAAGTTATAAACTCACAACAGATATATCTACATGAGATTAATCTCTAATTAACACAGGTAGATTTAATCTCTATAATCAGTGGAGCTAGTAACTGTTCCTCCTTATCAAGGGTCTATCTTACCTTAGTCAGGATATCTTAATCAATATAATCACAGGTATTTTATTAGACAGGTAGACTTCTAAATATAGAACAAGATCATGTATACCCTAATCATAATATTGATACTATTTAGAAGCACGTCTAAATAACTATTTTTCAGTCTAGAAGCACCTTGGCTACGTATATACTTGACTTCCGCCTACGTAATATTGTTTCCATTTTCCATGTCCATGTATCACTAATTAGGTTGTTGACAAATTGCTTGTCAACATTGGTTCTGATTACATGTGAAGTTTTTGTTCTAATAACTGATAATTTAGGGATTTTTAATTTCAATAAAGTTTCTACCCTTCAAACCCTTTACTTATGCCGACGTAACAAAACACTTTTAGGTAAGACACACATAAGACTGAACTATTGTATGGAGGAGTTGACATCTTCAAGAGGCCGAGGTCCAACTGTGAGCCCCAGTCTGTAGCGAGCCGTTTTTGTATAATCTTACAACGATTTCCAAGGGCTAGATTCAGGGGGAGATAACCACATACCGTGTCAAGTCTGGATTCGGAGATTTGTTATACTGATAAGTTTACTTTACATAACCTTAATCAGGATCAAGTAATCAGCAGTTCCATTCCTTAGGTGATAATCTATACCTATACAGTTAATCCTCGCTAATCCATATCATTTCCTTAGTTCTGTCATACAAAAGTGACTTTAATCCATCTCAATGTCGGTCTTAACCTTTCCACGATAATCTGGTATTTAATTTATCCGACTCATAAACAAGTCAGTAACAGCCTACCATTACAAACAATTAATGTAATATTTGTAGCAGACCTACCATAACAAGATTAAGAATTTGTGTAAGCAAAATATAACATCAGTTTTATTACAATGATTGTGATGATAACATAATCAGGCTCCAAACTGGCTTGTTATGTACAGGTATAGTCTGCACTTATGCTACTATTAAAACAAACAAACCATTAATAATTCTTGTTGAATTTTTAAAATGTCAAATCTAAAACAAAGTTCATTCAATCCTGTTTGCATAAAAAAAATTTACAATAAAAAATGTCTGTGTAAATATTGAGAACCATGCTCCTTTTGTTGATACATATAATTCCTCATTTGTTTGTATATGTATCGACAATGAAATTCCACATTAAACCAATCACAGGTCGCCATTGTTTTAACTTGGTCATTTCATCTTTGATAAAATCTAAGTTAGGTAAATGTGAGCAACATGGTTATCAAATGGCGTCGGCCAAATTTACATACTGGCATATCCAGTATGCTAACAAGACACGTGACAAAAATTAATATAAAGTTTTCATTGTGATAAAGGAAAAAGTTTTGGCTTGTGGTTAGGCCCTGGGGCTGGAATAATTAACTCTACGCTACGGAAAGGGGGTTCCTTTTCTGTACAGGTAAAACATTGTTAGCAGGTAGATTACAGGTGTACATGTATGTAATATTATCAGATGAATAATAAATAAAACTATCTCTGTAATGCTTACATCCACCCAGATAGATTTAAAAGAAAATCTGCATGATCACTATCTCTACATACAACTTTCACTATCTGTTTAAATCCAAAGGTCACCTCTACTATGCATCAGAAGAGCTCCTTTCACATTCATTTTGAAAGACTCCTTTTAAAACCCGACAAAGCATTACGTTTATACGCTGAAGGAATTTGATCCCATTTGAAGAACTGTGGAATTTGGTGTAAACAAACATTTACAATAGAGCCATACACTACTGTCATCATTTTGTTGTTGAATGTGAGGAGATTATCTCAGACAGAAGAGCACTAACCCCCAGATGGTCACAAAAATCACTAACAGTAACAAATATAATAGCTATATATAGACAAGGCAAATTAATTTGTTTTCTTACAAACAGAAATCTGCTTGGTCAGGTACATTTTCCAATATCTAAACAAAATTCATCTAGACTTTTTTTTGACAGACACAGATATTTTCTCCATAATAGAAAGTATAATTTTCATTATATTAATTAATACAACATAATACTGCAAACTTCTGCCCACAACACAAAAAGTGTAGATGTTGTATATGGTGTATATCAACTACCATGGAATGTGAAATGGGATTCAATTAAAAAGCACAGAGAAAATTAAATGTAAACATTGTAATACTGGTGAAATGGATCGCTGATTTAAATAGCTTCTTTCATGACTTCTGGTTTGTTTACATATCGATGTATAAAAAACCTGACTCAATTTGTCACAGACAATTTTAATAATCGACCAATTCAATCATTCGATTTAGAAGTTCTCACCCTATGAATTACAGTTTAAAGAGGCATCGGTTGAAATTGACTACAAAGGTCCGACAGACATGGGAGCTACATAGAGTCATCAACTTATATATAAGCTGGTCTTGTTAGAGAAATTAAAGTATACAACAGAAATATACCCCCACTCCAGCAATGCTATATATCCCCACTCCAGGAAAGTTATATACCCCTACTCCAGGAAAGCTATATACCCCCACTCCAGCAAAGTTATATACCCCCACTCCAGCAATGCTATATACCCCCCACTCCAGCAAAGCTATATACCCCCACACCAGCAATGCTATATACCCCCACTCCAGCAAATCTATGTACCCCCACTCCAGCAAAGTTATATACCCCCACTCCAGCAAAGTTATATACCCCCACCCCAGCAATGCTATATACCCCACTCCAGCAAAGCTATATACCCCCACTCCAGCAAAGCTATGTACCCCCACTCCAGCAAAGCTATATACCCCCACTCCAGCAAAGCTATATACCCCCATTCCAGCAAAGCTCTAGAGAGAGCCCAATTCTAATCAAAACTTTACTTGGCAAGGGAACAAGCAAAACAGCAAATTGTAAATGTGGTAAAATGTATTGCATTTTGTTGGTTGACGAAAGTTTACATATATTTCACATTTGGTATAAAATTTAAACTGTACCAAAATAATTAACTCTTTCAACAAAAAATAATTGTGATAAAGGGAGACAACCTTGTAACTATGACAACGAATAAAGATTCTACAAACCTAGGGATGATTGTTTTTGTGGTGATATTTAATTACAAAAAAAGAGATGATTAATCGCTAAGAAGATCTATATTTAACATAAGAAACAGTAAACAGCAGGAAGCTTATAATCTTTCAGATATGCCATCTGAACACCTATCTTTTACACCAGTATTTCATAAAGCACCAGTACAAATCTCATCAGGAAAGACGTTATATCAAATACATATAAAGGAAGCTCAGAAGGTATTAAATATTTCATGCAAATCATAGTGGACTTTTTCCGCAAGACTGATTTTCAGAGAAAGTTATTCATAAACAGGAAGCAGTTTATGTAAAATTCACATCAAATTTTAAAATCATATTCATGTCTAGTGTCTCACTGATTGTGAAAAGTTTGTTCATTGAACTGAAAACTAGCTGTCGTAAAACTGTCTGTAAATGTAGTTTCTGTTACACTTTGGGCAAGAATTAAGGGGAGACAAATCCAGAAAATACTGTATAGTAATGGTGAGTGGTATAACCATTCATTGATAAAGACTCCAGGAAATACCTACTTGAGTGTAGAGTAAATATGTACATAATGTATGGTTTGCTTTCTAATATCAAAACACCTGAATTTATACCCATAGCTACAGATAACTGAAAAACATATCCAAATCTTGAAAATCAAAACATTCTTTTCCAATATTTTAGTGTCAAAAATAATCCTCACAATTTAGTAATGAAATACTAAATGCAATAGAGATCAATATAAAAAGTTGTGTGTTTTGATGCTAACCCAACATGGGGGTGGGGTGGGTTTAATGTTTCTATTTTCTATGTGACAGACATATTACACTGCAGAAGCCTGGTGAAGATACATCAGATACTTACAGAACTGCTGACATATGGCAAGGGCATATACAATCAATACTACAACACACACTTAAAAGGCAGACAGTTTCTGAATCATCAGCAAAATTACACAACATTAATGTGTGAACATACGCTTCACTGTCACTGACAAAGTACTGTTCATTGTTTATTTTTGTAGATTTTTTTTTATTCTAAATTCAGACATTTTGAAAGCAGTACATTGTTAAACTTAGGGGAAAGGCTGGGTGAGTGGTTAGTGTGTCTGACACTCTACCACTTGACCTTCACCTTAGATGGCAAGTTCAAGGTCAATTTGTGTAAGAGAGATAGTACAGGCTGTAGTTTGAAGGTTTTTCTCTGAGTGATTTCTAGATTTCCTCCACCACCTGTCCAATCATGATTATATTTTCCTGATAGGATATATCACTAACTGAAAAAAATGTCTCCAAAATCACACTGGCTTATTGGAAAGCATTATGTAGCCCATAAGGAACATCTTTTGCTACAACGACCCATTCCACTGTTTCTAACCCTCTCATCACTATGTATTCTGGACAACACCTAGAACCTTGTAAAATCCCCTTGTCCACTATCAGACTGTGATTGTAGAAGTACACAGGAATGCTGAGATTGCCAATGATTATCACCCCTTGTCTGTTGACTATGTTAGTCACCAGGTGGCAGTATCTTCAGACTGACCTCCCAGCAGGAAGAACAGTTAGCCGTTTGTTCAAATATTGACTTTGTGTTTGACTTCAAATCAACATTGTTTCTATAATGTTGACCCTCTTAGTCTGCTGACCAACCTTTCTGTTAGCTTTTATTCTAGTCTATAGCCTTCATATGTGTACAAGATCTTTATAATATATGACTTTACTTTTATTATGATATTCAGATATGTTTGACAAACATGCCTGAGACACAGAGAGGACTTTTTCCAACTGATTAACATAGGCTGTTTCTTTTTGGATTACATTTGTGTCGTCATGGAATCAAATTTTTTTTTAAATAAATTGCAAGTTTAGATCCAAGGTCCCAAGATATGTAAGAACTGTTTATAATGTCTCCATGAGCTTTTGGTTAAACACAATTTTTAATTTATAATCTTGAAGCTTCAACCAGATCTTGGTCTTAACAGGTAAAGCCCTCTCATGAGTGTGAGATTTAACATCAGAATACACCCTACACCCATAAAGGGCGTTAGGATGTAGGAGTAGATATAACAAGAGATGTCTGGAGAGGGGAGGTGTAACCCTTATAAGGCTAGAGGGACATGACCTGCTCATGTCATCAAGATAAGAGGTACCTAAAGGTGACTGACCACTCTAGCCAAACACACACCACTGTGTTATCCAATAGAAAATGCCACCCACTAGAGCTACTGTACTTATAACAGCCTGTTTGGTCCTGGTTACACTAAATGACCCTGGTAGGGTAGTCCTTTATAGGTGACAGTCCATTATATCTGGTAAACTATCATAACTCTATCATCCCTCAAGTCACAATTAAACTCTTCCAGTTCAAAGGCCAGAACAGTTCATTATGAAATTCCATGGTGAAAGGTGAAAAGTTTACTGACCTCAATTCATGACCGATCAGGTGAAAATATTACCTAAACCTGTATATTCCAAACACCTGTGTATTCTGATCATAGAGATCATCATCTACTATAATGCTCTAATAAGGTTCCATCCTTCAGCTAACTCAGTAATCCTACACTGTCAAAACATATCAGTAAAACCTGCCTTAACGACCACCTCTGTATAATGACAACCTGCTTAATAAGACTTTTTTCATGGGTCCTAAATGGCCAATTTCAGCATAATTTAGTCTGTGCTAGAAGACCCCAATTCTATAAAAACAGTTTTTCTCTCTGTCCCTTGCATGGTCTAAGTAAGACAGGTTTCACTTCCGGTATCTTTGACTAATTTTATAGTATTGCTTCATTTTATAATTAAGAATGACACAGTTCAGTGTAGAATTATATGGGGTTAAATGTGTTAGCTCTACTGCTATATGTTACAATATTACAGTGTTAACCAGCTGTCAATTACAAACTATTAATAGCCTGTATGTAAGATAGGAGGTCAGACTATATGAGGGCTCAGTCTCCTGTCATCACATCACAACATCTGTCAGCAGAAACATCTTGTACAGTGTCTACTTACATCTGAGCCTATTTGTATCAATAAGGCAAAAAAAATCAATTCTTTTCAGCTTTTGATGCATATAAAATATTGTTTTGTAAACAAACACTATTTCTCTTCTCACCATATATTATTACAATTAATACATCGTCAACATTTAAAAAAGACAGTTTAAATTTACCTTCTTTTTTTTTTATTCATGGTCAGGGCCAAAAACATCTTAGTACATGTACACTACACAATATGGGTGATTATGGTAAATCAGATGTACAAGTTCCATAAAGATGTGTCAAAAGGTTAAAACCTTCCTATTTAGTTGATTGATCTTCAGGTCGAGGCCACAGTGACCCTGCCATTGGCACTGTGTAATAGCTGTAGGGGATACAGGTATATTTATTACCTGCAGACCCTGATGAACCTGTAATCATGCATTACCATATTCATCCCAATACACACCCAGGGTGCTTTAGAATACGAGGATTTTGAGATCCCAAAACGACGCGTGTAAAGTACTATTTATCGTCGATTAGTCCCACCTTCCGGTGATTATGACGTCATAAGAATCATGTCAAATGACGACGTCAAAATCACTGGAAAGTGGGACTAATCGACGGTAAATAGTACTTTACCCACGTCGTTTTGGGATCTCGAAATCCTCGTATTGAAACCAATAAAAGGGCACTAAATAGAACCAAAATTTGGACTAGCCTTACACATATACATACAATTATTGCACAAACTAAGTCATATATCATTTTGTACAAGGAACCAATAAAAAATTTACAGTTTTCATATTTTCTGTCTGCTTTTAATTCCAGGTGATTGAAATTGAAGCCTAAAACAAGGTAACAAAAGTACACTACAAAATTCCACCAGGATGGACCAGTATTATTATATTATATTACAAAATTCCACCAGGATGGACCAGTACAATTATATTATATTACAAAATTCCACCAGGATGGACCAGTACAATTATATTATATTACAAAATTCCACCAGGATGGACCAGTACAATTATATTATATTACAAAATTCCACCAGGATGGACCAGTACAATTATATTATATTACAAAATTCCACCAGGATGGACCGGTACAATTATATTATATTACAAAATTCCACCAGGATGGACCAGTACAATTATATTACAACTTGTTCTATTTGAAGGCGAGAAATAATTATCTCCCCTTAGTTTTAATTTTTTACACAATATACATATGTACCATAACTAGTATGTGTCACATGTGGTGTTGTTAGCTCCACGATAAAACAGTTTTTATTCCAGACAGTTTTAAAGGTCACACAGACAAAAGTGCTTCCTCTAAATATATTAATCATACCAGCCATGAAGACTTCATAAATCACAAATTGTATCATGACATCATACAAAATTATGTAAATAACACATTTTTTTTTCAATTAAACAGAATATGTCAATAAAATACCTATTTGTAAATGTCAACAGTAAAATTACTAATGAAATTATATACACTATATTCTATATGTTCATACAAAAAAATCAATAATAGCCCAAAGCCAAATAAGGTTGAGAATTTAAAGTTGATTTGCATATGTAAATAAAAATACACAGATTATGTCACCTTGTCTGACACCAAATTCAATTTTTTTCTATCAGAATTCGGAGCAATATATTTGTTTATATAGGCAATATGCCTGTTGTCTTATTCTTTTGACAATTTAATGTATATGTATACTCTGTATTTATGTATATATTTGTATTGTTAATAAAATATTTCTAAAATAAAGAAATTACCAACCCTAGCTGACTCCTATAAAGCTACTTCAATTCACCATGGTCACTCTTTATCTTATTCTAATTCTCTATTACCAACCCTAGCTGGCTCCTATATAGCTATTACACAATTTACCCTGGTCACTCTTTATCTTATTCTAATTCTCTATTACCAACCCTAGCTGGTTCCTATATAGCTATTACACAATTTACCCTGGTCACTCTTAATCTTATTCTAATTCTCTATTACCAACCCTAGCTGGCTCCTATATAGCTATTACACAATTTACCCTGGTCACTCTTAATCTTATTCTAATTCTCTATTACCAACCCTAGCTGGCTCCTATATAGCTATTACACAATTTACCCTGGTCACTCTTAATCTTATTCTTATTCTCTATTATCAACCCTAGCTGGCTCCTATATAGCTATTACACAATTTACCCTGGTCACTCTTAATCTTATTCTAATTCTCTATTACCAACCCTAGCTGGCTCCTATATAGCTATTACACAATTTACCCTGGTCACTCTTTATTTTATTCTTATTCTCTATTACCAACCCTAGCAGGCTCCTATATAGCTATTACACAATTTACCCTGGTCACTCTTTATCTTATTCTAATTCTCTATTATCAACCCTAGCTGGCTCCTATATAGCTATTACACAATTTACCCTGGTCACTCTTTATCTTATTCTAATTCTCTATTACCAACCCTAGCTGCCTCCTATATAGCTATTACACAATTTACCCTGGTCACTCTTTATCTTATTCTAATTCTCTATTACCAACCCTAGCTGGCTCCTATATAGCTATTACACAATTTACCCTGGTCACTCTTTATCTTATTCTAATTCTCTATTACCAACCCTAGCTGATTCCTATATAGCTATTACACAATTTACCCTGGTCACTCTTTAATCTTATTCTAATTCTCTATTACCAACCCTAGCTGGCTCCTATATAGCTATTACACAATTTACCCTGGTCACTCTTTATCTTATTCTAATTCTCTATTATCAACCCTAGCTGGCTCCTATATAGCTATTACACAATTTACCCTGGTCACTCTTTATTTTATTCTTATTCTCTATTACCAACCCTAGCTGGCTCCTATATAGCTATTACACAATTTACCCTGGTCACTCTTTAATTTATTCTTATTCTCTATTACCAACCCTAGCTGGCTCCTATATAGCTACTACAATTTACCCTGGTCACTCTTTAATTTATTCTTATTCTCTATTACCAACCCTAGCTGGCTCCTATATAGCTATTACACAATTTACCCTGGTCACTCTTTATCTTATTCTAATTCTCTATTATCAACCCTAGCTGGCTCCTATATAGCTATTACACAATTTACCCTGGTCACTCTTTATTTTATTCTTATTCTCTATTACCAACCCTAGCAGGCTCCTATATAGCTATTACACAATTTACCCTGGTCACTCTTTATCTTATTCTAATTCTCTATTACCAACCCTAGCTGGCTCCTATATAGCTATTACACAATTTACCCTGGTCACTCTTAATCTTATTCTAATTCTCTATTACCAACCCTAGCTGGCTCCTATATAGCTATTACACAATTTACCCTGGTCACTCTTTATCTTATTCTAATTCTCTATTACCAACCCTAGCTGGCTCCTATATAGCTATTACACAATTTACCCTGGTCACTCTTAATCTTATTCTTAATTCTCTATTACCAACCCTAGCTGGCTCCTATATAGCTATTACACAATTTACCCTGGTCACTCTTTATCTTATTCTAATTCTCTATTACCAACCCTAGCTGGCTCCTATATAGCTATTACACAATTTACCCTGGTCACTCTTTATTTTATTCTTATTCTCTATTACCAACCCTAGCTGGCTCCTATATAGCTATTACACAATTTACCCTGGTCACTCTTTATCTTATTCTAATTCTCTATTACCAACCCTAGCTGGCTCCTATATAGCTATTACACAATTTACCCTGGTCACTCTTTATTTTATTCTTATTCTCTATTATCAACCCTAGCAGGCTCCTATATAGCTATTACACAATTTACCCTGGTCACTCTTTATCTTATTCTAATTCTCTATTACCAACCCTAGCTGGCTCCTATATAGCTATTACCACAATTTACCCTGGTCACTCTTTATCTTATTCTTATTCTCTATTATCAACCCTAGCTGGCTCCTATATAGCTATTACACAATTTACCCTGGTCACTCTTTATCTTATTCTTATTCTCTATTACCAACCCTAGCTGGCTCCTATATAGCTATTACACAATTTACCCTGGTCACTCTTTATTTTATTCTTATTCTCTATTATCAACCCTAGCTGGCTCCTATATAGCTATTACACAATTTACCCTGGTCACTCTTTATCTTATTCTAATTCTCTATTACCAACCCTAGCTGGCTCCTATATAGCTATTACACAATTTACCATGGTCACTCTTAATCTTATTCTAATTCTCTATTACCAACCCTAGCAGGCTCCTATATAGCTATTACACAATTTACCCTGGTCACTCTTTATCTTATTCTAATTCTCTATTACCAACCCTAGCTGGCTCCTATATAGCTATTACACAATTTACCCTGGTCACTCTTAATCTAATTCTAATTCTCTATTACCAACCCTAGCTGGCTCCTATATAGCTATTACACAATTTACCCTGGTCACTCTTTATCTTATTCTAATTCTCTATTACCAACCCTAGCTGGCTCCTATATAGCTATTACACAATTTACCCTGGTCACTCTTTAATTTATTCTTATTCTCTATTACCAACCCTAGCTGGCTCCTATATAGCTATTACACAATTTACCCTGGTCACTCTTTATCTTATTCTAATTCTCTATTACCAACCCTAGCTGGCTCCTATATAGCTATTACACAATTTACCCTGGTCACTCTTAATCTTATTCTTATTCTCTATTACCAACCCTAGCAGGCTCCTATATAGCTATTACACAATTTACCCTGGTCACTCTTTATCTTATTCTAATTCTCTATTACCAACCCTAGCTGGTTCCTATATAGCTATTACACAATTTACCCTGGTCACTCTTAATCTTATTCTTATTCTCTATTATCAACCCTAGCAGGCTCCTATATAGCTATTACACAATTTACCCTGGTCACTCTTAATCTTATTCTTATTCTCTATTATCAACCCTAGCAGGCTCCTATATAGCTATTACACAATTTACCCTGGTCACTCTTTATCTTATTCTTATTCTCTATTACCAACCCTAGCTGGCTCCTATATAGCTATTACACAATTTACCCTGGTCACTCTTAATCTTATTCTAATTCTCTATTATCAACCCTAGCAGGCTCCTGTATAGCTATTACACAATTTACCCTGGTCACTCTTTATCTTATTCTAATTCTCTATTACCAACCCTAGCTGGCTCCTATATAGCTATTACACAATTTACCCTGGTCACTCTTTATCTTATTCTAATTCTCTATTACCAACCCTAGCTGGCTCCTATATAGCTATTACACAATTTACCCTGGTCACTCTTTATCTTATTCTAATTCTCTATTACCAACCCTAGCTGGCTCCTATATAGCTATTACACAATTTACCCTGGTCACTCTTAATCTTATTCTTATTCTCTATTACCAACCCTAGCTGGCTCCTATATAGCTATTACACAATTTACCCTGGTCACTCTTAATCTTATTCTAATTCTCTATTATCAACCCTAGCAGGCTCCTATATAGCTATTACACAATTTACCCTGGTCACTCTTAATCTTATTCTAATTCTCTATTACCAACCCTAGCTGGCTCCTATATAGCTATTACACAATTTACCCTGGTCACTCTTAATCTTATTCTAATTCTCAATTACCAACCCTAGCTGGCTCCTATATAGCTATTACACAATTTACCCTGGTCACTCTTTATCTTATTCTAATTCTCTATTACCAACCCTAGCTGGCTCCTATATTGCTATTACAATTTACCCTGGCCACTCTTTATCTTATTCTAATTCAACCAAAACTATCAGCATGATCTCAAATATAACCAAATGTCTGTCCTGGGAAATACGATTTCTGTGCCTCACAGGAAATTTGTTCCTGGATCCATTCATGCCCTATAAAGATAGAAGCTATTGTCAATCCTACAATGGCTACTGTGCAACAAAACCTTGGAGATATAACAACAATAACTGGATGATAACTCTCAGCAAATAAATATTGATCAAATCATCCACTAACAGTACATTTAATGAAACATATGTCAACTTTCTGATCTATATCTGTGTGGATGTCAACGGTTTATATGCGATCATTTTGACCGCAACAATCCCTTTCTACACAAATCTGTAGAACACACCAACATTAGAACGTAAATTGTCAGGATATCCAAGAGGAAAAATAAAGCAAAAAAAATTGTGAAAAATTCAGCCATGTCTGATGCTTGAAATTAAATAGAATCTTCAATTTATAATTTCAAGACTACAAAGTACAACTACATTTTATCAATACTATGCACATTGCCTTCAACTTTTCGTCCCTGTGCAATACAACTGGACTTATACATATGGCATGGCTCACAAATAAATAATGAAATTCTCTGGTGGTCTTCCAACATTTTAAGATCAGGCTGCCAAACTACAACTTCATATATAGATACAAGTTTATAATCCAAATGAATAATTCTATTTACAAATCATTCAAAGATTGGTCAAATTTACTACTCTATTTACTTTGTTGGTTTTTTTTTCTATTTTTATTCATATATTTATTTCTTTATTTTTGCTATGAAGCTTTATTTTACACTAACTTTTTCCCTGTGGAATTCCAGTGTAAGATTGGTACAATAACATAATATACCTGACAGGTAGGTAAACCTAATCATTACTAAAGTCAACCTTTCAATAATATCAGATGTGTGAAAAAGTAAACGAATATACAGGTAAATTGGGCAAACATAATGTATCTGACCATTCGTAAAACAGTAGAATACTGATATAAAGACTTGGTCCCAGGGCGTCCATTCCTGACCTACATATAGAGAATCAATATTTTCTAATGAATACACCAAAGTTATAGAACGTCAAACTAAGATGACTTCAAAAAAGTATTTATGTTTATTTATGTTAATATCGTTTTTTATTTTAATAAGTCGGTTAAAGTGCAACTGTAGCAAGAATACTAAGTTACCTTCAAAATCTATTTGAGAGGAAATTCAATTTGACAGAAATATTTCACTGAATAAATTTCTAATAATCAAGTCCCAAACCTAACCATACACTGAATAAACAACCTTGATATTTTTATATAAACATATAAGATTAGATCGGGTTCAAAGGATTTCAATAAGAAAAAGGAAATGGAGACCTTCACAGGGTCAAATATATGAAAGAAATTTCCCACCATCATCAAATACAAGAATATAAACATACAAACATATATCTATGTGTTTCGCGTAACTGCAAATAGTCTGATGAAAATTCATGTCCACGTCTCAAATCTCATACACGAATACCTCTCTCACAGTTCATTTAAAAATCATAAATATATGATACTTTTATAGTAAAGTTGTATGCTACTTTTATAGTAAAGTTGTATGATAATTTTAAAGTACCTAAAGCCAAGAACCCATGTAGGTGGCCCCTATATCTGGAAACCCTTTTAGCAATTAAACGATCTACCAACACATAAACACCTAAATGACTTGGTTGACAGTAATTGACAAGTATTACATATTGCCGAGTTCAATCTGTGGCCATTCGGAAGTGTCAATTAGCTGTTCTCTCTCCGTAAACATCCATATTTGACCAGTACATAAGCCCCTTTTAACTTTCACCCATAGAATGCCACAAATTGAAACCTTTGGGTGTCTTTGAATGGACAGCGTAAAGCTTCCTTCACCAAAGTTTCATATTGACGTAAACAAATAAACTGGTTACAACTGTATGACCTTTAACCCACGTAGACAAATATAACGTGGCCATGGATACACTACAATTTAACACAGGGGCTTGATGTCAATTCATCTATTGATTACCACATCTACATTCCATATAGATCTGTAAATCACATTGTCTGGGCTGTCAATGATATAAAGAAACAATTTGTAGAATATTGTAATAAATATTTTTTATTTCAGATGTGACAGTAGACCAATATATTTTTATTGTAATTCTATATGGCAGGCGATAGGAAGAGCTCACGTGACAATAATTTTGTCCTATATACCTATCACCTCTAACAAATCACAGGTAAGGTCGTTAATTACAGGTATGTATTGTACATCAGTGTACAGTACCAGTCAATCACAGGAATAAACATATGTTTATAGTCGAGAACCACCATTGGTCAGACACAAGAAATGTATGTTTACAGTCGTATCTGATCTGTCAGTCACAGAAATTAGTGTGGTAGCTAGTAGTCTAAGTTAGCACCTTTCCAGACACACAAACACCTAGTGACCAGGATCAAACATAGCTGTGACGCGGATCCATCAGTGACAGGTGACAGGAGTCCCGATCAGTGGACGGAGTGACACCTAGTGGCCAGGTCAACAACTAGTTGTCAAAATAACGCTATTTAACAGATGAATCTGAAAGACATCTAGCTTTACAAAGTGAAACATGTCATACCTAGCTACTAACTTTGACATATGGTATAACAAAGAATAGCATTCATTCAAAAGCACTTAAGGTTTTCAATAAAAGCACCCTTTGAGATAGCCCCCTGATCTTAAATCCTCCTCGAGACATCCCCCATCAAACTTGTTCAGCATTATTCCATCAAACAAAATTACGGATTGGTAAATTTTGCAAATTTTTGAAGTTTTTGTTTTAACTTCATTCACAATGCAATAAAATCAATCTAAGTGAATTAATTTCCCACATAACTGCAATAGTTCTTTTGTCTCAATGTCACAAGATGTGACCAAATCAAGTCATTATCATTGTTTTTGTTGATTCACTGTTGATTTGTAATGTTTCCAGCTGTATTACAGTAACACAGACATAACAGATAGAGATAGATAGGCCGTAATAACACTGTAATAGATGTGTGTCCATAGATCACAGACTATAACAAGCCTGGTGATAAATCACCATACCAAACAAAATCACAGACTATAACAAGCCTGGTGATAAATCACCATACCAAACAAAACTAAAATCAATCAAAAAGTCAACAAAACTAAAATCAATCAAAAAGTCAACAAAACTAAAATCAATCAAAAAGTCAACAAAACTAAAATCAATCAAAAAGTCAACAAAACTAAAATCAATCAAAAAGTCAACAAAAATAAAGATGTTGAAACAAACTTTCTTATTTGAATCAAGATGCTAATTAAAGATTTGGTTTTCCTCAACACAGGAACATATTTTTTCCTGTCATTTTTTGGAATCAAATATGCAGAACTGAGACCTTTTTACATTGCCATGTATATCCGTATGCACCATGGCAACAAGGGGAGATAACTCCCATGACTGAGATAACATCTAGTGACTGTAAGTATTATGGGGGTGCCTACTCCCATCTGTAAGCCATTAGGGGATATATATATCTGTAATTAAAATGTTATTCAACAATTTCAGATAAGCCAATTGAATCAGAGATAAGAGTTGGCATTTCAATCATTGCTTATTTCCCCCCAACCCTCCTTCTCCTCCAGTTGCACCCCCTTGTAATATAACTTCCTGACATGTACAATACTGGAGTGGAAGTTTACTCATTTATTTGGGGTGTTGCCTACTCTTACCATGGCTAATGTCAAATTGAGTAAAACGTTCTGGCTCATCCAGATGTTTTGCATTACTGCACAAGACTATCTTCTGTGTCAAGCTTTCCAATGAGCCAGATTACACTCAAGAAAAGACATCATTATCACATTTCAGCCTCAAATCTTACTTACTATACGGCTGCATGTTCCTACCGACACATGTAGCTGTGACGCATGACAGTGTGCATCTGTATTGTCAGGAAACGGGAGATAAGATTGTTGACACACACAGCTTTTAGTCGTTATACAACATGACAATGATCAGCACTACAACACGACTCCTTGTTAACATTACAGATTCTATACAAGTTTTTACAATGCTGAACAGCATGTTCTCCTACACACAGCTTTAAAATAAATCAATTTTAATTCCAGTTATTTCCTACAAAACTATAAATTCTCTTAACATATCACGTTTCCAAGAAACAAGGTGAAAAATAGCAATTTTCAGAACACACATGAAATGACTGAGTCTTTGATTACCAATCAATTTTAATCTTTTACAATGAAATATGTTTTAGGATTTTGTTTAGTTAAGGGATATCCTGTTGTTTTTTACCTCACAGCCTCTGGACCAGCTGTTTGTGGTACCATATGTCATCAACTTTTACCTAGGTACAAATTACACATATAGGCCTATTATAGATATACCAGGTATTTTACATTGAAACAAACATCTCTATTTTAGGTTTTAAAATTATATAGAAAGATTATAGAAAGATTATTCTTCATTGGATGTTGATGTGTTTCGTACAATCACACTAAGCCAAAGTCGATCTAAGAAAACTATAAGGTATCCATACAAGGGACTTTCACTTTTACTTTGTCTTTCCTTGAAAGCAATGACTTGTTTTTATTGTTGTTAACCCCACTGATTTTTTTACACAAACTATGAAACTTCTCCTGCCAGACCATCAATTATTGAGATTGTTAACCAGCTGTAGGACATTACTAGAGCTAGTAGCAGATGACAACAATACAATTCATTTTTTGTCAAAAACTTTCAGATGACACAGAAAGCATTACAATCCTCACGTATGATGTGTTCTGTCAACGCTGTAAAATATTGGGTCACCAGTAACAATGTAAAAGATAAAATCTCAAACCTGCACCATGTTTAAATCGATGTTTCCCCTACAAGCCAGCTTGGACATGTTTGTCAGAAACTGTTTTGTTGGAAATCAATTTGAGCCATATGTTTATAGGCCTGCATTGTCTGATGTAAAACTGTTCCTACACATCCCTCCATGCTGCTCTGGTGTTACCCCCCTACATTTACTTTATAGCATGCACAATATGCACACTAATTAAGTACCTGACTACATTCTTGAACATTTGGCATTGTCTATCCCATCTAAATGTAATCCAAATGTAAACTCACAGATATTTTGGTTTTCTTAGTGTAATAACCCCAGACTTTACACAGACTTTCAGGCTTCAATCCAAAAAGATTTACATGATAAGGCAACCCTAAGGCATTTACATTGTGAAAGCAAAAAAAAAACAATTCTAAATATTGATTACCTGTTTCACAAGAAAAATTGCAGTAGATTTTTAAAACACCAGGAAAACGGAACGAACAAATAGATTTCACCTACAGCACACCTACAGCACACCTACAGCAAGCCATCTGCTGTTTGCAACTTTTACATTTGAAGACAAAACTAATTTTATATCATGACTTTCAAGTGTAGGAAGACATTAAAGAGCCTAATGATCAATATTGTACTGCAACATGTCTGATTGGTCAGAACTATAAAATCTACAAGAATGGGGGGAGGTCTCTTTTATATGGCATTAGTTCAGTGTCTACAGATCTAGACCTTCAAGACTGGGCAGACGGTCACCATGTCCATTATTGTCTAGAATTCCACAGGGATACCTTATTTTACTACTAATTTTAAACTAAAATTTTGTCAATGAGATCTTCAAATTTTGAAGATTTGGTAATCAGGAAACATGCATAGCATGTCATTCATAGTTTGAGAAATCTGAGTAACTTTATCAAATTCCATTAGAAAATTAATATCTGACAATTTATGACTGTGTGAAATGCAGTTTAAACATAGGAGGGGGTCTACTATAAGTACATCTCATCCCATCAGTTGTAAAACCTAACAGGTTTCAATAGCAAAGACATCTCTCTCAAAGAAAAGATAACATTTGCATCTTTTTAACTTGGACATTTATCTATATATGTTTTTTTATCTTTAATGTCTGTATATAACCCCATCACATTCACCTCATATCCTTTTCCATTCTGTTACCTTACTAACCCTCCCACAAACCAAACACATAAAATCGGAATTTAGCAAAATCTTCAGATTAAATTTAAAATCACATCATCCAACTTGTTACACTTTGGAAGAATTATCGAAGTTGAATCCAATTCTTATTAAAACAATAGGCTTTGCCGGCTATGGTGACACTGGCAATGTGTTACAAAGATTTGGGAGGGGAAGGAGTGGGAGAGGACAGAGGGGGGGTGGAGGGTCTTCAGTAAATACAAATGTTTATAGGAGAAGTACCTAAAAGACACAACAGACAGAATTTTACAAAGATGTTGGTAGTATGCCCCTGTGATTTATCTGTTGCATATTGCCATCCATTTTATAACTTCCTATGACTAACATCCACTAGTGTTGATTTGCACCTGTCCGATGTACACACCTGTGTAACTATCATTTGACTAGGTATATTGTATACCCAAGTTGTATATGATATATACCTGTACATAAAAGTGACATCTTTGATTAAACACTATACAGAGTGCAGGTTTCACATAACTTCACATAAAATTCATGGCTATACTTTCTAAGATCATACTGTATATTAGGGCTGAAACGATTAGTCGAATAATCGGAGGCGATTAGATTAATGAAGCTAATTGCTGATAATCGATTAAAGATTTTATTAATCGTTAATCGTAAACATGCATAGCCAATTTTCACTAGCCATCGACTCCATTTTGTTACGTCACGGAGGCCTAATCGCCGCCGGGACGCTCGGGAGCGGAAGGAGCAGTAATCTTGAACATTTAAATTTTACTATTGCATGTGTTTATCATATAAAAAAGAAAGTTTTTGTTCATATTCTAATTGAATATAAGAGTTGTTGATTTATTTATTTTTTTTTTGATAACGGAAATAAAAATGTTCATTGACGAAAATTTGGTCATGTCGCTCCGTGGCGGCCAGATTTGGTTGATTAGACGTACATGTGAAGGTCACGTCAAAACAGCGGGTTAGCAGACTTGATTTAAACGATGTTACGGAAGACAACACAGGAACGGAATTCAGAGCTTATTTGGGATAAAATACGTTTGTTTTGTCAATAAATCTTTTCTTATTTGTTGGTAGGCTTATATTATATAAGGCATGTCCTCTGTCATATTATACGGTAGGTGTTATTATAAGTTGATAACAAAACATGGCGGACGTTTTCAGTAGTCAGTAGTGAAACAATATAGTTGCCTTCAATTCAAACGATTAATCGATTAGTAATCGATTACATGTGACCGAATAATCGAATACAAAAATTACTAATCGTTTCAGCCCTACTGTATATGATGTAACAGTTATTACAAGGTATTTGTGAAGGTAATTTTCTTTCCTGAATATCTTTTTGCAGTCTCTGAAGTTTTAACAACAGGTGTATATATACCATTTACATTTCAATTCAATTTGATTTCAAATTTTCCTCACTCTTTCACAGCTTCACTGCTACCTCAAAAATTTTCAATTATTTTGTTTTCTTAACTTACATTTAACTCATTAACCCCTGAATACAAATTTAAACTCTTCTTATTCAAACAATGGAACAGTTCATTATGGAATATCAGGGGGGAATGGATTACAAGCTTTAAGAGTGTCCAGAAGAATTTGTAGTTGAGCTAGTGATCTCATTGCAATCTGGTGAACCAGAGAAAAAGACATCCTCTTCCAGACCATGATAGAGCTGCTCGTAGAAATCTCCTCCAGACCACGATAGAGCTGCTCGTAGAAATCTCCTCCAGACCACGATAGAGCTGCTCGTAGAAATCTCCTCCAGACCACGATAGAGCTGCTCCATTAAGACCTCGTAGAAATCTCCTCCAGACCACGATAGAGCTGCTCCATTAAGACCTCGTAGAAATCTCCTCCAGACCACGATAGAGCTGCTCCATTAAGACCTCGTAGAAATCTCATCCTATTGATTTGTAAGCATGTCAATATCTGGTGAATGTGCCCTGGGAATGTCTTATAGTAAACAATGTAACTAAATGATTTACCCAAAATTAATCTAGCAGACAGTCAATGACTGAAGCAGACGGACACAAGAAGATGAGAGAAGCTTGCAAACAGACAGACATGATCATAACCATACTAGAGATTAAGATATAATAGTAATGCATTTATCCTATAAGTCCAGAGAGCAAAAATAAGTCATCAAGCAAAATCAAGGATTGGCTTGTCACCACTAATATGTTTCCTCAACAAGTGGGTGTCTGATAGCTTGGTGAACTGATAAAGAAACCATTTTTTCCCATCTCCGGATCCATGACTCAGCAGAATTTTTTTTTTTTAATCTCATTTTAACATTCTCATACCAGAGAATTACTTGTCATATCATTCTATTGAATTATATTGTATTGTAGATCTAGAGTCTATGACTATTGTGCAGGCATTGATTGTAATGTCATCATTTGTGTTTGAGTAAATAACATTTTCCCACAAAATAACAACGTAACAATAATATCAACTCATAAGGGGAGATCACTCTGCAAAAAGACACTTTCACTAAAGCGGTCAGTAAATATCCTTCCCCAGTAGCCAGTCAGTGACATCCAAATACCAAACACTGAAGTCATCTTATTGAAAATTCTTATCCTATGATATTATAATAGAGTTTGCTTGTACCGTTTTTAATTTAGAAAGTGTAAGGCTTAGCTGTTCACGTTAAAGACGTAACATTTTTACTGTCCCCAGAAACACCAGCCAAGACAGAAATGTACAACACCCACCTCTAGGCCGTCTGCCCGCCTGTTTCTACGGTGACCAAGCTTTCTACCCTGTAGGTTTTAACTACTTATAGTCATTATATAAACTAGATGTCAATTCTCGATATCTCTTATCATACGAAAAAAGTGAATATATTGGTGTAATAAAAAAAGGTAAAACAGCTGTAAACGACAATAGGTAAACAACAACTCATGTCAATGACCTTCAGTATGATATTGACCTTTTGGGCACTTGTATGTAGATCATAACTAGCATATGACTTGGACACAAAATCTTAAAGCTAAATATATATACTAAAACTTCATTCTCAGCAATATCCATAATACCATATTATTCAAACTACTGTGGCATCACAGTTCACCCCTGAAGGCACATTTGAACTCTTCTTATTCTGTGTCTGGAACAGTTCATCATGAAATTACAGGGATGAATTAGTCAGCTTATAATTATATCACTTCAGTATGCACCGACTAGTTTATGTCATTATCTTACAATGATGTGCAGTCTGGGAGCTAATTGATCTCCGCAGGCAAAATGGCTGGTCACTGTAGACCATTCCAATATATCTGGATACTATACTATCTAGATTTGGACCTGTAACCTGTCTACAAAGACCACTAGATGTCAGGGGTCACCAGTACCAGTCTTTTTAAATAGGGGGCATAACAAATAACAATAGTTAATTAAAATAACCCACAGGTTGTTCACACTTAAATAATTACCACAAGTTGTCAACAATAAAAGCCAGACAGACTTTAAAACACCATGAATATTCCTCACTCCTTATCATGGTGTTAAAACCTTACAAGAATTTATTGGTGAAATTAAAACATTAACATGTCAAAGGTGACAGTTTGTAATATTTGAACTTACTCAACTTTGATGGTGTCATGTGAGATGAATGTATTTATTCTGATTTCTATGTCTCTAATTAGGCCTCTAATACCAGTACAGAGTCAATGACAGGTGCTTGTTGAACCAAAGAATGCTGTAATTACTGAATGTAGCACATTCTTAGATTCTTTCTGGCCCTAGTGATCTGGAGTAAGTTTGTAGCATTGATGCAAATTCTTCTGTTTTCATTTGCCCTTTTGGGTATCTCAAGAATCAATGCAGTCACCATTCAGTGTGTAACAACATATACAGAATTCATTGAGGTCTCAGCCTTTTAATGCTGATCCTGCAGTTATCGTCTAACCAAACTGTTCACCATCTCTTATTGTCTCTCATACCAGACGATGACAAACAATTTATCAGATTGGCCTCTGGCTCGCTGCCTGACGTTCCTGTGACAAGGAATCCTTACAACAAAAGTATTCTCCGACATTTGTTCATGACAAATGGAGCTTGGAAGCACCACAACATAACCAAAAACACTGTTTAAAGACCATTTAAAACAGGGGTAAAATGGTGTGGAAAAAAATTCAAATTATTGAAGAAATTTTTGTAAAGAAACAAGACCAACATACATTAAGTACCAGAAATGAATGTACAAACTTAAGATACAAGGTATCATATAGAAAATTTACTGTGTCACTAATTATATAGACTACAGTTCAAACAGATCTCTTAAGCATTGAAACAGAGTCGTGAAAAAAAGAGGGTAAGAAGGATTGCCCGACGACCTCCACAATTGATACACGACGTCCCAGAGCTGCTATTGTATGACATACATGACAATACAACATAAGTGATATTATATAAAACCGCTCGTGCAGCTCGACATACAAATACTGAAAACAAATCCCGATCACACAACTGTTTCACTTCTGACCGATATTTGCCAGATACAAACAAAGTCCCGTGTGATTGCCCTGACATTTCAAGCATAGTTTCGAGATAGATGCAATTCGATACAAATCGTATATGGATGATTATGATATAATGAATACTCAGAGACTATATATGTTAAGGCGGGTCTGTAGCTACACGTCATTATCATATAGACATTGGAAATACCAACAATGATGTACAGCAGGGATTCCTACTGATCACACTTAACATGGCATAACTATCCTGGAAAATTTGATATTTATCTTGGCATGACCATTTTATTTTTATCAGTGATGGGAAAACTCCACAGACATGTCTTCATAATACATAATGACAAGGGAATATTGAACCATGAATATCTCCTGTCTACATGTGGGCTTCATTCTAAGATCCCTTTTAATATCTTCAAACATTAAGAGACCATTTTCAACCTT
Source organism: Argopecten irradians (assembly GCF_041381155.1). Lineage (NCBI taxonomy): Eukaryota > Metazoa > Mollusca > Bivalvia > Pectinida > Pectinidae > Argopecten > Argopecten irradians. The sequence continues at coordinate 44,476,820 of NC_091139.1, forward strand.
AATTAAATGTCAGTGAAGTTTTATGCGCTTAAACACCTCATTTATCATCAATAATGAGAATATCAAGTTTCCACATAAAACTGATCAAAGCAATAAAATCTAGGAAAATTGAAGAAAACATCAGAAAAATTCAATTTGGAACAAGTCGAAGGTCAGTATAAATTTTACAATGAACTGGTGACGACTGCCATTCATGATGTTTCTTGTGGGACAGACCACTACGGTCACAATACTGGGATATTAAGATAGAATGAGGGGGATCTCACTGACCGCCAACAAAAGGTAGTACTGGACAACAACAAATGGTGGGAGTCATTTCACCACAAAAGAACGGTGACAGTAAATAAAAGATGGGGATGAGTATTTATATGGTGAAAAACAAACTACAAACAGGTCTGAGGGCTGGTGAATTATGTGTGAAGCCCAGCAGGGCGTCCTTCTGTCACACAAACAAACATATCATAGAGTCAGTGGTCAGCCCCTCCCAATGAAATCCATCCATCACTCAACCTATACAGATTCACTGGACCTCGGAGCGAAGTCGAGCTTCATTTAACAAACTTCATAACACGGGCATACCTCCTTCTAATGTAGGAGGCTTCACTAAGATATTGTGGAAGATTTTGTCTTATTCAGCAAGTTCTGTTGATATCACTGGTATAACAGTGAAAATGTGACAAATTTGAACAAATCTGATTCTAATCCATGGCCCTAAATCTCGATCACTTATTTCCTGGTTAAGATTACAGAGTGGATAGGCCATAGACTGTGGAAGATTTCTTAATCTATTAATGTGATACAGATTTGTTCTATGAAACCAGTAGTATTGTAAAGGAATGAATCTTTAAAAAAAACCAGAATAATGAAATGTTACACTAATATCACAACAAACATGTCTACAGGGTCAATTCATTAAAGCGAGTAGTTTTTGTTTTCTATTGATTATCGACTTAAGCAGAAGACCCTCTATACCACCTCCCCCAATTACAGTTAAGCTCCTCAATGAAGACCATTATTGTGATAATGCTATAAACATATAGTCCCAAACAACACATAAACAGCCTACTGGTGCTAGAGTAAGTAATTACCAATGAAATATTAATGCTATATCCACTGATGGAACAATACAAATGAACAGTGACTCCAGCGTCCAGTTCACACTGAAAATTCTGCAATATCAGCATGTCAGTAAGTCAGATACTGCAATTTTTTAATGTCATAAGGTTTATTTCATTTTACTGAAATTACCTAAAAAAGAAAGTAGAAATTCAACATATATGGTATATGTATAAGGCTTAGATACAATATTTGATTCTCTGCAGGGGGAGATAACCCATGTACTGGTAATGCAGGGGAGATAACCCTTGTACAGATGGTCTATCAATCTACCCAGCCTACACTGAAAACAATCAGATTATAATCAGATATATCAGGTATATGTACATCATAGAACTGCCAGTCAGGTAAGCTTGGAACACTTTACACCTGGACAGAACTTTATAACAGACATCACCAAGAGAAGACCACTGGTCAGAACATCACCACCAGATGACCACTGGTCAGTATCCACCTAAGTCAGACAGACTGTCCAGATTTAGACCACTGGTCAGTATCCACCTAAGTCAGACAGACTGTCCAGATTTAATCTCTGTAGCCTACAGCCCAAACCAGGTAGAGCTTAAATACCCTGCAGGGACCTAGGGCAATAAACTTGGAAAATCACTGAAAATATTTTATATAACCAATGTAAATCATCTCAGTGTAAAATAAAGAAATCCTCTCCATTAATCTAGTGATTAAATCAAAATACGACAGATCTTGTAGTTCGATGGTAATCATTGGTATCACTACGATCTCATCACTTCATCCAAATGTATGAGTGACCTTGACCATCATATCCTGTTAAATACTGACACTTACAAAGAGACACAACACCAATAGAATACACAGAACATGTACAACCTTCACACCTACACACACCCACGATACACCTCCCGAACCCTTACATCCACCTCAGTCAGGCATCGGAGTTACATAATTAATAAACATATCCGGCATTTCAACAGTAATCGTAAACCTGCCTAACCACATACCATTTTAATACCTGTAAAGGGATGATTTAAAATACGTCTTTTTAAATGTCAAAACACCTTTTTAAATATCAGTTACTATGCACTTAATGTGCACCCCCCAGTGAGGAATTTTGATGTTATCTGTGTGTCTGGTTAGATCACCGAAGATCTATCGACAGGTCAGCGACACATGCCTATAGGTGTCACCACAGTAGCTGCACCACTGGACTGTTACGATAATTAGATCACGACCGGTAATAACGTCACGGAAAGACATGTCACAGTGATCGTGTGTTAATCTACAAACTCGTCTGTAACCTCACTGTGGAGGTATTCAAATGTACATAAATAACGTTAACAAACTAGAAATGAGGAAGTAAAATACATCTAATCTGATGAAAGTTTCCCTAAAGCAACATGTTGGAAATGTGGAAGTCACAAAAATTAGGCTGTAATAAAAGTTTTTCAATTGATAATTAACTTAAACTCCCAAGTTTATCTATTTGTTTACTAACCGAGCTGAAGGATCAAAATAACAGACATCTTCCTCAAAGACATCAACAAAAAAGTATAGAAATTTTCAGCTGATGTGAAGAATTGGTACTGAAAACAATTCCAAACAAGTCAATGCCAATTAAAATCATACAAGAGCACACTACACCAAGCAAAGAGGAATTCTCAAGTTTTTAACAAAATCATTGTTAAAAGTAAGTTTTTGTAGGAAGCAGAATGCACAAGGAAAGTAAGCAAATTTCCTATAGAAGTCTATCCATATAAACGATACACTTGGCCAATTGTTACGTAACTTGGTAACTTCCTATTTCAGAATGTCAAATATTCAACATCAACAGGCACTCCCTACATTAATACTCAACCACTTTACTGCTTAACTCTGAACTGTCTCAGACATTGTATAAAACTGTACAGTAAAATATTGACAAACCTTGGTTGCCATGGTATCAGGATGGCAACGGATAAATGTGACTAGACAAAATGGCCGACAGCATAAAACATGCACGAGAAATACATTTAACAACGTAAATGAATATCATTATTGATCCCAGAAAATGGAATGAGGATGGTTCTACAAAAAAAAATAATCCTTGCCTGCAAAGAAGAATGAAATTCTATCTGTAAAGCGATTCTGTTTGAACAAAAGCCAACATGTGTGTAGAGTCTGGGATGAAGGCCATTATTTACCACACATTCCAGCGTCTGCTCATTTACATCTGATCACTAGGTTTCTGACATAATTTGCTCCACCTACAGAAGGTACCCTAACAATTATGTTGAAAATGAAGAGAAGTATATCTATACTTGTATTCTAATTGTCTATATTTAGATTTGTTCTAATCAGACAAGATATCACTTACAAAGGATGACACATCTATGTCACCATACTAAAGGTTTGAACTGTATATGAATGTGGTGTGTATATATGTGGTGTTTTGTGAGACTGTCGTATGTCAGTGTTGTATTTCCTTGTGTAGTGTGTTTTAGGAGGCTGTAGTATAATAGTGTTGTGTCTCCTTGTGATATTGTGTTCTGGGAGGCTGTGGTATGTTAGTGTTGGGTCTCCTTGTGATAGTTTGTTTTGGGAGGCTGGTATGTTAGTGTTTTGTCTCCTTGTGATAGTGTGTTTTTGAAGGCTATGGTATGTTTGTATTGTGTCTCCTTGTGATAGTGTGTTTTGGAAGGCTGTAGTATGTTAGTTTTGTGTCTCCTTGTGATAGTGTTTTTTGGGAGGCTGTGGTATGTTTGTATTGTGTCTCCTTGTGATAGTGTGTTTTGGGAGGCTGTGGTATGTTAGTGTTGTGTCTCCTTGTGATAGTGTGTTTTGGGAGGCAGTGGTATTTTAGTGATGTGTCTCCTTGTGATAGTGTGTTTTGGGAGGCTGTGTATGGTATGTTATTGTTTTGTCTCCTTGTGATAGTGTTTTGGGAGGCTGTGGTATGTTCGTGTTGTGTCTCCTTGTGATATTGTGTTTTGGGGGAGACTGTAGTATGTTGTGATGTGTCTCCTTGTGATAGTGTGTTTTGGGAGGCTGTGGTATGTTAGTGTTGTGTCTCCTTGTGATAGTGTGTTTTGGGAGGCTGTGGTATATTAGTGTTATGTCACCTGTGATAATGTGTTTTGGGAGGCTGTGGTATATTAGTGTTATGTCACCTTGTGATAATGTGTTTTGGGAGGCTGTGGTATGTTAGTGTTGTGTCTCCTTGTGATATTGTGTTTTGGGAGACTGTAGTATGTTAGTGATGTGTCTCCTTGTGATAGTGTGTTTTGGGAGGCTGTGGTATGTTAGTGTTGTGTCTCCTTGTGATAGTGTGTTTTGGGAGGCTGTGGTATATTAGTGTTATGTCACCTTGTGATAATGTGTTTTGGGAGGCTGTGGTATGTTAGTGTTGTGTCTCCTTGTGATAGTGTGTTTTGGGAGACTGTAGTATGTTAGTGTTATGTCTCCTTGTGATAGTGTGTTTTGGGAGACTGTAGTATGTTTGTGTTATGTCTCCTTGTGATAGTGTGTTTTGGGAGGCTGTGGTATGTTAGTGTTGTGTCTCCTTGTGATAGTGTGTTTTGGGAGACTGTAGTATGTTAGTGTTATGTCTCCTCTATAGTTCTATCTCACTGAAGTGTACTGCCAAAGACATGACACCTAACCTGGTCACATTTACCTATAAAGACTAGTTCTGTAGATTCTAATGTAATACGTTTACCAACACATTTTATCTGTTTGTTTTTTCTGTTTCTTGTTTATTTGCTTTATCAGGATACTTATGTAATCTTATTGCTCAGACATTAAACCTACTCTAGTCTGTCATGGTAAAATCAGCTGTCCTTCATCACACCAACTCAAACTTTGACCAAACAGTATCGTTCATACATGTTTGTAGACATGAACACAAATTTGTACCCGGAAATACACACTTAAAACACACCAAATATTGAACCTTTATCTTAACCACCTGTACAGGTGAGCTTACCAAATCACCTGGGTATTCACCTTGTCAGGACAATGTTTGTTATCGACAGGTGATGAAGTAGTGACTCATCATCCATGTCATACAGATGTTTGTTTCTTTACTATGTATGTACCCGTATATGCCTTGTTCCTCTACTGGCCAGTGAAATCACATTATAAGTTAGTGACCTTGACCTTGCCTGAGATTACAAGCTCCACCCCGATCATCAAGGTCGTATGATATACCTGCTTTGTCCTGCTACAATCCAGTGCATTGTTACACATTCTGATAACACTAGTTATGATTTATACCTGTATAATAAACGACTGCTCTTTATAAAACAGTTAGGGTGTATAACTTGATGAATCACATTTCACACGAGGTAAAGAATTTGAACAAACACCTGATTGAAGTCCTTGAGCTGATTACGACATCCAATAGGTACAAACTCTAGGTAATACCATTTAAGGAAATCAAATGTTTAAAACTTTTTTAAATATTTAAACCCTACAAGGTAAAGGAGACTTCATGGACATGAGTAATCACTATTATGTAAATATCTCAAATTTTCTTTTGTATTACCTGGTAAATGAATTTATTTCTGTATTTTTCCCAAAAATGCACAAAATCTGAAATCACTTTGAAGTTTTAATCAAAACAATGAGATGTATGTAGAGTTGTAAAAGTGTATTCCATAGTAATATCATCCTACACTATTTGTAAGTACTAATTAACTTATTACATTTATATGAATTGTTTGGACTTACCAAACATCTTAGGTCTACCCCTTCTATTGAAGCAATATTTGTGCCCCTTAACCTCTCCACTTTTACCTACCTCTAATTGTTTCCTCCTTCACCCCTCTACAACCCCCTCCTATCCCTGATTGTCTCCCCTTTCACACACACACACACACACACACACACACACACACACCAATTGTGGCTCCTCCTATCCCATACTGTCACCCTACTTGATTGTTACAATATGAACTCAGCACCATTAACAAGCTCCTCAATCACACATTAATTAACAACACTTCATATTTTCACAATAGGAAGTAGAGAATTAATCATTACCTATATCAGTTATAGACCTTGTTACACCCTTTTTCTATGAAGTGAGTGAGTCTAGCTACGCCCCTTCTCAATACGGTATCTTATTACTGTATCCAGTGAGAACTAAAATCATCTCTGTCCTGAATACTACTGCATATCACTGTCAACCTTCAAACAGGCCTCAAATACTCTGGTACTACTCTTGACCAATAGGCATTGATCTCTCATTCCAATATTATGTACCTTCTAAAACTGTAACAAGACCCTCATTTCCTCACCCGTCCACTCCCTTGATCTTGAATCTACCTTCCTACACCACTCCATCCTGACCCTCTCTACCACTCCATTCTGACCCTCCCCTACCACTCCATCCTGCCCCTCCCCCACTCTATCCAGCCCTTCCCCTACCACTCCATCCTGCCCCTCCCCCACCACTCCATCCTGCCCCTCCCCCACTCTATCTAGCCCTTCCCCTACCACTCCATCCTGACCCACCCCCACCACTCCATCCGGCCCCTCCCCACCACTCCATTCTGACCCTCCCCCACCACTCCATCCTGACCCTCCCCCACCACTCCATCCAGCCCCTCCCCTACCACTCCATTCTGACCCTCCCCTACTGGTACCACTCCATTTTGACCCTCCCCTACCGGTACCACTCCAGTATTCTGACCCTCCCCTACCGGTACCACTCCATTCTGACCCTCACCCACTCTATCCAGTCCTTCCCCTACCGCTCCATCCTGACCCTCCCCCACCACTCCATCTTGCCCCTACCCCGCCACTCCATCCTGAAATTGTACTGTAAAACCATCAACACATGGCCATATTCTTCCCCCTACCCTATATAACCAGACATAAAATACTGTCTCCATGAAAAGTATGGAAACAATCTACTCAATCTCACCTAACCCATTTAAAACATGTTGTTATAGCTTCTTAGTAGAATTATCTGTGACCACTTCTGTAGGCTCTAGACCATTGTTATATATCTGTAGTACTGATAAACAGCTTGGCTACTGTCCCAATGATGGTCTTATAACATTCAATCATACACTTACTATTTCTATACCATAAATCTAGACCACAACATAGCTTCTCTTTCTCCTTTGTATATAAACATGTTTTCTCTTTTTCAAAATATTCTAAAATTGCTTCTTCTGCGAGAAATGATCATGAAATTAACATAATATTTGTTGCCCCTCATCCCCCCCTTAAGAAGTTTCATTTCTATAATTCCAATGGCTTTTAAGCTATTTCAAGGGTATGAATTACAAAACAAATAGCACTTCTATAGATGTAGAGGTCAAGGTCATGGGACTCTAACAGTACTGTACATCGACTTAGGTAACACAGTATAATACAAAACAAATAGCACTTCTCTTGCTTTAGATGTAGAGGTCAAGGTCATGGGACTCTAACAGTACTGTACATCCACTTAGGTATACAAGTATAATACAAAACAAATAGCACTTCTCTTGCTTTAGATGTAGAGGTCAAGGTCATGGGACTCTAACAGTAATGTACATCCACTTAGGTAATACAAGTATAATACAAAACAAATAGCACTTCTCTTGCTTTAGATGTAGAGGTCAAGGTCATGGGACTCTAACAGTACTGTACATCCACTTAGGTAATACAAGTATAATACAAAACAAATAGCACTTCTCTTGCTTTAGATGTAGAGGTCAAGGTCATGGGACTCTAACAGTACTGTACATCCACTTAGGTAATACAAGTATAATACAAAACAAATAGCACTTCTCTTGCTTTAGATGTAGAGGTCAAGGTCATGGGACTCTAACAGTACTGTACATCCACTTAGGTAATACAAGTATAATACAAAACAAATAGCACTTCTCTTGCTATAGATGTAGAGGTCAAGGTCATGGGACTCTAACAGTACTGCACATCCACTTAGGTAATACAAGTATAATACAAAACAAATAGCACTTCTCTTGCTTTAGATGTAGAGGTCAAGGTCATGGGACTCTAACAGTACTGTACATCCACTTAGGTAACACCAGTATAATACAAATCTGTCAACATAACTATAGAAGTTTGAAGGTTATATAGAAGTATATGAAAGTTATATATAAGTATATGAAAGTTATATTTAAGTATATTACTTAAATATGAAAGTTATATTTAAGTATATGAAAGTTATATATAATTATTGCCTTTGATTCACAGGAAAGGCATAGATTATAGCAAAATCAAGTGCATCTCTTCAAATTGCTACTGAGCAAACTTATACTGAGAGTGTTGACAGCTTATATTGATGAGTTTTACAGATAGGTGGGTCAGAGTTTAATATTCCGATGGAGAACTTATGGGCTAATTAATTAGGGCATTCAGAGGTGGACTGAAATATTTAACTAATCAATGATACATTATATATACATTTTACTCTACATACAAAAGGTTAACGGTCAACTGTACAGGACCAATCATTAACATTACAAGAATAGGCCTCGATCTGCATGACAAAATCTAGGTTGTAGTACATGCACATGTATCATGAAATAATTAACATGCAGACTTATTATAATTGCTTAATCGAGGAAGCGGACACACAAGTACTTCTCGTCTATTTTTAGTGATGATAGTGAGACAGTGTTGGGTATTAATACTTACTAACATTTTAAGGTCATTGTGAAAAGATCTATGAATTTTCTTAGAAGATGTTATGAATTTTAATGACACAGTATTCCGCAAACATTATTAAGATTTGTTTTAATGAAATGGTATGCTGTACACATACACTGACAATAAAAGTGACAACAGTGACAATATTTTGCCCATTAACTAGAGTCGGTATATAGTCGGTGTACTACACGATATGTTTTGGCTGGTTAACTAGGAGTTTGTGGACCAGCTGTTGTTCAGATCAATGAAGGAATAATCTATAAGGACAGATGGAGTTGTCTAAACACAACATATGTTCTCAAGGAAATCACCATCCCTATGTAGGCACCGTCAAAACCATGACCACTCCAATGTATGTCCTCTTTGGTATGAGTATGTCTGTTCTGTATATGATACCAAGTAGCCTTAAATCCTATCTAAATTATGGGTGATATTTAGACAATAGAAGACAACAATATATACCACAGCAGGCCATAGAGCTATATCAATACGAGATGTCTTCCCCAAACAACCTGGCTGTATTAGAACTATATTATGGATGACAATATCTAGAACATAGCATTAAAATCTGCAGATATACAATTACATCATACAACTGACATTAAAAGTTGCAGATATATACAACTAATAATATATTATTTATATAGCTAATACATGGCTAAATATAAACGTCACTATAAAGACCCACAGATGAACCATTGAAATCACTACATAATGAAGGTGGTTATATAATATTGTTGAAAACAGAGACTGAATACATGGCCCACTAGTAACAGCTTACAAAAGACTTACAGATACAGACAGCATTCTGTCAAGTACAACACATTATTCAGCCAATTAAGAAAGCGGTTATGGAAGTCTTGATCAATATTTGTGTCTATGGCTTCCCGTTGTAAAACAAAGAAGGATGCACTGCCAGAAAACCCTTAAATTCCTTGAGAGCTTGAAGACATAAGTTCAGATATTGTTGTATACTCATGCATATGTACTGTCGTTTTCAAACTTAAAAGTAATATGTATAATATACCTGCCATTTCCAAATAGAAAAGTGATATGTTTTGTATATAATAGGTTCCAACCTCCAGTAATCATGAAGTCTTAGCCAAATAGGATGTTAAAGTCACCAAAAGTACGAGTAATCATACAGCTTAAATGATGCCATTTTACTATCTCCAAACTATTCATTGTGCTCATTCAAAATCTCGAGTATGTAGTCCCATAACAGTCACATATGCATTAATATTGGCCTCAAAATTGCAACCCAGAGATATTGAAGTGTTTTAGACACCTTAACCACTAAGCCTTCAAAACAATAACAGAAGATATATACCATCATTAATGCCAGCTCGTTAACACCAATATTCCACCGATCACCTGTTTGTATGTGTAACAAATTAAGGTCTAATTTCAAATTTTAGTACACAACAGGAGAACCACAAACCTTCTGATATATGTAGCAGTTAACAGGACCCCGCAGGTAAAATTCTTTTAAGAAAAAAATTCCTAAGAACATCCTGATGTAGCTTTATCATGTCGCCTACAGATAGTTTTATAATTAATGTCTCGCCTTGTCTAAGTCAATAAGATGTGACTGCTGATCTCCTGTCAAACGGAGCTCTTTTTGAAAAGGAGGTCTGAAAGAGTTCAGTTGCCCTGGAGATGTAATACATAAAGAACTCTTGTTAGGCAACACCTAGGTTTACATGGGCCTCAAACCAGCTCACACAACTGTCACCGAGTAGTTATCCAAATTGTATACGCTTACCTCACTCTGAGGTCATAAGATAGGTTACTTTAAGCTAATTTCACAGAGAATCACATAAAAAACTTATACATGTCAGTCATTTCACATAAAAATCACATTGCCAAAAACTAATTAATGCTAAAGCATTTTATTTACTTGCTCATAAGGACCAATCTTGATGCATTGCTTCCTTGTGAAGAAATCTAATTTGGCTATTTAACAGGTAAGATAAATTGTTTAACAGGTAAGAGATATAGGCAACACATTCCTAAGTAAGAGATATAGGCAACACATTCCTAAGTAAGAGATATAGGCAACACATTCCTAAGTAAGAGATATAGGCAACACATTCCTAAGTAAGAGATATAGGCAACACATTCCTAAGTTGTTAAATGATCAGTAGTTTTTTATTGAGTCGTTATTTAGAGATTTGACTGTGAAAGTTTAACCAGTTAGTATAACATGTACAACCAAACACAGGTTTTATTTGACAGTCAGTTCGAGCTGTTAAGGACATTCTCAGTATGCACATGAAATGTCCTCAGAATGACCAGATCCACACTTGATTCGGGAGAAATCTACCTGTTGTTTCTTTTTGGAAATGATAAAATATTCCATGGATCTATCAGATTCCTGATAACTGATGTTTAATTTCAAAACTCACAAAATACTATAAAATACTAGAAGAACAGATTTTGCCCCTTGACTTGTTCCATAAGTTACCACCTTTTTCTTAATCGATCAGCATCATAACTGAAAACACAAAATCCATGTTAAAATATCTCAAAAGATTCATCAGATAGTGTTCAAATGAAATCAGCCCCACCCTTTATCTTGCATATTTAATGAATATGACTTGTGCATAATGACGAGGTCTTTGCTATAAGCATACAGATTACAATATGATGACTCTGAAATCTCATCAATCAGTCTTTGTAACTTTTGTGTGTGCAAATTGACAACTTAAGCATATAAAACGCACACAACACAGACTTTATAGAGATCTATCTGCTCATCTCGATTTAGTTCTCAACCATAAAATTTAAATTGTTACAGTAATTTGCCATATATGATTATATTCACATTAAACTTTGTTGTCAAGGCTAGACTCTGATTGCCTGATAATTAGGAGTCATCAAGTGTGATCGTTTGTATTAAACTTTGTTGTCAAGGCTAGACTCTGATTGCCTGATAATTAGGGAGTCATCAAGTGTGATCGTTTGTATTAAACTTTGTTGTCAAGGCTAGACTCTGATTGCCTGATAATTAGGAGTCATCAAGTGTGATCGTTTGTATTAAACTTTGTTGTCAAGGCTAGACTCTGATTGCCTGATAATTAGAGTCATCAAGTGTGATCGTTTGTATTAAACTTGTTGTCAAGGCTAGACTCTGATGCCTGATAATAGGAGTCATCAAGTGTGATCGTTTGTATTAAACTTTGTTGTCAAGGCTAGACTCTGATTGCCTATAATTAGGAGTCATGAAGTTGATCGTTTGTATTAATTTGTTGTCAAGGCTAGACTCTGAATTAGGAGTCATCAAGTGTGATCGTTTGTATTAAACTTTGTTGTCAATTAGACTCTGACTGATAATTAGGAGTCATAGTGTGATCGTTTGTATTAAACTTTGTTGTCAAGGCTAGACTCTGATTGCCTGATAATTAGGAGTCATCAAGTGTGATCGTTTGTATTAAACTTTGTTGTCAAGGCTAGACTCTGATTGCCTGATAATTAGGAGTCATCAAGTGTGATCGTTTGTATTAAACTTTGTTGTCAAGGCTAGACTCTGATTGCCTGATAATTAGGAGTCATCAAGTGTGATCGTTTGTATTAAACTTTGTTGTCAAGGCTAGACTCTGATTGCCTGATAATTAGGAGTCATCAAGTGTGATCGTTTGTATTAAACTTTGTTGTCAAGGCTAGACTCTGATTGCCTGATAATTAGGAGTCATCAAGTGTGATCGTTTGTATTAAACTTTGTTGTCAAGGCTAGACTCTGATTGCCTGATAATTAGGAGTCATCAAGTGTGATCGTTTGTATTAAACTTTGTTGTCAAGGCTAGACTCTGATTGCCTGATAATTAGGAGTCATGAAGTGTGATCGTTTGTATTAAACTTTGTTGTCAAGGCTAGACTCTGATTGCCTGATAATTAGGAGTCATGAAGTGTGATCGTTTGTATTAAACTTTGTTGTCAAGGCTAGACTCTGATTGCCTGATAATTAGGAGTCATGAAGTGTGATCGTTTGTATTAAACTTTGTTGTCAAGGCTAGACTCTGATTGCCTGATAATTAGGAGTCATCAAGTGTGATCGTTTGTATTAAACTTTGTTGTCAAGGCTAGACTCTGATTGCCTGATAATTAGGAGTCATCAAGTGTGATCGTTTGTATTAAACTTTGTTGTCAAGGCTAGACTCTGATTGCCTGATAATTAGGAGTCATGAAGTGTGATCGTTTGTATTAAACTTTGTTGTCAAGGCTAGACTCTGATTGCCTGATAATTAGGAGTCATCAAGTGTGATCGTTTGTATTAAACTTTGTTGTCAAGGCTAGACTCTGATTGCCTGATAATTAGGAGTCATGAAGTGTGATCGTTTGTATTAAACTTTGTTGTCAAGGCTAGACTCTTGATTGCCTGATTAAACTTTTGGCTAGACTCTGATTGCCTGATAATAGGGATCGTTTGTATTAAACTTTGTGTCAAGGCTAGACTCTGATCTGATAATTAGTAGTCATAAGTGTGATCGTTTGTATTAAACTTTGTTGTCAAGGCTAGACTCTGATTGCCTGATAATTAGGAGTCATGAAGTGTGATCGTTTGTATTAAACTTTGTTGTCAAGGCTAGACTCTGATTGCCTGATAATTAGGAGTCATCAAGTGTGATCGTTTGTATTAAACTTTGTTGTCAAGGCTAGACTCTGATTGCCTGATAATTAGGAGTCATCAAGTGTGATCGTTTGTATTAAACTTTGTTGTCAAGGCTAGACTCTGATTGCCTGATAATTAGGAGTCATCAAGTGTGATCGTTTGTATTAAACTTTGTTGTCAAGGCTAGACTCTGATTGCCTGATAATTAGGAGTCATAAGTGTGATCGTTTGTATTAAACTTTGTTGTCAAGGCTAGACTCTGATTGCCTGATAATTAGGAGTCATCAAGTGTGATCGTTTGTATTAAACTTTGTTGTCAAGGCTAGACTCTGATTGCCTGATAATTAGGAGTCATCAAGTGTGATCGTTTGTATTAAACTTTGTTGTCAAGGCTAGACTCTGATTGCCTGATAATTAGGAGTCATCAAGTGTGATCGTTTGTATTAAACTTTGTTGTCAAGGCTAGACTCTGATTGCCTGATAATTAGGAGTCATCAAGTGTGATCGTTTGTATTAAACTTTGTTGTCAAGGCTAGACTCTGATTGCCTGATAATTAGGAGTCATCAAGTGTGATCGTTTGTATTAAACTTTGTTGTCAAGGCTAGACTCTGATTGCCTGATAATTAGGAGTCATCAAGTGTGATCGTTTGTATTAAACTTTGTTGTCAAGGCTAGACTCTGATTGCCTGATAATTAGGAGTCATGAAGTGTGATCGTTTGTATTAAACTTTGTTGTCAAGGCTAGACTCTGATTGCCTGATAATTAGGAGTCATCAAGTGTGATCGTTTGTATTAAACTTTGTTGTCAAGGCTAGACTCTGATTGCCTGATAATTAGGAGTCATCAAGTGTGATCGTTTGTATTAAACTTTGTTGTCAAGGCTAGACTCTGATTGCCTGATAATTAGGAGTCATCAAGTGTGATCGTTTGTATTAAACTTTGTTGTCAAGGCTAGACTCTGATTGCCTGATAATTAGGAGTCATCAAGTGTGATCGTTTGTATTAAACTTTGTTGTCAAGGCTAGACTCTGATTGCCTGATAATTAGGAGTCATCAAGTGTGATCGTTTGTATTAAACTGATTGCCTGATAATTGTCAAGTGGATCGTTTGTATTAAACTTTGTTGTCAACTAGACTCTGATTGCCTGATAATTAGGAGTCATCAAGTGTGATCGTTTGTATTAAACTTTGTTGTCAAGGCTAGACTCTGATTGCCTGATAATTAGGAGTCATCAAGTGTGATCGTTTGTATTAAACTTTGTTGTCAAGGCTAGACTCTGATTGCCTGATAATTAGGAGTCATCAAGTGTGATCGTTTGTATTAAACTTTGTTGTCAAGGCTAGACTCTGATTGCCTGATAATTAGGAGTCATCAAGTGTGATCGTTTGTATTAAACTTTGTTGTCAAGGCTAGACTCTGATTGCCTGATAATTAGGAGTCATCAAGTGTGATCGTTTGTATTAAACTTTGTTGTCAAGGCTAGACTCTGATTGCCTGATAATTAGGAGTCATCAAGTGTGATCGTTTGTATTAAACTTTGTTGTCAAGGCTAGACTCTGATTGCCTGATAATTAGGAGTCATCAAGTGTGATCGTTTGTATTAAACTTTGTTGTCAAGGCTAGACTCTGATTGCCTGATAATTAGGAGTCATCAAGTGTGATCGTTTGTATTAAACTTTGTTGTCAAGGCTAGACTCTGATTGCCTGATAATTAGGAGTCATCAAGTGTGATCGTTTGTATTAAACTTTGTTGTCAAGGCTAGACTCTGATTGCCTGATAATTAGGAGTCATCAAGTGTGATCGTTTGTATTAAACTTTGTTGTCAAGGCTAGACTCTGATTGCCTGATAATTAGGAGTCATCAAGTGTGATCGTTTGTATTAAACTTTGTTGTCAAGGCTAGACTCTGATTGCCTGATAATTAGGAGTCATCAAGTGTGATCGTTTGTATTAAACTTTGTTGTCAAGGCTAGACTCTGATTGCCTGATAATTAGGAGTCATGAAGTGTGATCGTTTGTATTAAACTTTGTTGTCAAGGCTAGACTCTGATTGCCTGATAATTAGGAGTCATGAAGTGTGATCGTTTGTATTAAACTTTGTTGTCAAGGCTAGACTCTGATTGCCTGATAATTAGGAGTCATCAAGTGTGATCGTTTGTATTAAACTTTGTTGTCAAGGCTAGACTCTGATTGCCTGATAATTAGGAGTCATGAAGTGTGATCGTTTGTATTAAACTTTGTTGTCAAGGCTAGACTCTGATTGCCTGATAATTAGGAGTCATCAAGTGTGATCGTTTGTATTTAGTCAAGGCTAGTCATGCCTGATAATTAGGAGTCATAAGTGTGATCGTTTGTATTAAACTTTGTTGTCAAGGCTAGACTCTGATTGCCTGATAATTAGGAGTCATGAAGTGTGATCGTTTGTATTAAACTTTGTTGTCAAGGCTAGACTCTGATTGCCTGATAATTAGGAGTCATCAAGTGTGATCGTTTGTATTAAACTTTGTTGTCAAGGCTAGACTCTGATTGCCTGATAATTAGGAGTCATGAAGTGTGATCGTTTGTATTAAACTTTGTTGTCAAGGCTAGACTCTGATTGCCTGATAATTAGGAGTCATGAAGTGTGATCGTTTGTATTAAACTTTGTTGTCAAGGCTAGACTCTGATTGCCTGATAATTAGGAGTCATGAAGTGTGATCGTTTGTATTAAACTTTGTTGTCAAGGCTAGACTCTGATTGCCTGATAATTAGGAGTCATCAGTGTGATCGTTTGTATTAAACTTTGTTGTCAAGGCTAGACTCTGATTGCCTGATAATTAGGAGTCATCAAGTGTGATCGTTTGTATTAAACTTTGTTGTCAAGGCTAGACTCTGATTGCCTGATAATTAGGAGTCATCAAGTGTGATCGTTTGTATTAAACTTTGTTGTCAAGGCTAGACTCTGATTGCCTGAGGAGTCATGAAGTGTGATCGTTTGTATTAAACTTTGTTGTCAAGGCTAGACTCTGATTGCCTGATAATTAGGAGTCATGAAGTGTGATCGTTTGTATTAAACTTTGTTGTCAAGGCTAGACTCTGATTGCCTGATAATTAGGAGTCATCAAGTGTGATCGTTTGTATTAAACTTTGTTGTCAAGGCTAGACTCTGATTGCCTGATAATTAGGAGTCATCAAGTGTGATCGTTTGTATTAAACTTTGTTGTCAAGGCTAGACTCTGATTGCCTGATAATTAGGAGTCATCAAGTGTGATCGTTTGTATTAAACTTTGTTGTCAAGGCTAGACTCTGATTGCCTGATAATTAGGAGTCATGAAGTGTGATCGTTTGTATTAAACTTTGTTGTCAAGGCTAGACTCTGATTGCCTGATAATTAGGAGTCATGAAGTGTGATCGTTTGTATTAAACTTTGTTGTCAAGGCTAGACTCTGATTGCCTGATAATTAGGAGTCATGAAGTGTGATCGTTTGTATTAAACTTTGTTGTCAAGGCTAGACTCTGATTGCCTGATAATTAGGAGTCATCAAGTGTGATCGTTTGTATTAAACTTTGTTGTCAAGGCTAGACTCTGATTGCCTGATAATTAGGAGTCATGAAGTGTGATCGTTTGTATTAAACTTTGTTGTCAAGGCTAGACTCTGATTGCCTGATAATTAGGAGTCATCAAGTGTGATCGTTTGTATTAAACTTTGTTGTCAAGGCTAGACTCTGATTGCCTGATAATTAGGAGTCATCAAGTGTGATCGTTTGTATTAAACTTTGTTGTCAAGGCTAGACTCTGATTGCCTGATAATTAGGAGTCATGAAGTGTGATCGTTTGTATTAAACTTTGTTGTCAAGGCTAGACTCTGATTGCCTGATAATTAGGAGTCATGAAGTGTGATCGTTTGTATTAAACTTTGTTGTCAAGGCTAGACTCTGATTGCCTGATAATTAGGAGTCATCAAGTGTGATCGTTTGTATTAAACTTTGTTGTCAAGGCTAGACTCTGATTGCCTGATAATTAGGAGTCATCAAGTGTGATCGTTTGTATTAAACTTTGTTGTCAAGGCTAGACTCTGATTGCCTGATAATTAGGAGTCATCAAGTGTGATCGTTTGTATTAAACTTTGTTGTCAAGGCTAGACTCTGATTGCCTGATAATTAGGAGTCATCAAGTGTGATCGTTTGTATTAAACTTTGTTGTCAAGGCTAGACTCTGATTGCCTGATAATTAGGAGTCATCAAGTGTGATCGTTTGTATTAAACTTTGTTGTCAAGGCTAGACTCTGATTGCCTGATAATTAGGAGTCATGAAGTGTGATCGTTTGTATTAAACTTTGTTGTCAAGGCTAGACTCTGATTGCCTGATAATTAGGAGTCATCAAGTGTGATCGTTTGTATTAAACTTTGTTGTCAAGGCTAGACTCTGATTGCCTGATAATTAGGAGTCATCAAGTGTGATCGTTTGTATTAAACTTTGTTGTCAAGGCTAGACTCTGATTGCCTGATAATTAGGAGTCATGAAGTGTGATCGTTTGTATTAAACTTTGTTGTCAAGGCTAGACTCTGATTGCCTGATAATTAGGAGTCATCAAGTGTGATCGTTTGTATTAAACTTTGTTGTCAAGGCTAGACTCTGATTGCCTGATAATTAGGAGTCATCAAGTGTGATCGTTTGTATTAAACTTTGTTGTCAAGGCTAGACTCTGATTGCCTGATAATTAGGAGTCATCAAGTGTGATCGTTTGTATTAAACTTTGTTGTCAAGGCTAGACTCTGATTGCCTGATAATTAGGAGTCATGAAGTGTGATCGTTTGTATTAAACTTTGTTGTCAAGGCTAGACTCTGATTGCCTGATAATTAGGAGTCATCAAGTGTGATCGTTTGTATTAAACTTTGTTGTCAAGGCTAGACTCTGATTGCCTGATAATTAGGAGTCATCAAGTGTGATCGTTTGTATTAAACTTTGTTGTCAAGGCTAGACTCTGATTGCCTGATAATTAGGAGTCATCAAGTGTGATCGTTTGTATTAAACTTTGTTGTCAAGGCTAGACTCTGATTGCCTGATAATTAGGAGTCATGAAGTGTGATCGTTTGTATTAAACTTTGTTGTCAAGGCTAGACTCTGATTGCCTGATAATTAGGAGTCATCAAGTGTGATCGTTTGTATTAAACTTTGTTGTCAAGGCTAGATCTGATTGCTGTAATTAGGATCATAGTGTGATCGTTTGTATTAAACTTTGTTGTCAAGGCTAGACTCTGATTGCCTGATAATTAGGAGTCATGAAGTGTGATCGTTTGTATTAAACTTTGTTGTCAAGGCTAGACTCTGATTGCCTGATAATTAGGAGTCATCAAGTGTGATCGTTTGTATTAAACTTTGTTGTCAAGGCTAGACTCTGATTGCCTGATAATTAGGAGTCATCAAGTGTGATCGTTTGTATTAAACTTTGTTGTCAAGGCTAGACTCTGATTGCCTGATAATTAGGAGTCATCAAGTGTGATCGTTTGTATTAAACTTTGTTGTCAAGGCTAGACTCTGATTGCCTGATAATTAGGAGTCATGAAGTGTGATCGTTTGTATTAAACTTTGTTGTCAAGGCTAGACTCTGATTGCCTGATAATTAGGAGTCATCAAGTGTGATCGTTTGTATTAAACTTTGTTGTCAAGACTCTGATTGCCTGATAATTAGGAGTCATGAAGTGTGATCGTTTGTATTAAACTTTGTTGTCAAGGCTAGACTCTGATTGCCTGATAATTAGGAGTCATCAAGTGTGATCGTTTGTATTAAACTTTGTTGTCAAGGCTAGACTCTGATTGCCTGATAATTAGGAGTCATGAAGTGTGATCGTTTGTATTAAACTTTGTTGTCAAGGCTAGACTCTGATTGCCTGATAATTAGGAGTCATCAAGTGTGATCGTTTGTATTAAACTTTGTTGTCAAGGCTAGACTCTGATTGCCTGATAATTAGGAGTCATGAAGTGTGATCGTTTGTATTAAACTTTGTTGTCAAGGCTAGACTCTGATTGCCTGATAATTAGGAGTCATCAAGTGTGATCGTTTGTATTAAACTTTGTTGTCAAGGCTAGACTCTGATTGCCTGATAATTAGGAGTCATGAAGTGTGATCGTTTGTATTAAACTTTGTTGTCAAGGCTAGACTCTGATTGCCTGATAATTAGGAGTCATCAAGTGTGATCGTTTGTATTAAACTTTGTTGTCAAGGCTAGACTCTGATTGCCTGATAATTAGGAGTCATCAAGTGTGATCGTTTGTATTAAACTTTGTTGTCAAGGCTAGACTCTGATTGCCTGATAATTAGGAGTCATCAAGTGTGATCGTTTGTATTAAACTTTGTTGTCAAGGCTAGACTCTGATTGCCTGATAATTAGGAGTCATGAAGTGTGATCGTTTGTATTAAACTTTGTTGTCAAGGCTAGACTCTGATTGCCTGATAATTAGGAGTCATGAAGTGTGATCGTTTGTATTAAACTTTGTTGTCAAGGCTAGACTCTGATTGCCTGATAATTAGGAGTCATCAAGTGTGATCGTTTGTATTAAACTTTGTTGTCAAGGCTAGACTCTGATTGCCTGATAATTAGGAGTCATCAAGTGTGATCGTTTGTATTAAACTTTGTTGTCAAGGCTAGACTCTGATTGCCTGATAATTAGGAGTCATGAAGTGTGATCGTTTGTATTAAACTTTGTTGTCAAGGCTAGACTCTGATTGCCTGATAATTAGGAGTCATGAAGTGTGATCGTTTGTATTAAACTTTGTTGTCAAGGCTAGACTCTGATTGCCTGATAATTAGGAGTCATCAAGTGTGATCGTTTGTATTAAACTTTGTTGTCAAGGCTAGACTCTGATTGCCTGATAATTAGGAGTCATGAAGTGTGATCGTTTGTATTAAACTTTGTTGTCAAGGCTAGACTCTGATTGCCTGATAATTAGGAGTCATGAAGTGTGATCGTTTGTATTAAACTTTGTTGTCAAGGCTAGACTCTGATTGCCTGATAATTAGGAGTCATCAAGTGTGATCGTTTGTATTAAACTTTGTTGTCAAGGCTAGACTCTGATTGCCTGATAATTAGGAGTCATGAAGTGTGATCGTTTGTATTAAACTTTGTTGTCAAGGCTAGACTCTGATTGCCTGATAATTAGGAGTCATCAAGTGTGATCGTTTGTATTAAACTTTGTTGTCAAGGCTAGACTCTGATTGCCTGATAATTAGGAGTCATGAAGTGTGATCGTTTGTATTAAACTTTGTTGTCAAGGCTAGACTCTGATTGCCTGATAATTAGGAGTCATCAAGTGTGATCGTTTGTATTAAACTTTGTTGTCAAGGCTAGACTCTGATTGCCTGATAATTAGGAGTCATGAAGTGTGATCGTTTGTATTAAACTTTGTTGTCAAGGCTAGACTCTGATTGCCTGATAATTAGGAGTCATGAAGTGTGATCGTTTGTATTAAACTTTGTTGTCAAGGCTAGACTCTGATTGCCTGATAATTAGGAGTCATAAGTGTGATCGTTTGTATTAAACTTTGTTGTCAAGGCTAGACTCTGATTGCCTGATAATTAGGAGTCATCAAGTGTGATCGTTTGTATTAAACTTTGTTGTCAAGGCTAGACTCTGATTGCCTGATAATTAGGAGTCATCAAGTGTGATCGTTTGTATTAAACTTTGTTGTCAAGGCTAGACTCTGATTGCCTGATAATTAGGAGTCATGAAGTGTGATCGTTTGTATTAAACTTTGTTGTCAAGGCTAGACTCTGATTGCCTGATAATTAGGAGTCATGAAGTGTGATCGTTTGTATTAAACTTTGTTGTCAAGGCTAGACTCTGATTGCCTGATAATTAGGAGTCATGAAGTGTGATCGTTTGTTTTAAACTTTGTTGTCAAGGCTAGACTCTGATTGCCTGATAATTAGGAGTCATGAAGTGTGATCGTTTGTATTAAACTTTGTTGTCAAGGCTAGACTCTGATTGCCTGATAATTAGGAGTCATCAAGTGTGATCGTTTGTATTAAACTTTGTTGTCAAGGCTAGACTCTGATTGCCTGATATGGAATTAGTAAACTTGTTGTCAAGTCATAAGTGTGATCGTTTGTATTAAACTTTGTTGTCAAGGCTAGACTCTGATTGCCTGATAATTAGGAGTCATCAAGTGTGATCGTTTGTATTAAACTTTGTTGTCAAGGCTAGACTCTGATTGCCTGATAATTAGGAGTCATCAAGTGTGATCGTTTGTATTAAACTTTGTTGTCAAGGCTAGACTCTGATTGCCTGATAATTAGGAGTCATGAAGTGTGATCGTTTGTATTAAACTTTGTTGTCAAGGCTAGACTCTGATTGCCTGATAATTAGGAGTCATCAAGTGTGATCGTTTGTATTTGAGAGCAGTAGCATTGCACTAAACATTAGCATATTTTTCAGACATTTTTTTTTTCTTTGGTGCAAAAAGGAAATTGCAAATTTTCTTGGCTTAGAAAAGTATGCCATTCCGTTCTGGTTCAAATGAAAGATGAATAAACCGGATGTCCCCAAGATTTGAAAATTTTATAATAAACAAAGCTCCTAATTACTTAATAATGTAACATATTTTAGACAAAAACAAGAGGCCCATAGGCCTTAACGGTCATCTGAGTCGTGATCTGATAATTGGCATAAAGCAACACCTCAAAAAATATAGTAGTAGCAAACAATTAAGGCAATACAAAAGAACTCTTTAATAGAAGAAGTTCAGGTTCTGATATGTTTGATGAATTAGACCATAAATGAAGGTCCCTTGATCCCCAAGTCCAATATACAGTCTTTAGGCCTCTTAGTTATTTACAAAAAGTCGTTTAAGAGATTTTAACTTAATTGACACCTGTGACATTAAATGAAGGTCAAGGTCATTTACTTGAACAAACTTGGAAGCCCTTCGGGTCAGATGACCTAAAAAAACTAATTTCTCGATCAATGGAATTTCTAACTACATGGTCCCATTGCTGCATGTACTCAGAACAAAATTTTGGCCTTATGTACAGTACTTACTCACAACTTTTCCCGACACATGCAATTTCATAATTTGCTTACAGAAAAAGTGCTTTATAAGCGTTTTTCTCTAAATTTAATACAGTATGCCAGGGTATGATTTATGGAAGGCCTTGTAGTTAAATCTACAACACATACAACTTAACAACATAGCAGCTGTTGTACAATAATGTGTAGCAATGTTATCACACTATTCAACATTTTATGTTAATCAAACAATTTAGTTTTTGCCACATAATTTTTTGTACACTTGTTTGATATATAAACAAGCCCCTGATGAAATACTGGTATGTACCACACATTGAGCAAGTAAAAGTAAACATATGGTTCTACTCCAACAGTGAAATGTACATATCATTTTATGTACCATCCATCGAAATCTGACAACTCTGAAATGTGTATTACAACAGTTTGACAGATCTATCTATAGTGATATAGGCACCATTAGATCCCTCCCTCACATACCAGAAAATGTTTATTCAACGCTACTATTATTTCACCTGAACTATTTGGGATATTTGTAGCAGGAATTTCATGCTTTTTCTTCAGAAATTGAAGCATATTTCTGCCAAATTATTACATAAGTGCTTGATATGTATATATATAAATGCATGTTTCTGATGTTATATTCGGACAGGTACGTTGAACTCCTAAACTTAAACTGTAATATTTTGTGTTTAATTTCTGCTATTACTTAATTGTAAATACTGTAAGGATAGTGTTTCCTAATAGTAGAATAAGATGTTAACTAAAGATTCTTGTAACTTGTATTGCAGTTGCCCTTGACCTAAGTATGAATGCTTTATATTATACTAAAATATCTCCCAAAAAACAGAACTGCTAATGGTAAAATTTTCTGCAAGTTAGCCTCCTGGCTATAAATGTCTTTCTGACATAATATAACCATGGCGACAAATACAACAGTGGACACTGTGTTTACATCTTCAGCTAAGTAAAAGGCCTATCCTATACCTCTCCAGGTATGTTATAAATAATGAACATCTTTCATGGTGCACACCTGCAAGGCTATCCTAGCTTCTGGTGGGGATGGGTGACAAATGATAGGCCAGTTTGATGACAGAGCGGTACTGCCCAGTCCTTTTCTGGTCCAGCCTTAACCCAAGGCCATGACAGACTTTATGTGGCTTAATATGTACCTATAGATCTGAGGCATTCATACCTACAGAACATTAAAATCAAAGAATTCTACAATAACTCCACAACCAAACCAATCGCTGATGTCAAACCAATCGCTGATGTGAACCATACTACACGACCATACAACAGACAAACCTACAGTTGGGATGTGTATCAAATGTATGACAATGTCCATGGGAATATTCTGCAGGATAGCTCTAAAACAAATAGAATCTTTACAGGAGTCCATCATCCCTGCCCATTAAATGCTACATCACCATCCCGACATCTGTATATAACAATTTGTTTTTGACAGCATTACTCAAAAGTTCTTTTTAAACTTCACTTCATCACTCTGCAATAACATTAATGATATGCAATGTAAACTACTTTGAATTTAAATCAAAGCGTTTTAAATAGTTCATAGATTTGCTAATTGCTTTGCCTAGTAAACTCTCTGGAATGTTTCTGAATCACCATCGCCGACACAAATCAAGGTCAGACTGTGCTAATTAACTAATTAAGCATCTCTCACATCAAACGATCCTGGCAGAAAATGAAATCTCATTAAAAAGATAAAAAGATTTAGAGTTCTCTGTCTTATTTCAATGTTTACCTATGTGACGACCCTTTAATGAAGCAATGCTCCTATGTCATCAACAAATTAGGATAGCAACACTTTAGACAAAATTGAACCAAGGCAATGTAATCTGCTTAACTGTGTTATTGTGCATACCAGCTTTTTCTCATCCCTACTATGAAATGGTGTGTAGCATTTTCCCTGAAAGACTATTAGTTACCAAATCATTTTAGTGTAAATTAATTAGATTAATATATAATAAGATTTATAACTGTCAAATCAGGATCATGAGCACTTTAAGATCATACAGTGTATTTCGGAAACACTTTCATGGCATTTTTCTAATTCGTTCCAAATCTCAAGACTTCTTTTACTTCATTTAGTATTGAATGAAACATACCAGGTACTTCCTATCTGAAATACCAGTAGATCAGTTTACATGTTTATTGTACTTTTATTGCTAGTCAGCGTAAATTACTTTAAAATTGTCAATTATTATGCAAAGCTGTATTTTCTGGGACAGATTCACTTTCAAATTTCCAAACATCAACTCATCTCTTTTATTTTTCCCAACAATTTTGTTCTGTCAGTAATTAAACTACAATCATATAATCCACCATTGTAATCAACCCTTTACATGATGTCATGTGTAAGTAAAGTTTTGAGTTATCTTCCACTAGAGACCAGAGCGACGATGTACCAGCTTATAAAATGATCGTTGGCGTGTAACAATTTCTAAAGCCACATAACTACACGTATTTTATGACATGCATAGTTTTGAAAATGTTTAGATCTGATAAACGATACATAATAATTTTATATTTTCTCATCATGTGTAAAATTGATATGAGGACGACTTGGAAGGTGGCCAAAGTTAAGAAGGACACAGAATAAGTAAAACCTATCTGTCGATATCACATTTATAAAAAGGACCTCGATGAAAATAGACTTCAAAGTTGATGGCCCTGCATATAACCTATGCAGCCTGGTGTACAACAAAGTCGAGATAAAAAGATTGAATGAAACACAACTACAGCAAGAGTGTAGACACCTTACAAAACAGAATGTGCTTCATAATGATATAGATATGAATTCCATGTATAGATATATATATATCTTACAAGAGATGAAACTAAAACATAGTGATGTTCGTCTCTGATATGTACATGTGACGACAGACACACACACTGAAATTACAGCAATAAATTTATCCTTACCTTCAACAAGTGTTTATTAATCCATTTCGTGAATGTTTTCTTTTGAACGGCATCCCTTTCATCTGTGAACAGGAAAAACGGTAAAATTAGACAAGATTCCATTACAGATTTATAATTACATTAAATTTACCAATAACACACTACATAAATCACTGAGTAGGTATAGGTATATTATATATCTATTCCACCCTGTGGTAAACAAGCTTTGAAGGTAGTGTTAGCAAAGTAGACCTAGTTTGATAGACAACATGTGATCCACAAAATATCTGCTAAATTGAGATTTATATCTATTTCCAATATGATCATCTGAGAGATATCATGGAAACTGAAATTTAACAAAAATATATGAATATTATATCTATGTTTAGTTTCAAAATAATATTATTTTGAAGTAAAGTTTCTCCAAAACTATCAGAGTACCTTAATAATTATTTTTATTATGTGTTGTGTCTCCTTGTGACAGTTGTCCATTTTATAGTGTTGTATCACTGTCTAATCAAAGACAAAGAACAGCACACCCCACCAAATACTAGGGACAAAACTTGTGTACCTGACAAGGTAAACTGGGCAGCTAATACAAGATATGATTAGTGGAAGCTAAAGTAAATGAGATACAATTTCAAATGTCTTTATCATTTTTGTTTTCTGCTACAGGTGGTTAAAAGCCAGAAGACATTTGTTCTGGTTCTTCACATTCCACATTTAAATATTTAATTTTCAAAAAAATTCCAGCCCCAGGGATTTATGGCAATGTAAGCAATGACACCATACATCAAACTGTCATATTTACACAGCAAAAGTCTGCATATAATTATCCAGATTTTATATAAACAGGTGATTCATATGTTAATTAAGAATTAATTCTCAAAACAAAATCTGAATTAATTTAACACCCTAGAACAAAGTGTGAAAACAAAGAGTAACTCTATTCTATGAAAATAAAAAGAATCCCAAAAACGTTTGTCCCCTCCAGTAAAATATCTTATAATGTTAATGTTAACTTGTTAAGAAATATCGTAGTTGAAACTTGTCCATATGAAATATGAAAGCACTACAGAAGTTATAAGAAAATCTGATAAGTTTTAAAAGGAATTAAGCTTTAATTCTTTAATTTTTAAACATTAGCTTTTCTATTTGGACAATTTTACATAATGTTGATGAGACTGGGCCCAACCTAATATACCCATGGACCACCTAACCACTTAGTGTCTATTTCATGTGCATAATGACATTTTGTACCTTTTTTAACATTGCAAATTTGTAATTTTGTAGTGACATATATATTTTGTAAATTTCACAACATTGTTCTTGTTCATTTGCTTTTGTAGTAACATTAACATTTGTACATTTTTTAACATTGCAATCATTTGTAGTAACATTTGTACATTTTTTAACATTGTAATCATTTTTAGTAACATTTGTACATTTTTTAACATTGTAATCATTTGTAGTAACATTTGTACATTTTTTAACATTGTAATCATTTGTAGTAACAGTTATACATTTTTAACATTGTAATTGTTTGTAGTAACATTTGTACATTTTTTTTACATTGTAATTGTTTGTAGTAACATTTGTACATTTTTTTAACATTGTAATGATTTGTAGTAACATTTGTATTTTTTAACATAGTAATTATTTGTAGTAACAGTTGTACATTTTTTAACATTGTAATTATTTGTAGTAACAGTTGTACATTTTTTAACATTGTAATCATTTGTAAAACCATTTTGTACATATTTTTAACATTGTTAATGTGTGCTCCACCAAGTAATTATCATTACAGTACAGATTATGTACTCTAACAAATACCATTCATAATTGACCCCGATCATATTCCATAGCTAATGTATAAACATCCAGCAAATACCGCATTAACCCATATACAAAAATATTTACACGATATTACATGTGTACAATAGTGGGAGATCATAACACACACAACAGTGTATTTGTGATCGGGAGGTGTGTATACTTACAAATCTCACTACTTGCTTATTTAAAATCGCATGCTACCGACCTATAAAGGTCAAGTGGGGTTAAATACAGCCTGTTGACAGAATAATCACCGTACATTTTTTTATACCTACCCGATTCTTTTCTCCGATTTTCCTCGTACTGCATCATGGCCCGCGGGGATGGGGGGACCTCCGCAGGGTCATATTGCGATGTACTACCCCACATTTTCACAATTTATAAGATTTACACAATTTTACGATAATGAATATAATAACTGCATTATCTAAGCTCTCTGGACACCTGATATTTCTGTCACTGGAATTTTATCTGTATTATCCCAATTATGCAACAAGATCATATAACTCTAATCAACACCGATTTAATTCCCAGGTGAGAAATCCACAGGTACGTCACATATCTGATACACAGATAACACGAATCTCGAAAGTGCAACAAAAACCAGATCTGTCCACCTTATCCAAATTTTCACAGCGACATTTTTTCTTCTCAAGTAGCCCACCAACACTGACTCATGTATTAAATCCCACAGTGCAAACAAATGTCGTCCACTTTAATACACACAACTGGGTACAGAGACTTTGCCTGCCCAGCCTTAGAGGGAAACGCTCACCTCTGGTATGTGCCTAATGTTTCACTACGCAAAATACTCATGCTCTGTACACAGGTGACAATTGTACCTGTACAATCATTCAACCGTGACATCATTGCATGGCCAATAACTAGCTGCTAGAGTGTACTCCCGCCGTGGTAGGGGACCTACACACTTTGATGACGTATCAATGTGGCTAAATTTAGTAACAATTCGGCCTAGTGGAGGTCCCGAAACTGTACACAGTAAGTAAGTAACATGTCCTACGTTTTAACGAGCGCTTTCACTTTGTCTAGTCGGAGTGTACCCCCGGTAGTAAATGTAGATTTATGGTATGTATAGTCGTGCCATCAATATCATAACATGACAACGCAAACAAAGACCAACTTCACAAGTGTTTACACGACGAAAACACCTTTACGTATTTACATTACCGGTAAAAATTGATTGACACCAACACGTGGAATCTAAGGTCACGTTAGAGTAGCTATATTTAGAAACAGTGTAATGGTGGAATATGATATTCGTCTGTACATACGAACACATACATATCGTGTTTAGAGAGATAAGATAACCGGCTACTGGGATCAGATTTTATAAACTGAATTAAAACATACCTGCTATTTTCAGCACTGCCCGGTCCGGCGGGTCGAGCTGAAGCAAGGAAAATGGCAGTTCCTTGTCGCCGGTACCATATTCCCGGTAATAATAATCCGACAGGTTCGTTTCCATTCTACTCAGTCGTCACATCACTGTCCCCGAAGATATCCATCCATCGAATCTCGTATTCCTAACTGTCCAAAAATAAACATAGAAATTGATTAGGTCAAGGCAGGTGCGAGATTGAGGTCGCGCGTGCGGGCAGACATGGGCATTTTCACATATTGTCATATCCAGCCTACATTAATAATTTTGTAAATCCACTTATGTATACAGTAAGGTTTTGTGAGGGCATCGATACCGCCCAGTCCTCTGCTTACACGATTATATCCCCCATATCGTCAAAATAAAAGTAGTATGTCTGCAGGAAAATGGCCGCTTCACCAGTCATTACAAAATATGGCTTAGTAATACTCTGATGTCATTCCCTCGGGGTCAAGACGGAGACGATCTACTTTACATAATACATGCACATTACCTGTACCGGGGCTCTGCGCCGAGTCCATTTAATCTATCGGCTACACACAATACAGTCGATAAGATTAAAATCGCCTGGCATCTTGTCCGTATTCACGAGTTATGATTCATAAAATGATGGAGTAAATAAAGCTACTGGAACAGCCCGTGTGTGTGTATTGCAGTGAAGAGATGTATCGCATTCGCCCATTGGATTTTCCTTCAGCCGCTGCAGCAGGCTGACGTATGTTGTGTTTATTGTCATTCACATTTACGACTAGCACGTGCTTTTAATTAGTACAGAAGAAGCTAAACAATGCAATTTCCTTCTTCTTATTCACTGATGTAGAAAAACGTGAACCGCGCGCTTTCCATTGAACACCCACACGCATTTTACTTCATTTTTCTATAAACAACACTCTGATTTCACATAGGTGTATATAACGCCTTGCTAGTGAATCAGTCATGTACAATGATTTCTACTTATCGTGTTTTGCCTACTGTTACAAATATAGTTCTCCCCATTCACCATATTGACTGAACATACTATGGATGTATCTAAGGTTTATAAATCCTTGATGATAAAACTTAAATATAAGAAAAATCTATGGTTATACAACAAAGAATATGACAAATCATGACGGTACACTCATACCTTCAGCGTATATACGTTGTGATGTTGATAAATAAAGCTTTAGAGTCAACGCTCGAAAATGTATTAATCTGTGGCCACTGGGAGGTAACAACTTCAAAGTATACATGGACATATAGCCAAAAGTCAGTACCACAACATACTTAGAATGAATACTTCAGAAAATATATACAACATAAAATGACTCTTTGAAATCGCTTAATACTTCGCCGTAGAGGCAATTGACGAAAAGCATCTTCCTCGTCTGTCAGAAACGTGTGTATATATATAGTCTTATTTATGTTTTTACGTTATCAGAATATAATCTTTATATTGAACCTGAGATTCTGATCTGATAGCACCCATTAACTTAAGATGCTCCATCGCCGACAGAGCATAAGCGGTGCTCGTCATTTGAACAGTAATCACGTAAATCTATATATCATTACATTAAAAATAATATAAAATAATTTGTTTTGCTTTTGGTGGATGCCATTAAGTACAACATTCCATGTATGGCACAGTGCCATGGACTTTTTTTCGGCCGGACGGGATTAATTATTTTTAACATTGGCGGTAATGGTGCAAAGTAAGTAACTTTTGTAACTAATTCGTCTGCTCTAATTGATAGAGAAAAATCTGTAATTTCCGTGTAGCATCACATAGAGACTAAGAGAGGTAACTCTTGCGACGTTCGCTGTACTGCTATCCTGATAACTATTTTCCTGTTGGCTCATGATAACTTGGTTGTTGATAAAACATGTTTAAGATTTTGTTGACTGCCATGTGCAAATAACTTCTTATCTGAGTTATACAGAGAAACAACAACAAGTCATATTTTACACATGTCTCAAATACCAAGATCGAGACGGAGCAGGACAAGAAATTAAAGTGTTACAGCAGAGATTTAGATAGTATACTGTGTCTGGTTACAGCAAACATGATGGTTCTTACAGATTTCTGGGGGAATGAGAAAATAAAAATTAACGCATTGGGAATTAAAATAAAGTTCTGTATATACTGTTCCTTACCTGTATCCGGACCTAGCCGCGTAGATAAAGAAATCGGTCTCAATAAAATACATGTATAAATGACCTTTTAACTTGCCAAGGTCGAGGTACCCGGGACAACGTATAAACTCCTATACACTAATTCTGTGAATAATTTATGAAAGTCGGTCACAATAAGCTTAGAGATAATACATCACCCTGGGTAATGCCTAATCAGCATTTTTAAGTTTTTAATGACGCACTACTATAAATATTTTCTGAAACACTTTATCTACATTCATCAAACTTTTCTATTAATCTTGAAATTTCGTTTTTAATGCACTGCATAACTCATTTTTACCCAGTGTACATGTATATTAAAAAAATCACGACCTTTAAATTGTCCACTTTCGTTAAATCTTCTCATTAAGAAAAAAACTTATTCGGTGTAGGATTTTGAATATTATTGATTACGATACATTTATGAAGTTTTTCTCGGATTCTTGGAGTAATTTGATTGTCTGATTTATACCTTAACCGACATACCAGTCGACTAGCCTGTACACGTGTCAGCTTCTTCAGCAGGTGATAACTGGTTATCTCCTCCGTTGAAAGTTGACCTCGGGTCAGTTTCCAACGTTGAAAACGGACCCCGAATGCCGTTGAAAATTGAACATGCCGTTGACAATTGACAGTGTCTAGGGTCAATTATCAACGGCAGGTCTGTTGAAAAATGACCGTTGAAAAATGACCTTGGCAAACTATCAACGGATGGTCTTTTGAAAAGTTTGTACTATGTGGTGTTCACTTCCGAGTAC
Source organism: Argopecten irradians (assembly GCF_041381155.1). Taxonomy (NCBI): domain Eukaryota; kingdom Metazoa; phylum Mollusca; class Bivalvia; order Pectinida; family Pectinidae; genus Argopecten; species Argopecten irradians. The sequence continues at coordinate 44,508,250 of NC_091139.1, forward strand.
CAGTGGATAGTGTTACAAAACTATAATTATGTGATATTGTTTCTTAATGATTTTTTTATTATTATATTTTTGACGATTTTACGTTTGTCAGGTATTCCCTGCAAATACAAAAATACATGTATTACACATCTGCGTATGGATCAGTTATGTTGTGTTCTGCGTATGGTTGTGTTGTGTTGTTGTGGTGTTTTGTGGTTGTGTGTTATTGTGTTGTTTGTTGTGTGTTGTTGTTGTGATGTTGTGTGATGTGGTGTTGTTATGTTGTGTGATGTGGTGTGTTGTGTTGTGTTGTTGTGTGTTGTGTTGTGTTGTTATGTGTGGTTGTGTAATGTTATTGGTGTGTTGTGTGTTGTTGTATGCTGTGTGGCTGTGTTTTGTGTTGTGTTGTGTTGTTGTGTGTTGTGTTGTTGTTCTGTGTTTGTGTAATGTGTTGTTGTGTGATGTTTTTGTGATGTGTTGTTGCTTTATGTTGTGTTATGTTGTGTTGTTGTCGGGTGTTGTGTTGTTGTTGTTAGGTGATGTTGTATTGTTGTTGTGTTGTGTGTTCAGGTGTGGTTGTGTTTTGTGTTGTTGTGTTGTGTGATGTGTGATGTTTTGCTGTGTGATTTTGTGTTGTGTTATGTTGTGTGATGTTGTCGTGTGTTGTGTTGTTGTATATTATTGTGTTTTGTTGTTTTTTGGTGTTGTTGTTTTGTTGTTGCGTGGTTGTGTGTTGTGGTTGTGTTGTGTTATGTGTTGTTGTGTGATGTTTTGATGTTATGTTGTGTTGCGAGGGGTGTTGTGTTGTTGTGTGTTGTTGTTAGGTGGTGTTGTGTTGTTGTTGCGTGTTTTATGTAATGTGTTCTTGAGTTGTGTTATGTGATGTTGTGTTGTGTTGTTGAGTGTTATTGTGTTGTTGTTGGATGTTGTTGTATTGTTGTTGCGTGTTTGTGTGTTGTGGTGTTGTTGTGTGTTGTTTGATGTTGTGTTTAGTGTGAACGTTGTTGTGTTGTGTGATGTTGTGTTATTTTGTTGTGTTTTGTTGTGTGATGTGTTTTGTTGTGTGGTGTTGTGTAATGTTGTTGGTGTGTTGATGTGCTGTGTGATGCTGTGTGGTTTCGTGGTGTTGTGGTGTCGTGTTGTGTTGTTGTGTTGTTGGTGTGTTGCTGTGCTGTGTGATGCTGTGTGATTTCGTGGTGTTGTGGTGTCGTGTTGTGTTGTTGTGTTGTTGGTGTGTTGCTATGCTGTGTGATGCTGTGTGGTTTCGTGGTGTTGTGGTGTCGTGTTGTGTTGTTGTGTAAAAACGAGTTCTTATGGGGTCACTTTTCAACGGAGTCTATTTTCAACGGGTCGGTGTAAAAAGTGCGCTTAAAGTTCAGTTTTCAACGGTTTTCGGGGTCATTTATCAACATTGAAAAATGACCCGAGGTCAGTTTTCAACGGGGGTCCATTTTCAAACGTTAGTTGTGTTTGTTGAAGTTATATGTGCGGACATGTTATTTTTTCTCCATTAATCTATTGAAAACCATAAATTTTGATGAATTAAGTCATTAAAATCATTCAAATGGCTTCAGATACCTTATGAACGTTAGTAACATCACAGAAATTATGTACAGTAAACTGTAAAATTGGGTTTTTTCATATCTTATAATGTATGTTTAGATGGAAACATTCTTGCAAATATCACTTTACAATTACTAATAACACTGTGAAATAGTACACAATTAGGCTCCATGGTCTGACCGTAGGTACTCATTTCGTTTCACTATAGATGTACATATAATGATTTTTTACTTGTACTTGTAAAATCAAATCCAATGCATTGAAAGAACTGTAATTTTCAAAATGTTTTTTTAACTTTGGTGATGAATAACATATAAAAAGCTTATCTTGATTCGTGGGTATGAAAAATACGGCACTTATAACTTCAATTGAATTGTTTGTACAATTTTCACTTGGACATTAAATGTATATATCAGAAACATAAAGTTTCTGATTATAGAAGTAGAAACATGTATTCGTAATAACGACTTAGTAACTCGTTATAACGACTTAGAATCTCGTAATAACGACTTATCTATTAGTATTTCGTAATAACGACTTAGCTATGTAGTTATTACGAGATACTATGTCGTTATTACGACATACTAAGTCGTTATAACGACATAGGTAAGTCGTTATTACGACATACTAAGTCGTTATAACGAGATACTATGTCGTTATTTAAGGAATAGATGCTTATTTTGTTGAGGTTATGAAGGTATAATGATAATTGAGCCCGTGTAAATTTTATGTAACCCCGGCAAAGCCATGATCCCAATAATTTACACTTACACTGAATATTATTAATTCCCGCGGCAGTTGCATATTTTTTATCAAAATACACATATCTTTTTCTCTCCCGTCATCGTCAACGAATTCGATTGAACATTAAATCGAGTCATTCATATGTTCCCGCCAAAAGTGGGGTCATGATCCCACGTTGCTACGACATCGACTATTCACGTAACAATAGAATCGCCGCGCCTGTTGTGCTAACATTACACACTGATAATGATAATACTAGAAAGCATGGTTATTGAGTCCATGTCAGTGCAAACTGTAAATATTACGACATAACTAAATCGTTATTACGACATACTAAGTCGTTATAACGACATATCTTTTTTTTTCTTTTCTTTTCAATGTGTGGGGCCGCGGTGGCCGAGTGATTAAGAAGTACCGACATATTACCACATGCCCTCCACCTCTGGGTCGCGAGTTCGAATCCCATGTGGGGCAGTTGCCAGGTACTGGCCTTTGGTCGGTGGTTTTTCTCCGGGTACTCCGGCTTTCCTCCACCAACAAACCTGGCACGTCCTTAAATGACCCTGGCTGTTAATAGGACGTTAAACTAATCAAACCAAATTTTCAATGTGACCCTAACAGGCTTCCGTAGCATGCTTCAGTCTCATTGTGATTAAGTCACGTTTTAAAGTCATTGTATTTGCTTTTTCCTGAGTTCTTATATATATCATTATAAATCAAAACTAGCAGTAAAGCAAACAAGAAACAAATCACTAACTCACCGAACTAAATGGTATACCTTAGATGTTAAAAAAACACACATATCAAATCTAATGTTATCGTTTGTATTTAGTATAGTATGTGACGGTCGCGATCTGTTTGAAAGTATGATATAATTCCCACACTAGGTGACAGCGATGTCTGATACAAATTATACCCTATCATCTACATATGTATAGTGAACCTTTGATATTTCAGACTATAATTCTACTGCTCCCTTCTATCAAGTGGAAGTAAAATGTATATTGGTAGATAGCAATAAAATGATCTTCAAATGTCTGACTCATTCTCTAAAGATTTATTACACTGTGAAACAAATAAACCAATTCGAGAGAAACATACAAATATCGTTACATTAAGGGCGAAATTTTACACAGGGAGGGACTTATACCAAATGTATACTAAAAATCTCTATTTGACCACGGAAATGTCTATCTAGAGTAAAATATTGCGGTCTATATCGTTTCCGAATTCGCTCGCTGACCATATTATGGAAACCGTGCAATAAAACCCCTCTTAAAAAGTACCAAGTCTACAATACATATATTGGCCTTGTTGTATTCATATCTATACAAGTACGTATAATGATAAATATGAACATGAGTTGACAACTGGATATAAGTTTGCTGATAAAACAGTAGTTATATAAACAAACACACAAGTAGTTCGGTGTTAGAATGTAGTCAGTCAGTGTTTTTGGAACTGTCCTTATATAGAATGCTAATTTATCGTTTAGTTAAAGCAACATCAACATTCTTCCACATACAATTAACAGCGGTAAATATACGTACGTACCCCCCCCCCCTCCCCCTCGCAAAAATGACACATACAAATCTACAGAAAATAACCCTAGACAAAAAGATAGGTATGATACGCACCCTACCTAAATCCCGGGTCTGTATATATAAACCCATGTTTACCTGTATTTGATGGGTAACAGGACCTGTCTGATCTTCACACACTTTATACCTGTAGAATTATGTAGATTTATATATGTAAGAGCGACCCCTACCTTACATTTTAACCTTGATTTAACTATGGATAGTGCCGCTAGATCTGCCAGGCGAAATGATTATGGCGAGCAAAGAGGAGACAGAATGTGATAATGTCTGACACATTAAGTTACCATAATACATGTATAAATTCTGGATCAGTATCAAAACTAGGATACATCAGGGTCTTGATGTAACACAATTCCAATTATAAAGCACAAACGACTGTATTATACCACGCATAGAAAATAGCCCGGCATCATAACAAAACTATGGTCCGAACTGAAAATCCGTTAAACGAGGGGAGACAAAACCTTCCTCAAGATATTTACGAAAACTTACGAGGAGTTCAGGAGCAGGGCTCGTATGCATAAAAAATCTTAGCAGATACTTCAGTATTTTCTTAATTGTTTGATTTAATATTGAAGTATTTATAATCAAAATATGAAGGTAAATTTTTAACAGTTTTCTGGAATTAAACCTCTCATCTGAAATTCAGTGGCATTTTAAGAAATTGGTTTACATGTCAAATGTTGCAGTAATCTGCTTAAGTCAAATCTTAGCTAAGAATTTTTATGCATACGAGCCCAGACGTTCCGGAAGTGTTAGTCTGGTGGATGTCGTCAGAACGCCTTTCAAGTCAACATATGTTGCCTGTTATCTCCCTTGACATGCCATCTCCATTGCTTTCTTCTCTCATTCTGTACACGGTATCTCTTCTAAAGCCCTATATGCCATGTCATACTCTTCCTCTATTTATGTCCTCTACAGCCCCGCTTGACGACCACTTCTTCACTGGTCTGATATGAATACCTGTTTGTTTGTCTGACTCTCTCATCCTTCGACGTATAGAGTGTAATGATGAGTCTATCAGCCTTTTCCACATTGAACTCTACTCATGAGGTGATTGGTAGATGTAGCTGAGGTGTTCTGCTTTAACAATATCCCGGAGGAAGGTAGTGAACCTTCACATCATTGCCACAAATGCCTGTTGATGGTATGTAACTGAGGTTTATACTATGGTACCACTGCATGACAGGATTACATCACAATGACAGCTGCTATGAGGGACTAGAGGCCCGAAGATTAGAACACAGGTGTTAAGCAGAGTGTTCATGGATGACTGGACCATCACATCACCTACACGTGTTGGGACACCATCGATCCTATCTGCATTGTATGAATTTGTCATCTGGGCTAGAATGAAGCATTATCACCAAGAACGGGCGCTTGACAAAACCCATAGGGTCCAGAGGGTGGAGATTCCAATGATCGTCGACAATCATGACAAATGTCTCAGAAGATGGTACAATGACACTCTGTCAGACAGGAAGAATGTGCGGAAAAGTTGTCGACCAAGGGAACGATTGTATTACCACGTATGATTACCTAGGGAATTCACATACATGTTCTTTCAGCATGATGTTCTTCCAAGGTTGTCGAAGTCTCTTATGCTCTATGAACTTTCACTAACAGTTGTTGAATCTTTGGAGAGATGTATCTCTGTATTCATGGCTAGGCGTCCCTTCAAACACAGCAGTAGGTCTATACAGCAAGACATCTTACCTCCAGTGGTCATGTCTTTTAAAGAAGATGAATTCAAAGTATCAAAGTATAGACAGGTCATGACGTTGGATGTCTCCAGAGATAGCACGGTACGGGAAGTCGGAGTAGTTAATATGACAGTGGGTAAACATATACCACAATAAACAAAGCTAGGAGCACATTGGATCTTCAGTACATTGAGACGAATATCTGTGTTAGAGGAGGAGGAGGACTGGGAGTCAATCATCTTCACAAGTGGAACAAAGCAGAAGACAAGGATAGACGACAAAGATTAGTAATAGTGGTTAGATAATAGCCTCAACAACAGCACAAGAGAAGAGAGTTTATTTAGACCTGTGGTGATAATGAACTCGCTCGAACCTTCCAGAACGCAAGATCACGTGGGATGACTCATGGAAGTTCTCTGATCCGTATATGATAGATTGCCTTTCCCAGTCAATTGTGTCGATTGGAGATTCAGCATGTTCATTGTGTGGCGACAGGTGTACGTTAGTGCTATATAACCGAGCAGAGTAGCTCTCCATCAGGGAAGATACGTTGGTGACACTGCGACCAGGTTCTAGCTGATATATTTGAGGAATAGCAACGAGAGAAGAGGCCATCAACAAAACAGCGGAAACCCACCCATGGTCATACAGTTTGTGAAAGATGGAGAGAAAAGTAAACCATTCTCAGCCAAGCACCAACCTGGGAGATGAGAGTAAACCTTAGCAAACGGCAAGTGGCTTCCGGAATGTAGTGTATACCACACTGGGACTGGGTATAGTAATATGGTCATACCAGCGCAGGGACTTCATTCCCATGGAGTTGATTGTGCTCTGGGTAAAGGATTTGAGAGGCATAGGCAAGGGAAGCTCATGGGAAGCTCAAGGGAAGCTCGTGGGAAGCTGCCAAGAAGCAAAGCTAATAGAGCAGTGTAGAGAGGGTGAAGGGGGCGCTTGGTTATTCCCAGTTGAGGTTTGTGCCAGAGGGTTTAACATGAAACCAAAGAAAATCAATACGGCACCCAAAAACGTGATGTCTCAGACAATTACTTCCGAGAAGAAATATTGCTAACAACAATAAGTTATAATTGACAAGGGAAGAAATTCGTTCTTCATACTTTGGTCTTATATGGTGTCGGACACTTTTACACTTTAACACCATGAACTGTATTGATATTTAGACGAACTGTTGACAAATTGCTTTGTTCTTTCCTACCAGAAGAGTATAGCGTATCAAGTGACATAGATAAATTTACCCTTACAGTGAAAAAGTTTAGGGAAAAATAAGAAATATTATCTTTAAAGTCATAACCAGAAAAGTGCATTTGCAACAAACGACAGAAATAAGATTGAGTTCTGAGAGCAGCCATCGTCTGACTTATCAACCAAATGTTACATTTAAAGTGAAAGTGAAAGTACATTGAATTTGAGAAGAAAAAGAATTCATCACAGGATTCATCATTGCGATAAAGTTGAATATGTCGACTCCCCATTGATTTATACACGGTTCGTTAGAGAAAGTCTTAAGTTTTCAATATCTGACGAGGTGTCTATATATTTACCCATTTACTTCCATTAACGATGTCAACATTGACGCTATAGAGAGTATACATAATAACGTTTTAGACTAGGTTTTGTTGACGTGCATGAGTCATGATTCTTTTGGCTTTGTTTCTTTATCAAAACAGTCAATTCTTGCCTTTGTTTTACTCGTTGTGTTTAGGTACACAACATTCGACATCTGCGCCTTAAAATTTAAAGAAATCGCCTTGTTTTATGGCGTAAGGTAAAAACAGTATTGTCCTATCTAAGACCCGATTTTATCTTCCGACAATGTGCAAAACTGTACAATAACTACTCTACCTGTCTACAAACCAGGTTCACATCTGCATTAGCTGTTAAAGTGATGTAATTACCAACGTTATTCACATTTCATGATTTATTGTTTTTGACACACTGAGGTTTACCTGTGACATAGATAAATTTACCCTTACAGTGAAAAAGTTTAGGGGAAAATAAGAAATATTATCTTTAAAGTCATAACCAGAAAAGTGCATTTGCAACAAACGACAGAAATAAGATTGAGTTCTGAGAGCAGCCATCGTCTGACTTATCAACCAAATGTTACATTTAAAGTGAAAGTGAAAGTACATTGAATTTGAGAAGAAAAAGAATTCATCACAGGATTCATCATTGCGATAAAGTTGAATATGTCGACTCCCCATTGATTTATACACGGTTCGTTAGAGAAAGTCTTAAGTTTTCAATATCTGACGAGGTGTCTATATATTTACCCGTCCAGAATACTTCCATTAACGATGTCAACATTGACGTTATAGAGAGTATACATAATAACGTTTTAGACTAGGTTTTGTTGACGTGCATGAGTCATGATTCTTTTGGCTTTGTTTCTTTATCAAAACAGTCAATTCTTGCCTTTGTTTTACTCGTTGTGTTTAGGTACACAACATTCGACATCTGCGCCTTAAAATTTAAAGAAATCGCCTTGTTTTATGGCGTAAGGTAAAAACAGTATTGTCCTATCTAAGACCCGATTTTATCTTCCGACAATGTGCAAAACTGTACAATAACTACTCTACCTGTCTACAAACCAGGTTCACATCTGCATTAGCTGTTAAAGTGATGTAATTACCAACGTTATTCACATTTCATGATTTATTGTTTTTGACACACTGAGGTTTACTGTTGTGTTAAAGCTATTGTGTAGTACAACCTACCTGTGGTACCTGTGCTATGCTTTGTTTCCGACGTCCAGGAATAATGGGAAGTCTTTCCAATAGGAACGTTCTTAGCTTATTATTACCAAAACACAATCCACAATACCACAAAAATACCACATACTACGCGCGCGATTACAATGAACCAGGCGTCCTCACACCTGCAATTTACACACGTGTACAGGTTCAGCTAAGAGATGTTCACTTGTGGGGAAAAACCGAGAAATCTTATAATCTCGAAATGTTGACTTCCGAGCTGAACGTGACGCCAAACGTTGGAACGAGACCTGCGACCGATAGGTGAAACAGAGCAGTTGTACTGTAATGTTTTTTTTTTTTTTAACTTTTCAACACCAAGTAAAATGTCATCGATCTGATAACATCAATACACACACATCTGTTTCGGAATAACTCGCCTGGCTCAATGAGTGCAAAGGTTTCTTTTAAAAAAAAGACGTTAGAAATGCTTAGGAAGTATCTTGATGTATATATTTACTGTTGCTTTATGCACTAAACCTACTCATAATAACCAATACCTGTTTTATGATCGAAGAAGTAGATTTTTAGAAAACATTTATCTAGGCAATGACTGTTTTAATCCTTCCCATACAGCTCTATGTATACTTGCACCTTGTGGTGTCTTTACGACCACAACATGAATTCAATTCTATAGACATTTGATAGTAATATATTTTAAATGTGAAGCATTATCAATATAAAATCTGTCCATTACGAACTGGAGTGGTTCCCACCCCCACTCAAACTTCATTAATTCAGTAATGATAACGTCTACATTACTATGAAGAATGATTTATAAAGTCTGGTTAGCTTTATGTCATTTGAGCGTCAACAATAAAGAGCAGTTATAAGTTCACATGTAACATATACTTTATAAACATAAAATATCCGGTATCCCATTATAAACCATTAACTAGCGTTCTACGGGGTTGGTGATCAGAAATATCCGATACAGTAATTGGTTTTATTTTGTATATTTCAAGTCTTATCAAGCTAACAGCGCCACCAATCTACTTTGAATATCGGTTATGTAACTTATCATTATCCACTCTGATTTGTATCTGACATAAAGAATCTATAAACACCCATTTAGTGCAATCAGATTAAAATTGGACTATGTTTGATTTTTTTACCTCGTATTTGTCGCTAACCTCCACCATCGTAAAATCATGTCTGCAGAACCGTAAACAGACTTAACAAACCATTGAAATATTTCTTCATATGTGAACACCTAGACGAAAGCTACCGTTTTGATGTTTGTTTGGAATATAACATCATCGTAACAACCGGGGTCATATGAGGACGGTCGGTGTCTACGAAGACAACAGTCAAGGTCATATGGAGACGGATGTCAAGGAGACACTTACATTCAAGGTCATATGATTACGGGCTTCAAGGAGTCGCCGATTAATCAAAGTCATATGAGGACGGGCTTGAAGGAGTCACCAACAGTCAAGGTCATATTATGACGGACTTCAAGGGAAAATCAGCGGTCAATGTCATTTAAGGACGTATGTCAAGGGAACATCAAGAGTCAAGGTCATATAAGGACATGTGTCATGGTCATATGAGAACGGAAATCGCTAGACAAGGTGATAAAGACCGACATGGTTATACCTATGTATGTATTTAGGTGACACCTACAACCCGGGTTATACGAGGACGAACGTCCCATCCTGTGGGTTAGCCTCTTATAATGTTTTATATGGAAAAATAACATTCCAAGCATTCGTACTGAACAAATATCCATCACAGGGCTTTTTACTTATCTATATAACTCCCAAAGTATGCCAGGCTTCGAACACACTAATACAAAAATACCTGCATTAGGACAGTTTAACCTTATATCAATTGTATTCTAGTTAGGTGTCCATCATTCCATCGTTACCACGATACTTGTACGTACATCAAAACTTCAGCCAAAAAAACATCAGTGATGAGATGGTTGGTGTCTCGCCACAATACCAATACTCCACACATCTGGATCGCGAGTTCGAAACTCACATGGGACAGTTGCGGGGTACTGACCGTAGGTCGTTCGTATTCCCCTGATACTTTGACTTCCAGACATTTTCTAAACCTTTTGTATATCCTAACCTGACCCGCTTTGCATCTACCTGTATCTTGGTATTTAAGACTACTGGAAGAGATTGGTTTTAATTAAATTACTACCGATGGGACGTTCGTTTTGTTTGTACAAATGATGTATCGACATTATAGAAACGGGTTTTATTTTGCTGTCATTCCATTTTCTTTTCCCTTCCAAAACCATTGACTTCGTGATCACAATCACACAATTTATCGATAGGCATTAAAAGCACTAGGAGAACCAATTAAGTCCAGATACAGAGTTGGAAACGTAAGTCCCCTTTCTTATCAAGTTTTTCATTTCCGTAGTCCAGATCTTGAGGTCTCTGTGTTAGTATTTACAAAGGGATAAATAAAGTCAATATTTCTGGATACGTATAAAAAGTGAGCGTGACTCGAGTGTTATTTCTAGAGGGGTTGTTATGTTGACGTAAGATTAGAAAATGCTAACAGACATTCTTCGGTACGTGGTCAGCGAGATAAGTCAGAAAAGATGTTTTGGGCCCAGTCTGTAAACGGGTTCATTTATTAAACAGTAGCAGCGTTACTACTTTGGAGGTGTGGGAATGTATAGGAAACAATCAAACCAATGAGCTGAAATATCAAAATAAATCATTATCATCATCTCAATCACAAGTAGTTAGGGATATAGTGTATATCACAGCTTTGTCTTATCAAAGATATGCAATTATTGTATGTAGAGAACAGCCGGAATATTCGGAGAAAAATCACCAGCTGCGGCCGTTGTCATTGGAAGAGGAGGAGGAGGAGTAGGAGGAATGAGGAAGGAGGAGGAGGAGGTAAAACAGTATCAAGCTAGCGCTTCGCAATTCTTGAGCTTTCGGCACAATCTCCCAAACATCTATATCTCGTTGTTTAAAATGTTAATGAACTTGTCTGTAGAGTAAACTATTAAATGAATGTCGAGCCTTACTCAGTACATGTTTGATTCGTAAGAAGGTCGTAGATTATAACATAGTCTATACTCAAAATAGATACACACCTGCACGTGGCTCTGTGTAGTGCACAACGACGCTTTATAAAATACAGTAAATAATCATGTTTACATCGATGTACAATAAATAAGATAATCACCCATCCAACATATCATTGACATATTTAATACCTTACCTTGAGAATGTTTACAATAAGCCTTTCAGGTAATGCTCTCCGTGGGAAACCTCTGTTTACGCTCCTCATACACTACTGACCATGAAATAGAGGGGTTAATTTAGGCAGGTCCATGAGTCAGGTACAACCAATTAACAGGTACTCGACTCTGAAGGACAGGTACAGTTGCCCGGGTGAATATTGGTTACGGTTTCTCTATACCTATGTTTACCTTTCAACGTCTAACCTGTATTGGTAGGATGACTAATACCTTGATTACAGTTACCTGTGTGGCTAATTACAATAGGTACAGCAGTTAAAATGTCCTTTATCTCCCCGACACAATGATACAGTTCCTCCTCCTCATAAATAATACCTACCTGGCCATTTATCCGAGTCACCAAGTCAGGCGGGGTCACAGCGATAATCCTAACGGTAATGCAACGTTCAAATTTTACGATTATTTTTTTTTCTTCAGATGTGTGTGTATCGATAAAATTAGTTCTGTCCGCAACTGTTCTCATCACAGGGACTCGTGGAACAGTTACAGACTACATGTATTCAGACGTTCGTTTTAGTATCCTGATTGTTCATGTATGCTGTAACTATATATATCAGACCCCTGTACGTGTGTCTTTCGCACCCAGATTGTTCACAGTTGTATTTTAAGTCTTACTCAAGGCCGTTTCTCTTTCTTAGTCAATATTGACATTGTCCTAATCAAAGAAGTTTACTATAACGTCCAGTCACTTGAGGATTTTATAATCATTGTAGTGTTAGATTTTGGACCAATAATTCGTATGTGGTCTGTGTAAACCCGAGGTCTGTAACTCATGTTAAATTTTAACTAAATCATTTCTTGAGCCCTGCTCGCGTCGTAAATGCTTTCGGTACAATACATACAGAAACATAGGAAGGACATTCTAAAGTAGATTTTACATCGCACCTTTGCATTGAAAAGTATTGTTATCAGTGCCATGTTAAAGCAAAAATAATTGTTCAAAATATCGAGATAAAACAAAATCCAATTGGACATCGTTTCATTTTGAACTATCGATGGATTATCATACAGCGATGGCTGGTGAGTAGTAGAGAAGTAACGTACTTTTGTTCATTATTGCAAATAATTCTCCCTATACACGAAAAAGGCACGTCTCACATCAAGGAAACAGTTTTAAAGCGTTGGAGCAAACGCATCATCTTAGTGTACTCATGGTATTGTTTAAAAAAAACCTGTTTTGATCCGCAAGTAAGAGCAGGCCTCGGAATCACAGGGATCTGAGAATTAGATGGATCATTTCAGACGTTTTAGGGGCTAGATAAAAAATCGGTAAAATTTGTATTCTACATTGTACTCTACACGTAAAGGGTGGAAAGCTCTCCGAAACAAAACTTATACCCTTCATAGCTTTAGCGGCTAAAATTCCATTTTCTTATACGTCTTCAAAAAACGGTTACTATCGTTGGAAAGAGCGATAATTGTCTTTCAAAATCATCCCACACAAGTATACAAACACACAAGTATACAAACACACAAGTATACAAAGTGTCGTTAATAAGACGATAACAGCCATGGAAATACCAGGTGTCTCTGGTGTGAGGGTTTCCCCAAAGGTAAATTACGAGGTGTCCCGAAAGGGGCATGACAACTAAAAAGTAGCCAATTAGTCTGCAGCGGAGGTCTCGCTCATGTATAATGCATGAGAAAGTGCCAACATGAATTCCCGTGGCCTTAATTGCGTGGCACTTCTTATTATTCCTCAGTGATTCCTATATACGCCACTTTCCATGACTATGTTAGCTAACGCCATGACCAGAATCGGTGGGAAAATACATGTATACATGACCCTTGGTGTAAATTAGAATGTTTTAGACGACATTGACTTGACCCGACGTGTGTCGCCGATGAGGCAAGGACGCTTTCTCTTCCTATATACCTGGTCCGGTCTCTTTGTACTTTTTATAGGGCTCCGGTATTGACATAATGTCAGTGAGTATAAAATTTGATTGAAATTTAATCATTTCAAGATTTTGAAAAATCGAAACAGGCTCGAATGATACATTTAGAAGCATGATTCTTTCATTATGTCCATGTATTGTAATATATTCTGTGACTTACCTTAAGTTGGACGCTCGAATACTTATAAGTTTTGTTTATATTGTTTCTGTCTAGGCAGATAAATTTCTATACTTCTGTGCACTGTCCAGCGGTCAACAGATTATGGATGTAAATAGTCGAATTCGCCCAATGTCATTATGTGACTGCTTGAAATTCTTTTGTGAAGTATCTGATTTTAAGGTTTAAACTTGAAACATTAAAGTTGTACCGCGAAAATAAATACAATATATACTGGTAATATAAGTAAAAATAACCTGTTGAATAACCACTTTTTACATAAAGTTATTACGAGTAGCACGTTTCCATAGACTCTACTGAGACCCTAGCAGTAGTAGGGAAAACACATTATTTCCACATAAACAAAACAACACCGTCATGAAATATTCGTCAACAGCTTCAGACATCCATCAGTGGCGACTAAGTACTGGTCAGTACATGCATGTCATAATGAGGAAAAAAACGGTATACACATTTGTAATCTCTGACTTTCATTTGATGAAAAATCTTGTCACAATAATTATATTTTTTAATGATATTGTGTCCTTTTTTCAAAGATATTGAAATAATATGGCTTGAAACAAAATGTTACCGTTTAATAGGCCTAAGTGGGTGAAAATTTTCCGGAAACATATCCCCTCGTTTATTATATACCTCCCATAGGTCATCTAAACGCTTTAACGCTACGATAGTCAAATCAAGCAATATTTTGACATTGACTACGACATGAAGGCTACTTTCCACGTGAGTATAAGTTGTCCAGTTTCGCTGATAATTGGCTTTTAACGTTAAACTCTGCTTTTGAACTAAGAGTAAGAAATGATTGTATTAAGAATTTGATGATTCATCGGTTGGATAGCATTTCTGTTGTTGATGATCTGTCTGCTTGTAGCGGAAACAGACTGACTCAGTCTCGCTCTCACTGTCTCAGTGACTGGGAAAAGCAATATTTACCCTTCTGTTGACTGTTCTTTCTCTTAACAACCAATGAACAAGTCACCCTGTTGAATTTAAATGTCTAAATACGCCTATTTTCCCCTTGTTATAGCTAAATGATTAAGTGTCATGCCATAATTCGTTACGTCTTGTTTGTCCCACTATTTTCTTACTGTGCAATTAGCACAGATTCATTTCCCGTTTATACACACAGATCCGGTTTCTATTGGTAAAATAATATCACATCATGTTTCTTTACGCATAAATATTTGGAAATAATTTAAACTAAATAAAATAATTACATAATGTATGTTAAAATTGATTTAACAAAGAATCAGGGGAGATAACTCAACAATATCTTCAGATAGATTAGGATGGTAATTGTGTTGTCATAGAGATATGTTGTTATTTATTGTCGTTGATCATGGTGATCACAGATATAATTAAAACCATTACGTCCAATATAAGTTCCCTGTATAGTGCTGCATGAAATCTTTATTATGTTTTTGAAATTTTCTTTTAATTGAAGTCGTTGTTTTCTTTCCAGTAAAATGTCAACTGCAGCATTTTTCACAGCAGATGAGGTGTCTTTAGAACGTAGAACTGAAGTTGATGTAGAGACTTGTGTTAGCACTGCAGACAATGAAATCAATGAAGTGTATGAAGTACACAGATGTGTACAGTGGATACAAGAAAGGAAACTACAGAGGGTAATAACAAATAAAACAATAAACTACAGAGGGTAATAACAAATAAATACAATAAAGATAATGAGGAAAATGGTATTGACAATATATTTGCTGAGATGTAAAACAAAAAGAAAACTCTTTTGTAGGTGTCAACTTGTCGTAAAACGGTAATTGAGTTTTTAATTATTTAATATACAATGTTTAAACATTGTTATAAAAAGTATGAAGAAGGATGGGTCATCAACACCAACATTTCTATAAATGTAGACAGTTGGCCTAATTAATACATTGTTTATGGAGCTCTATTAGAATAGTCTGGTATCCACAACTGATCCCTGTGTTGATACACCTACCAACCAATAGTCTGGTATCCACAACCGATCCCTGACACCTACCAACCAAGAACACAAGAACTTAATACCTTTGATTTCTATTTTATTAATACCAGGTAAAGAAATAATTTGTTCTTTTATAGGTGGCGCTTCAGTTCCCCGATGACCTGATGTGTGATGCTGTATCTGTGACGTCTGTGATCAGTAAAGCTGTGGAGGGACAGGTGTTTATCCTTGGGGATACATCTTATGGCAGGTTGGTTTTATATATGTTAAAATGATTCGATTTTAATTGTTATGCAATTTTATTTTAAACAATTTTTCTACGATGAAATTATTCTAAAAAGTTATAGACTAAAAAATGTTTGATGATGTTAACTACTAACGACCACTTCTCTACAGAAGTGATATGTCATCTTTAGTGAAGTTTTGATGTGATTCTTCACTACTACCTTGCATCACCTGTTTCTGTCAATTTTACTTGTCAAAACCTGTAGAAAATTTTGGAAATTGACATTAAACCAAATTTTGCACCTATGAAAATATTATTTTTGTGCATTAACCCTATTAACATAATATGTATCATGATTATCATTGCTTAATATGTTTTAGAATGGAGTTATTAGGTTTAACGGTGATGATGATTTTGTCTTCCCTCAGTTGCTGTATAGATGAGGTGGCGGCCCAGCACTACAATGCTGATAGTCTCATCCACTTTGGCCGCACATGTCTCAGTCCCACCCAGCGACTTCCCGTTCTGTATGTGTTCGGCCGAGCCAGGGTCGATGTGGAGGACTGTGGAGGAAAGTTTAGGGAATTATTCCCTGACACTTCCAGCCTCATTGTCATGGTGTATGATACAATCTATAGTCAAGCCATAAGTAAGTATAACTAACTATTTATATTAAATCTTTAGGTTTATAATCAAATATTTACAGTCAGTGGTGAATTGATAGTATAAACCCCGTTGATTTCAACCAAAGGCTACTCAACTTTATTTCTCGATAGATTGAGTATGTCACGCGCAATTTGGAGCTGCGCGGATGAATTTATGATGGTCCAAATCAGAAACTTTTGGTGTTTTCAGTACCGAACGTACGTTCGATGAACATGTACATGCATCAAAATAGGTTTATAAAATAAACAAAATAACACATATACATGTACGTGTGTAAATACAAATGTAGAAAAGTTACATTGTTTATGTTACTACCGTACCTCTTTGAGCAATGCTTCCGTGCGTATGATAAATAAACAATGTTGTACAATGTACAGTTTTGCACATTCCGATGACGTCGCAATGTTTACATGTTGTGTGTCGATGAGTCTGTGTTGTTCGCTACAACATGTAGATCTACATCCTAGACTATTTGTATTTTTAACATCATTGGTTGTACGCAAATGGATAAGATACATGTATGTCAGGACAACATCAGTTACTAGGCCTTACATACACAATGTACGTTTGGGTGTTTCGAAATAGCAATGAAACGGAATCCTACAATTGTAGCTTTATAATACTTGTAATAGATATCTCTAATATTTATTGAAGTGTTTGAAACAACAATATAAATATAAGCTAACATTTTGAGAGTGGTAAACGTTTACAGTAGTGGGACTACCTGTGTTTGTACATGTTCCACGAAACGACGTCCGATACATTTGAAAATCTCCAAAATCCAGAAATAATGACATAGAACTATGTAAACATCCGTGTATTCAAGTAATTTCAAACATGAACTGATTAAGTAGAACTCAAGTGATCACAAAATTGAAGAAACTCTGTTTGTCACACCTCCTTGACACAGGCGGGTTGAATCGGATGCCGTGTCACAACTACGTTAAATATCCTGCCACGTTATGAATTGTGTAATCGTGTGTAATCATACAAAGTAAAATATTAAAACCAAAGTGCTTTGCACCATGGTGTTTTAACAACAGATATTTAAAACGATTTATAGTTTCATACCGGGAAAACCCCAGATATATTTGTTTCATGGACCGCTTCGCGGTTCATTCCAAATATCGATACCCTACTCACTTTATCCTTCGATAGAACCACCAGAAAGAGACTTTAATCCTTAATGGTTTTTTTCTGATTATACACTGTATTTATGTTTCCTCACCAAACTTAACCCGTTCTCATATGACCCTACCTGATACGATATTAAGCATAATTAAACAACCAATCAACCACATTTATACATTTCTAGTCAAAGTGTTTGTCTAAGTAGAACTGGCCATCAAAATTTCAATTTAAAGGATAGGGTTAGGGTTAGTTCACATCTGAATTCTGAACTCAATAAAGGGAAATAAATCTATATTTAGAAAAGCGTCATTACTAGCTTTAATGGCACAGAAAGAATTGGTAGCCCTCATTATACGTTTAGATACACAAATATAATCTTTAAACACATGTGCAAAGTTTTAAGTAATGTTTCGAAATAATAATTTAAGAAAAATAATAGACAAATTATATGACTTACAATATTGATGTTCTTTTTATTTCAGACACGATAAAAGGAGCATTAGAAACAGATTATCATAATTTGGTCTTTTCTGTCCTTGACATTCCTAGTCATTGTAGTGCAGACCTTCAAGGTCAAGGTGACTGTGTATCGTGCCAGAGACATGGTTCAAATGTCACAAAATGTGGGCGGACATTTTGGCTGCCAGCGGAGAGCAGCATAAACAGTTACTCCATGTTTTATATCGGAGATGAAAGTCTGACCTTGACAAACCTGATGATGACCTTTAATACAAATACGTTTTATTCTTACAACCCTTCAACTTTGATTGGTCGAAAGGAAAGTGTCAATATCAATAGGAAGTTGATGAAGCGATTTTACATGATTGAGAAAGCAAAAGACGCACATATAGTAGGAATAGTTGTGGGAACTCTAGGAATCACAGATTATTTACACATTATAAACCGTCTAAAAGACATAGTGAAAAAGTCAGGAAAAAAGAGCTATACCTTTGTGGTTGGGAAACTAAATCCAGCAAAGCTTGCCAACTTTATGGAGATTGATGTGTTTGTGTTGGTTGCATGTGCTGAGAATTCTCTGCTGGACTCGTCTGACTTTTATAAACCCATTGTGACGCCGTATGAGCTGGAGATTGCCTGTAACACTGAGAGGGACTGGACGGCTGACTATGTTACAGACTTCAGAAGTCTACTTCCAGGTCAGTATCACCTACGGAGTCTGGAAACTTTTATGGTAGAGGTTTGATTGGTTGAACATCCTATTAACAGCCAGAGTCATTTAAGGACATGCCAAGTCTATAGGTGAAGAAAGCAGAAGTATTCAGAGAAAAAACACCAACCAGTGGTCAGTACCTGGTAACTGCCCCACATGGAATTTAAACGTGTGAACCTGATGTGGAGGGCATGTGGTAATATGCCTGGATATCTTGACCACTCGTTACCATGGCCCCTATGCATATAAAAAAAAAGGATTATTCAGCCATGTAGTAAGAGATTATTTCAACTTAACGATGAGAAAATTTTATACGAAGCTCAAAACTATTGTTCTGCAAAGATTGTATTTAAGATACTTTCACAGTTTTAGGGTGTCCAAATTATGTTAATGAGCTTTACTTATTTTTGAAGATTGAAAAATTATATGAATTTTGATGAAAAGGCTCTTCATTTATTTGAAAAATATTTTTATTTTTTAAGGAGGTGAAAATTATGTTGCTATGCCAGATACACTTGATGTACAAACTGATGTTTCCTTGGTAACTGGTAAGCTGAGAACCATCGGTGTGACAGAAGATGTAGCAGTTTCCACCGCGGTGGTACCCAGGAACCAAAATTTGGCGGTATCGGAAGTGCCAGCAGATACTGCAGGTAAACCTTCTCAAGCAATAATTGATAATTCAGTTTGTAGTGTTTGGTGTAGTTTAGAGAATTTTTAACAATGTTTTAAAACCACGCTTCAAATCACTAATCACATATTATTGGTCTTTTTTAGGGGAGTATTTAGCCTCAAGATCTTGGAGAGGCTTGGAGCAGCAGCTGGGAGAAACAGAAGTTACAAGAGCTGTGGAGGGCCAGAAAGGGATAGCAGCTGGATATACCAATGAACCAGACACGAACATTTGATCATAACCTAGAAATATATTACCCCTACAAACCTTCATTTGTAGAAGACAATACAAAATTGTGAAGTATATGGTTATCTCACAAAGGGCCAAAGGAGCATGGGGTATTGTAACCTTGGTAACCTTTTGGCTAGATTCTTAATCTCAATTAGTTTATTGTGGGACTAGTTAACCTGTGGTTCAAGTTTGATCCTAGCAAATGGGAAATTAAGTATATATTGAAGGGAGATAACTCCTTGATTGTGCAATATGTAAACCTGTAGCTATACCAATGTAGTTGGAAAGAGAATGAACTAAAAGTTCTGAGGAAGGCTCCCTTCCAGTAGAAACATGTCAACAACTCTCTGATTAAAAAATCAGCTTACTGGAAGGAACTACTGTGTTGGACTCGCTCTTAAATTACATATTTACCTGGATTCTTTGTGAGGCCTCTGTATTCTTTTAAATCCACGCCCAGTTCCATCAAGAATTTCTACATTTTCCATATCCCAGGACGTTGCGCCTCCAACCCCCTAGTGAAAGTGCTTCTGTTAACATAATCAGAAACATATACATATATTAATGTATATGTTTATGATATACATATCTGTGGAATAAAATTTCACATTGCCTTTGAAATGATTTGTTCAATTTTTCATGGAAGTTCGGAGACGACTGAGCTTGCAATATTCGGGAAAATGAGAACAACATATCTAAGTTTCTCTAGAATTGTGAGTACCGGTACCTTGAATGAAGGCCATATGTATTCAACAGTATACTACAGAGTTGACACAGCAGCATGGTATAAATTTAACCTCACTAGTCCTTTGGGCAGGTAAAAAAATAATACTTTAAATATTTTGTGATGCTGGCATTTGAATGGATTATCTATGTATGTAATAATTTGGCAGGTAAAAAAATAATACTTTAAATATTTTGTGATGATGGCTTTTGAATGGATTATCTATGTATGTAATAATTTGGCAGGTAAAAAAATAATACTTAAAATATTTTGTGATGATTGTATTTGAATGGATTATCTACGTATGTAATAATTTGGCAGGTAAAAAAATAATACTTAAAATATTTTGTGATGATGGCATTTGAATTGATTATTTACATATGTAATAAATAGTGGCAGTATTGTTCTGTTTTGTATTTTTTTTTATTTCAAAGCATTTTATTGTCATTAAACACATCATTGATTATATATTTTTTATAGATAGAGAAACTAGTTTTATATTGACAATGCAACAGGCCTCGGCTTGGTCTATACAAGTCTTTTCATTAGGGTCTGGTTGTTGAAATCTATTGTTACCTGTTATAATGCTTTTAAGTCATACGATTCTTAGTAATAAATAGGTTTAGGAAGGTGTAGGAAACTGTTCTTTAAGATAATAGACAGAAGGAATGGAGAAGTAACAAAAGTAAAATAATCCAAACTGGATTGTATCATAGTCAAATTCATATAATATTATACAATGGATCACGTTTGGGTGTTTCATTTACGTTGATAGAGTTTTCACCTTACACCGGCGATATGCAAATTAGTGCAAAATAGTCCCAAGTCAATCTTGTTTTAATTTCAAATTCTTCTTCTCATCTTAACACTTGTATCTTTGAAATGCATTATTATGTTGATTTGCTTCAAAAAATGAAAAACTATTATTTACATATTTGATCGTTGATATTTATAAACAAAAACATGCAACGAGCACATGTTGTTGACAACTGTTTCCGTTTTCGCCGGAAGTTGATGCTTATGATCGTGAGGTCACAAATTGGGACGTTCACTACGGTTACGCAAGAACTAGTCGAGAATACCCGTCACAGGTTTCTCATTTGTGTAATAAGAATGGAGGCTACAGCACCAATTGTTTGACGAAACAGTTTATTTGGGTAAGTGTAAGCTTTATTTAGGTGTTAACCGATGCAATGTGAAATACTGATCAATGTGATGCACAGCCACAGGTCAGTTGTCTTGTCGAACTGTCTGATGGGTATCAACAATCGCTGACAGTCGGTCAACTCATGAGTGTCACGTGTAAAGACTAGGCCTAGTTCCTGGACTCTCTTTTTCGACTGGATGCAATAATAGCTTTTTATTAATTATGTGCAATTATATAGTATTTGCCACATACTACCGATTTTATTTCATTTTGATACTGAATTATATTCTACTGTATGAATAATGTTGTTAGCTGAAAGAGAAAGCAATGAATGAAATATGTCTGTAAGATAGTAAAAATGCGGAGAAAAGAAAAATGCATTGGAATTAAAAAGAAAATGCTAAAAGTTAACTCAGTTTTGGCAGCTAGGATGCAGTAAAGATAACTTACCATTGAAGTAGTCTAAAATTGGAGATATCGGTCATTTACATTTAAGGCCCACTACCTTTCTGGAGCAAAACATAAAGGTTTCTTAAAAACATAAATAACATCGGAAAACATATACCGATGGCCTAAGATGAAGTTACTTTACCTAACGTGTGCAGCCAGGATATCCTGCCTAATATATAACAGTGGAGAGTCATTATGCTGTTTTGCCGTCTGACGCAGTGTTAGTCAACTTTGTATACAGCGCAGTATTTAGGACGACCCCATTATGAAAATTAACATTTTATTTATTTTAATCAAATTGTTCAGAAGGTGATGATACATGTATTATTAACACGGTTTGGATCAGGCTAGTGGACAGACCTGTGTTCTGACCGGGGATGTCTGAATATCAGCCGGTGATCAACTCAGTCCAGTTCAAGTTCATAATTAGTTTAGAATAAAACTGGTATTGTAAGTTATCATCAGAGTCAGCTTAAAGGAATGAAGGTTGTGTGTCTGGATAATTCCTGTATAGATAAGTTTTAGTGCTATAAATATTAATTAGGCTTGTTTTGATAATTTATCCCTGTACTAATGGACTTTTTGCCTACAAATATGTTATTAATTTAGTTTTTCACAGCAGATCTGTAGATTCATTAAAGATTCTATCTGCCTAATATTGTACCATTAAAGTTACTTTTAGCCTGTAAACAACCTTGTCCATAAATACCTTCATTTCCATACCCCCAGGTACAAATATGTATTGGATAACATGGATTAATGAAGTTCTGGTACAAAGACATTACCTGAATTAATACTTTATAAGTCATTGATGTGTTTGAATTGCGAGGACTTGCTCAGCAAAATAGTCTGCTATCAATGTTTTTAAGAGAATATGATTAGTCGATACACAGTATGAGTAAAACAGTTCACATCCTGTTTGGTATGTCGCTGATGACAAAGCTATATCCTGGCCAATTTCATGATTGTTATTCATTTTGGACATTTAAAACCACATAAATATATATATTATACTATGGTTTCCTGTTTGATTTAAATTTCTAAGTATTCATAACATAATATATTGATTTGTTTAATTTCACA
The DNA here is from genome assembly GCF_041381155.1 of Argopecten irradians. Classification (NCBI taxonomy): domain Eukaryota; kingdom Metazoa; phylum Mollusca; class Bivalvia; order Pectinida; family Pectinidae; genus Argopecten; species Argopecten irradians. Next base: position 44,531,372 of record NC_091139.1, read on the forward strand.
TTACCGGGTATATTGTGTATGTATGTACAGTCCAACCCGTCTATAAAGATCACCTATGGGACAAAGCAAGCATGATCATTAATTAAAGCCATGTCAAATAGAAATTGTATAGCTTTGATTTCTAGTAAGTGGTCTTGTTACACAGGTGGTTAGTGGTTTGTATAGTGATGTGGTCCTAAGACAGGTTTTACAACATATGTATAGAAGTGGGTAACACAGGTATATATAATTATTATTCATGGTATATGGATTAATATTTAATATGTTTTTACAACCCTGTCATAAGGTACAAGAGAGGGTCAGCTGAACGTTTAAGTCTGCTCTTGATTTAGAGGATTTGTATGTATACAGGATCTGTAATTAACATTATAGGCAAAATAGATAATTATTGGATTATCTCCAAAATAACGAATAACGTCAAAGTCTGTTGTAGGGCAGAGGAAATGTCTACTGATGATGTTATAGGCATGTATATTAGGCAGTTAGAGGTAAAGATTGCCACATAAATCACATGAGATCTTGTTTATTTTGGCATATATATGTACTTACCATATAATTGCATGATCTATTAATTTACATTTTATGTAATGACTAATCATAGCAATCAATTAATTAATACAATGATGATTTAATTTAGATGTTAATTTTGTTTATATTTAAAAGATAATGTCAGTCTGCATCTTTATATGAGATCTTACACACACAAAACACAATTAATTATAACATATACATGTATTGGAGTTTGGATTAATTCAATTTTCTCATTTTCAAACCTTATAATAATACTGTTTGTGTTATAAACTTATAATATAACCATGGCCAGTAGGTTCAGTGGTTCTACTTTGATTATAATCTCTTATCTCTACCATCTTGGTTTCAAGGTCAAAAGTATATTGTGCACTTTGAGACTAAAGCATTTTAATAATGGAAAATAGACTCCTTCATGCATTACGTTACGGTAAATCTTCGGTTAGTTCCAACAAATATAAATAAATATTGATGGACCAGTTCGAATTATCCGAAATTAAGCTTCAGGAAAAAATCGTGAGTTCGAACTATCTGAGTTGAAATCGGTAAAAATCAGTTTTGAGTAGCGATGTACCTGGCATAAGCAATGTAAGACAGAAAATCTATAGGAAAAGTATTAAGTTTCCTGAAGATAATATATTCAATCATTTTCTTGTAAACATGAGCATTTAATTTGTGAACTTATAATTAATTGCGTAGCAGAAGCCGCATGCATATGTGTACATGGTCAAGGCCCCAAACAGCACCGTTCACGATCGCGGCCTAGAATTTACATCGATGGCCGTTAACTGGGAGAGAAACTTTATTTAAACCACAGAAAATCTAGTTAGATCTTTAATTGTTATTTTTCGTAAAAAAGGTAAATTTATTTATATATATATGCAAAATATATCACCATTTTTAATTTAGGGACCCCATTACGCCGATTTGCGTAATTTGACGTGTTCAAACTATCCGAAGTAGGATTGATTATAAAAGTCAATGTTTGAAGTATCACTAGCTAAAAAAATACCGTTTTTCTGGAAAAAATTGCGTGTTCGAACTATCCGGCGGTTCGTATTAACCGGAGGTTTACCGTATGTACTTCAAATTCATATTTGTGGACTGAGAAAAAGTGAAATATGTGTATTGGGGATAATTCGTGGTCGTGATTTACAGACATGCACTCATTGTTAGCTGTATTATTTCTGTATTGTGTTCATTTACATAATTTCATCATGACTATCGACTATTAAATGGCCGTGATGTCATGTAAGTACATTTAAAATCATACAGGGTTTTGTGTATTTGGATCCATCAAGGTACATGTACACTGGTTAATGGGTGTGCCAGGCCAATTAGCTGATCATATTGAATAAGCTCTCATACTGATCTCAATAGGTTCTGCTGTTATTACTGACAATAGTGTATAACTGTGCATTGTGGTCAGGGTGAGGATTTAGAACATCCTATTTCATATACTGTCGATATGCAGCAGTTTAAGTTTTATTTGTAGTATTGAGTTTAGTTTGCTTAACATTTAATTAAAAGTCAGGATCATTTATGTCTAGTAATTCACAGCTAACCATTAAACCAGGTCGGTAATAATGGACAATTAAGCTCAACATGGCAGCTACATCAATTGTGTAGGATGAGAAAAGCCAGAGTACTGGGAGAAAAACTACCAGAATATGGTCAGTGTCTGGCAATCTCCCTTGTGCCATTTAATTTAGAGACAGAAGGTGGAGAGCTATAGCTTGTATCATAGGATGTTTAACAATCTTAATAAAGTTCTAGTAACATTGGAAACATATTGTGTTGTAATATTTAGAATTGGAGGTGTTTTTGAAGGTCAAACAGTCATATATTATTTTAAAGGAGCGGGTCAGTGTGGTTTGTACATAGTATACACTCCAGCCTAGGGGAAACAGTTCATCGGGTTGGTCCCAACACCTCGGGAAAAGAGTTTTGACTGTTGACTGAAAGGCATGAAACAACTTTTACCTGAACTGCAATCTTAAACTTATCACTTATAAATTAGCTTAGGTAATTATGATGAGAAAGACTTTCACCAAAAGAATACAGTCAAACTATTGACCGGTCAATAGTCGAAATGACTTTTTATACATTTATATAGAGAGTCAGGTAACAATGTTAAATATGGTCTCTGTCACTCAGCATCAGACAATACTTGTTTTGCTCAGTTGGTAGAGACGTAGTTTTTCACACCAGATACCTAAGTTTGATTCAAATTCCTGGTCAGGTCACTATAGACAGGAATCTTACCTGGTATGTATTTTTCCCTGTTCTTCTACATATAAGTGGTGAATTCATGCCGTTATAATCAGCTGATATTGAATAAGTACTCTTACTGTTCACTATTCTGTTGTTAGTGACAATAGCCGATAGCTGAGTTGTGGTCAGTGTTAAGATTTAGAACATTCATACAATGTCGATATGCTGCAATAAAAAGTTATATGGGCATTCTTACTTAACTGTCAATATCTCAACTGTTGCTGTTTCAGTATTCAGTGTCAAAGGAAAACCTATTGTTATAAAACAAACAATATGCAAGGTTTGAGACGATTTTGTTTAACATTCTATTAAAAGTCATGGTCTGTATAAGGATGTGAGTACGGGTAGTCAGTACAGGGAGAAACAGTACCAAACTAAGGTCAGTACCAAGTTGTCTAGCTGGCCTGTGTGGGCCTGAAATGTCTACCAAGGGATGGAGATGTTGTAGGATGTTGGGACACCTAATTAGTTTAATACAGATGTTGTTAGGGATGGCCTAAGTCAACATTCTACAGCATTGATTGGTAATCAGTCGGAAGACAAGTGGGGACTCATAACAAATGGTATTATGAATCACTGTGTATGGTATGGTGAAAATGCTGATTAGATGTTTTAAATCATTTTTTAAAAACTTGAATAGTGTTTTCCAATTTTAAACTGGCCTTCTGAATAAATATTACCTGGTAATTGATGTTCCTTTGGAGTGGAGAGGACGTGCAGGGTTCAGAAATGTTTTGTCAATTTTAAACACAGTTCTAGCATACTGAGTATCACACTATGTAGAGTTAAGGAGCTTGCTATCAAGTTCACCTATATAGTTACAGAATTTATTAATTTGATACAATGGTTTATTTCTGTTTTTGCCAATACACATACACTTGAGATGACCTACCTTTTTAATGTGGTCATTGTTAAGAACAAAACACTATATACCTGTGTTTTGTGTGTAGAACACAGAGGTGTTCAGCTATACACACCTTCTGACTTATATATGGGCACCCCTTTGTTATACTTTAGAATTCATGTGTTACCCATTTTTATGGATCCGTGAGTTCTGCCAGCTATATTTGGGACAATGTCCAACTATCATCAATCATGATCACAAGTAACGTGTCCTCTTTGGCGGTTAATGATTTTTTTGGTGAAGTCACAGTCACACGTGTCCCTAGTAGTCACGTGTACGAGTTTTACCTTATATAACCTAACTGTATTATACAGGATTCTTGTGGTTGTGTAAGGCTCAACTTATACCAAGGTGCACTTGATGTTTCCAACATTACAAACTGTTATTGATTAATATTACTGGAAAATAGGGATAGATTCAATGTAAATGTTCTCCCAGAGTTATTTTCTACCAGCTAGCGCAGGTATATGAGTTTATCGTGACACATGTTTACCTGATATCTCGGATTGTTTCATGGTCTAGTTATTTTCTCTGGTTAATAACCACGTGAGAATTTCACAACAAAAGCACCGCATCATATCCTAGTTACTGACCTGTAATGTTCACAGAAATTAATGGAAAATATCTGAAACATGCATTTACTGAAAAAAATTAGTAGAAAGGAAAATATCTGAAACATGCCTTTACTGAAAAAAATTCATTAGAAATAAAGCAGACAATTTAATGTTTAGCACAGACGTATCAACACATCAATACACATGTATATACATCATTACATGTATATACATACGTAGCTGCATGTGAGATATTTGTGGTCATATTTACCAGTTTGCTCATCAAAAATATATAAGAAGCAATAAAAAGCCATTTTTTCGCACATCATGCTGCTGTTAACATGTAGTATTTGTGTAAAAACACATGAAAATGCTGTAATTATTACCGTATTCACCTTATCATATTGAAAAGGCCATGCTAGTTACCAAATCTAATTTTCCTTTCCATTGGAAAAGATACATAGACATGTATACTGTGTATATTAGTTACTATCATTATAATGATAATTAGTGATACTTATATCAGTTCCATCATGAACCACAATCTTTTGCTATAAGAAGCAGAAACGTATTTATTTTGGACATTTTTAGTCCTGTATGTAACATATACAATATGACTATAGACTATTGTTTCCTTCCACAGAATTAAGTTGTGAGATCACCACCAGGGCAGGATGGGGTTTGGGTCTCAGCTGCTTCTGTTGATGTGGAAGAACTTCACCCTCCGCCGGAGACAAAAGGTAATTCAGTTACACATATTTATTTTGCTTTTACTCTCTCCCGATATATATAAAAGGACATATTATAACAACGATCGACAGTTAAAGATTTCTTAATTACCAGGCTTAATCACTAGACTACTCTAGCTGTTTGTTACCCACAATACATCAGAATGCAAATTAAATTAAGTTGAAAGGCTGAAATTTTCGCTTTGGTAAATTCTCCGCGTTAAGTGACTTTGAATGTTATATAGTGTTAATACTAGATATAGGAAATCCAACAGTACAACATAAATTGATACATAACACATTTGTATACCATTTACAAGTTATAGTTTATCATCACATTCTACTATTAAACAAATTGTTTTTTACAGGTTCGACTACTACTTGAAATTATTTTTCCATTGACTTTGTTCTTTATCCTGGTAATTGTCCGCCAGCGTCCCGATCTGAAGACTCGACATGGCGAATGTAAGTTTTGCATCATATAATTAAAGTGCAGTTTAATTTCATTAAATTTTGGTATTATTATCTCTCTCTCTTTATCTGCTGATCTCTTTGGTTGATCAAATTTCATACAGATCCTTTCATGAAAAGAGCCAACTTGGAATAGGTTTTTAGGTTTGAAGGTCAATTAAAGGTTATTGAGGATAAATATTACCCCGGTAATTTTATACCCCCCAGGTTGCAGACGACACCTGTACTTAACTGGAATCTTTAAACCATATAAAAAGTTAACGTTATTCTCTCAAGGCAGTTACCAACTTGAAGGAAATTTCAACTAAGAACCAATTTGGAACAAAAATTATTTTGTTTCATTAATGCCCTACTTTGTATACACTGAAGTCTCGTTATTCCAATTTCAACTAAAACAAATCACCTGACTATTCAAACACCTGTTATAAAGTTTTAAAGAAATGTGTCTGTCTAATTTAACTGTTCCACTAGCCAGTCTCCTGTACCTGAAAATAAAGATGGCTGGATTACTGAGGCTCCACAGTATCCAATGATGTAATTGATATAAGCTGATTTGTTATTTTTAAGGTCACTTTGAGGGGAAGGCGATGCCTAGTGCAGGGAACTTACCTTGGCTCCAGGGACTTGTGTGTACCTACAACAATACATGTCATGACACGGTCTCGTCTGGTGAGACCGCAGGTCAGCTACAGACATTCAATAGCACACTGTAAGTCAACAAATTTGATCTATAGGTTAAAGCTTAAGGTGTCCATCAAAGCTTAATATGCTAATCAAATTATCAATAAAACGAAGTCTATCAAATACCTAATTATGTTAATCTAGACTAAACATGTGATCAAAAATAAACATGTGCATCAATACCGTCGAAATTGGTTGATAACTGTCTACATAACAAGAAACCTCAATCTAAAGTTTATATTTAGGTTAAAATGAAATCTGTCAATCATAACTAGATATTGATTGTCAGTAATAGATTGTTTATCTGTTTGTTAATGAGTAATACTGTTAAACCTTTCACACTCAAAGTCTGCTATAGTGAAAAGTTTAGCTGGGACCAACATACTTTGAACTTAAAATAAAGTTATATAAGTTTAAGTAAATGAGATTCAAGTGAACATGTAATTGAAATATGATCTGGAATACAGAATAGGTATGTGATGTTTCCTTTTTGTAGAATAAATGACTTAATAAGAGACCTGACAGATATACTGGGGGACCAGTCTGCCGTGAGGGCGTTCGACGACCTCGTCCATGACTACTATCTCCTCCGGGAATTGTTAGGCCAGGTACAGAACGGTACGACTACAGGTACGTCAATTCTACCAATGCGTCTGTATTCAACACCAGCCAGGTAAAATAGGTCACTCGATATATCATTATGTCCTTAAAAAGTTGTAACACTAATGTGGATGACTGAAGTCACAAATGACATTCTCTGTTGTGACCCAAATTAAAATTAGCAGGACCAAGAAACTATCTTAGGCATGAGCTTAGTTTTTAGCCAATCAATTATTTGATAATTGGACAAATCTTAACTTAAGATAATTTTAGACCTGTGTCTTATTCATAAACTTGGGACCAGGAGAGAAAACTAAGAAGCATCGTGTCCAATACTGAGATAATTGATCGAATGGGATCAAAGTACAGAGCTTTAAGTTAGGGAAAAACCGAGATAGTTTCAGTATTGCTTTTATAAGATAAAATAGATTTAATACAGAGTTCTTGTTTTGACATTATTTACATTAACCATTTTCATACAGGTACACTAAATCTTGGGAATTTTGTTGGAAGCCGACAGAATCTGACTGACCAACTTCAGCAACGGAACATTTCTATAGCACCTGACGCTATTGATATGATCCTCAACTCAACTGTAAACCTGAATGATGTAAGATTCCAGTATACTCTATAAATCTCGCTGCTGTTGTAGAAACAACAGGTATAATTAATCAAATAGATGTTTCAGTATTTTATAATGTAACTGATAAGACAATATGTTATTGTGTGCAAATCTTGAACCACATTATAACCTCAAAAATCTGCTTTGTGACTATGAAACCTCTGCATTATTTTCAAACTTTTAGATAACTATTGTCAGACCCCTGACAGGGGGCATAACTCTATCGTCTGACGTCTGACAGGGGGCACAACTCTATTGTCTGACAGGGGGCGTAACGCTATTGTCTGACATGACATTTCCTCTTTTTCAGTATGATCTTGCAACTGTGAATGAAATATTGACAGACTTCAGTACGTGTGAGGAGAGTCCCTTAGTGGCGTCTGCTGATGATTTCCGTACCTTGATCTGTAATACTGGGAACCTCTCCCAGCTACTGAACTTCCAGAGCCCTGCAGACTCGGCGTACGTTATTAGTGAAGTCTGTGGTCTAAGTGATGCTGACTTCACTACAGCTTTTGACGTTCTGAGGGATCAGTTTGACCCAAATAGTGCTGTAAATGAGGTAAGTTAGAAAACCGATTAAAACCTTCATGTATGATGTCACTACCCTCATCGCCGTAATTAGCACCTAGAGCGCTTAAAAATATGTGAAAAAGGGGGCACTTATAAGGAACAAAAAACAAGTTGTGGGCAAAAAAAAGTCAAATCTGTACTAACTACCATCTGTATTAAGCGACCCTCTGCTCTAAACGACCACTTCAATTCCTCCCAAGCACTATATATTTTAACTCTATTAAACGACCATCTCTCTAACGCGACCAGCGACCACTAAATCTCCTTCCTGTGGTTTTAAAAAATCTCTTTACAGTGACCAGAAAAACCGAATGTCATTTCAATCTTTCTTTGGTGTTAGATTTGTATAATAATTTAATATAATCTTTATTGGTTAATGTTTATTCCAGGTACCTTCATGTAAAGAGCACCTGTTTATATAAGGACCAAATCTACTCAGTGTACCTAGTAATTGATAGGAATTACACTGCATACTCTTATGTAATTAATTCTGTTAACCTTTCAGATTGACACCTTTATTACAAACACCACGGGACGGTCGCCCAGAACAAATCCAGCAGAATTATTTGCAATCTTTGAGCAGATCAGTCAGACAGTTACAGATGTAAGTTGATATTCTATATGAAATATAGGATGAGGAAAATTTCAATAGTTCCAAAAGCAAATTTTAGTGAACCTCATATTTTCCAGATCTTTTGAAGGTATTTAAAACTATGTGTAGTGATTTCAACTGTATAATTTAATTAAATCAGTGAAGTGTAACTTAGATTATTGTCATATTATTGACAAAAATCATTGAATGTCTTCATCATCTGATAATATTACAGAAAAAAAATAGTGTAGTGTAACAGCTCTTTTGATTGGCTGTTATATTTAGCAAATCTTTGCAAGAGATCATGAAATTATTTTCAAATCAATTTTTGAAAATAAATCTGAAACGAACACAACTCCTATGACATTCATCCGATTACCGTTTTACAGTTTACGACTTTGAGTAATTCGGCTGGGGACCTGGATCCTATCATGAACCTGTTTCGCGACATCAGCAGCGGAAATGTCTCGACATCCTCAGTTGGAAGTATGGTGTGTGGCAGGGAAGGTACTTTCTTCAACTTTGGTGATGAAGAGTCCAATGACAGTCCAGTCACAAGAGGCCAAGGGAGCCCAGGGGGCCAGTCTAACCAAGGAAACCCAGGAACAACCACCCCAGCACCTACCACCACAAGAGGGTCTGTTCGCCCAGGAATAAGTCTGTCAGGGGGCGGTGTTCGCCCAGGAATAAGTCTATCAGGGGGCGGTCGACAAAACAGGTCTCTAAATGGTAGGTCTGTCACTGTATCATCTTTATGTATAAGTCTTTATATCCCACCATCTACCACCACTAGAGGGTCTGTTCGCCCAGGAATAAGTCTATCAGGGGGCGGTCGACAAAACAGGTCTCTAAATGGTAGGTCTGTCACTGTATCATCTTTATGTATAAGTCTTTATATCCCACCATCTACCACCACTAGAGGGTCTGTTCGCCCAGGAATAAGTCTGTCAGGGGGCGGTGTTCGCCCAGGAATAAGTCTGTCAGGGGGCGGTGTTTGCCCAAGAATAAGTCTGTCAGGGGGCGGTGTTCGCCCAGGAATAAGTCTGTCAGGGGGCGGTCGACAAAACAGGTCTCTAAATGGTAGGTCTGTCACTGTATCATCTTTATGTATAAGTCTTAATATCCCACCGCCCACCACCACTAGAAGGTCTGGTGGTCCGGAGATAAGTCTGTCAGGCGGGGGGCCACAAAACAGGTCTCTAAATGGTAGGTCTGTCACTGTATCATCTTTATGTATAAGTCTTAATATCCCACCGCCTACCACCACTAGAGGGTCTGGTGGTCCGGAGATAAGTCTGTCAGGCGGCGGGCCACAAAACAGGTCTCTAAATGGTAGGTCTGTCACTGTTTCATCTTTATGTATGAGTCTTAATATCCCACTGCCTACCACCTCTAGAGGGTCTGGTGGTCCGGAGATAAGTCTGTCAGGCGGCGGTCGACAAAACAGGTCTCTAATTGGTAGGTTTAACACTGTATCATCTTTATGTATATGTCTTAATATCCCACCGCCTACCACCACTAGAGGGTCTGGTGGTCCGGAGATAAGTCTGTCAGGCGGCAGGCCACAAAACAGGTCTCTAAATAATAGGATTAACGCTGTATCATCTTTATGTAGAAGTCTTAATATCCCACCACCTACCACCACTAGAGGGTCTGGTGGTCCGGAGATAAGTCTGTCAGGCGACGGGCCACAAAACAGGTCTATAAATGGTAGGTCTGTCACTGTATCATCTTTATGTATAAGTCTTAATATCCCACTGCCTACCACCTCTAGAGGGTCTGGTGGTCCGGAGATAAGTCTGTCAGGCGGCGGTCGACAAAACAGGTCTCTAAATGGTAGGTCTGTCACTGTATCATCTTAATGTATAAGTCTTAATATCCCACCGTCTACCACCACTAGAGGGTCTGGTGGTCCGGAGATAAGTCTGTCTGGCGGCGAGCCACAAAACAGGTCTCTAAATGGTTGGTCTGTCACTGTATCATCTTTATGTATGAGTCTTAATATCCCACCGTCTACCGCCACTAGAGGGTCTGGCGGAGGGCAACAAAACAGGTCTCTAAATGATAGGTTTAACGCTGTATCATCTTTCTGTATAAGTCTTAATATCCCACCGTCTACCACCACTAGAGGGTCTAGTGGTCCGGAGATAAGTCTGTCTGGCAGAGGGCGACAAAACAGGTCTCTAATTGGTAGGTTTAACGCTGTATCATCTTTCTGTATAAGTCTTAATATCCCACCGTCTACCACCACTAGAGGGTCTGGTGGTCCGGGAGATAAGTCTGTCTGGCGGAGGTCGACAAAACAGGTCTCTAATTGGTAGGTTTAACGCTGTATCATCTTTATCTATAATATACAATTATCGACCTATTTTCAGGTAGATACGGTGAGTTATCAATCCGAGTAAATGATACATCCCGAGGCCAGAGACTGAGGTTATCTCACTTTCGAGGGTTGAAAACTCACCGTATCCACCTGAAAATAGGTCGATAACTGTTTTATTATATGACATTTACAGGATATTAACCTGGCTTTTCAAAACGACTTTACTACAATAAAAAGGATGATATTTGCAAATGTTCTTTTTTACAAAAGTAGTTTATTATTACTGCTACGTACAATTATGTACAGTATATGATGAATATTCAAATGCTTCTTGCTTATGTTTTAGACTGGTAGAACCGGAATATTTGATTGCTGCATCAACTGCCTGTCTGGCATTCTTGAATGTTTTCCATAAATTAAAGTTTGCAGTTGATCACCGTTGAATGCAGTAAACTTGCTGCCTCTGCCATATATGTCGCCGACTATGATAATGACATCGCAATAGATTATCCCGATTAGGAAACTCCTTTAACGCTTGCATGCTTTTCACCGTCGATTTTGGGGTTGATATCGCAGCAAAAACACCAGTCATATAATAAATCTTAATATCCCACTGCCTACCACCACTAGAGGGTCTGGTGGTCCAGGGATAAGTGTGACAGTGGGTGGGCCACAACACAGGTCTCTAAATGGTATGTTTTTCACTGTATTTATGATAACAATTAACCATGGAGAACATGAAAGAAAGATACAAAAATCAAGATATGTGTATGATTTGATTGTTTCAGCTGATGTCTGTAATAATATTCTGTCCTCGTTTGGTGGAGGTTCTGACTACATCTTTAGACAGCTGAGGCCACTGTTACAGGGCAACATTTTGTACTACCCCGATACACCTGATGTCCAGATCATCATCAAGGAGGTTTGTTAAAATATAGGTTACTTATTCCACTAGAATTCTAATTAATGTACTCCTTTAATACCAATCTCATAAAACGTCTCATTAAAAATAAATCTAATTAATCACAAATAGCTTAAAGTTTTATTCAACTTTCTTTGGCTAATTTTTGACTGTATCCCTATGAATTGCTTTGTTTTTAGACCAACAAGACATTTGAAGACTTGGCTAGGCTGAGTGATTTAGTCATTCTTCTGAATTCTGACACACTGATGCTGGAGTCGTCTTTAGACATACTGATTGTAAGTATACACTGTACCTTTCAGTAAAGCTCAGCTGTAATGATTTAATTTAATGTAATGATGTCTTTGATGTTGACTTGTAGAAAAATCTCAAACTTTTCTATATGACTTTTATTAGGAAAAGTAATTTGTTTGTTAATAATATTTCTCTTGCAAAATTCTTTAATATACTTTCACGGGGTCTTGTCAATATGTCATATATTAATATATTAATTGTTTGCCAACAGATTTTCACAGTCCTATATTGATGTATACTGTTGTAACAAGGACTTGTCTGAATTACTTATTATGGTGTGTAATTTGTTAACAGAACTTCACAGGCTCTTGTCTGTGTGAACTAGTGGAGAATGCCACGGCCGGGATAGACTTGGCCCAATTTATCAGCTCCCAGCTATTTCCACTGCCCAGCTTTGTGCCGAGTTTTCTCGTAAACATAGGCATACAGGAAGCTGAAGATTACATCAACAACAACCAATACTATCAAATGATCAAGAGCCCTAACGAGAGCTTCTGTCAATTCCTAAATAATTACCTGGTAAATGGCTCCATTGGAACAAATGTTGACCTCCGTGATACCCTGGCGATGGTGGAGCAAGTCACAGGGATGATTTCCCAGTATACACAGGTAAGTGTACATATCTAGTTGGAGTACGGGGATGATTTCCCAGTATACACAGATAAGTGTACAGATCTAGTGGGATTACAGGGATGATTTCCCAGTATACACAGATAAGTATACACAGGTAAGTGTACAGATCTAGTGGGATTACAGGGATGATTTCCCAGTATACACAGGTAAGTGTACGGATCTAGTGGGATTACAGGGATGATTTCCCAGTATACACAGGTAAGTGTACACAGGTAAGTATACACAGGTAAGTGTACAGATCTAGTGGGATTACAGGGATGATTTCCCAGTATACACAGGTAAGTGTACACAGGTAAGTATACACAGGTAAGTGTACAGATCTAGTGGGATTACAGGGATGATTTCCCAGTATACACAGGTAAGTGTACACAGGTAAGTATACACAGGTAAGTGTACAGATCTAGTGGGATTACAGGGATGATTTCCCAGTATACACAGGTAAGTATACACAGGTAAGTGTACACTGGTAAGTGTACAGATCTAGTGGGATTACAGGGATGATTTCCCAGTATACACAGGTAAGTGTACACAGGTAAGTGTACAGATCTAGTGGGATTACAGGGATGATTTCCCAGTATACACAGGTAAGTGTACACAGGTAAGTATACACAGGTAAGTGTACAGATCTAGTGGGATTACAGGGATGATTTCCCAGTATACACAGATAAGTGTACACAGGTAAGTGTACAGATCTAGTGGGATTACAGGGATGATTTCCCAGTATACACAGGTAAGTATACACAGGTAAGTGTACAGATCTAGTGGGATTACAGGGATGATTTCCCAGTATACACAGGTAAGTGTACACAGGTAAGTGTACAGATCTAGTGGGATTACAGGGATGATTTCCCAGTATACACAGGTAAGTGTACAGATCTAGTGGGATTACAGGGATGATTTCCCAGTATACACAGGTAAGTGTACACAGGTAAGTATACACAGGTAAGTGTACAGATCTAGTGGGATTACAGAGATGATTTCCCAGTATACACAGGTAAGTGTACACAGGTAAGTGTACAGATCTAGTGGGATTACAGGGATGATTTCCCAGTATACACAGGTAAGTGTACACAGGTAAGTATACACAGGTAAGTGTACAGATCTAGTGGGATTACAGGGATGATTTCCCAGTATACACAGGTAAGTGTACACAGGTAAGTATACACAGGTAAGTGTACAGATCTAGTGGGATTACAGGGATGATTTCCCAGTATACACAGGTAAGTGTACACAGGTAAGTATACACAGGTAAGTGTACAGATCTAGTGGGATTACAGGGATGATTTCCCAGTATACACAGGTAAGTGTACACAGGTAAGTGTACAGATCTAGTGGGATTACAGGGATGATTTCCCAGTATACACAGGTAAGTGTACACAGGTAAGTATACACAGGTAAGTGTACAGATCTAGTGGGATTACAGGGATGATTTCCCAGTATACACAGGTAAGTGTACACAGGTAAGTATACACAGGTAAGTGTACAGATCTAGTGGGATTACAGGGATGATTTCCCAGTATACACAGGTAAGTGTACACAGATAAGTATACACAGGTTAGTGTACAGAATCTAGTGGGATTACAGGGATGATTTCCCAGTATACACAGGTAAGTGTACACAGGTAAGTTTACACAGGTAAGTATACACAGGTAAGTATACACAGGTAAGTGTACGGATCTAGTGGGATTACAGGGATGATTTCCTAGTATACACAGGTAAGTGTACACAGGTAAATTATACACAGGTAAGTGTACAGATCTAGTGGGATTACCAGGGATGATTTTTACCCAGTATTGTACACAGGTAAGTATACACAGGTAAGTGTACAGATCTGGTGGGATTACAGGGATGATTTCCAGTATACACAGGTAAGTGTACACAGGTAAGTGTACACAGGTAAGTGTACAGATCTAGGGGATTACAGGGATGATTTCCCCAGTATACACAGGTAAGTATACACAGGTAAGTGTACAGATCTAGTGGGATTACAGGGATGATTTCCCAGTATACACAGGTAAGTATACACAGGTAAGTTTACGGATCTAGTGGGATTACAGGGATGATTTCCCAGTATACACAGGTAAGTGTACACAGGTAAGTATACACAGGTAAGTGTACAAATCTAATGGGATTACAGGGATGATTTCCCAGTATACACAGGTAAGTGTACACAGGTAAGTATACACAGGTAAGTGTACAGGTCTAGTGGGATTACAGGGATGATTTCCCAGTATACACAGGTAAGTGTACACAGGTAAGTGTACAGATCTAGTGGGATTACAGGGATGATTTCCCAGTATACACAGGTAAGTGTATGTACACAGGTAAGTGTACACAGGTAAGTGTACACAGGTAAGTGTACACAGGTAAGTATACACAGGTAAGTATACACAGGTAAGTGTACAGATCTAGTGGGATTACAGGGATGATTTCCCAGTATACACAGATAAGTGTACACAGGTAAGTGTACAGATCTAGTGGGATTACAGGGATGATTTCCCAGTATACACAGGTAAGTGTACACAGGTAAGTGTACGGATCTAGTGGGATTACAGGGATGATTTCCCAGTATACACAGGTAAGTGTGTACACAGGTAAGTGTACAGATCTAGTGGGATTACAGGGATGATTTCCCAGTATACACAGGTAAGTATACACAGGTAAGTGTACAGATCTAGTGGGATTACAGGGATGATTTCCCAGTATACACAGGTAAGTGTACACAGTTACAGGTAAGTATACACAGGTAAGTGTACACAGGTAAGTATACACAGGTAAGTGTACGGATCTAGTGGGATTACAGGGATGATTTCCCAGTATACACAGGTAAGTGTACACAGGTAAGTTACACAGGTAAGTGTACAGATCTAGTGGGATTACAGGGATGATTTCCCAGTATACACAGGTAAGTGTACAGATCTAGTGGGATTACAGGGATGATTTCCCAGTATACACAGGTAAGTGTACACAGATAAGTATACACAGGTAAGTGTACAGATCTAGTGGGATTACAGGGATGATTTCCCAGTATACACAGGTAAGTGTACACAGGTAAGTATACACAGGTAAGTGTACAGATCTAGTGGGATTACAGGGATGATTTCCCAGTATACACAGGTAAGTGTACAGATCTAGTGGGATTACAGGGATGATTTCCCAGTATACACAGATAAGTATACACAGGTAAGTATACACAGGTAAGTGTACAGATCTAGTGTGATCACAGGGATGATTTCCCAGTATACACAGGTAAGTGTACACAGGTAAGTGTACAGATCTAGTGGGATTACAGGGATGATTTCCTAGTATACACAGGTAAGTGTACACAGATAAGTATACACAGGTAAGTGTACAGATCTAGTGGGATTACAGGGATGATTTCCCAGTATACACAGATAAGTATACACAGGTAAGTGTACAGATCTAGTGGGATTACAGGGATGATTTCCCAGTATACACAGGTAAGTGTACACAGGTAAGTATACACAGGTAAGTGTACAGATCTAGTGGGATTACAGGGATGATTTCCCAGTATACACAGGTAAGTGTACACAGGTAAGTTTACAGATCTAGTGGGATTACAGGGATGATTTCCCAGTATACACAGATAAGTGTACACAGGAAGTATACACAGGTAAGTGTACACAGGTAAGTGTACACAGGTAAGTATACACAGGTAAGTGTACACAGGTAAGTGTGCAGATCTAGTGGGATTACAGGGATGATTTCCCAGTATACACAGGTAAGTGTACACAGGTAAGTGTACAGATCTAGTGGGGATTACAGGGATGATTTCCCAGTATACACAGGTAAGTGTACACAGGTAAGTATACACAAATAGTTTTTATAAGGGTGTATTGAAATCAGATGTGTATCAACAAGGGATGATTTGTTTAGTAAACACTATGAAGGTGAAGTATTAGCACAGGTAATGTTGTACCTTTACCAGTGGGTAACCATTACAGGGAAAAGGGCTTTTCCAGGGCAATGTCCTGTTACGCCTAACATGTATCACAGTTAAAAGGGCTTTTATAGGCAAATTCTATTACCCCAACATATATTCAAGAAAAATGGGATTTAAGGCCCAGTTACCCTAACATATATCAAGAAAAAGGGCTTTTTATATGCAGATGCCTGTTGCCCTAACATAAATCGAAGAACACGCTTTTATATGACAAAAATCCTGTTACCCTAACAAATTTAATAACAAAAAGGGCTTTTATAGGCAATGTCTGTACCCTAGACATATATCAATGAAAAAGGGCATTTTATAGGCAAAGCCAGATACCCTACACCATAAGCGAAAAAAAGTGTAGGCAAAAAATATTTTGTTTATTTTTTGGGAAGTTATGAAAAAGTTAATTATGGGCTTTTTAAAATAAATTCTGAATAATGTTTATCAAGAAAAAGGCGTTTAATAGGCCTTTACCCCTAACATATATCAAGAAAAAGGGCTTTTATAGGCAATGCCTGTTACCCTAACATATATCAAGAAAAAAGGGCTTTTATAGGCAATGTCTGTTACCCTAACATATATCAAGAAAAAGGGCTTTTATAGGCAATGTCTGTTACCCTAACATATATCAAGAAAAAGGGCTTTTATAGGCAATGTCTGTTACCCTAACATATATCAAGAAAAAGGGCTTTTATAGGCAATGCCTGTTACCCTAACATATATCAAGAAAAAGGGCTTTTATAGGCAATGCCTGTTACCCTAACATATATCAAGAAAAAGGGCTTTTATAGGCAATGCCTGTTACCCTAACATATATCAAGAAAAAGGGCTTTTATAGGCAAATGCCTGTTACCCTAACATATATCAAGAAAAAGGGCTTTTATAGGCAATGCCTGTTACCCTAACATATATCAAGAAAAAGGGCTTTTATAGGCAATGCCTGTTACCCTAACATATATCAAGAAAAAGGGCTTTTATAGGCAATGCCTGTTACCCTAACATATATCAAGAAAAAGGGCTTTTATAGGCAATGCCTGTTACCCTAACATATATCAAGAAAAAGGGCTTTTATAGGCAATGCCTGTTACCCTAACATATATCAAGAAAAAGGGCTTTTATAGGCAATGCCTGTTACCCTAACATATATCAAGAAAAAGGGCTTTTATAGGCAATGCCTGTTACCCTAACATATATCAAGAAAAAGGGCTTTTATAGGCAATGCCTGTTACCCTAACATTATCAAGAAAAAGGGCTTTTATATGCGCTAACATTACAGAAAAAGGGTATAGGCAATGCCTGTTCCCTAACATATATCAAAGGGCTTTATACAATGCCTGTTACCCTAACATATATCAAGAAAAAGGGCTTTTATAGGCAATGCCTGTTACCCTAACATATATCAAGAAAAAGGGCTTTTATAGGCAATGCCTGTTGCCCTAACATATATCAAGAAAAAGGGCTTTTATAGGCAATGTCTGTTGCCCTAACATATATCAAGAAAAAGGGCTTTTATAGGCAATGCCTGTTGCCCTAACATATATCAAGAAAAAGGGCTTTTATAGGCAATGCCTGTTGCCCTAACATATATCAAGAAAAAGGGCTTTTATAGGCAATGCCTGTTGCCCTAACATATATCAAGAAAAAGGGCTTTTATAGGCAATGCCTGTTGCCCTAACATATATCAAGAAAAAGGGCTTTTATAGGCAATGCCTGTTACCCTAACATATATCAAGAAAAAGGGCTTTTATAGGCAATGCCTGTTACCCTAACATATATCAAGAAAAAGGGCTTTTATAGGCAATGCCTGTTGCCCTAACATATATCAAGAAAAAGGGCTTTTATAGGCAATGCCTGTTACCCTAACATATATCAAGAAAAAGGGCTTTTATAGGCAATGCCTGTTACCCTAACATATATCAAGAAAAAGGGCTTTTATAGGCAATGCCTGTTACCCTAACATATATCAAGAAAAAGGGCTTTTATAGGCAATGCCTGTTACCCTAACATATATCAAGAAAAAGGGCTTTTATAGGCAATGCCTGTTACCCTAACATATATCAAGAAAAGGGCTTTTATAGGCAATGCCTGTTACCCTAACATATATCAAGAAAAAGGGCTTTTATAGGCATCAGAAAAAGGGTTTTAGCAATGCCTGTTACCCTAACATATATCAAGAAAAAGGGCTTTTATAGGCAATGTCTGTTACCCTAACATATATCAAGAAAAAGGGCTTTTATAGGCAATGCCTGTTGCCCTAACATATATCAAGAAAAAGGGCTTTTATAGGCAATGCCTGTTGCCCTAACATATATCAAGAAAAAGGGCTTTTATAGGCAATGCCTGTTGCCCTAACATATATCAAGAAAAAGGGCTTTTATAGGCAATGCCTGTTGCCCTAACATATATCAAGAAAAAGGGTTTTTATAGGCAATGCCTGTTACCCTAACATATATCAAGAAAAAGGGCTTTTATAGGCAATGCCTGTTACCCTAACATATATCAAGAAAAAGGGCTTTTATAGGCAATGCCTGTTACCCTAACATATATCAAGAAAAAGGGCTTTTATAGGCAATGCCTGTTACCCTAACATATATCAAGAAAAAGGGCTTTTATAGGCAATGCCTGTTGCCCTAACATATATCAAGAAAAAGGGCTTTTATAGGCAATGCCTGTTACCCTAACATATATCAAGAAAAAGGGCTTTGATAGGCAATGCCTGTTGCCCTAACATATATCAAGAAAAAGGGCTTTTATAGGCAATGCCTGTTGCCCTAACATATATCAAGAAAAAGGGCTTTTATAGGCAATGCCTGTTGCCCTAACATATATCAAGAAAAAGGGCTTTTATAGGCAATGCCTGTTACCCTAACATATATCAAGAAAAAGGGCTTTCATAGGCAATGTCTGTTGCCCTAACATATATCAAGAAAAAGGGCTTTTATAGGCAATGTCTGTTACCCTAACATATATCAAGAAAAAGGGCTTTTATAGGCAATGCCTGTTACCCTAACATATATCAAGAAAAAGGGCTTTTATAGGCAATGCCTGTTACCCTAACATATATCAAGAAAAAGGGCTTTTATAGGCAATGCCTGTTACCCTAACATATATCAAGAAAAAGGGCTTTTATAGGCAATGTCTGTTACCCTAACATATATCAAGAAAAAGGGCTTTTATAGGCAATGTCTGTTGCCCTAACATATATCAAGAAAAAGGGCTTTTATAGGCAATGTCTGTTACCCTAACTTATATCAAGAAAAAGGGCTTTTATAGGCAATGCCTGTTACCCCAACATATATCAAGAAAAAGGGCTTTTATAGGCAATGTCTGTTGCTCTAACATATATCAAGAAAAAGGGCTTTTATAGGCAATGTCTGTTACCCTAACATATATCAAGAAAAAGGGCTTTTATAGGCAATGCCTGTTGCCCTAACATATATCAAGAAAAAGGGCTTTTATAGGCAATGCCTGTTACCCTAACATATATCAAGAAAAAGGGCTTTTATAGGCAATGCCTGTTACCCTAACATATATCAAGAAAAAGGGCTTTTATAGGCAATGCCTGTTACCCTAACATATATCAAGAAAAAGGGCTTTTATAGGCAATGCCTGTTACCCTAACATATATCAAGAAAAAGGGCTTTTATAGGCAATGCCTGTTGCCCCAATCCCTATTATATCATTGATAATGGATTTAACAAACAAAAAAATAACAGAATGATTGATATTAACGGAGCATTGATGAAACTGAATCCAGAATTCCTCCCATCTACTTTTTCAAACATGGACAAGTGTTTTGTTCCTAGGTCTACAGTTTGATGTCGTGAAGATGGACAGTAGTAAACGTCCGACATTTGTAAACTACCGGATACGTATGGACCCTGATAAGGTGGACAGTACAAAGAGAGTCCAGGACAGGTCAGTGATATAGGCCTTGTGTAAATAAATCTCTGGTAAGAATGAAGGGAGTCTTATTGTATAAGTATGGACTCTTATGGTACTAGTACTCCCTTGTGCATGTGGTAATTTGGATAGTATTACATCATTTCAACCCCCTCCTGCAACAAAAGTAGGGGTGTACACTAGGGTCAGCTCCTCCTAAAATACTGGATTCATTTCCATGAAATTTGGCATCTTTGTTTGGGACCATGCATAGTCATGGTGGCTATGGAAACCAGGTCACTATACACAGTTTTGGCTAACAACTCATTTAGATTTTCGATCAATTTTGCTTTCCATGGTAAGGGGTAGCTGGAATGGATGTATTAGTCATGTAGCGATATAGAGAATGACTTTTGTGTACTCCATTGTAGCCATGGGGGGTTACCTTTGGCATAATTTCATCACAAATTAAAAATGCTTCAGTAAGGTCACTGTGACCTTGACCTTAAGGTAAAAAGGTGTAATAAGTATAAATTTGTTGTACAGGTACTGGCGCCCGGGTCCCAGACGGACTCCAGCCGTCGACACCAAGTACACAACATTTGGCTTCTCCTATATCCAGGATATGGTGGACCACGCCATCATACGTCTGCAGACAGCCAACAAACAGGACACAGGAATCGAGCTTCAGATGTTCCCTTACCCATGCTATACAGAGGATAAGTAAGTATAAACAGGAATCAAGCTTCAGATGTTCCCTTACCCATGCTATACAGAGGATAAGTGAGTATAAACAGGAATCGAGCTTCAGATGTTCCCTTACCCATGCTATACAGAGGATAAGTGAGTATAAACAGGAATCAAGCTTCAGATGTTCCCTTACCCATGCTATACAGAGGATAAGTGAGTATAAACAGGAATCGAGCTTCAGATGTTCCCTTACCCATGCTATACAGAGGATAAGTGAGTATAAACAGGAATCGAGCTTCAGATGTTCCCTTACCCATGCTATACAGAGGATAAGTGAGTATAAACAGGAATCAGCTTCAGATGTTCCCTTACCCATGCTATACAGAGGATAAGTGAGTATAAACAGGAATCGAGCTTCAGATGTTCCCTTACCCATGCTATACAGAGGATAAGTGAGTATAAACAGGAATCGAGCTTCAGATGTTCCCTTACCCATGCTATACAGAGGATAAGTGAGTATAAACAGGAATCGAGCTTCAGATGTTCCCTTACCCATGCTATACAGAGGATAAGTGAGTATAAACAGGAATCGAGCTTCAGATGTTCCCTTACCCATGCTATACAGAGGATAAGTGAGTATAAACAGGAATCAAGCTTCAGATGTTCCCTTACCCATGCTATACAGAGGATAAGTGAGTATAAACAGGAATCGAGCTTCAGATGTTCCCTTACCCATGCTATACAGAGGATAAGTGAGTATAAACAGGAATCAAGCTTCAGATGTTCCCTTACCCATGCTATACAGAGGATAAGTGAGTATAAACAGGAATCAAGCTTCAGATGTTCCCTTACCCATGCTATACAGAGGATAAGTGAGTATAAACAGGAATCGAGCTTCAGATGTTCCCTTACCCATGCTATACAGAGGATAAGTGAGTATAGATATCATTGATATGACACAATATAGGGATGGATTCACAGTTGCTTGTGTCATAGTGACATTTTAATGTAGTAATCTTTACATGGGACAGGGGGTGTCAAATCTTTGGTATAATGGATATCTCTAATACTTCAAGCAGAAGAAACAAAATGAATGACTGAAGACTGCTGTTTAATGTTGTGTTTGTAATTTTAGATTTGTGTATGCCATTTCCCGATCTCTGCCACTGTTTTTGGTACTGGCCTGGGTGTTGACCGTGGCTATGATATGTAAGAACGTTGTGTATGAGAAGGAGAAGCGACTAAAGGAAGTGATGAAGATCATGGGCCTTGGTAACCTGGTACACTGGGTGGCTTGGTTTATTAACGCCTTCGTCGTCATGTTCATCACTATCATCCTCCTCGTCATCCTCGTCAAGGTCAGTGTCAAAGTCGTTGGTCAAGGTTATAATTCAAGGTTGTCATCTTTCACTAGTTAGAAATAAACATTTCCTTGTAGGGTTATAATATGATACATTGTATTTGCCTGTATACAGACAAAATATCTTCCAGTGTTTGACCAGATCTTAATTCACACCACAACATTTTGCCTGTTTGTGACTTTTATATAGGGTTTTGTAATCCTTAAAATTTTCAGGACAGTGGAACCAACCATAGCGACCACCTCTGTATAAAGACCACCTGTTTATTAAGACCACTTTCTCAGGGTCCCAAATGATCATTTATAACACAATAAGATCTGGATATATAAAGACCACTATAGAGACCATTTTCCACTTGTCCCTTGGGTGATCTTTATAGACAGGTTTCACTGTACATATTATTAGCTCGGTTTTATGGACTGCCATTTTGAATTTTCAGGGAGGGAAGGTGCTGGAGTTTTCCGATCCGAGCGTGCTGATATTTTTCTTCACTGTGTTCGCAATATCAACCATTATCCAGTGTTTCCTGATCAGCGTGTTTTTTAGCAGAGCTAACCTGGCCGCCTGCTGTGCTGGGTTTATCTATTTCCTACTATACCTACCCTACAACCTGTCTATACAATGGGAGGAGCAGATGACGGGAGGACACAAGTTCCTCGGGGTATGTTAACGATACAATATACGAGGACACAAGTTCCTCGGGGTATGTTAACGATACATTATACTATTGTACATCAGCAGTGTTTTGGAATCTAGTTATATTTGTTACACCGAATCCTATATGGTCTCACTTATTGAAGTTTTGGAGCATTGATTGGATTTTTTCCCCCCCATGATATTTTCATTACAGATTTTTCTGTATGGACTGACACTGAAAAAACTTTCAATTATTTTTTGAAACATTGGTATTGATCTTTGAAATTAATGGTTGTGTTACATCAGCAGTGTTTTGGAATCTAGTTATATTTGTTACACCGAATCCTATATGGTCTCACTTATTGAAGTTTTGGAGCATTGATTGGATTTTTCCCCCCCCATGATATTTTCATTACAGATTTTTCTGTATGGACTGACACTGAAAAAACTTTCAATTATTTTTTGAAACATTGGTATTGATCTTTGAAATTAATGGTTGTGTTACATCAGCAGTGTTTTGGAATCTAGTTATATTTGTTACACCGAATCCTATATGGTCTCACTTATTGAAGTTTTGGAGCATTGATTGGATTTTTCCCCCCCCATGATATTTTCATTACAGATTTTTCTGTATGGACTGACACTGAAAAAACTTTCAATTATTTTTTGAAACATTGGTATTGATCTTTGAAATTAATGGTTGTGTTACATCAGCAGTGTTTTGGAATCTAGTTATATTTGTTACACCGAATCCTATATGGTCTCACTTATTGAAGTTTTGGAGCATTGATTGGATTTTTTCCCCCTCATGATATTTTCATTACAGATTTTTCTGTATGGACTGACACTGAAAAAACTTTCAATTATTTTTTGAAACATTGGTATTGATCTTTGAAATTAATGGTTGTGTTACATCAGCAGTGTTTTGGAATCTAGTTATATTTGTTACACCGAATCCTATATGGTCTCACTTATTGAAGTTTTGGAGCATTGATTGGATTTTTTCCCCCCATGATATTTTCATTACAGATTTTTCTGTATGGACTGACACTGAAAAAACTTTCAATTATTTTTTGAAACATTGGTATTGATCTTTGAAATTAATGGTTGTGTTACATCAGCAGTGTTTTGGAATCTAGTTATATTTGTTACACCGAATCCTATATGGTCTCACTTATTGAAGTTTTGGAGCATTGATTGGATTTTTCCCCCCCCATGATATTTTCATTACAGATTTTTCTGTATGGACTGACACTGAAAAAACTTTCAATTATTTTTTGAAACATTGGTATTGATCTTTGAAATTAATGGTTGTGTTACATCAGCAGTGTTTTGGAATCTAGTTATATTTGTTACACCGAATCCTATATGGTCTCACTTATTGAAGTTTTGGAGCATTGATTGGATTTTTCCCCCCCCCCATGATATTTTCATTACAGATTTTTTCTGTATGGACTGACACTGAAAAAACTTTCAATTATTTTTTGAAACATTGGTATTGATCTTTGAAATTAATGGTTGTGTTACATCAGCAGTGTTTTGGAATCTAGTTATATTTGTTACACCGAATCCTATATGGTCTCACTTATTGAAGTTTTGGAGCATTGATTGGATTTTTCCCCCCCCCATGATATTTTCATTACAGATTTTTCTGTATGGACTGACACTGAAAAAACTTTCAATTATTTTTTGAAACATTGGTATTGATCTTTGAAATTAATGGTTGTGTTACATCAGCAGTTGTTTTGGAATCTAGTTATATTTGTTACACCGAATCCTATATGGTCTCACTTATTGAAGTTTTGGAGCATTGATTGGATTTTTTCCCCTCATGATATTTTCATTACAGATTTTTCTGTATGGACTGACACTGAAAAAACTTTCAATTATTTTTTGAAACATTGGTATTGATCTTTGAAATTAATGGTTGTGTTACATCAGCAGTGTTTTGGAATCTAGTTATATTTGTTACACCGAATCCTATATGGTCTCACTTATTGAAGTTTTGGAGCATTGATTGGATTTTTCCCCCCCCATGATATTTTCATTACAGATTTTTCTGTATGGACTGACACTGAAAAAACTTTCAATTATTTTTTGAAACATTGGTATTGATCTTTGAAATTAATGGTTGTGTTACATCAGCAGTGTTTTGGAATCTAGTTATATTTGTTACACCGAATCCTATATGGTCTCACTTATTGAAGTTTTGGAGCATTGATTGGATTTTTCCCCCCCCATGATGATATTTTCATTACAGATTTTTCTGTATGGACTGACACTGAAAAAACTTTCAATTATTTTTTGAAACATTGGTATTGATCTTTGAAATTAATGGTTGTGTTACATCAGCAGTGTTTTGGAATCTAGTTATATTTGTTACACCGAATCCTATATGGTCTCACTTATTGAAGTTTTGGAGCATTGATTGGATTTCCCCCCCCCCATGATATTTTCATTACAGATTTTTCTGTATGGACTGACACTGAAAAAACTTTCAATTATTTTTTGAAACATTGGTATTGATCTTTGAAATTAATGGTTGTGTTACATCAGCAGTGTTTTGGAATCTAGTAATATGAGTATTACAAACCGAATCCTACGGTCTCACTTATTGAAGTTTTGGAGCATTGATTGGATTTTTTCCCCCCCATGATATTTTTATTACAGATTTTTCTGTATGGACTGACACTGAAAAACTTTCAATTATTTTTTGAAACATATGGTATTGATCTTTGAAATTAATGGTTGTGTAAATTTTTGTTTTTGACATACTTTGAGAACAACAGTCCAGAGTCAGATTAGGGTACAAAGTATCATACACAACTAACTGTAATGGTAAAGTCAGGAGTATCATACACAAACTAACTGTATGTCAGTCAGAGTATCATACACAACTAACTGTATGTAAAGTCAGAGTATCAATACACAACTAACTGTAATGTAAAGTCAGAGTATCATACACAACTAACTGTAATGTAAAGTCAGAGTATCATACACAACTAAACTGTAATGTAAAGTCAGAGTATCATACACAACTAACTGTAATGTAAAGTCAGAGTATCATACACAACTAACTGTAATGTAAAGTCAGAGTATCATACACAACTAACTGTAATGTAAAGTCAGAGTATCATACACAACTAACTGTAATGTAAAGTCAGAGTATCATAAAACACAACTAAACTGTAATGTAAAGACAGAGTATCATACATTAAACACAACTAACTGTAATGTAAAGTCAGAGTATCATACACAACTAACTGTAATGTAAAGTCAGAGTATCATACACAACTAACTGCAACTAATGTAAAGTCAGAGTATCATAGATAAACCACAACTAACTGTAATGTAAAGTCAGAGAGTATCATACACAACTAACTGTAATGTAAAGTCAGAGTATCATTACACAACTAACTGTAATGTAAAGTCAGAGTATCATACACAACTAACTGTAATGTAAAGTCAGAGTATCATACACAACTAACTGTAATGGTAAAAGTCAGAGTAACTGTAATGTAAAGTCAGAGTATCATACACAACTAACTGTAATGTAAAGTCAGAGTATCATTTTACACAACTAACTGTAAATGTAAAGTCCAGAGTATCATAGAACACAAACTAACTGTAATGTAAAGTCAGAGTATCATAACTTGTTAATGTAAACAACATACAAACTGTAATGTAAAGTCAGAGTATCATAACACGTAAACTAACTGTAATGTAAAGTTCAGAGTATCATACACAACTAACTGTAATGTAAAGTCAGAGTATCATACACAACTAACTGTAATGTAAAGTCAGAGTATCATACACAACTAACTGTAATGTAAAGTCAGAGTATCATACACAACTAACTGTAATGTAAAGTCAGAGTATCATACACAACTAACTGTAATGTAAAGATCCATAGTATCAATAACTGTAATGTAAAGTCAGAGTATCATACACAACTAACTGTAATGTAAAGTCAGAGTATCATAGATAAACACAACTAACTGTAATGTAAAGTCAGAGTATCATACACAACTAACTGTAATGTAAAGTCAGAGTATCATACACAACTAACTGTAATGTAAAGTCAGAGTATCATACACAACTAACTGTAATGTAAAGTCAGAGTATCATACACAACTAACTGTAATGTAAAGTCAGAGTATCATAGATACAACACAATAACAAGTGTAAACTGTAATGTAAAGTCAGAGTATCATATCATAACAACTAACTGTAATGTAAAGTCAGAGTATCATACACAACTAACTGTAATGTAAAGTCAGAGTATCATACACAACTAACTGTAATGTAAAGTCAGAGTATCATACACAACTAACTGTAATGTAAAGTCAGAGTATCATACACAACTAACTGTAATGTAAAGTCAGAGTATCATACACAACTAACTGTAATGTAAAGTCAGAGTATCATAGATAAACACAACTAACTGTAATGTAAAGTCAGAGTATCATAGATAAACACAACTAACTGAAATGTAAAGTCAGAGTATCATAAAGTCAGAGTATCATACACAACTAACTGTAATGTAAAGTCAGAGTATCATACACAACTAACTGTAATGTAAAGTCAGAGTATCATACACAACTAACTGTAATGTAAAGTCAGGAGTATCATACACAACTAACTGTAATGTAAAGTCAGAGTATCATACACAACTAACTGTAATGTAAATCAGAGTATTCATACACAACTAACTGTAATGTAAAGTCAGAGTACAATCATACACAACTAACTGTAATGTAAAGTCAGAGTATATATACACAACTAACTGTAATGTAAAGTCAGAGTATCATACACAACTAACTGTAATGTAAAGTCAGAGTATCATACACAACTAACTGTAATGTAAAGTCAAGAGTATCATAAACTAACTGTATGTGTAAAGCAGAGTATCATATACAACTAACTGTAATGTAAAGTCAGAGTATCATACACAACTAACTGTAATGTAAAGTCAGAGTATCATACACAAACTAACTGTAATGTAAAGTCAGAGTATCAATACATACACAACTAACTGTAACGTAAAGTCAGAGTATCATACTAAACACTAACTGTAATGTGAAAGTCAGAGGTATCATAACACAACTAACTGTAATGTAAAGTCAGAGTATCATACACACACTAACTGTAATGTAAAGTCAGAGTATCATACACAACTAACTGTAATGTAAAGTCAGTCAGTATCATACACAACTAACTGTAATGTAAAGTCAGAGTATCATACACAACTAACTGTAATGTAAAGTCAGAGTTTCATAGATAAACACAACTAACTGTAATGTAAAGTCAGAGTATCATAGATAAACACAACTAACTGTAATGTAAAGTCAGAGTATCATACACAACTAACTGTAATGTAAAGTCAGAGTATCATACACAACTAACTGTAATGTAAAGTCGGAGTATCATAGATAAACACAACTAACTGTAATGTAAAGTCAGAGTATCATACACAACTAACTGTAATGTAAAGTCAGAGAATCATACACAACAAACTGTAATGTAAAGTCAGAGTATCATACACAACTAACTGTAAATGTAAAGTCAGAGTACACCAACTAACTGTAATGTAAAGTCAGAGTATCATACACAACTAAACTGTAATGTAAAAGTCAGAGTATCCATACACAACTAACTGTAATGTAAAGTCAGAGTATCATACACAACTAACTGTAATGTAAAGTCAGAGTATCATACACAACTAACTGTAATGTAAAGTCAGAGTATCATACACAACTAACTGTAATGTAAAGTCAGAGTATCATACACAACTAACTGTAATGTAAAGTCAGAGTAGTCATCATACACAACTAACTGTAATGTAAAGTCAGAGTATTATAGATAAACAACTAATCTGTAATGTAAAGTCAGAGTATCATAGACAAACAACTAACTGTAATGTAAAGTGTCAGAGTATCATCAACACAACTAACTGTAATGTAAAGTCAGAGTATCATACACAACTAACTGTAATGTAAAGTCAGAGTATCATACACAACTAACTGTAATGTAAAGTCAGAGTATCATACACAACTAACTGTAATGTAAAGTCAGAGTATCATACACAACTAACTGTAATGTAAAGTCAGAGTATCATACCACACAACTAACTGTAATGTAAAGTCAGAGTGATCATACACAACTAACTGTAATGTAAAGTCAGAGTATCATACACAACTAACTGTAATGTAAAGTCAGAGTATCATACACAACTAACTGTAATGTAAAGTCAGAGTATCATACACAACTAACTGTAATGTAAAGTCAGAGTATCATACACAACTAACTGTAATGTAAAGTCAGAGAATATACATAAACACAACTAACTAACTGTAATGTAAAGTTCAGAGTATCATACACAACTAACTGTAATGTAAAGTCAGAGTATCATACACAACTAACTGTAATGTAAAGTCAGAGTATCATACACAACTAACTGTAATGTAAAGTCAGAGTATCATACACAACTAACTGTAATGTAAAGTCAGAGTATCATACACAACTAACTGTAATGTAAAGTCAGAGTATCATACACAACTAACTGTAATGTAAAGTCAGAGTATCATACACAACTAACTGTAATGTAAAGTCAGAGTATCATACACAACTAACTGTAATGTAAAGTCAGAGTATCATACACAACTAACTGTAATGTAAAGTCAGAGTATTCATACACAACTAAACTGTGAATGTAAAAGTCAAGTATCATACACAACTTAACTGTAATTGTAAAGTCAGAGTATCATACACAACTACTGTAATGTAAAGTCAGAGTATCATACACAACTAACTGTAATTGTAAAGTCGGGGGGAGTAACATAGATAAAACATACACAACTACCAAATGTAAAGTCATAGTATCATAGATAAACACAACTAACTGTAATGTTTAAAGGCAGAGTATCATAGACATACACAACTAACTGTAATGTAGTACACAACAAACTGTAAGTAAAGTCAGATGAATCATCACACAACTAACTGTAATGTAAAGTCAGAGTATCATACACAACTAACTGTAATGTAATAAAGTCAGAGTTATCATACACAACAAACTGTAATGTAAAGTCAGAGTATCATACACAACTAACAGTAATGTAAAGTCAGAGAGTACACAACTAACTGTAATGTAAGTCAGAGTATCATACACAACTAACTGTAATGTAAAGTAGTATCATATCATACACAATCTAACTGTAAAACAAAGTAAGAGTAATCAAACACATACTAAGAGTTAATGTAAAGTCAGAGTATCATACACAACTAACTGTAATGTAAAGTCAGAGTACTCACTAGTAAAGTCAGACATAGATAAACACACTAAACTGTAATGTAAAGTCAGAGTATCATAGATACACAACTAACTGTAATGTAAAGTCAGAGTCATAGATACACACAACTAACTGTAATGTAAAGTCAACTGATAAACACAACTAACTGTAAAAGTCAGAGTCATCATAAACACAACTAACTGTAATGTAAAGTCAGAGTCATAGATACACAACTAACTGTAATGTTAAAGTCAGAGTCATAAACACAACTAACTGTAAAGTGTTAGTATCATGTAACTGTAATGTAAAGTCAGAGTATCATACACAACTAACTGTACACAACTAATGTAAAAGTCAGAGTATCATAGATAAACACAACTAACTGTAATGTAAAGTCAGAGTATCAAACACAACTAACTGTTAATGTAAAGTCAGAGTATCATACACAACTAACTGTAATGTAAATCAGAGTAATGTAAAGTCAGAGTAGTCATAGTTCATAGCATAAACACAACTAACTGTAATGTAAAGTCAGAGTATCATACACAACTAACTGTAATGTAAAAAGTCAGAGTATCATAAACACAACTAACTGTAATGTAAAGTCAGAGTAGTATACACAACTACTGTAGAGGTAAATCAGAGTATCATAGAAAAACACAACTAACTGTAATTGTAAAGTCAGAGCATCAGAGATATACACAACTAACTGTAATGTAAAGTCAGAGTAATCATACACAACTAACTGTAATGTAAAGTCAGAGTATCATACACAACTAACTGTAATGTAAAGTCAGAGTATCATAGATAAACACAACTAACTGTAATGTAAAGTCAGAGTATCATACACAACTAACTGTAATGTAAAGTCAGAGTATCATACACAACTAACTGTAATGTAAAGTCAGAGTATCATACACAACACAACTAACTGTAATGTAAAGTCAGAGTATCATACACAACTAACTGTAATGTAAAGTCAGAGTATCATACACAACTAACTGTAATGTAAAGTCAGAGTATCATAGATAAACACAACTAACTGTAATGTAAAGTCAGAGTATCATACACAACTAACTGTAATGTAAAGTCAGAGTATCATAGATAAACACAACTAACTGTAATGTAAAGTCAGAGTATCATACACAACAAACTGTAATGTATCATACACAAACTAACTGTAATGTAAAGTCAAGTACATAGAGTATAGTCAGAGATACACAACTAACTGAAATTTAAAGTCCAGAGTATTAATATTTAAACACAGCTAACTGAAATGTAAAGTCAAGTATCATACACAACTACCTGTTAATGTAAAGATCAGAGTATCCATACCACAACTAACCTGTAATGATAAAGTCAGAGTATCATACGACAACTAACTGTAATGTAAAGTTCATCACCAACTAACTGTAATGTAAAGTCAGAGTATCATACACAACTAACTGTAATGGTAAAGTCAGAGTATCATACACAACTAACTGTAAATGTAAAGTAGATATACACAACTAACTGTAATGTAAAGTCAGAGTATCATACACAACTAACTGTAATGTAAAGTCAGAGTATCATACACAACTAACTGTAATGTAAAGTCAGAGTATCATACACAACTAACTGTAATGTAAAGTCAGAGTATCATTTACACAACTAACTGTAATGTAAAGTCAGAGTATCATACACAACTAACTGTAATGTAAAGTCAAGAGTACTGTAATAAAGTCAAGTATTCATACACAACTAACTGTAATGTAAAGTCAGAGTATCATAC
This sequence comes from Argopecten irradians, assembly GCF_041381155.1. Lineage (NCBI taxonomy): Eukaryota > Metazoa > Mollusca > Bivalvia > Pectinida > Pectinidae > Argopecten > Argopecten irradians. Next base: position 44,563,658 of record NC_091139.1, read on the forward strand.
ACAAACTAACTGAAATGTAAAGTCAGAGTATCATACACAACTAACTGTAATGTAAAGTCAGAGTATCATACACAACTAACTGTAATGTATGTAAAGTCAGAGTATCATAAACACAACTTAACTGTAATGTAAAAGTCAGAGTATCATACACAACTAACTGTAATGTAAAGTCAGAGTATCATACACACAACTAACTTGTAATGTAAAGTCAGAGTATCATACACAACTAACTGTAATGTAAAGTCAGAGTATCATACACAACTAACTGTAATGTAAAGTCAGAGTATCATACACAACTAACTGTAATGTAAAGTCAGAGTATCATAGATAAACACAACTAACTGTAATGTAAAGTCAGAGTATCATACACAACTAACTGTAATGTAAAGTCAGAGTATCATACACAACTAACTGTAATGTAAAGTCAGAGTATCATACACAACTAACTGTAATGTAAAGTCAGAGTATCATACACAACTAACTGTAAGTAAAACAGTCGGTATCATATCATACACAACTAACTGTAATGTAAAAGTCAGAGTATCATACACAACTAACTGAAATGTAAAGTCAGAGTATCATACACAAACTAACTGTAAATGTAAAGTCAGAGTATCATAGATAAACACAACTAACTGTAATGTAAAGTCAGAGTATCATACACAACTAACTGTAATGTAAAGTCAGAGTATCATACACAACTAACTGTAATGTAAAGTCAGAGTATCATACACAACTAACTGTAATGTAAAGTCAGAGTATCATAGATAAACACAACTAACTGTAATGTAAAGTCAGAGTATCATACACAACTAAACTGTAATGTAAAGTCAGAGTATCATACACAACTAACTGTAATGTAAAGTCAGAAGTATCATACACAACTAACTGTAAAATGTAAAGTCAGAGTATCATACACAACTAACTGTAATGTAAAGTCAGAGTATCATACACAACTAACTGTAATGTAAAGTCAGAGTATCATAGATAAACACAACTAACTGTAATGTAAAGTCAGAGTATCATACACAACTAACTGTAATGTAAAGTCAGAGTATCATACACAACTAACTGTAATGTAAAGTCAGAGTATCATACACAACTAACTGTAATTGTTCATAGATATTCATACACAACTGAAATGTGTAATGTAAAAGTCAACCTAAGTATGTAAAAGTCTAGATTACATAGATAAACACAACTAACTGAAATGTAAAGTCAGAGTATCATACACAACTAACTGAAATGTAAAAAAAACAACCATAAGTACTAATTTGATAGTAACAATTAAATAAACTTTGTATTTTGTCTTCAGAGTCTGTCGTCTGGTGTGGCGTTTGGGTTCGGCTGTAGCTATATTGCCCTCTATGAGGAGCAGGCTGTCGGTATTCAGTGGAGTAACCTGGCGGAGACCCCGACTGTAGACGACGAGTTCAACATGCTGTATTGTATCATAATGATGGCGGTCGACTCGGTTATTTACGCTATCGCCGTCTGGTACATTGAGGCAGTGTTTCCTGGTGGGTTTCATTTTTCTCTACAATAAATATCAAAGGCTTGAGTGTAATCACCATGTCAGGTTTGTTATACCACAGCATACTTTGTAAACTTACCAAGGATTACAAGTATGTTCAAATTTAAATTATGATGAACATTAAAATCTTCCAGTTAAGTTAAAACTAGACCTGCGACCTGCTGTTTACTATAAAATAGCTTTTTTTGTGATTTGCAAATTTTGCGATTTTTGTTTCAAAACAAATTTGCAGAGATGAATTTTCGCAGAATGAAATTTACATTTTAAAATTCCCTTCAGTGTACATGTATATCATGATGATACTGATTCATGGAGATTCATTTTCACAAATTTACTTTGATTGTAAAATTCGTAAAATTCCATTTGAAGACAGCAATACAATGTAGATATACAGTGTCCCAGGACCAGAATTATTTTTAAAAAACGTGTAAGGTTGAGAAAACCTTTGATGTCAAATTTTATCAGAAATGAAAAAAAAAAGTATCAAGCATGTGTATCTAAGGCAAGTTATAGTGATTTATTGTGTGTGTTTGATGTGCAGGTGACTTTGGAATCCCGCGCAAGTGGTACTTCCCTTTCCAGAAGTCGTATTGGTGTGGTCACACCAATTTCTCTGATGATGGGATGGCCTACGCTATGGGAGAGTCCACAATGGAGCTAAATGGGTCACGTAAGTATCTCAAGTATCTCAGTCAGACTCGCTTCTTTCACAAACTTGTAGTCCTTGCCTTGAATTTTGTACTAAATTGTAGATATAGTTCATAAGTATCGGGGGCGGCTATAGGTTAGGCTTGTGTCCATCTGTTTTATCTTCCCCAGGAATTCTGGATATATAATCCCCCTCCCTCCCCAACATCAATCCTTCAAATTTGAATGGGAATCAGATACTACCTACTAAGGTAAAAGACAAACTTTTGGTCACCTCCACGATCAGGACTTGTTTATTGTGTATTTTCTCTGATCTCCCATTCTAATCATATGAATCCTGGCCTTCAAACGTGATTGTACATTTGTATATTGTACAGTCAGTGTATAACCATGAGTTTATATTACAGCTGTACGTACAATGGAGAAGGAACCCCAGCACAGACGTCTCGGCGTCGGCATACGTAAACTCAAGAAAGTTTATAGCCAAGGCAAGAAGGTCGCTGTAGACGGACTAACAATGAATTTCTATGAAGGCCAGATCACCTCCTTCTTAGGCCACAATGGTGCAGGCAAGACTACCACCATGTAAGTCTCTTTATAAAGTATGGAGGGGTGGGATTGTGGTGGTCGGTAGGAGATGGAGGGGGTTGGGGGAGGGGCAGCCACAACGGTGCAGGCAAGACTACCACTATGTAAGTCACTTTATAAAGTATGGAGGGGTGGGGTGGGGTGGTGGGTAGGAGATGGAGGGGGTTGGGGGAGGGGCAGCCACAACGGTGCAGGCAAAACTACCACTATGTAAGTCACTTTATAAAGCATGGAGGGGTGGGGTGGGGTGGTGGGTAGGAGATGGAGGGGGTTGGGGGAGGGGCAGCCACAACGGTGCAGGCAAAACTACCACTATGTAAGTCACTTTATAAAGTATGGAGGGGTGGGGTGGGGGGGTGGTGGGTAGGAGATGGAGGGGGTTGGGGGAGGGGCAGCCACAACGGTGCAGGCAAAACTACCACTATGTAAGTCACTTTATAAAGTATGGAGGGGGTGGGGCGGGGTGGGATTGTGGTGGTTGGTAGGAGATTGGAGGGGGTTGGGGGGGAGGGGCAGCCACAACGGTGCAGGCAAAACTACCACTATGTAAAGTCACTTTAATAAAGCATGGAGGGGTGGGGTGGGGTGGTGGGTAGGAGATGGAGGGGGTTGGGGGAGGGGCAGCCACAACGGTGCAGAAGGCAAAACTACCACTATGTAAATCACTTTATAAAGTATGGAGGGGTGTGGGGTGGGGTGGTGGGTAGGGATGGATGGAGGGGGTTGGGGGAGGGGCAGCCACAACGGTGCAGGCAAAACTACCACTATGTAAGTCACTTTATAAAGCATGGAGGGGTGGGTGGGGTGGGTGGGTAAGGAGATGGAGGGGGTTGGGGGAGGGGCAGCCACAACGGTGCAGGCAAAACTACCACTATGTAAGTCACTTTATAAAGTATGGGGGGGGGTGGGGGGAGGGGCAGCCACAACGGTGCAGGCAAAACTACCACTATGTAAGTCACTTTATAAAGTATGGAGGGGTGGGGCGGGGTAGGAGATGGAGGGGGTTGGGGGAGGGGCAGCCACAACGGTGCAGGCAAAACTACCACTATGTAAGTCACTTTATAAAGTATGGAGGGGTGGGGTGGGGTGGTGGGTAGGAGATGGAGGGGGTTGGGGGAGGGGCACAGCCACAACGGTGCAGGCAAAACTACCACTATGTAAGTCACTTTATAAAGTATGGAGGGGTGGGGCGGGGTGGGATTGTGGTGGGTGGGTAGGAGATGGAGGGGGTTGGGGGAGGGGCAGCCACAACGGTGCAGGGCAAAACTACCACTATGTAAGTCACTTTATAAAGTATGGAGGGGTGGGGCGGGGTGGGATTGTGGTGGTGGGTAGGAGATGGAGGGGGTTGGGGGAGGGGCAGCCACAACGGTGCAGGCAAAACTACCACTATGTAAGTCACTTTATAAAGTATGGAGGGGTGGGGCGGGGTGGGATTGTGTGTGTGTTTGTAGGGGGGGGGATGGGCAACCACAATGGTGCAGGCAAGATTTCCACCATGTAAGTCTCTTTATAAAGCATGGATGGGATTGTGGTGAGGTGGGTTTGGGGGGTCACGGGCAACCATATTGGTGCAGGCAAGACTACCACTGTATATTTATACAACTTGGAAAATACTAATTTTAATCAAGATTACAGAAGAATTAAACTCTGCATGGTTTCATCACAGAAACTTACTTTTGGTGTGTACTTTTGTTGCGCAGGTCAATTTTGACTGGACTGTTCCCACCAACAGAGGGCACGGCCTTTATCTATGGGAAGGACATCAGAACAGATATAGATGAGATCCGAAAGAGTATCGGCATGTGTCCTCAACATAACGTTCTGTTTGATCAGTAAGTTAGAAAAATTCTCTTAACTGTGATGAAATGATAAAATGTTTGAAAAAAGATTGTTCTATTATTTCGATGAAGTGAGTCATTAAGTTAATGGGTGTTTTTATTTTTCTTCATAAAATATTACTTGTATTTTATTATACATTTTATACCATACCTAGTTTATAAGTTACTAAATGGCTCTATGAATAAACACCTTTCTTTGTGTAGTCTAACTGTGGAAGAACACTTGTGGTTCTTTGCCCGAATGCGTGGATTGAGTCCTAAAAAGGTGGAGAAGGAAATGGAGCAGATGATCAAAGATGTGGGCCTGCCACACAAACGCAAGGAACTCTCCAACAGTTTGTCAGGTATAGTTATACCCTCACTTTTATTTAAAATGAAACAGTTTATCAGGTATAGTTAAACCTCATTTTTATTTAAAATGAAGCAGCTATTGAGATTATCAAATTTGATTTTACATTGTATTTTAGGTGGCATGAAGAGGAAACTCTCTGTTGCTATTGCCTTCTGTGGTAACTCCAAGACGGTAATATTAGACGAGCCTACGGCTGGTGTGGACCCGTACGCCAGACGCTCCATCTGGGAACTCCTGTTCAAAGTCAAGAAAAGTAAACATTCATAGCTGTAATACATTAAAGATGAGCATTCATTAGGATGTATTTTCCGTTGCTGTGGATTGCCAAATTGACACAATGAAAATCCATTATCTACCTTGAAAACAACCATCCCTATCATAGTACCATTATCTACCTTGAAAACGGCCATCCCTATCGTAGTACCATTATCTACCCTGAAACAGCCATCCCTATCATAGTACCATTATCTACCCTGAAAACAGCCATCCCTATCATAGTACCATTATCTACCATCCCTATCATAGTACCATTATCTACCCTGAAAACAGCCATCCCTATCATAGTACCATTATCTACCCTGAAAACAACCATCTCTATCATAGTACCATTATCTACCCTGAAAACAGCCATCCTATCATAGTACCATTATCTACCCTGAAAACAGCCATCCCTATCATAGTACCATTATCTACCCTGAAAACAGCCATCCCTATCATAGTACCATTATCTACCCTGAAAACAGCCATCCCTATCATAGTACCATTATCTACCCTGAAAACAGCCATCCCTATCATAGTACCATTATCTACCCTGAAAACAGCCATCCCTATCATAGTACCATTATCTACCCTGAAAACAACCATCCCTATCATAGTACCATTATCTACCCTGAAAACAACCATCCCTATCATAGTACCATTATCTACCCTGAAAACAGCCATCCCTATCATAGTACCATTATCTACCCTGAAAACAGCCATCCCTATCATAGTACCATTATCTACCCTGAAAACAACCATCCCTATCATAGTACCATTATCTACCCTGAAAACAACCATCTCTATCATAGTACCATTATCTACCCTGAAAACAACCATCTCTATCATAGTACCATTATCTACCCTGAAAACACAGCCATCTCTATCATAGTACCATTATCTACCCTGAAAACAGCCATCTCTATCATAGTACCATTATCTACCCTGAAAACAACCATCCCTATCATAGTACCATTATCTACCCTGAAAACACCATCTCTATCATAGTACCATTATCTACCCTGAAAACAAGCCATCTCTATCATAGTACCATTATCTACCCTGAAAAACAACCATCTCTATCATAGTACCATTATCTACCCTGAAAACAAGCCATCTCTATCATAGTACCATTATCTACCCTGAAAACAGCCATCCCTATCATAGTACCATTATCTACCCTGAAAACAACCATCCCTATCATAGTACCATTATCTACCCTGAAAACAACCATCTCTATCATAGTACCATTATCTACCCTGAAAACAACCATCTCTATCATAGTACCATTATCTACCCTGAAAACAGCCATCCCTATCATAGTACCATTATCTACCCTGAAAACAGCCATCTCTATCATAGTACCATTATCTACCCTGAAAACAGCCATCCCTATCATAGTACCATTATCTACCCTGAAAACAACCATCTCTATCATAGTACCATTATCTACCCTGAAAACAACCATCTCTATCATAGTACCATTATCTACCCTGAAAACAGCCATCCCTATCATAGTACCATTATCTACCCTGAAAACAACCATCTCTATCATAGTACCATTATCTACCCTGAAAACAGCCATCTCTATCATAGTACCATTATCTACCCTGAAAACAAGCCATCCCTATCATAGTACCATTATCTACCCTGAAAACAACCATCTCTATCATAGTACCATTATCTACCCTGAAAAACAACCATCCCTATCATAGTACCATTATCTACCCTGAAAACAACCATCCTCTATCATAGTACCATTATCTACCCTGAAAACAGCCATCCCTATCATAGTACCATTATCTACCCTGAAAAAACCATCCTATCATAGTACATATCTACCCTGAAAACAACCATCTCTATCATAGTACCATTATCTACCCTGAAAACAGCCATCCCTATCATAGTACCATTATCTACCCTGAAAACAGCCATCCTCTATCTATCATAGTACCATTATCTACCCTGAAAACAACCATCCTATCATAGTACCATTATCTACCCTGAAAACAACCATCCCTATCATAGTACCATTATCTACCCTGAAAACAACCATCTCTATCATAGTACCATTATCTACCCTGAAAACAACCATCTCTATCATAGTACCATTATCTACCCTGAAAACAACCATCCCTATCATAGTACCATTATCTACCCTGAAAACAACCATCTCTATCATAGTACCATTATCTACCCTGAAAACAACCATCCCTATCATAGTACCATTATCTACCCTGAAAACAGCCATCCCTATCATAGTACCATTATCTACCCTGAAAACAGCCATCCCTATCATAGTACCATTATCTACCCTGAAAACAACCATCTCTATCATAGTACCATTATCTACCCTGAAAACAACCATCCCTATCATAGTACCATTATCTACCCTGAAAACAACCATCCCTATCATAGTACCATTATCTACCCTGAAAACAGCCATCCCTATCATAGTACCATTATCTACCCTGAAAACAACCATCCCTATCATAGTACCATTATCTACCCTGAAAACAACCATCTCTATCATAGTACCATTATCTACCCTGAAAACAACCATCTCTATCATAGTACCATTATCTACCCTGAAAAAAGACCATTACCATCTCTATCATAGTACCATTATCTACCCTGAAAACAACCATCTCTATCATAGTACCATTATCTACCCTGAAAACAGCCATCCCTATCATAGTACCATTATCTACCCTGAAAACAGCCATCTCTATCATAGTACCATTATCTACCCTGAAAACAACCATCTCTATCATAGTACCATTATCTACCCTGAAAACAACCATCTCTATCATAGTACCATTATCTACCCTGAAAACAACCATCCCTATCATAGTACCATTATCTACCCTGAAAACAACCATCTCTATCATAGTACCATTATCTACCCTGAAAACAGCCATCCATCTCTATCATAGTACCATTATCTACCCTGAAAACAACCATCTCTATCATAGTACCATTATCTACCCTGAAAACAGCCATCCCTATCAGTAGTACCATTATCTACCCTGAAAACAAGCCATCCCTATCATAGTACCATTATCTACCCTGAAAACAGCCATCCCTATCATAGTACCATTATCTACCCTGAAAACAGCCATCCCTATCATAGTACCATTATCTACCCTGAAAACAGCCATCCCTATCATAGTACCATTATCTACCCTGAAAACAACCATCCCTATCATAGTACCATTATCTACCCTCTACCTGAACAATCCCTATCATAGTACCATCCCTATCCATAGAAAACAGCCATCCATTATACCTATCCCTGAAAACAGCCATCTCTATCATAGTACCATTATCTACCCTGAAAACAGCCATCCTATCATAGTACCATTATCTACCCTGAAAACAGCCATCTCTATCATAGTACCATTATCTACCCTGAAAAACACCCCTATCATAGTACCATTATCTACCCTGAAAACAACCATCCCTATCATAGTAACATTATCTACCCTGAAAACAACCATCTCTATCATAGTAACATTTGCTAAAGTGATGTTATCAAACTCCACTATGTCATCATCACTTTCATATACATAATTATGTAGTTGTCAACATTTAATTAATGGTTTAAAAATGTTCTCAATGATTAATAATTTCATACTAATTACTTTATATGAATATTTTGACGTATATTGTTATGGTCTCATATCAGTAATATTTATTCTTAACCTTGACAGCAGTCTCTAACTCTAACTATCCTAAACCTGACCCTTATCTTACCGTTAAACTACAGATCGTACCATCATCCTGTCGACCCACCACATGGATGAAGCTGACGTCCTCGGAGACAGAATCGCTATCATCTCACAAGGCAAGCTCTGCTGCTGTGGCTCCAGCCTCTTCCTCAAGTCCCTGTATGGTAACGGCTACTATCTCACGATGGTCCAGTCAAACGGAGACGAGGAGGACAACAACGACGACGAAAAGGACAGTGTCGAGGAGAAAAGTGAGGTATTCAAATCACCGGGGAAGTACGACAGGCTGAACAGCTTCCAACTGGAAGAGAGGCCAATGTCTGCTGGCAGTGTTATATCTGGGAACAGCACCAGGACTGTTAAACAAGTCGAGGTATCTACATATTCTGTATAGTCGCGAGACTTTGTTAGGGTTGTAAAAAAAAAATTTAATCCCTGAAAAAACAAATGACAAGTAAATCATTTATACAATAAAGAAGGAGGTATGGTTAAAGATTTATAATGTATGATTGATATGTTTCTATCGATATAGAATGTATGAGTAAATTGAATATGTTTCAATTATTATAATAATGTATGTGTGACACGTTTCTATCGACAGCCATCTTTGTTGGAGACTGCAGATGAAGGCTATGCTGACAGTAACACAGAGAGAAGCGATAGTGACCCCCCGACCCCACCGCCAGAGACAGCAACTATGATACCAGGTCAGAACAAACAAACATTATTGGGAAAATTATGATAATGTTTTAGAAAAAAATTAACATGAAATTAGATTGTACACATAAATGTGTTACCAAGTCAGAAAAATAGCAGAAATCTGAAAAAAAAAAAAAAATCAAAATTGTGAAATCTCTTTGACTTACAGGTTTCAGTGTTGAGCGAGTGTCAGCCTTCGTAAAGAAGTTTGTATCTCGGGCCCGACTGGTAGAGGATAACAATGCAGAGCTGACGTTCCAGCTCCCTGACCAGGCCGCACACGACGGAAAGTTTCACCAACTGTTCCAGGCTCTAGAACGCTGTCATAAGGACCTGGGCATCTCAAGCTTTGGCATCTCTGACACGAGTCTGGAGGAGGTAGGCAGGATATCACAGTGGAATCACAGTCTGTTGGAGAAGTTTCTTCATAGATTGTTAGGTCCTCTTAGACAGATCCTATAATTACTATATACCTGGTAATCCGCCTGATATCCATAGACTTCACCTATTTAATATTTTGGTTATATCAACAATGTAATATAACTTTGAGCAATTTCCATTGGCCGTACCGGCAGGCAGTTAATTGTGATTTCATGCTGGAAACAATGAAGTGACGTCATGAAATAATGACATGACATCAGGATTCAAAGACAGTGGCGACAAATTGGCAGACTGGATTTTTACAGAACATTTTGGATAGTGAAATTTCCCAAATTGTAACTTGTTATAGATATCCAAGTGTGGTTTAATTCTGATTTACCAGGTGATTGATATTTGGAGTTACTAAGATTGTTACATCATGCTTTAAGGTTTTCCTGAAAGTCACAGAAGAACATTCCAAAGATGATGAACTGGACGACGAGTTACTGAGAAATAAACAGGAAGAAACGACAGACAGTAAGTCACAATGTTACTGAGAAATAAACAGGAAGAAACGACAGACAGTAAGTCACAATGTCACTGAGAAATAAACAGGAAGAAACGACAGACAGTAAGTCACAATGTCACTGAGAAATAAACAGGAAGAAACGACAGACAGTAAGTCACAATGTTACTGAGAAATAAACAGGAAGAAACGACAGACAGTAAGTCACAATGTTACTGAGAAATAAACAGGAAGAAACGACAGACAGTAAGTCACAATGTTACTGAGAAATAAACAGGAAGAAACGACAGACAGTAAGTCACAATGTTACTGAGAAATAAACAGGAAGAAACGACAGACAGTAAGTCACAATGTTACTGAGAAATAAACAGGAAGAAACGACAGACAGTAAGTCACAATGTTACTGAGAAATAAACAGGAAGAAACGACAGACAGTAAGTCACAATGTTACTGAGAAATAAACAGGAAGAAACGACAGACAGTAAGTCACAATGTTACTGAGAAATAAACAGGAAGAAACGACAGACAGTAAGTCACAATGTTACTGAGAAATAAACAGGAAGAAACGACAGACAGTAAGTCACAATGTTACTGAGAAATAAACAGGAAGAAACGACAGACAGTAAGTCACAATGTTACTGAGAAATAAACAGGAAGAAACGACAGACAGTAAGTCACAATGTTACTGAGAATTAAACAGCAAGAAACTAGAGACAGTAAGTCACAATGTTACTGAGAAATAAACAGGAAGAAACGACAGACAGTAAGTCACAATGTTACTGAGAAATAAACAGGAAGAAACGACAGACAGTAAGTCACAATGTTACTGAGAAATAAACAGGAAGAAACGACAGACAGTAAGTCACAATGTTACTGAGAATTAAATTGGAAGAAACGACAGACAGTAAGTCACAATGTTACTGAGAAATAAACAGGAAGAAACGACAGACAGTAAGCCACAATGTTACGGAGAAATTAACAAGAAGAAACTACAGACAGTAAGTCACAATGTTACTGAGAAATAAACAGGAAGAAACGACAGACAGTAAGTCACAATGTTACTGAGAAATAAACAGCAAGAAACTAGAGACAGTAAGTCACAATGTCACTGAGAAATAAACAGGAAGTAACTACAAACAGTAAGCCACAATGTTACGGAGAAATAAACAGGAAGAAACGACAGACAGTAAGTCACAATGTTACTGAGAAATACACAGGAAGTAACTACAGACAGTAAGTCACAATGTTACTGAGAAATAAACAGGAAGAAACGACAGACAGTAAGTCACAATGTTAAGACCGTTTCATTTTTGTAGTCATATTAGTCGGTCAATAGTTTTTGATTTATAAAATATTGACAGCCTTTTGACGAAGCCTTCTTGGGTCTGTATAGAAATATGCAGATCTGTTAGGATTGGAATAGTTACTTTTGCAAGTGGTTGGACTGTTTGTTCTACATAAATTTCTTTTTATCACAACTATATATTGGTAGTTGATTTTAGAGAGATGCTTAAGGATTGAGAAAAAGTGATTTTCATAGAAACTCTTACCAGAGGGAAAGAAATAATTTTCTCTTAAATTTTGCCTAAAGTTTGCATGGTGGAGAAAAATGACAATTGCAATCTTTGAAATATTTTCCTGTAAAAAAATGATACATTTGAATATTTTTGCTTCACCAAATTTATCTGAACTCTTTCTTGTGTCAGAGGGACGGATTGCTAGGTCTGTCACACGACTGAGCTTCAGCAGAAAGAAGAAGAAATCTTTCCTCAAATCTTTGGCATCCAAACGTCACAATGCGAAGGTGGACACCGACGATCTGTTGTCAGAAACAGGTGAGGCATTGTCGTGATCTGTGTTCATTAGATTAAGTACAATAAAGTTAATCACCATGTGCAAATGTCCAGATAAATTTGCTTGGATTTCTATGTCCAGATAAACTTTACTAGATACAGTCTGGACATACAGTTTTAATGTGTCTACAGTTATCTGGACAATGCTTCTTTCGGTCAGTTTCAGTTAATGATGTTTTGATGTTATTTGGTGTGAATATTGATTTTCCTCATCTTCATCTTTAAACCTAATTGCAGATTCTCGTTAAATACCTAGGTGGTCTTATATAATTGTTTTACTTAGTGTTGTATGTGTGATATTATTGATTGGTGTAATGATGCATTAAAGGATTAGAAATAAAACCATTCAAATTAAAATCACAAATCAGAAAAACTGAAAACTGTAATTATTGATAATGCATTATTAGCTCACCTGGCCCGAAGGGCCGGTGAGCTTATGTCATGGCGCGGCGTCCGGCGTCCGTCGTCCGTCCGTCCGTCAACATTTCCTTTAAATCGCTACTAGTCATAGAGTTCTGCATGGATTGTAACCAAATTTGGCCACAAACATCCTTGGGGGAGGGGGAACAGAACTTGTATAAATTTTGGCTCTGACTCCCTGGGGGCAGGAAGGGCGGGGCCCAATAGGGGAAATAGAGGTAAATCCAATAAATCGCTACTTGTCCTAGAGTTCTGCATGGATTGTAACCAAATTTGGCCACAAACATCCTTGGGGGAAGGGGAACAGAACTTGTATAAATTTTGGCTCTGATCCCCAAGGGGCAGGAGGGGCGGGGCCCAATAGGGGAAATAGAGGTAAATCCTTTAAATCACTACTAATCATAGAGTATGTAACCAAATTTGGCCACAAACATCCTTGGGGGAAGGGGAACAGAACTTGTATAAATTTTGGCTTTGGCCCCTGGGGGCAGGACGGGTGGGGCCCAATAGGGGAAATAGAGGTAAATCCTATAAATCGCTACTTGTCCTAGAGTTCTGCATGGAATGTAACCAAATTTGGCCAGTATCCTTGGGAGAATAAGAACTGAGTTTGTATAAATTTTGGCTCTGGTCCTAGGGGGCAGGAGGGGCGGGGCCCAATAGGGGAATTATAGGTAAATCCTATAAATAGCTACTTGTCCTAGAGTTCTGCATGGATTGTGACCAAATTTAAATTTGGCCATAAACATCCTTGAGGGAAGGGGAACAGAACTTGTATAAATTTTGGCTCTGACCCCCTGGGGGCAGGAGGGGTGGGGCCCAATAGGGGATTTAGAGGTTAATATTAAAATTCCTTCAGAAAAGAAACAATGAACCTGTATTCAGAACATTACTTGGCATTACAAACCAGGTGAGCGATACAGGCCCTCTGGGCCTCTTGTTATAATCAAGAACACCTATGTACTCGCTTTAATTGCCAGAGATTCAAGCTTAGAGGAAAAAACCCACTTATTCAAACCTGTTTGAAAAAGGGAAAAAGAAATGACATACAAAAACAAATATTTCTGAATTTCTAAAAGAAAATTAATCATTGATTATTATAATCAAGAACACCAATTTTTTTGGTTTTCACTGAGGTTCAAGCTTAGACAGAAAATAACTGATTTAACATGTTTGTGGCAGGGAGAAGGTTAACATCTTTTACGTGTAGTTCTATTTCTAAGATTTTGCTGTATAATTAAAATGAAAACAAATCAAGATGTTTTTTTTTAAGATTTCTTTCAAACATCTTAATTATAGTCAGTGTTGCTGTGGGGAAATTACAATCTGGAGGTAAACTTAAGTTAATTAACCCACTCACCCCTGAAGATGCTTTTAGATTCTTCTAGTTAAAATGCTGGAAGGGTCCATTTTTGGAATTTCAGGGGTGAATGAGTTCAGAATGCTGATGCTAGTACATGTATCCTTATTTTGTCAGAGGAAACACAAACTTATTTATATGTGATGTTCTAATTAACTTTCCTAAGATGTTGGAATGTGATATTTTATTGTGTATAATCATTTCTAAGATGTTTGAATGCCCCCACCATAGTAGCATGGTCTTATTTTTGTAAAATTTGATTTACGAGATGTGCCTGAGGGTGTGTGTGTAGTTGATTGTCACATTATATCTCGATTGTCACTTTACATTCTTTGATTCCTAGCATCAGTTTAGATTGATACTTGTTACTATGATTTTTCATGTGTTGGTTAACTATATTCTTCCACTTTTGAATGCATTTTTCATTTTTTTTTTCAGATTTTTATTTATGATATAAAGAGTATGATATGTTATAATTCTTTAATGTACAGCAAGGTGACAAAAATAATCGTAATTGTTATTTTTTCCCTATATATTCTATGTAATTGTACCTTTTTTCTTTGATTTTTCCTGATCTCATCTATTGACAGATTTCAAACCAATTTGGTGTATTTATAGAGAATTGTCTACACTTTGAGCTGATATTATTTACTTTTTGAGAAAGCCGTGATTTATTACCAAGCAGAACTTTTCGTTTCCATTTTGACGTCAAAAAGTTTAAGTGGTGCACAAAAATAACAATATTTTGAAAAGATCAAAATCGGAAAATTATACAAATATTGTGAGCTGAAAGTGTAGATAATTTTCTCCAAGTATGCCAAATTTAAAAATAACAATTACTAATAATTTTGCACGGTACTGTAACACAAAACTACCATTGTGCTATGTTTTATTTATAGTCTGCCACTCTACCCCTTTGTTATAAGTTCTTTATACTTTTGTTACAGATATCTTATTGGAACATTGACTGAGAATAAAAATTACTATGTTATAACCATGAATTCATTACTGTCATGTCGGCCTAACCATTGACAAAATAAATGATGTAATACCTCAGTATGTTGAGCGACAGATATTATCAACTGGTCGACTGGTTCTTTCAATCGTCTGAAGGGGTGGAGTTTACATAGCCTATCCGATGTCAGGCGTTAGAACGAATGGGCGGAGTTAAATCAACTCGCGTCTAGCATTATATTGTAACCCAGTATGCAATGTGTATTGCGCAAGTTGCCTGGCGAGTATGTCACTGTCACCGTCAATGGTTAGACCGACACGACAGTAAACGTGTTATTATAAAGATGTTTTACTGTATTAAATTATATCAAATTGTTAAAAAAATCATAAGATCTGACTAGTCCAATTTGCTTAATCTAACACTATCCCTGTTAACATAAAATATTTTACCACAGTTCTGCTATATATGAAACAAAAATAATTTCCTCAATTGTTTTTTCTTTTTTTTCCATATTTTTCATGAATTAATCTGAAATCTTGATCGTTCCCAGAGTCAGTTGTGTCTGAGGCAGTGACAGAGAGAGGTGATATGGGCTTTAACCACAAACAGATGGCAAAAATTACTGGGAAATGGCTGATTGTACGACAGTTTTTGGCTCTCTTCATCAAGAGATTCCATCGTGTAAGGAGGAGTAAGAAAGGATTTCTCTGTGAGGTAAGTTTTATCAGAGGTAAGATAGACTTTTTATGAAGAGATTTAATCGTGAAAGGAGTAAGAAAGGATTTTTCTGTGAGGTGAGTTTAGTCTGAGGTAAGATCTCTTTATGAAGAGATTTTATCGTGTAAGGAGGCATAAGGAAGGATTTCTCTGTGAGGTGAGTTTAGTCTAAGATAAGATCTCTTTATGAAGAGATTTTATCTTGAAAGGAGGCATAAGAAAGGCTTTCTCTGTGAGGTGAGTTTAGTCTGAGGTAAGATCTCTTTATGAAGAGATTTTATCGTGTAAGGAGGCATAAGGAAGGATTTCTCTGTGAGGTGAGTTTAGTCTAAGATAAGATCTCTTTATGAAGAGATTTTATCTTGAAAGGAGGCATAAGAAAGGCTTTCTCTGTGAGGTGAGTTTAGTCTGAGGTAAGATCTCTTTATGAAGAGATTTTATCGTGTAAGGAGGCATAAGGAAGGATATCTCTGTGAGGTGAGTTTAGTCTGATTTAAGATAGTCTCTTCATTAAGACATTCAATTGTGTAAGGAGGAGTAAGAAAGGATTTCTCTGTTAGGCAAGTTTTATCAGTGGTAAGAAAGACTCTTTATGAAGAGATTTCATCGTGAAATTAGTTAGAAAGGATTTCTCTGTGAGGTGAGTTTAGTCTAAGGTAAGATCTCTTTATGAAGAGATTTCATTGTGTAAGAAGGAGTTAGAATATTTGTACTGATGGCGATGATATTTGCTGAGATTATATAATTATACTTACAGATCATACTTCCTGCGATATTTGTACTGATGGCGATGATATTTGCGCAGATAGCCCCACCCCTGTCAAAAGAGCCTCCCCTAGAACTACATCCATGGCACTACATCCCTAAACTCGGAGAGAAGAAACTCTACATGTTCTACAGGTACAATGGAACACTATAAAATGTAAACATGGATATCGTACAATTATTGACTGAAATAGGTTAATGTGAGGAATAGTTAACCTTAGAAGGGTTTTATTCCCAGAGACAAGAACAGAGCAATGTTCAAGTGCTGGACCAATCAGATTATTTCAAAAACAACAGTTATTGAACAAAATGAATGTTTTAATATGAAGTTGCTGCTCCGAAGTGTGTACAAACTATTTAGTTTCAAGAGTATATTTTGTACTTCGTTGGCGTTGTTTCGTTTGTCTGTGTTGTATTTTATTTGTAACTTGTTTTGTTGTAGTATGGATGGTTTGACTACAAAATCACAGAGACACCTGAACATGTTGGTCAAGAATCCATCCGTTGGTAACAGATGTATGAATCCTGGGATACATACCATTACGTAATTGTTTTTTTGTTATATTGATTCATTAATTCACATATCCTAATCATTATCAGACCAATACTGAAATAGAACTCCAATTTATACTCAGTTTATCTTATTTTGTAGACACATATGCAACAAAGCATTTACAAATTAACTGATTTCTTCAGCGTGTATTATTATCGATCTACTCTACTGTCCCATACCTTAGGGAACTCAATCCATCTCTTCACACATGATCTACTCTACTGTCCTATACCTTAGGGAACTCCATCCATCTCTTCACACATGATCTACTCTACTGTCCTATACCTTAGGGAACTCCATCCATCTCTTCACACATTATCTACTCTACTGTCCTATACCTTAGGGAACTCCATCCATCTCTTCACACATTATCTACTCTACTGTCCTATACCTTAGGGAACTCCATCCATCTCTTCACACATTATCTACTCTACTGTCCTATACCTTAGGGAACTCCATCCATCTCTTCACACATTATCTACTCTACTGTCCTATACCTTAGGGAACTCCATCCATCTCTTCAACACATTATCTACTCTACTGTCCTATACCTTAGGGAACTCCATCCATCTCTTCACACATTGATCTACTCTACTGTCCTATACCTTAGGGAACTCCATCCATCTCTTCACACATTATCTACTCTACTGTCCTATACCTTAGGGAACTCTATCCATCTCTTCACACATGATCTACTCTACTGTCCTATACCTTAGGGAACTCCATCCATCTCTTCACACATTATCTACTCTACTGTCCTATACCTTAGGGAACTCCATCCATCTCTTCACACATTATCTACTCTACTGTCCTATACCTTAGGGAACTCCATCCATCTCTTCACACATGATCTACTCTACTGTCCTATACCTTAGGGAACTCCATCCATCTCTTCACACATGATCTACTCTACTGTCCTATACCTTAGGGAACTCCATCCATCTCTTCACACATTATCTACTCTACTGTCCTATACCTTAGGGAACTCCATCCATCTCTTCACACATTATCTACTCTACTGTCCTATACCTTAGGGAACTCCATCCATCTCTTCACACATTATCTACTCTACTGTCCTATACCTTAGGGAACTCCATCCATCTCTTCACACATTATCTACTCTACTGTCCTATACCTTAGGGAACTCCATCCATCTCTTCACACATGATCTACTCTACTGTCCTATACCTTAGGGAACTCCATCCATCTCTTCACACATTATCTACTCTACTGTCCTATACCTTAGGGAACTCCATCCATCTCTTCACACATTATCTACTCTACTGTCCTATACCTTAGGGAACTCCATCCATCTCTTCACACATTATCTACTCTACTGTCCTATACCTTAGGGAACTCCATCCATCTCTTCACACATGATCTACTCTACTGTCCTATACCTTAGGGAACTCCATCCATCTCTTCACACATTATCTACTCTACTGTCCTATACCTTAGGGAACTCCATCCATCTCTTCACACATTATCTACTCTACTGTCCTATACCTTAGGGAACTCCATCCATCTCTTCACACATTATCTACTCTACTGTCCTATACCTTAGGGAACTCCATCCATCTCTTCACACATGATCTACTCTACTGTCCTATACCTTAGGGAACTCCATCCATCTCTTCACACATTATCTACTCTACTGTCCTATACCTTAGGGAACTCCATCCATCTCTTCACACATGATCTACTCTACTGTCCTATACCTTAGGGAACTCCATCCATCTCTTCACACATTATCTACTCTACTGTCCTATACCTTAGGGAACTCCATCCATCTCTTCACACATTATCTACTCTACTGTCCTATACCTTAGGGAACTCCATCCATCTCTTCACACATTATCTACTCTACTGTCCTATACCTTAGGGAACTCCATCCATCTCTTCACACATTATCTACTCTACTGTCCTATACCTTAGGGAACTCCATCCATCTCTTCACACATTATCTACTCTACTGTCCTATACCTTAGGGAACTCCATCCATCTCTTCACACATTATCTACTCTACTGTCCTATACCTTAGGGAACTCCATCCATCTCTTCACACATGATCTACTCTACTGTCCTATACCTTAGGGAACTCCATCCATCTCTTCACACATATCTACTCTACTGTCCTATACCTTAGGGAACTCCATCCATCTCTTCACACATGATCTACTCTACTGTCCTATACCTTAGGGAACTCCATCCATCTCTTCACACATTATCTACTCTACTGTCCTATACCTTAGGGAACTCCATCCATCTCTTCACACATTATCTACTCTACTGTCCTATACCTTAGGGAACTCCATCCATCTCTTCACACATTATCTACTCTACTGTCCTATACCTTAGGGAACTCCATCCATCTCTTCACACATTATCTACTCTACTGTCCTATACCTTAGGGAACTCCATCCATCTCTTCACACATTATCTACTCTACTGTCCTATACCTTAGGGAACTCCATCCATCTCTTCACACATTATCTACTCTACTGTCCTATACCTTAGGGAACTCCATCCATCTCTTCACACATTATCTACTCTACTGTCCTATACCTTAGGGAACTCCATCCATCTCTTCACACATTATCTACTCTACTGTCCTATACCTTAGGGAACTCCATCCATCTCTTCACACATTATCTACTCTACTGTCCTATACCTTAGGGAACTCCATCCATCTCTTCACACATTATCTACTCTACTGTCCTATACCTTAGGGAACTCCATCCATCTCTTCACACATTATCTACTCTCTACTGTCCTATACCTTAGGGAACTCCATCCATCTCTTCACACATTATCTACTCTACTGTCCTATACCTTAGGGAACTCCATCCATCTCTTCACACATTATCTACTCTACTGTCCTATACCTTAGGGAACTCCATCCATCTCTTCACACATTATCTACTCTACTGTCCTATACCTTAGGGAACTCCATCCATCTCTTCACACATTATCTACTCTACTGTCCTATACCTTAGGGAACTCCATCCATCTCTTCACACATTATCTACTCTACTGTCCTATACCTTAGGGAACTCCATCCATCTCTTCACACATTATCTACTCTACTGTCCTATACCTTAGGGAACTCCATCCATCTCTTCACACATTATCTACTCTACTGTCCTATACCTTAGGGAACTCCATCCATCTCTTCACACATTATCTACTCTACTGTCCTATACCTTAGGGAACTCCATCCATCTCTTCACACATTATCTACTCTACTGTCCTATACCTTAGGGAACTCCATCCATCTCTTCACACATTATCTACTCTACTGTCCTATACCTTAGGGAACTCCATCCATCTCTTCACACATTATCTACTCTACTGTCCTATACCTTAGGGAACTCCATCCATCTCTTCACACATTATCTACTCTACTGTCCTATACCTTAGGGAACTCCATCCATCTCTTCACACATTATCTACTCTACTGTCCTATACCTTAGGGAACTCCATCCATCTCTTCACACATGATCTACTCTACTGTCCTATACCTTAGGGAACTCCATCCATCTCTTCACACATTATCTACTCTACTGTCCTATACCTTAGGGAACTCCATCCATCTCTTCACACATTATCTACTCTACTGTCCTATACCTTAGGGAACTCCATCCATCTCTTCACACATTATCTACTCTACTGTCCTATACCTTAGGGAACTCCATCCATCTCTTCACACATTATCTACTCTACTGTCCTATACCTTAGGGAACTCCATCCATCTCTTCACACATTATCTACTCTACTGTCCTATACCTTAGGGAACTCCATCCATCTCTTCACACATTATCTACTCTACTGTCCTATACCTTAGGGAACTCCATCCATCTCTTCACACATTATCTACTCTACTGTCCTATACCTTAGGGAACTCCATCCATCTCTTCACACATTATCTACTCTACTGTCCTATACCTTAGGGAACTCCATCCATCTCTTCACACATTATCTACTCTACTGTCCTATACCTTAGGGAACTCCATCCATCTCTTCACACATTATCTACTCTACTGTCCTATACCTTAGGGAACTCCATCCATCTCTTCACACATTATCTACTCTACTGTCCTATACCTTAGGGAACTCCATCCATCTCTTCACACATTATCTACTCTACTGTCCTATACCTTAGGGAACTCCATCCATCTCTTCACACATTATCTACTCTACTGTCCTATACCTTAGGGAACTCCATCCATCTCTTCACACATTATCTACTCTACTGTCCTAATACCTTAGGGAACTCCATCCATCTCTTCACACATTATCTACTCTACTGTCCTAAACCTTAGGGAACTCCATCCATCTCTTCACACATTATCTACTCTACTGTCCTATACCTTAGGGAACTCCATCCATCTCTTCACACATTATCTACTCTACTGTCCTATACCTTAGGGAACTCCATCCATCTCTTCACACATTATCTACTCTACTGTCCTATACCTTAGGGAACTCCATCCATCTCTTCACACATTATCTACTCTACTGTCCTATACCTTAGGGAACTCCTATCCATCTCTTCACACATTATCTACTCTACTGTCCTATACCTTAGGGAACTCCATCCATCTCTTCACACATTATCTACTCTACTGTCCTATACCTTAGGGAACTCCATCCATCTCTTCACACATTATCTACTCTACTGTCCTATACCTTAGGGAACTCCATCCATCTCTTCACACATTATCTACTCTACTGTCCTATACCTTAGGGAACTCCATCCATCTCTTCACACATTATCTACTCTACTGTCCTATACCTTAGGGAAACATCTCTTCACCATCTACTTACTGTCCTATACCAAACTCCATCCATCTCTTCACACATTATCTACTCTACTGTCCTATACCTTAGGGAACTCCATCCATCTCTTCACACATTATCTACTCTACTGTCCTAAACCTTAGGGAACTCCATCCATCTCTTCACACACATTGATCTACTCTACTGTCCTTTACCTTAGGGAACTCCATCCATCTCTTCACACATTATCTACTCTACTGTCCTATACCTTAGGGAACTCCATCCATCTCTTCACACATTATCTACTCTACTGTCCTATACCTTAGGGAACTCTATCCATCTCTTCACACATTATCTACTCTACTGTCCTATACCTTAGGGAACTCCATCCATCTCTTCACACATTATCTACTCTACTGTCCTATACCTTAGGGAACTCCATCCATCTCTTCACACATTATCTTACTCTACTGTCCTATAACCTTAGGGAACTCCATCCATCTCTTCACACATTATCTACTCTACTGTCCTATACCTTAGGGAACTCTATCCATCTCTTCACACATTATCTACTCTACTGTCCTATACCTTAGGGAACTCCATCCATCTCTTCACACATTATCTACTCTACTGTCCTATACCTTAGGGAACTCCATCCATCTCTTCACACATTATCTACTCTACTGTCCTATACCTTAGGGAACTCCATCCATCTCTTCACACATTATCTACTCTACTGTCCTATACCTTAGGGAACTCCATCCATCTCTTCACACATTATCTACTCTACTGTCCTATACCTTAGGGAACTCCATCCATCTCTTCACACATTATCTACTCTACTGTCCTATACCTTAGGGAACTCCCATCCATCTCTTCACACATTATCTACTCTACTGTCCTATACCTTAGGGAACTCCATCCATCTCTTCACACATTATATCTACTCTACTGTCCTATACCTTAGGGAACTCCATCCATCTCTTCACACATTATCTACTCTACTGTCCTATACCTTAGGGAACTCCATCCATCTCTTCACACATTATTCTACTCTACTGTCCTATACCTTAGGGAACTCCATCCATCTCTTCACACATTATCTACTCTACTGTCCTATACCTTAGGGAACTCCATCCATCTCTTCACACTTTTATCTACTCTACTGTCCTATACCTTAGGGAACTCCATCCATCTCTTCACACATTATCTACTCTACTGTCCTATAACCTTAGGAACTCCTATCCATCTCTTCACACATGATCTACTCTACTGTCCTATACCTTAGGGAACTCCATCCATCTCTCACACATTATCTACTCTACTGTCCTATACCTTAGGGAACTCCATCCATCTCTTCACACATTATCTATCTCTGTCTATACTACTTAGGGAACATCCATCTCTTCACACATTATCTACTCTACTGTCCTATACCTTAGGGAACTCCATCCATCTCTTCACACATTAATCTACTCTATGTCCTATACCTTAGGGAACTCCTATCCATCTCTTCACACATTATCTACTCTACTGTCCTATACCTTAGGGAACTCCATCCATCTCTTCACACATGATCTACTCTACTGTCCTATACCTTAGGGAACTCCATCCATCTCTTCACACATTATCTACTCTACTGTCCTAATACCTTAGGGAACTCCATCCATCTCATTCACACACATTATCTACTCTACTGTCCTATACCTTAGGGAACTCCATCCATCTCTTCACACATTATCTACTCTACTGTCCTATACCTTAGGGAAACTCCATCCATCTTTCACACATTATCTACTCTACT
This sequence comes from Argopecten irradians, assembly GCF_041381155.1. Taxonomy (NCBI): domain Eukaryota; kingdom Metazoa; phylum Mollusca; class Bivalvia; order Pectinida; family Pectinidae; genus Argopecten; species Argopecten irradians. The sequence goes on from NC_091139.1 coordinate 44,587,401, forward strand.
GTCCTATACCTTAGGGAACTCCATCCATCTCTTCACACATATCTTACTCTACTGTCCTATACCTTAGGGAACTCCATCCATCTCTTCACACATTATCTACTCTACTGTCCTATACCTTAGGGAACTCCATCCATCTCTTCACACATTATCTACTCTACTGTCCTATACCTTAGGGAACTCCATCCATCTCTTCACACATTATCTACTCTACTGTCCTATACCTTAGGGAACTCCATCCATCTCTTCACACATTGATCTACTCTACTGTCCTATACCTTAGGGAACTCCATCCATCTCTTCACACATTATCTACTCTACTGTCCTATACCTTAGGGAACTCCATCCATCTCTTCACACATTGATCTACTCTACTGTCCTATACCTTAGGGAACTCCATCCATCTCTTCACACATTATCTACTCTACTGTCCTATACCTTAGGGAACTCCATCCATCTCTTCTCACACATTATCTACTCTACTGTCCTATACCTTAGGGAACTCCATCCATCTCTTCACACATGATCTACTCTACTGTCCTATACCTTAGGGAACTCCATCCATCTCTTCACACATTATCTACTCTACTGTCCTATACCTTAGGAATCAACTGTCCTATACTAGGAACTCCATCCATCTCTTCACACATTATCTACTCTACTGTCCTATACCTTAGGGAACTCCATCCATCTCTTCACACATTAATCTACTCTACTGTCCTATACCTTAGGGAACTCCATCCATCTCTTCACACATTATCTACTCTACTGTCCTATACCTTAGGGAACTCCATCCATCTCTTCACACATTAAATCTTACTCTACTGTCCTATACCTTAGGGAACTCCATCCATCTCTTCACACATTATCTACACTACTGTCCTAATTACCTTAGGGAACTCCATCCATCTCTTCACACATTATCTACTCTAACTGTCCTATACCTTAGGGAACTCCATCCATCTCTTCACACATTATCTACTCTACTGTCCTATACCTTAGGGAACTCCATCCATCTCTTCACACATTATCTACTCTACTGTCCTATACCTTAGGGAACTCCATCCATCTCTTCACACATTATCTACTCTACTGTCCTATACCTTAGGGAACTCCATCCATCTCTTCACACATGATCTACTCTACTGTCCTATAACCCTATACCTTAGGGAACTCCATCCATCTCTTCACACATTATCTACACTACTGTCCTATACCTTAGGGAACTCCATCCATCTCTTCACACATATATCTACTCTACTGTCCTATACCTTAGGGAACTCCATCCAATCTCTTCACACATTATCTACTCTACTGTCCTATACCTTAGGAACTCCATCCATCATCATCTCACACATTATACTACTCTACTGTCCTATACCTTAGGAACTCCATCCATCTCATCACACATTATCTACTCTACTGTCCTATACCTTAGGGAACTCCATCCATCTCTTCACACATTATCTACTCTACTGTCCTATTACCTTAGGGAACTCCATCCATCTCTTCACACATTATCTACTCTACTGTCCTATACCTTAGGGAACTCCATCCATCTCTTCACACATATCTACTCTACTGTCCTATACCCTTAGGGAACTCCATCCATCTCTTCACACATTATCTACTCTACTGTCCTATTACCTTAGGGAACTCCATCCATCTCTTCAACACATTTTGATCTACTCTACTGTCCTAATACCTTAGGGAACTCCATCCATTCTCTTTCACACATTATCTACTTACTGTCCTATACCTTAGGGAACTCCATCCATCTCTTCACACATTATCTACTCTACTGTCCTAAACCTTAGGGAACTCCATCCATCTCTTCACACATTATCTACTCTACTGTCCTATACCTTAGGGAACTCATCCATCCATCTCTTCACACATTATCTACTCTACTGTCCTAAACCTTAGGGAACTTTTACTCCATCCATCTCTTCACACATTTCTACTCTAATGTCCTATACCTTAGGGAACTCCATCCATCTCTTCACACATGATCTACTCTACTGTCCTAGAACCTTAGGAACTCCATCCATCTCTTCACACATATCTACTCTACTGATCCGTATTACCTTAGGGAACTCCATCCATCTCTTCACACATGATCTTCTCTACTGTCCTATACCTTAGGAGGGTGAACATCATACATCTCTTCACACATTTCTACATACTAGTCCTATACAATAACTAATCTATCTCTTCACACATTATCTACTCTGGCAGTCCTATAAAGGGAACTCCATCCATCTCTTCACACATTATCTACTCATGTCCTATACCTTAGGGAAACTCCATGTATCTCTTCACACATGATCTTAATCACTGTCCTATACCTTAGGGAACTCCATGATCTCTTCACACATTATTACTCTACTGTCCTATACCTTAGGGAACTCCATCCATCTCTTCACACATTATCTACTACTCTACTGTCCTATACCTTAGGGAACTCTATCCATCTCTTCACACATTATCTACTCTACTGTCCTATACCTTACAGTAAACTACATCATCTAGTCATGTACATATATGTCTACTGTACTGTCCTAAACCATTAGGGAACTCCATCCATCTCTTCACACATTATCTACTCTACTGTCCTATACCTTAGGGAACTCCATCATCTTACATATATAGTCATTATACTACTCATACAGTCCTTCAGTCAGACTACTCATAACTACAGTCAAACTACATTAACAATAGTAGTCATCGTACCTTCATACAGTCAGACTACAGTCAAACTACATTAACAATAGTAGTCATCAGTACCTTCATACAGTCAGACTACAGTCAAACTACATTAACAATAGTAGTCATCGTACCTTCATACAGATCAGACTACAGTCCAAACTACATTAACAATAGTAGTCATCGTACCTTCATACAGATCAGACTACAGTCAAAACTACATTAACAATAGTAGTCATCGTACCTTCATACAGATCAGACTACAGTCAAACTACATTAACAATAGTAGTCATCGTACCTTCATACAGTCAGACTACAGTCAAACTACATTAACAGTATCAGTACCTTCATACAGTCAGACTACAGTCAAACTACATTAACAATAGTAGTCATCATACAGATCAGACTACAGTCAAACTACATTAACAATAGTAGTCATCGTACCTTCATACAGATCAGACTACAGTCAAACTACATTAACAATAGTAGTCATCGTACCTTCATACAGTCAGACTACAGTCAAACTACATTAACAATAGTAGTCATCGTACCTTCATACAGTCAGACTACAGTCAAACTACATTAACAATAGTAGTCATCGTACCTTCATACAGTCAGACTACAGTCAAACTACATTAACAATAGTAGTCATCGTACCTTCATACAGATCAGACTACAGTCAAACTACATTAACAATAGTAGTCATCGTACCTTCATACAGTCAGACTACAGTCAAACTACATTAACAATAGTAGTCATCATACCTTCATACAGATCAGACTACAGTCAAACTACATTAACAATAGTAGTCATCGTACCTTCATACAGATCAGACTACAGTCAAACTACATTAACAATAGTAGTCATCATACCTTCATACAGATCAGACTACAGTCAAACTACATTAACAATAGTAGTCATCATACCTTCATACAGATCAGACTACAGTCAAACTACATTAACAATAGTAGTCATCGTACCTTCATATCAGACTACAGTCAAACTACATTAACAATAGTAGTCATCGTACCTTCATACAGTCAGACTACAGTCAAACTACATTAACAATAGTAGTCATCGTACCTTCATACAGTCAGACTACAGTCAAAACATTAACAATAGTACATTCAAGTCAAACTACATTACAATAGTAGTCATCGTACCTTCATACAGTCAGACTACAGTCAAACTACATTAACAATAGTAGTCATCGTACCTTCATACAGATCAGACTACAGTCAAACTACATTAACAATAGTAGTCATCGTACCTTCATACAGTCAGACTACAGTCAAACTACATTAACAATAGTAGTCATCGTACCTTCATACAGTCAGACTACAGTCAAACTACATTAACAATAGTAGTCATCGTACCTTCATACAGTCAGACTACAGTCAAACTACATTAACAATAGTAGTCATCATACCTTCATACAGTCAGACTACAGTCAAACTACATTAACAATAGTAGTCATCATACCTTCATACAGATCAGACTACAGTCAAACTACATTAACAATAGTAGTCATCGTACCTTCATACAGTCAGACTACAGTCAAAACTTAACAATAGGTCATCAATCAGTAGTACGTCAATACATTAACAATAGTAGTCATCTACCTTCATACAGTCAGACTACAGTCAAACTACATTAACAATAGTAGTCATCGTACCTTCATACAGTCAGACTACAGTCAAACTACATTAACAATAGTAGTCATCGTACCTTCATACAGTCAGACTACAGTCAAACTACATTAACAATAGTAGTCATCGTACCTTCATACAGTCAGACTACAGTCAAACTACATTAACAATAGTAGTCATCGTACCTTCATACAGTCAGACTACAGTCAAACTACATTAACAATAGTAGTCATCATACCTTCATACAGTCAGACTACAGTCAAACTACATTAACAATAGTAGTCATCGTACCTTCATACAGTCAGACTACAGTCAAACTACATTAACAATAGTAGTCATCGTACCTTCATACAGTCAGACTACAGTCAAACTACATTAACAATAGTAGTCATCATACCTTCATACAGTCAGACTACAGTCAAACTACATTAACAATAGTAGTCATCATACCTTCATACAGTCAGACTACAGTCAAACTACATTAACAATAGTAGTCATCGTACCTTCATACAGTCAGACTACAGTCAAACTACATTAACAATAGTAGTCATCGTACCTTCATACAGTCAGACTACAGTCAAACTACATTAACAATAGTAGTCATCATACCTTCATACAGTCAGACTACAGTCAAACTACATTAACAATAGTAGTCATCGTACCTTCATACAGTCAGACTACAGTCAAACTACATTAACAATAGTAGTCATCGTACCTTCATACAGTCAGACTACAGTCAAACTACATTAACAATAGTAGTCATCGTACCTTCATACAGTCAGACTACAGTCAAACTACATTAACAATAGTAGTCATCGTACCTTCATACAGTCAGACTACAGTCAAACTACATTAACAATAGTAGTCATCGTACCTTCATACAGTCAGACTACAGTCAAACTACATTAACAATAGTAGTCATCGTACCTTCATACAGATCAGACTACAGTCAAACTACATTAACAATAGTAGTCATCGTACCTTCATACAGTCAGACTACAGTCAAACTACATTAACAATAGTAGTCATCGTACCTTCATACAGTCAGACTACAGTCAAACTACATTAACAATAGTAGTCATCGTACCTTCATACAGTCAGACTACAGTCAAACTACATTAACAATAGTAGTCATCGTACCTTCATACAGATCAGACTACAGTCAAACTACATTAACAATAGTAGTCATCGTACCTTCATACAGTCAGACTACAGTCAAACTACATTAACAATAGTAGTCATCGTACCTTCATACAGTCAGACTACAGTCAAACTACATTAACAATAGTAGTCATCATACCTTCATACAGTCAGACTACAGTCAAACTACATTAACAATAGTAGTCATCATACCTTCATACAGTCAGACTACTACAGTCAAACTACATTAACAATAGTAGTCATCATACTTATATCATACAGTCAGACTACAGTCAAACTACATTAACAATAGTAGTCATAGTACTTATACAGATCAGACTACAGTCAAACTACATTAACAATAGTAGTCATCATACCTTCATACAGATCAGACTACAGTCAAACTACATTAACAATAGTAGTCATCGTACCTTCATACAGATCAGACTACAGTCAAACTACATTAACAATAGTAGTCATCATACCTTCATACAGATCAGACTACAGTCAAACTACATTAACAATAGTAGTCATCGTACCTTCATACAGATCAGACTACAGTCAAACTACATTAACAATAGTAGTCATCGTACCTTCATACAGATCAGACTACAGTCAAACTACATTAACAATAGTAGTCATCGTACCTTCATACAAATCAGACTACAGTCAAACTACATTAACAATAGTAGTCATCGTACCTTCATACAGATCAGACTACAGTCAAACTACGTTAACTCAGACTTGTAAAGCTGAAAGACGATATTATGGATTTTGTTGGTCTTGACTAAATGTTTCACTCTAATATTCCAATACTTTGATAACTCATGATGTAGTCATGGTCCGCCGACTTAACTCGGAACGTAGTCATGGTCCACCAACTTTGATTATCAAGGTTTGACTATATTATAATCAATTTGTGTGATAAAGTGTGCTTACTCCTGATAAATTAACCTGAATTGATATTGAAGGGTTAGGCTGGTCAAGGTTTATATGAAGTATCTGTGGTGTCATTGATGTTGACCTCAAACAACGTCAAGGTTAATGGAACATATCTGCACTGTTATTGATGTTGATTTACCTGTAGGTGTGGTACAACAACAAAGGATGGGCAGCCATTGTAGCGTATACAAACGTTATGAACAACCTGATTCTGAGGAGTTCCGCCCCGAACACATCTAACCCGTCTGACTACGGAATCGTCACCTTTAATCACCCTGTAGAATATACCAAGTCTCAGCTCACGACCAAACTACTGTAAGTATCTTATATGTATGTTAACATTATATGTGATAGTGTGACCTAGTTATAGCTATCTGTATGTGACCTTGTTTTACACAGGCATGCCAGTGGAGTTGACCTAGTTATAGCTATCTGTATGTGACCTTGTTTTACAAAGGCATGCCAGTGGAGTTGACCTAGTTATAGCTATCTGTATGTGACCTTGTTTTACACAGATATGCCAGTGAAGTTGACCTAGTTATAGCTATCTGTATGTGACCTTGTTTTACACAGCCAGTGGAGTTGACCTAGTTATAGCTATCTGTATGTGACCTTGTTTTACACAGGCGTGCCAAGTGGAGTTGACCTAGTTATAGCTATCTGTATGTGACCTTGTTTTACACAGGCGTGCCAGTGGAGTTGACCTAGTTATAGCTATCTGTATGTGACCTTGTTTTACACAGGCGTGCCAGTGGAGTTGACCTAGTTATAGCTATCTGTATGTGACCTTGTTTTACACAGGCGTGCCAGTGGAGTTGACCTAGTTATAGCTATCTGTATGTGACTTGTTTTACACAGGCATGCCAGTGGAGTTGACCTAGTTATAGCTATCTGTATGTGACCTTGTTTTACACAGGCGTGCCAGTGGAGTTGACCTAGTTATAGCTATCTGTATGTGACCTTGTTTTACACAGGCGTGCCAGTGGAGTTGACCTAGTTATAGCTATCTGTATGTGACCTTGTTTTACACAGGCGTGCCAGTGGAGTTGACCTAGTTATAGCTATCTGTATGTGACCTTGTTTTACACAGGCGTGCCAGTGGAGTTGACCTAGTTATAGCTATCTGTATGTGACCTTGTTTTACACACAGGCGTGCCAGTGGAGTTGACCTAGTTATAGCTATCTGTATGTGACCTTGTTTTACACAGGCGTGCCAGTGGAGTTGACCTAGTTATAGCTATCTGTATGTGACCTTGTTTTACACAGGCGTGCCAGTGGAGTTGACCTAGTTATAGCTATCTGTATGTGACCTTGTTTTACACAGGCGTGCCAGTGGAGTTGACCTAGTTATAGCTATCTGTATGTGACCTTGTTTTACACAGGCGTGCCAGTGGAGTTGACCTAGTTATAGCTATCTGTATGTGACCTTGTTTTACACAGGCGTGCCAGTGGAGTTGACCTAGTTATAGCTATCTGTATGTGACCTTGTTTTACACAGGCGTGCCAGTGGAGTTGACCTAGTTATAGCTATCTGTATGTGACCTTGTTTTACACAGGCATGCCAGTGGAGTTGACCTAGTTATAGCTATCTGTATGTGACCTTGTTTTACACAGGCGTGCCAGTGGAGTTGACCTAGTTATAGCTATCTGTATGTGACCTTGTTTTACACAGGCGTGCCAGTGGAGTTGACCTAGTTATAGCTATCTGTATGTGACCTTGTTTTACACAGGCGTGCCAGTGGAGTTGACCTAGTTATAGCTATCTGTATGTGACCTTGTTTTACACAGGCGTGCCAGTGGAGTTGACCTAGTTATAGCTATCTGTATGTGACCTTGTTTTACACAGGCGTGCCAGTGGAGTTGACCTAGTTATAGCTATCTGTATGTGACCTTGTTTTACACAGGCGTGCCAGTGGAGTTGACCTAGTTATAGCTATCTGTATGTGACCTTGTTTTACCCAGGCGTGCCAGTGGAGTTGACCTAGTTATAGCTATCTGTATGTGACCTTGTTTTACACAGGCGTGCCAGTGGAGTTGACCTAGTTATAGCTATCTGTATGATCTTCGCCATGTCCTTTATACCGGCCAGCTTTACCATGGTTCTGATTGAGGAGCGCGCCTCTAACTCCAAACATCTACAGTTTGTCAGCGGTGTTAACCCTACAGTATACTGGATATCTAACAGTGCCTGGGATATGGTATGTGGAATGTCTCAATTTTACTCAAAGTTGGATTTTTTTATCTACTACTCAACCGATTGCTTGCATCAAAATGATGTAAAAAAAAAAATGAATAGCAATAAAATTTGAAAAAAAACATACAAAAGAGTTGCAATATATATATATATAATGTAATTCAAAGATGATGTTTTGTTTCAGTTTGAGTTATTTTGTATTTTTTGTTACAGTTGAGTTATTTTGTATTTTTGTCACAGTTGAGTTATTTTGTATTTTTTGTTACAGTTGAGTTATTTTGTATTTTTGTCACAGTTGAGTTATTTTGTATTTTTTGTTACAGTTGAGTTACTTTGTATCCTGTGTACTGATGCTGTTTATCTTCCTGGCGTTCGGACGTGAGGCTTATGTTGGTTCATTGAACGGCCCCTGTCTACTGGCCCTTCTCTTCTTCTACGGGTGAGTAGGACATCACATATTGGCCTATAGAAATAATGAGGATGTATTTTGTTTGTAGATGGGCCATGATAAAACTTTCCATGAGTTGTGTCCCTTGATATATATTTGCCAGTAGAAGTAATTATGTAAGTCAATAAGATTTATTTTGTTGTGTTTGTAGATGGGCCATGATCCCAGTGATGCACCCGTTCAGTCGATTCTTTAGTATACCTAGTACTGCCATGGTAACACTTCAGTCAATCAACATCTTCCTAGGCACCACCGCGACTATGGCAACCTTTATCCTAGAGTTTCTGGAGCAGGACGATGAGGTTCGTATCAGTGTATTTTTTAGTTTGTATTCACTATTCAAAAGTCGGATAAAAAGAGCTTTAAACTGCATTTATAGGTTGCCTGTGGTAGCAGTATCACTAAAACTAATTTACTGTCTTAGTTACTACTATGACTTTGCAGTTCATTTATTTATTAGAGGGTTAGTTGAGTTAATTGTTACATGGTAAAAGACAAGTACACTTGTTTTCTGTGGAGAGGAAAAATTTGCCAATAAAGTTATTCAGTCAAACCTGCCATGCTGAAATTTATCAGGAAATGCTACATGTTTAATCAGTGTTTTCTACCGTTGTCTGGTTGAACTGTTACACTTTGTTGCTCTCCACTAATCCTACAGGAGCTAAAGAACATCAACATCCTCCTGAAGAAAGTGTTTCTGGTGTTACCCCAGTACTGCCTGGGCCGAGGGCTCATGGATATGTCCACTAACCAGCTAAAAGCTGATGCCAATGCTGAGTTTGGTAAGTGACCTTTACCCTGTACTGACCTTTACCCTAATAAGCGACCTTTGTCCTTTACTGACCTTTACCCTAATAAGTGACCTTTGTCCTGTACTGACCTTTACCCTAATAAGTGACCTTTACCCGAATAAGTGGCCTTTACCCTGTATTGACCTTTACCCTGTACTGACCTTTACCCTGTACTGACCTTTACACTGTACTGACCTTTACCCTAATAAGTGACCTTTACCCTCATAAGTGACCTTTACCCTAATAAGTGACCTTTACCCTAATAAGTGACCTTTACCCTAATAAATGACCTTTAGCCTAATAAGTGACCTTAACCCTAATAAGTGTTCTTTATCCTGTATTTATCTTTACCCCTGTAAGTGACCTCTATCCTATAATGACATTTTCCTTGTACTGACCTTTACCCTGGTAAGTAGCCTTCACCCTTAGCTGACCGTTACTCAAATGGAGGCTGACACCAGCGTGGATCTCTCCTCTTATTAATAATTTCTATGTGAAGTCCTGAGGTTTGTCTTGGGAAGCGAATAACTAAATAGTCTATAGAATATAAGTTGGCTCGATGAGGATTTCTAATTTTATTGTACCTATCCTTTAGCCCTTGTGTAGTAGTGATTGTCTTTGATGTGTTACATCTCTAATACTACTTCTCACTATAGAGTACAGCTTATCTATTTAGTGTAGTGTTAAATACATAATAGTAGGCTACTGTAAACCTATAGTTTGACCTTTAACCTGTCTAACAAAGGGATTAATTATGAATTTAGTACCATGGTCTGAAGGATGTGATATATGTGGTAGAATTCATTTTCTGGTGTTTTGACCTTGCAATGACCTCTGTTGTAAAACAAATCAAAACATGTGTTTGTTTTAGGTTTCTCCTCCGGAGGCCCACCAAGTCCATTTGAGTTTGATCAGGTCGGTAAGAATCTGTTGGCACTCTTCATCACAGGGATTGTTTTCTTCATTCTCAATATCCTTGTTGAGTACAACTTCTGTCTGAGACGTGGCCTTCGGTGTTACTGGCAGAGAAAGCCTACTCATGCCAGTCTGGAGGACGAAGATCCAGACGTTGCGCGAGAGAGGAAGCGTGTGATGGAGAAAAAGAATACTGAAGATGATGTACTGAGATTGGAATGTCTCACAAAGGTATCAGTCTGTTATTATAGCTGAAGGTCCATATATAGATAGAGAAAGATATGTCATAAAATATCATTACCTTCCAGCCTAAAGGAAATCAAGTTATGTTCATGACATTATGTGATTAACTTTTGCAAAAATATTTGCTGAGAGCAATGTTTGTCACAAGTACAGTAGAAACTTCGCAAAATTAAATTGTTGTGAAAAGGTTGTTGGGAATAAACCCATGTGAAAGATATGTAAAGTGATGTTCTGTATGACCTGTCTCCAGATGTATGGCCTGCGAGGTAAGAAAGGACGAAACACCGCTGTAGATAACCTGTGTGTGGGGGTCCCTAAGGGTCAGTGCTTTGGTCTGCTGGGAGTCAACGGGGCAGGGAAGACCACCACCTTCAAGATGTTGACTGGTGACGTCAGTGTTACCGAGGGCAACGCCTACGTCAATGGTCACAGGTAAAGTGTCATTCTGTTCTAGTCCTGAAACTCGGTACACTTGTTAACCTGAATATAAACTCTGATTGAGATAGACTCAGTGGAGCCATTAAAACAGGTTTGATTGAGATAGTATAAATTTAATGAGAAAGGAAATATCTTCATGGACTCAAACACCCAAACTTCTGATGTTGTGGTCTTAATTTTGCGACCTCCATTTGGGGATTAAGTTTCGGCCATCATGTCCTGTTCCAAAATTAGGTGCAGTAAGGGAAATATCTTACAGACAATTCTAGTGAAGAGAACAGTTATTTCAGCTGATATTATTACCTGGTACATTGAAATTTGAATTCACAGCCTTTTGTAAAAAAAAAATATCAAGTTACATTTGATCAAATGCAACAGAAAACTGAAATGCTTCACCATCTTTACACTTAGTGTACAAGGAAGTATCTGTATATATTGTTTGTATTTACAGTATCCTGACTGACATGGTCAGTGTACACAGAAGTATTGGCTACTGTCCACAGTTCGATGCCTTTGATAATCTCCTCACTGGAAGGGAAATACTCTCGTTTTACGCCAGACTTCGTGGCGTCCCAGAAAAGGATATCAAAGAGGTAAAACAACAAAGTGATATAGATTTCCATGGAAACTAGTTTGGTTTATTTGTTAGATATGATCGCTTTTAACTAATTTTATCATTTTATATAAATACAGTTTTCCACAGTGATGATGATAAATACTGAATGGGAGTTTTACCGTGGTTTATCTTTTGTTGTGTTTTTCTGAAGGTATCCATTAGTGTATAAACTTCACACTTTAATCTGGGGATATTTAAGTGATACTTTTCATGACTATATAATAAAGGATGAAAAGAAATTTAAGTTGTGATAATCGTACATTGTATAATGAAAACTTACAAGCTGTTTCAATCTGCCTACAGGTTGCAGAGTGGGCCGTGAGGAGACTGAACCTAACTCAGTACGCTGATAAACTGTCAGAGGGGTACTCGGGAGGAAATAAACGCAAGCTGTCCACAGCCATCTCTCTTATTGGAAACCCCTCAATTATATTCCTGGTAAGTATTTATTATAACTCTCTAACGACACAAACTGTCTACACTGAACTCTTATCATTGGAAACCCCTCTTAGCATGTGACCATTTGATATTTGATTTACATTAAAGAAAAGAACTTGACTCTATCTTAATCTCTTGTTACTATAACTTCATATTTAGAACCTTCACTTCACCTACTTGCGATATGGTCTCACATAAATCTGCAGGCAAAGGATCATGCCACAAAAGTAGGTCACTGTGACTTAAATATTTACCTTTTATCTACACCTGTATCATGGATCAATAGCTTACATTTCTTGTGTTAAGATTTGCTGAATTTTTTAATAAGATTTTCATAACAGTTTGATTCCTTACTTTTATTCAGGATGAGCCGACAACAGGGATGGATCCTCGGGCCAGAAGGTTTTTGTGGAATTGTATAAACGCCATTGTTAAGGACGGTCGATCTGTCATACTCACCTCACACAGGTAAGGGTACAGTTATTACAACTAATAGGCTTCACACATATTTCAGTGGAATCCTGACGATGGTTCTGACACACAACTAGTCAAGGAACAGCCTTAAGATCATGAAGCTGTCTTACACTAGGGTTTTTGCTAAGCCAATAAAAAATTACGTAACTTTTTGTAACGTCATCTGTGATTGGTTTAGTCTAAACCTAAGACTAAGAAGGGACAATAAATACTAAAGAGGAAATCAACTGTGTGTTTTGTAAATCACCATGATCTTGGGCTGGCCCAGATTTCTCGAAAAAAAGTAAAAAACTGACTTAAGTCAAAATTTTTCATATAAGTTAAATAGGGGAAAAACATAAGTTTTGACATAGGTCTGCACTTTTGTTTCGATGTTTTCCTTACCTATATTTTGTATGTTACAGTATGGAGGAGTGCGAGGCTCTCTGTAGTCGTCTGGGAATCATGGTCAATGGAAGGTTTATGTGTATGGGTAGTACTCAACATCTCAAAAATAGGTAAGTCTTGTGTACGCTCTAAGTCAGGCTTTAGTAGGTAGTAAAGAATATCTTTATCTTTCTTTTCTTTCCTTACTGATCACATAATAAGTTCAAAATTAAAGAATATTCAGACTAATAAAAGAGTTACAGAATGTTCAAAATTTTGGAAAACATTTTTTCTTGGAAAACGTATCATTGAAGATTCATCTATGATTTTAAATCTGTAAGTGAATATTTCTGTATTACTTGCTGTAAGTGGTTGAGAAATTCTTGTTCCTTACTGTACAGGTTTGGAGAGGGATACACTGTGATTTTCCGTGTGGCGGGAGAGCGACCTAACCTTAAAGCGGTACATAACTTCATCACCCATCAATTTGAAGGAGCTGAGCTGAAGGAGAAGCATTATAACATGGTACAATACCAGCTCAAGAGTGATGTCAAGCTCTCCGCCCTCTTCAAACAGATCGAGGGAGTTAAACGTGCTCTCAAAATCGAGGATTATTCTGTATCTCAAACAACAATGGACCAGGTATGTTACCATGGAGAGTTCAGTCTCCTGGTGTTGATGTCAAATATGCATATCTGTTAATAGATTTTGTGTTTTTGCTCTGTATAAGTTTAAGTTTAAATTTGAAACAAACTTTCTGGGTGCTAAATAAATATCAATTTTGATGATGTATATCGTTTAAATAGTAGAGGAACAAGATAAATCAAACAGAAGTTATCATCCTAAACAAAATGGTGGTCTGTTCTATCTTAGCTTCAGATAGCAATACCACAGTAAAATCTTGACACTGGCTTGAAATCATTCATGAGAATATTTAAGTAAAATGATATGAACTATAATTGATTGCACTAACCTTAGCATGTTTAAATGAAATAAATTAGCAAACAACAACTGGACATTTTGTCCGGCATTTTCACAAAAACTTCCAGGGTCGAGACTTATAACTACTTCCGGTATGGAATCCAGAAACAATACAAAGTACAGAAAGAGTTCAAGAATACAACAGAAAGTGACTGTACCTCATAATTTTTTGGTGTGTCAAGTTACAGTAGTAGTTTTAATTTCATTTTTTAAATGGACTTTTTTCCTTTTATTAGGTGTTCATTAACTTTGCCAAGCTACAGACAGACTTGTTGGATGATGAACCAGACAAAAGTTTACCAGAAAAAGGTATGTTACAACAATAGACAAGGCAATAGATTTAATAGTAGATAGAATGGTAAAGAAAACTATAGATAATAGACTACAGATAGAACAATAGATAATAGACTACATAAAACAATAGATAATAGACTACAGATAGAACAATAGATAATAGACTACAGATAGAACAATAGATAATAGACTACAGATAGAACAATAGATAATAGACTACAGATAGAACAATAGATAATAGACTACAGATAGAACAATAGATAATAGACTACAGATAGAACAATAGATAATAGACTACAGATAGAACAATAGATAATAGACTACAGATAGAACAATAGATAATAGACTACAGATAGAACAATAGATAATAGACTACAGATAGAACAATAGATAATAGACTACAGATAGAACAATAGATAATAGACTACAGATAGAACAATAGATAATAGACTACAGATAATAGACTACAGATAGAACAATAGATAATAGACTACAGATAGAACAATAGATAATAGACTACAGATAGAACAATAGATAATAGACTACA
Organism: Argopecten irradians; assembly: GCF_041381155.1. Taxonomy (NCBI): domain Eukaryota; kingdom Metazoa; phylum Mollusca; class Bivalvia; order Pectinida; family Pectinidae; genus Argopecten; species Argopecten irradians. The sequence goes on from NC_091139.1 coordinate 44,602,580, forward strand.
GATAGAACAATAGATAATAGACTACAGATAATAGACTACAGATAGAACAATAGATAATAGACTACAGATAGAACAATAGATAATAGACTACAGATAGAACAATAGATAATAGACTACAGATAGAACAATAGATAATAGACTACAGATAATAGACTACAGATAGAACAATAGATAATAGACTACAGATAGAACAATAGATAATAGACTACAGATAGAACATAATAGTAACTGTAATAGACTACAGATAGAACAATAGATAATAGACTACAGATAGAACAATAGATAATAGACTACAGATAGAACAATAGATAATAGACTACAGATAGAACAATAGATAATAGACTACAGATAGAACAATAGATAATAGACTACAGATAGAACAATAGATAATAGACTACAGATAGAACAATAGATAATAGACTACAGATAGAACAATAGATAATAGACTACAGATAGAACAATAGATAATAGACTACAGATAGAACAATAGATAATAGACTACAGATAGAACAATAGATAATAGACTACAGATAGAACAATAGATAATAGACTACAGATAGAACAATAGATAATAGACTACAGATAGAACAATAGATAATAGACTACAGATAGAACAATAGATATAGATAGATAGATAGATACAATAGATAATAGACTACAGAATAGTAAAATAAAGATAATAGACTACAGATAAAATAATAGATAATAGACTACAGATAGAACAATAGATAATAGACTACAGATAGATAGATAATAGACTACAGATAGAACAATAGATAATAGACTACAGATAGAACAATAGATAATAGACTACAGATAGAACAATAGATAATAGACTACAGATAGAACAATAGATAATAGACTACAAGATAGATACAGATAGAACAATAGATAATAGACTACAGATAGAACAATAGATAATAGACTACAGATAATAGACTACAGATAGAACAATAGATAATAGACTACAGATAGAACAATAGATAATAGACTACAGATAGAACAATAGATAATAGACTACAGATAATAGACTACAGATAGAACAATAGATAATAGACTACAGATAGAACAATAGATAATAGACTACAGATAGAACAATAGATAATAGACTACAGATAGAACAATAGATAATAGACTACAGATAGAACAATAGATAATAGACTACAGATAGAACAATAGATAATAGACTACAGATAGAACAATAGATAATAGACTACAGATAGAACAATAGATAATAGACTACAGATAATAGACTACAGATAGAACAATAGATAATAGACTACAGATAGAACAATAGATAATAGACTACAGATAGAACAATAGATAATAGACTACAGATAGAACAATAGATAATAGACTACAGATAGAACAATAGATAATAGACTACAGATAGAACAATAGATAATAGACTACAGATAGAACAATAGATAATAGACTACAGATAGAACAATAGATAATAGACTACAGATAGAACAATAGATAATAGACTACAGATAGAACAATAGATAATAGACTACAGATAGAACAATAGATAATAGACTACAGATAGAACAATAGATAATAGACTACAGATATAACAACAGATAGATAGACTACAGATAGAACAATAGATAATAGACTACAGATAGAACAATAGATAATAGACTACAGATAGAACAATAGATAATAGACTACAGATAGAACAATAGATAATAGACTACAGATAATAGACTAGAAGATAATAGATAAGATAGAACAATAGATAATAGACTACAGATAGAACAATAGATAATAGACTACAGATAGAACAAATAAATAACAATAGATATAAGATAGAACAATAGATAATAGACTACAGATAGAACAATAGATAATAGACTACAGATAGAACAATAGATAATAGACTACAGATAGAACAATAGATAATAGACTACAGATAGAACAATAGATAATAGACTACAGATAGAACAATAGATAATAGACTACAGATAGAACAATAGATAATAGACTCAGACTACAGATAGAACAATAGATAATAGACTACAGATAGAACAATAGATAATAGACTACAGATAGAACAATAGATAATAGACTACAGATAGAACAATAGATAATAGACTACAGATAGAACAATAGATAATAGACTACAGATAGAACAATAGATAATAGACTACAGATAGAACAATAGATAATAGACTACAGATAGAACAATAGATAATAGACTACAGATAGAACAATAGATAATAGACTACAGATAGAACAATAGATAATAGACTACAGATAGAACAATAGATAATAGACTACAGATAGAACAATAGATAATAGACTAGATAGAACTACAGATAATAGACTACAGATAGAACATAGATAATAGACTACAGATAGAACAATAGATAATAGACTACAGATAGAACAATAGATAATAGACTACAGATAGAACAATAGATAATAGACTACAGATAGAACAATAGATAATAGACTACAGATAGAACAATAGATAATAGACTACAGATAGAACAATAGATAATAGACTACAGATAGAACAATAGATAATAGACTACAGATAATAGACTACAGATAGAACAATAGATAATAGACTACAGATAGAACAATAGATAATAGACTACAGATAGAACAATAGATAATAGACTACAGATAATAGACTACAGATAGAACAATAGATAATAGACTACAGATAGAACAATAGATAATAGACTACAGATAGAACAATAGATAATAGACTACAGATAGAACAATAGATAATAGACTACAGATAGAACAATAGATAATAGACTACAGATAGAACAATAGATAATAGATGATACAGATAGATAACAATAGATAATAGACTACAGATAGAACAATAGATAATAGACTACAGATAGAACAATAATAATAGACTACAGATAGAACAATAGATAATAGACTACAGATAGAACAATAGATAATAGACTACAGATAGAACAATAGATAATAGACTACAGATAGAACAATAGATAATAGACTACAGATAGAACAATAGATAATAGACTACAGATAGAACAATAGATAATAGACTACAGATAGAACAATAGATAATAGACTACAGATAGAACAATAGATAATAGACTACAGATAGAACAATAGATAATAGACTACAGATAGAACAATAGATAATAGACTACAGATAATAGACTACAGATAGAACAATAGATAATAGACTACAGATAGAACAATAGATAATAGACTACAGATAGAACAATAGATAATAGACTACAGATAGAACAATAGACTACAGATAGAACAATAGATAATAGACTACAGATAGAACAATAGATAATAGACTACAGATAGAACAATAGATAATAGACTACAGATAGAACAATAGATAATAGACTACAGATAGAACAATAGATAATAGACTACAGATAGAACAATAGATAATAGACTACAGATAGAACAATAGATAATAGACTACAGATAGAACAATAGATAATAGACTACAGATAGAACAATAGATAATAGACTACAGATAGAACAATAGATAATAGTACTACAGATAGAACAATAGATAATAGACTACAGTATAGAACAATAGATAATAGACTACAGATAGAACAATAGATAATAGACTACAGATAGAACAATAGATAATAGACTACAGATAGAACAATAGATAATAGACTACAGATAGAACAATAGAAATAGACTACAGATAGAACAATAGATAATAGACTACAGATAGAACAATAGATAATAGACTACAGATAGAACAATAGATAATAGACTACAGATAGAACAATAGATAATAGACTACAGATAGAACAATAGATAATAGACTACAGATAGAACAATAGATAATAGACTACAGATAGAACAATAGATAATAGACAGATACAATAGATAATAGATAAGATAGAACAATAGATAATAGACTACAGATAGAACAATAGATAATAGACTACAGATAGAACAATAGATAATAGACTACAGATAGAACAATAGATAATAGACTACAGATAGAACAATAGATAATAGACTACAGATAGACAGATAATAGAACAGATAGATAAATAGACTACAGATAGAACAATAGATAATAGACTACAGATAGAACAATAGATAATAGACTACAGATAGAACAATAGATAATAGACTACAGAATAGACTACAGATAGAACAATAGATAATAGACTACAGATAGAACAATAGATAATAGACTACAGATAGAACAATAGATAATAGACTACAGATAGAACAATAGATAATAGACTACAGATAGAACAATAGATAATAGACTACAGATAAACAATAGATAATAGACTACAGATAAACATAGATAATAGACTACAGATAGAACAATAGATAATAGACTACAGATAGAACAATAGATAATAGACTACAGATAGAACAATAGATAATAAGACTACAGATAGAACAATAGATAATAGACTACAGATAGAACAATAGATAATAGACTACAGATAGAACAATAGATAATAGACTACAGATAGAACAATAGATAATAGACTACAGATAGACACAGATAATAGATAGATAATAGACTACAGATAGAACAATAGATAATAGACTACAGATAGAACAATAATAATAATAGACTACAGATAGAACAAGATAATAGACTACAGATAGAACAATAGATAATAGACTACAGATAGACTACAGATAGAACAATAGATAATAGACTACAGATAGAACAATAGATAATAGACTACAGATAGAACAATAGATAATAGACTACAGATAGAACAATAGATAATAGACTACAGATAGAACAATAGATAATAGACTACAGATAGAACAATAGATAATAGACTACAGATAGAACAATAGATAATAGACTACAGATAGAACAATAGATAATAGACTACAGATAGAACAATAGATAATAGACTACAGATAGAACAATAGATATAGACTACAGATAGAACAATAGATAATAGACTACAGATAGAACAATAGATAATAGACTACAGATAGAACAATAGATAATAGACTACAGATAGAACAATAGATAATAGACTACAGATAGAACAATAGATATAGATACAGATAGAACAATAGATAATAGACTACAGATAGAACAATAGATAATAGACTACAGATAGAACAATAGATAATAGACAACAGATAGAACAATAGATAATAGACTACAGATAGAACAATAGATAATAGACTACAGATAGAACAATAGATAATAGACTACAGATAGAACAATAGATAATAGACTACAGATAGAACAATAGACAATAGACTACAGATAGAACAATAGATGATAGACTACAGATACAATAGACTACAGATAGAACAATAGATAATAGACTACAGATAGAACAATAGATAATAGACTACAGATAGAACAATAGATAATAGACTACAGATAGAACAAGATAATAGACTACAGATAGAACAATAGATAATAGACTACAGATAGAACAATAGATAATAGACTACAGATAGAACAATAGATAATAGACTACAGATAGAACAATAGATAGATACGATAGAACAATAGATAATAGACTACAGATAGAACAATAGATAATAGACTACAGATAGAACAATAGATAATAGACTACAGATAGAACATAGATAATAGACTACAGATAGAACAATAGATAATAGACTACAGATAGAACAATAGATAATAGACTACAGATAGAACAATAGATAATAGACTACAGATAGAACAATAGATAATAGACTACAGATAGAACAATAGATAATAGACTACAGATAGAACAATAGATAATAGACTACAGATAGAACAATAGATAATAGACTACAGATAGAACAATAGATAATAGACTACAGATAGAACAATAGATAAACAATAGACTAAAGACTACGATAGAACAATAGATAATAGACTACAGATAGAACAATAGATAATAGACTACAGAGATAGAACAATAGATAACAATAGATAATAGACTACAGATAGAACAATAGATAATAGACTACAGATAGAACTATAGATAATAGACTACAGATAATAGACTACAGATAGAACAATAGATAATAGACTACAGATAGAACAATAGATAATAGACTACAGATAGAACAATAGATAATAGACTACAGATAGAACAATAGATAATAGACTACAGATAGAACAATAGATAATAGACTACAGATAGAACAATAGATAATAGACTACAGATAGACTAGAAGAACAATAGATAATAGACTACAGATAGAACAATAGATAATAGACTACAGATAATAGACTACAGATAGAACAATAGATAATAGACTACAGATAGAACAATAGATAATAGACTACAGATAGAACAATAGATAATAGACTACAGATAGAACGATAGATAATAGACTACAGATAGAACAATAGATAATAGACTACAGATAGAACAATAGATAATAGACTACAGATAGAACAATAGATAATAGACTACAGATAGAACAATAGATAATAGACTACAGATAGAACAATAGATAATAGACTACAGATAGAACAATAGAATAGACAACAGATAATAGACTACAGATAGAACAATAGATAATAGACTACAGATAAAACAATAGATAATAGACTACAGATAGAACAATAGATAATAGACTACAGATAGAACAATAGATAATAGACTACAGATAGAACAATAGATAATAGACTACAGATAGAACAATAGATAATAGACTACAGATAGAACAATAGATAATAGACTACAGATAGAACAATAGATAATAGACTACAGATAATAGACTACAGATAGAACAATAGATAATAGACTACAGATAGAACAATAGATAATAGACTACAGATAGAACAATAGATAATAGACTACAGATAGAACAATAGATAATAGACTACAGATAGAACAATAGATAATAGACTACAGATAGAACAATAGATAATAGACTACAGATAGAACAATAGATAATAGACTACAGATAGAACAATAGATAATAGACTACAGATAGAACAATAGATAATAGACTACAGATAGAACAATAGATAATAGACTACAGATAGAACAATAGATAAATAGACTACAGATAGAACAATAGATAATAGACTACAGATAGAACAATAGATAATAGACTACAGATAATAGACTACAGATAGAACAATAGATAATAGACTACAGATAGAACAATAGATAATAGACTACAGATAGAACAATAGATAATAGACTACAGATAGAACAATAGATAATAGACTACAGATAGAACAATAGATAATAGACTACAGATAGAACAATAGATAATAGACTACAGATAGAACAATAGATAATAGACTACAGATAGAACAATAGATAATAGACTACAGATAGAACAATAGAAATAGATAATAGACTACAGATAGAACATATAGATAATAGACTACAGATAGAACAATAGATAATAGACTACAGATAGAACAATAGATAATAGACTACAGATAGAACAATAGATAATAGACTACAGATAGAACAATAGAATAGACTACAGATAGAACAATAGATAATAGACTACAGATAGAACAATAGATAATAGACTACAGATAGAACAATAGATAATAGACTACAGATAAGACTACAGATAGAACAATAGACAATAGACTACAGATAGAACAATAGATAATAGACTACAGATAGAACAATAGATAATAGACTACAGATAGAACAATAGATAATAGACTACAGATAGAACAATAGATAATAGACTACAGATAGAACAATAGATAATAGACTACAGATAGAACAATAGATAATAGACTACAGATAGAACAATAGATAATAGACTACAGATAAAATAGATAATAGACTACAGATAGAACAATAGATAATAGACTACAGATAGAACAATAGATAATAGACTACAATAAAGATAGACAATAGATAATAGACAACAGATAATAGACTACAGATAGAACAATAGATAATAGACTACAGATAGAACAATAGATAATAGACTACAGATAATAGACTACAGATAGAACAATAGATAATAGACTACAGATAGAACAATAGATAATAGACTACAGATAATAGACTACAGATAGAACAATAGATAATAGACTACAGATAGAACAATAGATAATAGACTACAGATAGAACAATAGATAATAGACTACAGATAGAACAATAGATAATAGACTACAGATAGAACAATAGATAATAGACTACAGATAATAGACTACAGATAGAACAATAGACTACAGATAGAACAATAGATAATAGACTACAGATAGAACAATAGATAATAGACTACAGATAGAACAATAGATAATAGACTACAGATAGAACAATAGATAATAGACTACAGATAGAACAATAGATAATAGACTACAGATAGAACAATAGATAATAGACTACAGATAGAACAATAGATAATAGACTACAGATAGAACAATAGATAATAGACTACAGATAGAACAATAGATAATAGACTACAGATAGAACAATAGATAATAGACTACAGATAGAACAATAGATAATAGACTACAGATAGAACAATAGATAATAGAACTACAGATAATAGACTACAGATAGAACATTAGATAATACACTACAGATAATAGACTACAGATAGTACAATAGATAATAGACTACAGATAGAACAATAGACTACAGATAGAACATTAGATAATAGACTACAGATAGAACAATAGATAATAGACTACAGATAGAACATTAGATAATAGACTACAGATAGAACATTAGATAATAATACACTACAGATAATAGACTACAGATAGTACAATATATAGATAATAGACTACAGATAGAACAATAGACTACAGATAGAACATTAGATAATACACTACAGATAGAACAATAGATAATAGACTACAGATAGAACAATGGATAATAGACTACAGATAGAACAATAGATAATAGACTTCAGATAGAACAATAGATAATAGACTACTGATAGAACAATAGATAATAGACTACAGATAGAACAATTGATAATAGACTACAGATAGAACAATAGAAAAAACCAATAGATACTAGGCTACAGAGCAATAGATAATGAATATATATAAAATTATTATAACAAACAATAGGTGAAATAATATACATAAAACAATAGATAAAATACCATACTGTATATGGAACAATACAGTAGATGATAGCCTATAGATGAAACAATAGATGAAGACCATGTTTTGTATTTGTTAATAGATAAAACAGTAGATAATAGACTAAATGTAGACACACAATGAATACTGTAAACCGCTTTTGAATTTCAGGAATTTCATTTCAAAACAAATTTGCTTAGACTAAATTGCGCGAATTGCAAAATCATGCAAATGAAAATAACTATCAATAAATCTGATGTAGATGGTAATTCGCAGAGATAAACCTTCGAAAATTTACTTGGATCATGAAATTCGCAAAAGTAAATCGCACACAACTGACAGCTGGTTTACAGTAGAGAAAAGAAGGTTTGTTTTGGATTGAGGCAAGAGTAAACATTTCATAGATATCATAGGTATTATGTACTTGTTGAATATCATAGGCAGTGTGTAATATTTACTGATTTAGTACAAGGATTTCTGTGTTTTCTCTACAGATTTGGATACCATGGTTACCATGCCTATTGGTGGTGTGTCGGGAGACACTATGGACGATGAAAGCGTCGCTGGCAGTACATTAGATCTGATCTCTGGCAGGAATAGAAGTATATCAGGTTAGTACTATATGAAAATGTGAAGCTAAAGCCACAGCAGATTAAAGGGTCACGATATACCTACAACATTAAGATGTCTTTACTAATTACTGACAAATCAATATGAATTGAAGATCATTAAATGATGAAAGGGGAAAATACAAACTTTAAAAGTGATTAACAGAGGACCTCTAAACACAGTTGACACATGAAGGTGATAAACCTGTTACTGGGAAACCTTTTTTTATATGGTATGGCATCCGGCGTCAGACGTCCGGCGTCCGTCCGTCCGTCAACAATCGACTTCTTCTCCATAACCGCTGGTCGGATTTCAACAAAATTTGACTGGTAGCATCCTTATGGGCTACTAACTGAAAATTGTACAAATGATGGGGCTGACCCTCTAGGGGCCTGAGGGGCGGGGCCAAAAGGGGTCAATTTGGCTATTTCCATTTAAACGACTTCTTCTCTTAAACCAAGAATGGGATAGCACCCAAAATGCAATGGTAGCATCCTTATAGGGTGATGATTCAAAATTGTACAAATGATGGGGCTGACCCCCTGGGGGCCTGAGGGGCGGGGTCAAAAGGGGTCAATTTGGCTATTTCCATTTAAACGACTTCTTCTCTGAAACTAAGCATGGGATAGCACCCCAAATGCAATGGTAGCATCCTTATAGGGTGATGATTCAAAATTGTACAAATGATGGGGCTGACCCCCTGGGGGCCTGAGGGGCGGGGTCAAAAGGGGTCAATTTGGCTATTTCCATATAAACGACTTCTTCTCTGCAACTAAACATGGCATTATGCTCATAATGCAATGGTAACAATGATGTTATCATATGAACGACTTCTTCTCTCCAACTCAGCATGGAAGAGCACTCATAATGCAATAGTAAAATCCTTATAGGATGCGGATTTAAAATTAAACGGTATGGCAAAGTATAGGGCTGACTCCCTGGGGCCTTAGACACGGGGCCAAAAAGGTCAATTAGGCTACTATTTTCATATAAATTACTTCCTCTCTGAACCTTTGTATTGGATAGCATATTTGTATGGTATCTATAGTATCATTATATGGTTGTGTTTCAAAATTAAACAAATTTTGGAGTCAATTTTACTAATTTTTCTAATTGTAAGAGTCTTTGTGATAATTACAAAAAACAAAAACAAAACCAGGTGAGCGATACAGGCCCTCTGGGCCTCTTGTATTTGAGAAACTACAGTGAATTCTAAACTAAAGTGAATTCTAAACTACAATAAATACTAAACTGCTGTGTAATATTTTACCTTACAGAGTTACACCACATACATGTAAATCCAGAGCAAATGTGTCATTTGTAAACTAGAGTAGTCTGCCTGGTTTTCCTGTTGGAATGATATGACTATGATATGAAGGAGGGTTATCACTATCACAAGGAGCCACAAAACCAACATACTACAATCTCCTGAGACAAAATACACACTCACCACAAGGATCGAACCACAAAACAAACATACTACAATCTCCTGAGACAAAATATACACTCACCACAAGGATCGAACCACACCACACACATACTGCAGTCTCCCAAAACACAGACACACACCGACTACAAGTAGCCACAACACACACATACTGCAGTCTCCTAAAACACAGACACACTCCGACTACAAGTAACCACAACACAAACATACTGCAGTCTCCTAAAACACTCATTATAAACAGTACATGTATACACGCCTTACAGAAGGGAGGTCATCCTATTGTTGACGTGACCTTAAGCAATGTGACACCACATTCATCCTCTTCAGATTTGAACTTACAATTAACCATCTGTAAACTTGTATTGGTATTTTTCCCTGCAGATGTTGACCAGAATAGTTTCCGGGATATGAATGGACGCTTCGAGTTTACAGACGACGAGAGTTTGGCTGGCAGTACTGTGGACCTTATTCGTCCTGGCAGTGCCCGAAGTAGTCTACGCAGTACACACAACCCTGATTTCCCTAACGTGGATATATTCTAGTGGCCACAGTGTGTACCGACTCCATCCGGACTGTTTGTACTTTATTATGGATTGCTTTAAAGCTGACAATACAAATTAGGTGTTGTGTGTAGAATAATATTCATTGTCAGTTTTAGTAGCTCAAACATTTTTATATGGATCCAAGATGTTTTGCTGTTAAGATGTATAAGGACGGACCAAGGATATGGAATCCAGAAGTGTTACTGTTAAGATGTATTAGTATGGACCAAGGATATGGAATCCAGAAGTGCTAGTGATATACTGATACAAGTCCTGCTACTATTGTACATTGTATGTGTCAAAGACAAAAATGTGTGTATGTTTGGGAGTTTTGCTTGTCAATGTGTCATAGACAAGTTATTTTTATATTAAGTGTGAATATTTAAGAAAGAGTTTAACCTTTATGTATTATTATGATGTATTTTTATTGTCACATGACCTCCATTGTCTACTACATGTACACTATGTAGGCCGTACACTGATGATGGCAGAAACATATTTAAGACACCAGAATATACTACTTGGAACCTGGCTCAGGAGTTGCCTCCCTTCTTATTTTGATGTTCTTTATGTATTAAGTTAATGATAGTGTAACGTTCAAGTTATCCATGGATTGGAGTCAAGGACGTTTTAATATTTGTGTGAAATTTGCTGGGATCAACAAAATGTTTCTGATTTAATATATCTGTGTGTTATATGAGATAAGATTTAGCTGCTGATGGTCTGATTGGGATTTGAATTCCACTGACGGTCCTCATTTTAACAAAGGAATTGTTTATTACTTTGCTGAGGTTATAGTATTATCCTGGCCAGCGGGAAGAACATCACATTTAAATAAAAAAATGTATATAGCTCGGGAGTAGTTTTGATATAGATACACTCTATTAAATATTTCATAGGCAAGGAGCTGAGTAATGTCAAAAAACTTGCAATCAACAAAAGTTGTTATCAATAAAAGTGTTGACTTGTTGGCTGTTTTCTAATGAAATTAACAGTTTTGGTGTCAGCAGAATGCAAGATGTATTCTTATTTTTCTACTTACCGACCGTGAAGTATAGCAGATTTTGTTACTGGTTTATTATTAAAACTGACTGAAAGTTCTTTATTATGTAAAAGAAACTTTTCTGTCCTCATATTGATGATAAACTGCTTAAACACGTCATCATTTTCATTCATCAAGTTTGTTTGATATACACATGACGTTATTACAACTGACTTACATTGGGTAACATTTACCTGTGATATACACGTCTTTCTGCAATGAATAGCTGTTAGAATAAGTCAAATGTTGTAACTTAGCAATCTATTGTTTGTTAATTTAATAGAATTCTATTGTAAAAATTCAACATTTGTAGGGTACTTTTGAAATATTTTCATAATGATTGTATCACATGATGAAGTATATCATGTGACATGCAATTGTGTGTCATAAGTGATGATGTGGCATGTGACATGTAATGATAGTGTACGTGTCATGTGACATGTTATGGTGTGTCATATGACCTGTATTGATGTGTCATGTGTAATGGTGGAACAGATTAATTTAATTAGTTTATATAAACAAAATTTAGGAATTTTGAAAATTTCTTCAATATTTGATAATGGATACATAAATTTAAAAACAAATATCTACCGGGTATTTCCCTTTACAAAATTACTCATTATATCACTTGTTCGTTGTTTTACCTTGATGTTTTACTTCTCATGATATTATTGTAGAATTGTACAATGTGACGGAATCAAACAGATATTCTTTATCATTATAGATGATCGTGGAAATTCCTGTTAGTACATATGTGATATATTTTATTATTGGATATTTTTTCATAGACATTGATTGTTTTATTTTTGTTTAATTATGTTTTGGCACATACCAATGCTTGATTTCTGTTATGTAGAATATTTTGCATAATACATATCATCTTGCCTGTGTGTTAGTACTGCTTACTCATCGAAAATGTACGATTAATTTCTGACATTCCCTCATTACTTTACTGTGAGTTTTTTTATGTTTAAAACATTCTAGTTACTGTATAGCTCTTTGAGGGGTCAATATTTTGTGGTTTCCTATACAAGTGCGGAGGTTTCATTTCAAGGTTTACCAATTTCTAAAATTCTTTGAACTTATTGCTCTTAAGTACATCAGTGTCCTCATATTTCACTGGTGTTTTAAAATTTGTGGGTTTGAGTGAAAACATCAATACATTGTATAGCGAAAAGTAAGCCACTCCCAAAATTTAACCACTATTATACAGTTTCGGATTTTAACAATTAATCATATAATTTTACTGTAGATAACTTGACTTGGAGTGACAGAAACAGCTTTTTATTAAACCAATTATTTCAGATTATATCAAAGAGGCCTGAAAGCCAGAACTCACTTATGGTACATATATGATATTGTTTACTTCACGTAACGTTTTAATTTTGTGGAATTTGTGCAAAATCTCTGTTGAATAGACATCATGTTTTTGTGGAACAGATATTGTGATATTCAATTTATCATGTCTGCATTGATATAAATGGATGCGTGTGTTTTTCAGTAAGTTTGTTTGTACAGAGGACTCCACATAATCGAATAACAGTTATTTGAATATTTCGGTTATTTGCATAAAATTCTGCGGTCCCGATTTTTTCCTTCTTTATCTTTGTTTTTCAACTCCGTGTATTTGCATAGACTTTTACATGACCTCCGGTTATTTGAATAAAATATTATGTATTTAATCAAGATACTCCTTTTTCTGAACATTATACTGTTTGCATGCAATCACTGTTATTCTTTTTAACATTTATCATTATATCATACATGTACTAGGGTAGAGTGATCTTAAGTCGGACACGATCTAGAGTCGGACATTTTTAACACGTCTTACCGCCCTTATTCCGGTTACCACGTTACAAAAAAACGCTGTCTACATGCTAAATGAAGTATTGACTTTCTAGAGTTGTCTCCCGTTGATAACTTTCTCGTTTACATATTTTGCCAAGTCCGATCGCGAATAGTAGCAAAAGCGGTACATTTCACTGTGAGAGCGGGTAAAGTTTTGTGATTTCAAACTGATATGAGAAGTCATTTCTTTTGATTATTACGGCATGCAACTTAAAGCTGAAGTTTAGCTGTAAGATTTGTGTAAAACAAATGCAGAATTATCTTCAATTTGCCGATAGACACAGCATTTTATCTGATAATTTGGTTCAAAGTCGCAAACGTGATTTGATCTTGAGTCGGACACCAAAAATGTCCAAAACGATCATAAGTCGGACAGTGAATTTTAACATTATACCAGTGAATATATGTGATATATAGACATAAAGAGGTGCTGTAATTACCCTTTTTTCATCATATAAGTTTGAAACTTTCATCCCTTATTTTTTTTATAAATATTTCTTATCTATTTTTTATTTTCTAATCAGTCTTTTAAGTTTCCTTTCAGGTCACCATTGGTATTCTTCTTTAATTTTTAATCAGGATGTATGGCAGCGCACATTTTAGTAGAAAAACGTGTGTAGCCCAATGAATAAATTTTAAATATATATATACAACAAGATTTCTCATATTTTATTGGTGCCATCCTGTTGATTGTACAGTTACATAATGTACTTTGTAAAGCAAAGAAGTGATATCGAGTACGCAATACACGAATATTTTTACTTGTCCATCAAATAGACAATTTTCTCTGACATATCAATGGTATATATATCAAAACTCATTCTCTGAATCATTTATCTAAAATATCGGCAACACAAGCTACAATGTAGACACAGAAACTTTAATTTGGGATGGCCATGACTCATGATTAGCGCGGGAAAAGGATGTTGTCCATCCAGCCATCCTGGAATTTGGACACAGCACTTTTGGTTGTATAGTTTTCAATTCTTTTTAAAGTAATTGGAGCAGGTTCTGCATGTGTTTATTAGGAACACCGGAGTTGCTATTGGCAATCGTCAATTCCTGAAAATGTTTGTGCTTTGCAAAGGACAAAGTCTCCTAGCATCAAAAAATGTACAGTGTATTTCAGAATGGGTTTAGAGCGACAGGTATTTCTCCTTATTCAACTTATGCAACCACGATAAAACACAAACTCAGATTAGGCAAATACATGTAGTTGTTTAATGATAAGGCCAGTGTGCTCGCCACGTCTGACCACGTAACATCGATACATAGCGCGTTTGAACTGCAGATCCCTTTCGTGGTTTATTACGTCATGTTCTAAACTTTTACTAACATCGATAATTTTTCCCTGGAATCTTAGAAATAACTGAATATACTTTCAAGAAACATGTTATGTTAAAACATATAACAACCCAATTTCAAGCATTGTATGAAACAAAACCAATATACATTCCCCTATTAAAATTGACCGCAGTTTCTATCGTTTTTCAGTCCATGAAATATCTACAACTATTTCGTCAGGCTCATTTGTTATACAAGCTATATTTATTGATTTCCCAGAGATACACTGTATGTAAGGTGGAAACATTTTAAAGTGAAGTATATAGCCACATCTCGTGCCCGCAAACGCACGTGTATCTATTCAATGTCGGAGCAAATGTAATGTTGTAGCATACACAATACAAAATGCATTTTTAGTCATGTGCAGTTTGCTTGACAACTGGCGATATGTCAATTACCGAAAGTAATATGAACAACAAATTTCTTATTTAATGATAAATGACTAATATTTTTGATTCAGAATTGTATAAAATGTTAACTTAATCCGATTGTCCGACGTAATATCAAAGCAATCTGGACTGTCCGACTCATAGTCAAATGCGTCCGACTCTCGATCGAATTGCAGGTTAGGTACTTTATTTGCTCTGTATTGTATTGTAAGGTAAAAAACGAGAGTATCGAAATGGAAATATGATGCAGAAAGTGTGCTCTCTCGGACGGTACCCATTAGATTAATAGTGGTCTTCATATCTCGACGTACTGCTGTTCTGAACACAAAGGGTGTCCGACTTACGATCACTTTACCCTACTACTTTGAATTTTTTCTGGACAAATTGTAAAACTATATGTAGGAATCTCAGAGTTTTCATAGAACTGGTGTGAGAATAATGTAGCAATATAATTTATATGGTTTTCTATGTAAGTCATACTCAGTAACCAAGTGTCAAAAATCTATTATCCCCTGGGTTACAGAGGATGTATCTTATATGGTGTGTAAGCCATACTCGGTAATCCAGTGTGACAACATGGTGTATATAAGACCTGGGTTACAGAGGGTGTATCTTGTGTGAGCCTTACTCGGTAATCCAGTGTGACAACATGGTGTAGCCTTACTCGGTAATCCAGTGTGACAACATGGTGTATATAAGACCTGGGTTACAGAGGATGTATCTTGTGTGAGCCTTACTCGGTAATCCAGTGTGACAACATGGTGTATATAAGACCTGGGTTACAGAGGATGTATCTTGTGTGAGCCTTACTCGGTAATCCAGTGTGACAACATGGTGTATATAAGACCTGGGTTACAGAGGATGTATCTTGTGTGAGCCTTACTCGGTAATCCATTGTGACAACATGGTGTATATAAGACCTGGGTTACAGAGGATGTATCTTGTGTGAGCCTTACTCGGTAATCCAGTGTGACAACATGGTGTATATAAGACCTGGGTTACAGAGGATGTATCTTGTGTGAGCCTTACTCTCGGTAATCCAGTGTGACAACATGGTGTATATAAGACCTGGGTTACAGAGGATGTATCTTGTGTGAGCCTTACTCGGTAATCCAGTGTGACAACATGGTGTATATAAGACCTGGGTTACAGAGGATGTATCTTGTGTAAGCCTTACTCAGTAATCCAGTGTGACAACATGGTGTATATAAGACCTGGGTTACAGAGGATGTATCTTGTGTGAGCCTTACTCGGTAATCCAGTGTGACAACATGGTGTATAGAAGACCTGGGTTACAGAGGATGTATCTTGTGTGAGCCTTACTCAGTAATCCAGTGTGACAACATGGTGTATATAAGACCTGGGTTACAGAGGATGTATCTTGTGTAAGCCTTACTCGGTAATCCAGTGTGACAACATGGTGTATATAAGACCTGGGTTACAGAGGATGTATCTTGTGTAAGCCTTACTCGGTAATCCAGTGTGACAACATGGTGTATATAAGACCTGGGTTACAGAGGATGTATCTTGTGTGAGCCTTACTCGGTAATCCAGTGTGACAACATGGTGTATATAAGACCTGGGTTACAGAGGATGTATCTTGTGTGAGCCTTACTCGGTAATCCAGTGTGACAACATGGTGTATATAAGACCTGGGTTACAGAGGATGTATCTTGTGTGAGCCTTACTCGGTAATCCAGTGTGACAACATGGTGTATATAAGACCTGGGTTACAGAGGATGTATCTTGTGTAAGCCTTACTCAGTAATCCAGTGTGACAACATGGTGTATATAAGACCTGGGTTACAGAGGATGTATCTTGTGTAAGCCTTACTCGGTAATCCAGTGTGACAACATGGTGTATATAAGACCTGGGTTACAGAGGATGTATCTTGTGTAAGCCTTACTCAGTAATCCATTGTGACAACATGGTGTATATAAGACCTGGGTTACAGAGGATGTATCTTGTGTGAGCCTTACTCAGTAATCCATTGTGACAACATGGTGTATATAAGACCTGGGTTACAGAGGATGTATCTTGTGTGAGCCTTACTCAGTAATCCAGTGTGACAACATGGTGTATATAAGACCTGGGTTACAGAGGATGTATCTTGTGTGAGCCTTACTCGGTAATCCAGTGTGACAACATGGTGTATATAAGACCTGGGTTACAGAGGATGTATCTTGTGTGAGCCTTACTCGGTAATCCAGTGTGACAACATGGTGTGTATAAGACCTGGGTTACAGAGGATGTATCTTGTGTAAGCCTTACTCGGTAATCCAGTGTGACAACATGGTGTATATAAGACCTGGGTTACAGAGGATGTATCTTGTGTGAGCCTTACTCGGTAATCCAGTGTGACAACATGGTGTATATAAGACCTGGGTTACAGAGGATGTATCTTGTGTGAGCCTTACTCAGTAATCCATTGTGACAACATGGTGTATATAAGACCTGGGTTACAGAGGATGTATCTTGTGTGAGCCTTACTCGGTAATCCAGTGTGACAACATGGTGTATATAAGACCTGGGTTACAGAGGATGTATCTTGTGTAAGCCTTACTCGGTAATCCAGTGTGACAACATGGTGTATATAAGACCTGGGTTACAGAGGATGTATCTTGTGTGAGCCTTACTCGGTAATCCAGTGTGACAACATGGTGTATATAAGACCTGGGTTACAGAGGATGTATCTTGTGTGAGCCTTACTCAGTAATCCATTGTGACAACATGGTGTATATAAGACCTGGGTTACAGAGGATGTATCTTGTGTGAGTCTTACTCAGTAATCCATTGTGACAACATGGTGTATATAAGACCTGGGTTACAGAGGATGTATCTTGTGTAAGCCATACTCGGTAATCCAGTGTGACAACATGGTGTATATAAGACCTGGGTTACAGAGGATGTATCTTGTGTAAGCCTTACTCGGTAATCCAGTGTGACAACATGGTGTATATAAGACCTGGGTTACAGAGGATGTATCTTGTGTGAGCCTTACTCAGTAATCCATTGTGACAACATGGTGTATATAAGACCTGGGTTACAGAGGATGTATCTTGTGTGAGCCTTACTCGGTAATCCATTGTGACAACATGGTGTATATAAGACCTTGGTTACAGAGGATGTATCTTGTGTGAGCCTTACTCGGTAATCCAGTGTGACAACATGGTGTATATAAGACCTGGGTTACAGAGGATGTATCTTGTGTAAGCCTTACTCGGTAATCCATTGTGACAACATGGTGTATATAAGACCTGGGTTACAGAGGATGTATCTTGTGTGAGCCTTACTCAGTAATCCATTGTGACAACATGGTGTATATAAGACCTGGGTTACAGAGGATGTATCTTGTGTGAGCCTTACTCAGTAATCCATTGTGACAACATGGTGTATATAAGACCTGGGTTACAGAGGATGTATCTTGTGTGAGCCTTACTCAGTAATCCATTGTGACAACATGGTGTATATAAGACCTGGGTTACAGAGGATGTATCTTGTGTGAGCCTTACTCAGTAATCCATTGTGACAACATGGTGTATATAAGACCTGGGTTACAGAGGATGTATCTTGTGTGAGCCTTACTCGGTAATCCAGTGTGACAACATGGTGTATATAAGACCTGGGTTACAGAGGATGTATCTTGTGTGAGCCTTACTCGGTAATCCAGTGTGACAACATGGTGTATATAAGACCTGGGTTACAGAGGATGTATCTTGTGTAAGCCTTACTCGGTAATCCAGTGTGACAACATGGTGTATATAAGACCTGGGTTACAGAGGATGTATCTTGTGTAAGCCTTACTCGGTAATCCAGTGTGACAACATGGTGTATATAAGACCTGGGTTACAGAGGATGTATCAAGCCTTACTCAGTAATCCAGTGTGACAACATGGTGTATATAAGACCTGGGTTACAGAGGATGTATCTTGTGTAAGCCTTACTCGGTAATCCAGTGTGACAACATGGTGTATATAAGACCTGGGTTACAGAGGATGTATCCTTTGTGAGCCTTACTCAGTAATCCAGTGTGACAACATGGTGTATATAAGACCTGGGTTACAGAGGATGTATCTTGTGTAAGCCTTACTCGGTAATCCAGTGTGACAACATGGTGTATATAAGACCTGGGTTACAGAGGATGTATCTTGTGTGAGCCTTACTCGGTAATCCAGTGTGACAACATGGTGTATATAAGACCTGGGTTACAGAGAGTATATGTTAAGAGTGATGTTTCACACCTCATCTTAAGCACTAGGCAACATTTACCAGTTATATACTAGATAACCTATATATACCTGTGTCTTTCAATTCGCAATTTGTTCTGGCATATCATTCAACAATGTTTTATTGTTGTTTTTTACCTGTCGTTTGTTTTTCTCATAACGTTTTTTGATCTACAATTAATTAATGTTTATCTTTATATCATATATTGCACAATTGCCAATAGCAGCATTTTTAAAATAACTAAAGGGGACAATTTAAAAAAAAATAATCAAAGTTAAAAAAATATTTATTCTGCAAGTGGGTTGAAAGTTGTAGGGTTAATTTGGTTGTCCAATAATAAAACAAAAAATCAAAACAAGAACAAAAACATTTATTATTTTGTATTTTTAGCAAGAATGAGAAATAAGAAACACATTTATAATTAGACGGATGTTTTGTATAGAATAGGAATGTTTTTGCAGATATTACATATCTTTGAGTGGTTTTTACTATTGTATGTGATGACAGACTCATGTTTTCCACATGTTATTGAAAATAAATCTTACACAGTGTAAATATCAGGTTGTCATTCTTATTTTATCAGAAATGTTTTGATGTCAGGTCGTCCCTGATACAGTGAGAGTGACAACCCTGCAACTTCGAAGCTGCAAAGTTAACTGTACAGGGATCTGAGAATTAGTTACAGTTTATATAATTATGGATCCACCAAAGTGCCCAGACCATTTTTAGGTCATATGACCCAAAGGGTCACGATGGCCTTTAGTCATCATGCACCATCCGCTGTGCGTAAACTTTTCATTCAAACGACTTCTTCTCAATAAGCATAAGGCCGAAAGTACTCATATTTGGCCTGTAGCATGCTGGGATGAAGGGCTAACAAAGATGTGAAACTGAATAACCTTGACCTACTTTAAAGGTCACGGGTCAAATAGGCTAAAATCTTTGAACGACTTCTTCTGAATAACCATAAGGCCCAGAGTACTCATATTTGACCTGGAGTATGCTGGGATGAAAGGCTACCAAAGTTGTGAAAATTAATTACCTTGACCTACTTTTAGGTCACAGGGGTCAAATAGGCTAAAATCTATGCACGACTTCTTTTAACTAACCAAAAGGTCCAGAGTACTCATATTTGGTCTGTGGCCTAATGGGATGAAGGGTTAACAAAGATGTGAAAATGACCTTCTTTAAAGGTCACAGGGATCAATTAGACTTAAATCTTTTAACTACTTCTAACTAGCCAAAAGGCCCAGTGTATTCATTTTTTGCCAGTAGCATGATGAGATAAAGGGCTACCAAATTTGTGAAAATGAATGACCTTGATTTACTTTTAAGGTCACAGGGGTCAAATATTCTAAAATCTTCAATTTTGAACTTCTTCTCGAGTCCTACCAGTGCGATTTTGCTGGAACTTGCCTAAAACTATACTGACATGGTCCAAACAAAGTGTTGTTATTCGTCAGGTCGATGCGAAACCCAAGATGGCCGCCACAGCAGCCATTTTGAAAGCACGTTTTGAACTTCTTCTAAAGTTTTACCAATGTGATTTGGCTCAAACTTGCATGAAATGATCCTTATATGGTCCCGACCAAGTGTTTTTATTTTTTTGAGTAGATCCGGATTCCAAGATGACTGCCACAGCTGCCATCTTGAAAACGTTTATTAAACTTCTCTTACAGTTTTACCTGTTTGATTTGACTCAAACTTGACTAAAATGATCTTGAAAAAGTGTTATTTTTCGGGTCGATCCGAAATTCAAGATGGCTGCTATCTTTCAAGTTCTACCAGTGCGATTTAGCTGAAACTTGCGTGAAATGAGCCTGACATGGTCCTGAGTAGCCCGAAATACTCTGGCCCGTGGACATCAGACTTGGACATTATGTCAGATAGATGTCTGGTTTAGGGCCAGAGCGCAGTTGTACTCGAAAACATGGAATAAGCCGACACCGTTTGGTATCGGGCCAGGTCATCTCCGATTCAGCCTGACCACCGAGAAGCACTACTAACCTTAGTCTATTCAACAAATGAATATTATATCTACCCAAATATAGCAATCCGTCGAGATTAAAGGTGATTTTCATACTACTAGAAAATGGCGATGACGACGAGGGAAATTTAAAGTTGCGGAAAAGAAACTACGGTGTTGATACAATAGAACGTGCATGCGTGATGAAATGGATGGCTATGAGTAGATAAATTATTCATTTGTTGAAAAGACCAAGGTAAGTGGCGATTCTCGATGGTAATATTTTGTAAGTAGTCTGAATCGGAGATGACCTGGCCCGATACCAAACGGTGTCGGCTTATTCCATATGTTTTCGAGTACTACTGCGCTCTGGCCCTGAACCAGACATCTATCTGTCATAATTAAATGTCTAAGTCTGGTGTCAGGGCCAGAGTATCTCTGGCTAGATCCTGAGGAAGTATTGTTATTTTACGGGTTGATCGGAAATCCAAGATGGCCACCACAGATGCTATCTTGAAATCACATTTTGAACTTCTCAAGTTCTACCGGTTTAATTTGGCTGAAACTTGCCTGGAATGACCCTGATATGATCTTGACAGAGAGTTATTACATCTATGGTTGATCCCAAATCGAAGATGGCTTCTCTGACACCATATCTAATTAATTTCCTATAGGGCTATTGCCAAGGCCGTAGTCCGATGACTGTTAAGGCCCTTGGGCCTCTTGTTAGATGTTTTAGAGGGTCTAGATAAAAAAAAATTGGTAAAAATGCTATTCCACAAAACTTAATTCTACCCAACCTAACTTTAGCGACTAAGAAATCACATTTCTGGCAAGTCTTTACAAAATTGATTACTACCGTTGGAAAAAGCGATAATTTTACTTTCAAAATCATCCTACACAACTAACGTTACACAAGGTGCCATCATGCGAAGACGTTAGCTAACTGAACCCCATTTCAAAGAATCAGGCTGTGGAAATTCTTCATGGCATTTATCGACCTCCGCTTAGGTTCATCCACAGGCGTCTGCTTCTGGTTTGATAAAAATATAATAACCTAACAGTTACACATAGTAGGGGTAGGATATTTTATTTTTCCAAAACCAGATGCAGACGCCTGCGGTTTATCCCTGCAATACATGTAATTATGATTTAATAATCATTTTCTTGAAAACTTTATCAGACCGTGGGGGGCATTAATTACTGGTACATTTTTTCACTGAACACCACTGCACTACTTTTTAATTCCGCGTATGAATATTTTACGACATTGAAATGGAAATTAATCTTGAATAGGAATTGAAATCTTTACAAACAATTAGACATTATTTGTTTTGAATCAATCTTTGTTAAGAATGCATTTTTTTCTTTGTTTTTTTCCTAACTCTTAAAGTCCACATCCATCCAAATGCGACAAACACAAGACCTATTTCTGGTAATTGATACACGTGAATGGCTGACTGTCAGTGCACCTGTTAACTACATGCCTTTGATCGTCTGTTGAAGTGTTTACACATGATCAACTGAAAGTTAAGGAGATGTTTGGTTTACTAAACTTGCTATCTTACCAGATGTTTATACGATATCTTAAAAATAGGAAAGATTTATGATGTAATTTCAAACGCTAGTTTCCTAATATTTTGAAGGACACCGGGAAATTGTTTCACTCTTCTTCATCAACAAACACAATGTCTTCCACATTGAATAAGCTATTTACAAGGTATTTATTTTTGACAAACACTCTCACAACAGGAAGTCTGTTAGCTATAGGCGATTGCATTACACAGACTATGGAGACAGCTTATGAGACGCGGAAAGGCGGAGAGCTTGCAAACAAGAAGCACAACCACAACTGGGGGAGGACCGGTATGATTCGTTACTAGGCCTAAATCTTAAATTGTGCTCGGGGACTGGTATGATTCTTTATTAGGCCTAAATCTTAAATTGTGTCCAGGGACTGGTATGATTCGTTATTACGCCTAAATCTTAAATTGTGCTCGGGGACTGGTATGATTCGTTACTAGGCCTAAATCTTAAATTGTGCTCGGGGACTGGTATGATTCGTTACTAGGCCTAAATCTTCAATTGTGTCCAGGGACTGGTATGATTCGTTATTTGGCCTAAATCTTAAATTGTGCCCGGGGACTGGTATGATTCGTTACTAGGCCTAAATCTTGTACACCAGGACTTGTCTAACATATGATCATATTAAAGCAAACCTGGATACTTCGCTATTACTAATTAACTAATTATTATCATATGCAACACTTTTCAAACTAGGAATTAACAAACGTTGCATTATTCAATTACTGAATAAATAAAAGTTATACAATGTATATAAAATTTAAATATATTCAGTTATTCTAAATTTGGATTGCACTGGTACATGTATATTATTTGAACCTTGGTAATGTTGACCTGTATTAAATTGATTTTGTTCCCCCTGATTGATTCCACAGGAAGAATGTTCTCCATCGGTGTCATGCTTGGCCCATTTAACCATCTGTGGTACACCAAGTTAATTGAGAAGATTGTGACAACTGGCGGGGCACAAGGAGCAGTGAAGCGTATCCTAGCTGATCAGGCTGTTGCTGGGCCGTTCTTTTGTTTCTCTTTCTTCTTTGGTGAGTTTAGGAATAGCGAACTATCATTTCAACTGTTGTAATTACCATAGTAAAATATTGTCTCAAAGGAATTAGAAAAAGGGTTACATAAAGCATTGGTTAAAGTTTTAACATAAGGCAATACATGTTTATATTACATAGATGTACTAAGTACATGTACTGAATGCTTTCATTGTATTTATTACCCGTATCAGGACTTTTAGTGTTTTGGAATTCCTACTAGATTTTGAGTTTACATTAATCTGCAACTATCTAACTAACTTTCTATCGATAACCTGGAAGGAAATGCATGAGTTGGGAGGGAGTAACTGAAGAAAACCTGTGTTCTGTGCCAGGATGTAGAGGCTGATATATGAACCTGACCTGATGCAAGCTTTCCTTATATATATAGACCACAGAAACATGATTCCACAGTGTCGTATATATAATGATTCATCTAATACATATAAATGTTAATCTACATGTTTTTTATGGTTTGTTTATAAAGGCATGGGACTAATGGAGAATCGAGGTGTGGAAGGTGCTCTGCAGGAGGTCAAGGACAAATTCCTCACCGTATATATAGTAAGTCAATTAAGGTCAAGGACAAATTCCTCACCGTTTATGTAGTAAGTCAAGGTCACAGGTGAATAGACTCAGCTGTATACAATGTACATACAATTGAATCTTCTTAACCTTAATTAGCATACAGCTTGCAAACCTTGTGAATTTTTTGAAGAACTGGGCTTCATATGGTATAGATCTAGAGTATTGTCGCGGTGTTTGAATTCACTGTGTACATAAAATGTATTATATTAGGTCTTAAAACTACATGCGCTGTGTATTGTCTGAATTTACATGTCCCTGTGTCATGTATTGTCCTGTACATGTAAATCTGTCTGTATGTAATTAGTTGTTATGATGACGTATAAGAGGTGAGTGAATGGATTGGTTGAGTGTGTCACATTGACCCTGCATGACCCTGTTCTTGCACGTGCACGCCCACCCTGGTGGAAGCGTGTCCACACATTACATGGAAAATAGGCACTGGACATGTAACACCTATAGCTGGAAGCCTGTGTGCTTTACCGCCACAGTGCTGAAAGGTATATATATCTAGAAATAAAGTAATCAACTTATTCATCATATGCAATATAATTAATATACTTAATAGTTTTCTGTTATAACTTCTTTAAATAAATTGTCCATAAACCTTTATAATTTGTATATGTATAACAAATGATCGCATGTGGTCCGTTAGGTTCAGGTAATGTATAGGGTAAAGTGATTGTAAACTAAATGTAATAACCATGAAATTAGAATAGAATTTACTATAGATATATGATAAATAAATACCTGTATATTATATTTATTTCTTTACAGTATAAATATATCATTATAGCTGGTACATTTATGTGTCCCTATGTATTGTCAGGTATTGTTCTTTTTATTTCAGATTATCTGTCTCCGTTTTTGTGTATAAATAAACTATCAACTGTTTATAGTTTTCGTAGTAGTTTTTATACCAAGAGAACAAAACCCATATTAATCACTCTCATGAAAGTATGATAAATGTTGGCATATTTCGCTCACATTTAGAAATTACCACTTTAAAAGATTGTGTCAAATTCACAGGTAAAGCAGAATATAATGATGTGAGTTTGAATTGTGAAATTAAGTTGCTGTGAAAATGCCATCAGGTCAACAGGCATAAATGTAATTACAAAATGAAGTTGCTTTGAAGATAAGTTGTATTGCCATTTTCACCAGGTTCATATATATATACACACTATAATTTACAGATTGACTGGTTTGTATGGCCACCTGCCCAATTCATCAACTTCTATTACCTTCCCAAGAAATTTCGGGTTGTATATGTGTCTAGTCTGACTCTGGTGTGGAATACATTTCTGTCCTGGTACAAACACAGGGTGAGTTTTCCAAGAGTTCTCTACAGTAGATATAGTGTTATTTTTAGCTCACCTGATCCAAAGGACCAAGGTGAGCTTATGCCATACCATGGCGTCCGGCGTCCGTCCGTCAACAATCGACTGCTTCTCCATAACCACTGGTAGGAATTCAACAAAATTTGACTGGTAGCATCCTTCTGCGTTACTGACTGAAGATTGTACAAATAATGGGTCTGACCCCTAAGGGGCCTGAGGGGCAGGGCCAAAAGGGGTCAATTTGGCTATTTCCATATAAACGACTTCTTCTCTGAAACTAAGCATGGGATAACACTCATAATGCAGTGGTAGCATCCTTATAGGGTGGGGATTCAAAATTGTACAAATGATGGGGCTGACCCCCCGGGGGCCTGAGGGGCGGTGTCAAAAGGGGTCAATTTGGCTATTTCTATATGAACGACTTCTTCTCTTAACTGACCATAGGAGAACACTCATAATGCAGTGGTAGCATCCTTATAGGGTGGGGATTCAAAATTGTACAAATGATGGGGCTGACCCCCCAGGGGCCTGTGGGGCGGGGTCAAAAGGGGTCAATTTGGCTGTTTCTATATGAACAACTTCTTCTCAGAAACTGAGCATTGGAAAGCACTCATAATGCAATGGTAGCATCCTTATAGGGTGGGGATTCAAAATTGTAATAAAGGTAGGGCTGACCACCTGGGGCCTTGCTCTCTGAAACTATGATTGGATAGCATATTTGCATGGTATCTATAGCATCATTATATGGTTGGGACCCAAAATTAAACAAAAAGTGGAGTCAATTTGTGTTGTGATTTTTGAATTACTATTTACTAAATTGCAGAATTACTCAAAAAAAATAAAAACCGGATGAGCGATACAGGCCCTCTGGGCCTCTTGTTTATGGAAGTCACCATGGGTTTCATGTCAGACACAGCCAATGAAAAGTTGTATTACACAGTTGACATATATCAAAAATATTACAAGAGTGAAGTCACTGAATATCTATGTATGTACAAAGCAGTACTGTAAGGAATATGTGTATAATTTTAGAATGTTGTGGTGAGTAATAGGTCTTGTTAAGATCTGTGTATAATTTTAGAATGTTGTGGCGAGTAATAGGTCTTGTTAAGATCTCTGTATAATTTTAGAATGTTGTGGCGAGTAATAGGTTTTGTTAAGATCTGTGTATAATTTTAGAATGTTGTGGCGAGTAATAGCTCTTGTTAAGATCTGTGTATAATTTTAGAATGTTGTGGCGAGTAATAGCTCTTGTTAAGATCTCTGTATAATTTTAGAATGTTGTGGTGAGTAATAGGTTTTGTTAAGATCTGTGTATAATTTTAGAATGTTGTGGCGAGTAATAGCTCTTGTTAAGATCTGTGTATAATTTTAGAATGTTGTGGTGAGTAATAGGTTTTGTTAAGATCTGTGTATAATTTTAGAATGTTGTGGCGAGTAATAGCTCTTGTTAAGATCTGTGTATAATTGTAGAATGTTGTGGTGAGTAATAGGTCTTGTTAAGATCTGTGTATAATTTTAGAATGTTGTGGTGAGTAATAGGTTTTGTTAAGATCTGTGTATAATTTTAGAATGTTGTGGTGAGTAATAGGTTTTGTTAAGATCTCTGTATAATTTTAGAATGTTGTGGTGAGTAATAGGTTTTGTTAAGATCTGTGTATAATTTTAGAATGTTGTGGCGAGTAATAGCTCTTGTTAAGATCTGTGTATAATTGTAGAATGTTGTGGTGAGTAATAGGTCTTGTTAAGATCTCTGTATAATTTTAGAATGTTGTGGCGAGTAATAGCTCTTGTTAAGATCTGTGTATATTTTTTAGAATGTTGTGGCGAGTAATAGCTCTTGTTAAGATCTGTGTATAATTTTAGAATGTTGTGGTGAGTAATAGCTCTTGTTAAGATCTGTGTATAATTTTAGAATGTTGTGGTGAGTAATAGCTCTTGTTAAGATCTGTGTATAATTTTAGAATGTTGTGGTGAGTAATAGGTTTTGTTAAGATCTCTGTATAATTTTAGAATGTTGTGGTGAGTAATAGGTTTTGTTAAGATCTCTGTATAATTTTAGAATGTTGTGGTGAGTAATAGCTCTTGTTAAGATCTCTGTATAATTTTAGAATGTTGTGGTGAGTAATAGGTTTTGTTAAGATCTGTGTATAATTTTAGAATGTTGTGGTGAGTATTCAAGTTTGAATATTTCACACACGTGTCACCACCATAGGCGTTTCAGGCATATCACAGTAAAACTGACTGATGTAATTTCCATTAGAAGTTGTTTTATCTGATATATATACAAATTTTAATGTTCTCTTAGAATGAATTGTCCCTTTAAGATCTGTGTATAATTTTAGAATGTTGTGGTGAGTAATAGGTTTTGTTAAGATCTCTGTATAATTTTAGAATGTTGTGGCGAGTAATAGCTCTTGTTAAGATCTCTGTATAATTTTAGAATGTTGTGGTGAGTAATAGCTCTTGTTAAGATCTCTGTATAATTTTAGAATGTTGTGGTGAGTAATAGCTCTTGTTAAGATCTCTGTATAATTTTAGAATGTTGTGGTGAGTAATAGGTTTTGTTAAGATCTCTGTATAATTTTAGAATGTTGTGGCGAGTAATAGCTCTTGTTAAGATCTGTGTATAATTTTAGAATGTTGTGGTGAGTAATAGGTTTTGTTAAGATCTGTGTATAATTTTAGAATGTTGTGGTGAGTAATAGGTTTTGTTAAGATCTGTGTATAATTTTAGAATGTTGTGGTGAGTAATAGGTTTTGTTAAGATCTGTGTATAATTTTAGAATGTTGTGGTGAGTAATAGGTTTTGTTAAGATCTCTGTATAATTTAAGAGTGTTGTGGTGAGTAATAGCTCTTGTTAAGATCTGTGTATAATTGTAGAATGTTGTGGTGAGTAATAGGTCTTGTTAAGATCTGTGTATAAATTTTAGAATGTTGTGGTGAGTAATAGGTTTTGTTAAGATCTGTGTATAATTTTAGAATGTTGTGGTGAGTAATAGCTCTTGTTAAGATCTGTGTATAATTTTATAATGTTAGAATGTGTGGTGAGTAATAGCTCTTGTTAAGATCTCTGTATATTTTAGAATGTTTTAGAATGTTGTGGTGAGTAATAGGTTTTGTTAAGATCTCTGTATAATTTTAGAATGTTGTGGTGAGTAATAGCTTTTGTTAAGATCTGTGTATAATTTTAGAATGTTGTGGTGAGTAATAGCTCTTGTTAAGATCTCTGTATAATTTTAGAATGTTGTGGTGAGTAATAGGTTTTGTTAAGATCTGTGTATAATTTTAGAATGTTGTGGTGAGTATTCAAGTTTGAATATTTCACACACGTGTCACCACCATAGGCGTTTCAGGCATATCACAGTAAAACTGACTGATGTAATTTCCATTAGAAGTTGTTTTATCTGATATATATACAAATTTTAATGTTCTCTTAGAATGAATTGTCCCTTTAAGATCTGTGTATAATTTTAGAATGTTGTGGTGAGTAATAGGTTTTGTTAAGATCTCTGTATAATTTTAGAATGTTGTTGTGGCGAGTAATAGCTCTTGTTAAGATCTGTGTATAATTTTAGAATGTTGTGGTGAGTAATAGGTTTTGTTAAGATCTCTGTATAATTTTAGAATGTTGTGGTGAGTAATAGCTCTTGTTAAGATCTGTGTATAATTTTAGAATGTTGTGGTGAGTAATAGGTTTTGTTAAGATCTGTGTATAATTTTAGAATGTTGTGGTGAGTAATAGCTCTTGTTAAGATCTCTGTATAATTTTAGAATGTTGTGGTGAGTAATAGCTCTTGTTAAGATCTCTGTATAATTTTAGAATGTTGTGGTGAGTAATAGCTCTTGTTAAGATCTCTGTATAATTTTAGAATGTTGTGGTGAGTAATAGGTTTTGTTAAGATCTCTGTATAATTTTAGAATGTTGTGGTGAGTAATAGGTTTTGTTAAGATCTGTGTATAATTTTAGAATGTTGTGGTGAGTAATAGGTTTTGTTAAGATCTCTGTATAATTTTAGAATGTTGTGGTGAGTAATAGGTTTTGTTAAGATCTGTGTATAATTTTAGAATGTTGTGGCGAGTAATAGCTCTTGTTAAGATCTGTGTATAATTTTAGAATGTTGTGGTGAGTAATAGGTCTTGTTAAGATCTCTGTATAATTTTAGAATGTTGTGGCGAGTAATAGCTCTTGTTAAGATCTGTGTATAATTTTAGAATGTTGTGGTGAGTAATAGGTTTTGTTAAGATCTGTGTATAATTTTAGAATGTTGTGGTGAGTAATAGGTTTTGTTAAGATCTGTGTATAAATTTTAGAATGTTGTGGTGAGTAATAGGTTTTGTTAAGATCTGTGTATAATTTTAGAATGTTGTGGTGAGTAATAGCTCTTGTTAAGATCTCTGTATAATTTTAGAATGTTGTGGTGAGTAATAGGTTTTGTTAAGATCTGTGTATAATTTTAGAATGTTGTGGTGAGTATTCAAGTTTGAATATTTCACACACGTGTCACCACCATAGGCGTTTCAGGCATATCACAGTAAAACTGACTGATGTAATTTCCATTAGAAGTTGTTTTATCTGATATATATACAAATTTTAATGTTCTCTTAGAATGAATTGTCCCTTTAAGATCTGTGTATAATTTTAGAATGTTGTGGTGAGTAATAGGTTTTGTTAAGATCTCTGTATAATTTTAGAATGTTGTGGCGATTAATAGCTCTTGTTAAGATCTCTGTATAATTTTAGAATGTTGTGGTGAGTAATAGCTCTTGTTAAGATCTCTGTATAATTTTTAGAATGTTGTGGTGAGTAATAGCTCTTGTTAAGATCTCTGTATAATTTTAGAATGTTGTGGTGAGTAATAGGTTTTGTTAAGATCTGTGTATAATTTTAGAATGTTGTGGTGAGTATTCAAGTTTGAATATTTCACACACGTGTCACCACCATAGGCGTTTCAGGCATATCACAGTAAAACTGACTGATGTAATTTCCATTAGAAGTTGTTTTATCTGATATATATACAAATTTTAATGTTCTCTTAGAATGAATTGTCCCTTTAAGATCTGTGTATAATTTTAGAATGTTGTGGTGAGTAATAGGTTTTGTTAAGATCTCTGTATAATTTTAGAATGTTGTGGTGAGTAATAGCTCTTGTTAAGATCTCTGTATAATTTTAGAATGTTGTGGTGAGTAATAGCTCTTGTTAAGATCTCTGTATAATTTTAGAATGTTGTGGTGAGTAATAGCTCTTGTTAAGATCTCTGTATAATTTTAGAATGTTGTGGTGAGTAATAGGTTTTGTTAAGATCTCTGTATAATTTTAGAATGTTGTGGCGAGTAATAGGTTTTGTTAAGATCTTGTATAATTTTAGAATGTTGTGGTGAGTAATAGGTTTTGTTAAGATCTGTGTATAATTTTAGAATGTTGTGGTGAGTAATAGGTTTTGTTAAGATCTCTGTATAATTTAAGAGTGTTGTGGTGAGTAATAGCTCTTGTTAAGATCTGTGTATAATTGTAGAATGTTGTGGTGAGTAATAGGTCTTGTTAAGATCTGTGTATAATTTTAGAATGTTGTGGTGAGTAATAGGTCTTGTTAAGATCTGTGTATAAATTTTAGAATGTTGTGGTGAGTAATAGGTTTTGTTAAGATCTCTGTATAATTTTAGAATGTTGTGGTGAGTAATAGCTCTTGTTAAGATCTCTGTATAATTTTAGAATGTTGTGGTGAGTAATAGCTCTTGTTAAGATCTCTGTATAATTTTAGAATGTTGTGGTGAGTAATAGGTTTTGTTAAGATCTCTGTATAATTTTAGAATGTTGTGGCGAGTAATAGGTTTTGTTAAGATCTGTGTATAATTTTAGAATGTTGTGGTGAGTAATAGGTTTTGTTAAGATCTCTGTATAATTTTAGAATGTTGTGGTGAGTAATAGGTTTTGTTAAGATCTGTGTATAATTTTAGAATGTTGTGGTGAGTAATAGGTTTTGTTAAGATCTCTGTATAATTTTAGAGTGTTGTGGTGAGTAATAGCTCTTGTTAAGATCTCTGTATAATTTTAGAATGTTGTGGTGAGTAATAGCTCTTGTTAAGATCTCTGTATAATTTTAGAATGTTGTGGTGAGTAATAGGTTTTGTTAAGATCTGTGTATAATTTTAGAATGTTGTGGTGAGTAATAGGTTTTGTTAAGATCTGTGTATAATTTTAGAATGTTGTGGTGAGTAATAGGTCTTGTTAAGATCTGTGTATAATTTTAGAATGTTGTGGTGAGTAATAGGTTTTGTTAAGATCTGTGTATAATTTTAGAATGTTGTGGTGAGTAATAGGTTTTGTTAAGATCTGTGTATAATTTTAGAATGTTGTGGTGAGTAATAGGTTTTGTTAAGATCTCTGTATAATTTTAGAATGTTGTGGTGAGTAATAGGTTTTGTTAAGATCTCTGTATAATTTTAGAATGTTGTGGTGAGTAATAGGTTTTGTTAAGATCTCTGTATAATTTTAGAATGTTGTGGTGAGTAATAGCTCTTGTTAAGATCTCTGTATAATTTTAGAATGTTGTGGTGAGTAATAGGTTTTGTTAAGATCTCTGTATAATTTTAGAATGTTGTGGTGAGTAATAGGTTTTGTTAAGATCTGTGTATAATTTTAGAATGTTGTGGCGAGTAATAGCTCTTGTTAAGATCTGTGTATAATTTTAGAATGTTGTGGCGAGTAATAGCTCTTGTTAAGATCTGTGTATAATTTTAGAATGTTGTGGCGAGTAATAGGTTTTGTTAAGATCTGTGTATAGTTTTAGAATGTTGTGGTGAGTAATAGCTCTTGTTAAGATCTCTGTATAATTTTAGAATGTTGTGGTGAGTAATAGGTTTTGTTAAGATCTGTGTCAAGAACCCTCATGTATATGTAAATATTTCAGTTTTAAAGAGTTTTCAAAATTTCGGTGAATCCCACAGGAAACTCATGAGTGCAGGACTCATCTAGGCTAGTCCTATAAGTCACTGTTTAGATCTGTCGTTATAACTTGGATTTAGCTCACTATGGTTTGTTTGATGTTTGAATCCATTAAATAGAGAGCATCTGTTTTATCTTTGAAGGAGATTGCTCATGGACATGAAGAACACCAACATGAAAAGTGAACTGGACACAAGTAAGGATCAATGAATGGATATGTCAATGATATGTCAATGAATGGACATGTCAATGAATGGATATGTCAATGAATACGAAGAAAGCAAAAAAACATACCCAGGGAGCTGGACAAATATCTGGTATTAATTCAGAGATTTACGAAATGTAGGTGAGGCACAGTGTTTCCTTCTACATTGTATTACAATGTACTGTTTTTTAGATAGTGGCTGGAGATTTATTTTACTACCGTAATTTCCGGAGTATAAGCCGCAACTTTTTTCCCTTAAAATCAGGAGTGCGGCTTATACACCAGTGCCGCTTATCCGTGGACAAAAACCAAAATCTGACGATGTTTTTGCATTATTACATCGTGATTCACATGTAAAAATCGTAAGTTTTACTCACCAGTTTTGTTAAGTTATACATCGAACAAATCACTGTAAAAGTGTTTAAAAGATAAAATTTGCAATGAAAATATATTAAAGATGAAAATAATTACGTATCAGATGCATGTTCATTCGTGAAATTGTTTAATTCAAGTGTTTACAATCACAACACAATGGCGGTTTAGTATTGGAGCGTGGTTGTTTACAGTCACAACACAATGGCGGACTGATTTCGCTATCGATTTGCTGCAGGATTGTTACCAAGAAAAAAATAACTAAAACGTCAAAAATCATCAAATATCAAACAATAAGTTAAATATAGTATTTAAATATTATGTGTGTGCAAGAAATGTCCGCAGAAAGCAAGAAAACAATCTTCTGAATGGCTGCTAACTTGCACACATGTTACACTCAGTCAACATGTGTATTTTTTCTCGAAATCCTGTCGCTGTGATTTCAATGAAATAATCAGCAATCAAGTTTATTCGCGTGTTTTACATGTTATATAGAACGTTATAGCGATGTTATAAGCATCAAACAGTCAATAAAACATCATTTAATCGATCTCTGCAGCGGCAAACACCACGAGGTCATAATCCAGAAGTTTACAAAAATAAGGCTTCGGTGAATTGCATCATGGGATACCTAGTTTACAAACAGTGGAAGAACACTCTAAACGAAGTCGATTGATACAGTAACTCTTTACACAAAGATATATTTTATACACAAAATATATCAAAAAAGAAATACAATCCATTCCTTTGCATAACATTACTGAAGAAAGTATTTTACCGGCGTACTGAAATATGAGTGAGAGTAAGTATGAACTCGCATGTGTTTCACATATGTTGGTCAACAGGGGAATTTCCCGGAATCCTGTCGCTGTGATTTTAGTGAAATAATCAGCAATAAAGTTTATACACGTAAATCACATGTAATTTAGAACAGTATACCGAGTTTTAAACATCGCACAGTCATATTAAAATCATTTAATCAATCTCTGTAGTGGCAAACACCACGAAATAATATCCGGAAGTTTACAAAAATAAGGCTTCGGTGACTTGCATCATGGGATGGCAAGTTGACAGAGAACACTCTAAACGAAGTCAGTTTTAGGTTAATGGTGCAAGCCTTGATAATACAGTAACCCTTTACACATCAATATAATAAATACGCGAAATATATCAGAATAGAGATAAAATAAAATCCTATGCATACTGAAGAAAGTATTTTAACCGGCATGCTGAAATATGAGAGAGTAAGCGTGAACTTGTACGGCCGCCATGTTTGTTTACACACAAGTAGACTTACGTAGTCGTAATGGCAGAATAAACAACGAACAGAAACATGACGAAGTCCATTTTGCTAAAGATATTTACATCATAGTGAGTTTTATTTGTTACATATTTATAGTAGAAGTTTACAGACAGTTTTTGTGATTCTAAACAATCGATAAGCATTACCGTACTTCAATAGAGACCGATCATATACACAGATGGTTACATGGGTGCATGGGCCTAACTTTTGAGTGCCGCTTATATAACGGTGCGGCTTATACGTGTACAAAACCTGAAAAAAATAAAAAAAGGCCTGTGCGGCTTATAGACAGGTGCAGTTTATTGTCCGGAAAATACGGTATAAGGTGGAGTATACGAAAGATTTGCAAATGGTTGTTATCTAGATGCAAAGATTTTTGATTGGTGTCAAATAAAAAAGCAAGCAACATTCTCTTCTTTGTTGCATCTAAGACAAAAAAAAAGTGCTGGCTGTTCACGCCATGTTAGCTTAGTGGAACAGGTGATACATACAAGTAATTCTAAATATAACAACATAATAACTTAACTTACGCTTATTTTTTACCCAAAATCAGACTTTTGATAGTTGAAAGGGGAATCAAACAACTATTCTTTATTTTGGCGTGACCATGGATAGAAGTGATTTATTTTCCGTGGGTCTGTGGTCTGGTATATATAAACACCCCCATAAATATGTATAACTTGCTGTCTGCTGCCTTATCCTTGCCTGGTGTTATCAGTAAGAAGTCCTAAGCCTGGCCGATATGCTCAATCCTACTTACTTATCTATTCCTGAGATTCAGAAAATACTTAGTTTTATATCGGAGAATCTCTTGACGTCAACAATAGTTATTTATTCTGTATGTTGTGTTTTGTCGAGATCTTCCTTGTGTTTAGATATTTATTGTTGTTAACGTTTATAAAAAACGGAGATATTATAAGCAGTTATATATTTTATCATAATCTGGGATTTTGCACTTGAAGATTTATATCAGAATAGTCCCATATTTTATTCAGTAAGATATATACATACCAATAATAGGATGGGAGGGTTAAAAAGTTCTCCTCAGGAATATTAGTAACATTTGAAAGAACTTTACACATAAAATGAAAGCTGGAAAATATATCAACTTTCTTACAATTCTGATTATTAAGAAGTATTATTATAAGTATACATGTATATTAATTGCATTTTACATCTAGATTTTCTCCACATATAATTCACTTTGCTCCAGAAATAATTTCCCATTTTCTGCCAAATTTTCTTAAACTTGGGTGCTCTTTAATGTATTGAGATTAATTTTATCACTGTGTTATAATGTGTTTTTGTTGTTATTGATGCATCACATGCACAAAATGAATAAGTTCAGTTGCCCAAAATTCACTTTATATCATTTACTTAAACATACTGGTACATGTTTTTTGAAAATCCATCTCCAATTTGAATGTTATTGTGAGAATTCCACCTGTGGTTCAGGATGGAGATATATGTAGTTAATTACATATAAACATTGATTCTACTGTGTAGATTGAACTTTACAACACAGTCTTATTACTGCAGTTTACAGTGAGAAAAGATATTTATTTTTTTGTTTTGATGTTCTATAAAACTATCTAGTTACCTCCCCTCCCCTATACCTGTGTGTTCTGGATTACGTTTTCCATACTACAGTTTTTAGTCAGGATCCTTTTCAAATGTTTTCTTGCTCAAAAATTGTAGGGTTATTATTATCATTTTGAAGTTTTCTTGAGTGAGAAAATTGAGTTTAAATCTATTTTTAAGTGATCATATTTATGTTTTAATAAACTTTTTAACCTATCAGTGTTTTTATTTATATTTTACCAAACATTTTTGTTGTATTGTTGAATGAGTTTGAAGCTCTATGGAACAGTTGTGAGGTACAGACTGTAGGTCGGTGGTTTTTCTCTAGGAACTCTGGCTTTCCTCCACTAACTGTACTGTACTAACTGTACTAACTGTCACTAACTGTGACTGCATCAAGCAAACAAATCCAGCTGATCCTAATTGTTCAAATTACTGATGATAAATATATAGAGGAATCAGAAAGATATTATAGCGTAAAGGACATGACATTGTTATAATTGATTGGGATAGGATAGGGTGTTTTTTGGTATATGCTGTATAGGGTCCTATAAGGCCGTGTCAGATTTAGGAGATGGATAAAAGTCATAGTACCAATAGAACATGGTTCTTATGTGTATTGTGTGTCATGGATACACATTTGACTATGAACGTGACTACAGATCGTCCACACCAAAACTGACATCACCACTGGACATAGTCCCTATGGTGACCGTCTATATACTGGTATGTGGTACTGGGCCGGAGCCGTAGTATACTGGTATGTGGTACTGGGCCGGAGCCATAGTATACTGGTATGTGGTACTGGGCCGGAGCCATAGTATACTGGTATGTGGTATTGGGCCAGAGCCATAGTATACTGGTATGTGGTACTGGGCCGGAGCCGTAGTATACTGGTATGAGGTACTGGGCCGGAGCCGTAGTATACTGGTATGTGGTACTGGGCCGGAGCCGTAGTATACTGGTATGTGGTACTGGGCCGGAGCCGTAGTATACTGGTATGAGGTACTGGGCCGGAGCCGTAGTATACTGGTATGTGGTACTGGGCCGGAGCCGTAGTATACTGGTATGTGGTACTGGGCCGGAGCCGTAGTATACTGGTATGTGGTACTGGGCCGGAGCCGTAGTATACTGGTATGTGGTACTGGGCCGGAGCCGTAGTATACTGGTATGTGGTACTGGGCCGGAGCCGTAGTATACTGGTATGTGGTACTGGGCCGGAGCCGTAGTATACTGGTATGTGGTACTGGGCCGGAGCCGTAGTATACTGGTATGTGGTATTGGGCCAGAGCCATAGTATACTGGTATGTGGTACTGGGCCGTAGCCGTAGTATACTGGTATGAGGTACTGGGCCGGAGCCGTAGTATACTGGTATGTGGTACTGGGCCGGAGCCGTAGTATACTGGTATGTGGTACTGGGCCGGAGCCGTAGTATACTGGTATGAGGTACTGGGCCGGAGCCGTAGTATACTGGTATGTGGTACTGGGCCGGAGCCGTAGTATACTGGTATGTGGTACTGGGCCGGAGCCGTAGTATACTGGTATGTGGTACTGGGCCGGAGCGTAGTATACTGGTATGTGGTACTGGGCCGGAGCCGTAGTATACTGGTATGTGGTACTGGGCCGGAGCCGTAGTATACTGGTATGTGGTACTGGGCCGGAGCCGTAGTATACTGGTATGTGGTACTGGGCTGGAGCCGTAGTACACTGGTATGTGGTACTGGGCCGGAGCCGTAGTACACTGGTATGTGGTACTGGGCCGGAGCCGTAGTACACTGGTATGTGGTACTGGGCCGGAGCCGTAGTACACTGGTATGTGGTACTGGGCCGGAGCCGTAGTGTACACTGGTATATACACTGATGTGGTACTGGGCCGGAGCCGTAGTACACTGGTATGTGGTACTGGGCCGGAGCCGTAGTACACTGGTATGTGGTACTGGGCCGGAGCCGTAGTACACTGGTATGTGGTACTGGGCCGGAGCCGTAGTACACTGGTATGTGGTACTGGGCCGGAGCCGTAGTACACTGGTATGTGGTACTGGGCCGGAGCCGTAGTACACTGGTATGTGGTACTGGGCCGGAGCCGTAGTACACTGGTATGTGGTACTGGGCCGGAGCCGTAGTACACTGGTATGTGGTACTGGGCCGGAGCCGTAGTACACTGGTATGTGGTACTGGGCATGAGTCATACCTACCGTAAATGTTACCATGCAAACCAAGGACATGAAGCCTCCATATGTAAAATTATGCTTTAAGGACAATATTTCAGAATAAGTTTCAAAATGATGAAACATTGAGTAGATTGTGTGAGGTGAGGATCGGTGATGTTAGTGTAGTGATGATCACTGTTGTGTTATAGCAACGATGACCTCAGCGGTCAGTCAGTGATATAGTAGGTATAAATATTTATATATACCCAGGGGGGTAAGAAATATTTACAGAGTGACAACGTCCATTAACTACACAACATGTACTTGTGCTGCTTTTAAAAACACTTTTTTCATTGACCAATTTGACTCCATTCATTTTTGCCTATGTCTGAGCTATGTCACTATGTTATGGGTTTACAAAAAAAACAGTGTTAGTGCCATATGGCACATGAGAAGGAAAAGAAAAGAGGAAATTTTGTAGAAGCGTTTATTTTGTTATGGTTGTAGCAATAATCAGGATAGAAGAATTGTCCTATAGAAACACATTGTAAATTCTAAATAGGTCCTGACAGAGCGCCGCGTACCGCCCACCCTGACAAGATGACAGTAGATGGCAGGGAACCATTACTAAAAGTATATCAATTTTAGGAGTCAGAAGTCTATCTAAATTTCGTGTAAGAAATACACACAAAGAACATGTCCGACTTGGTTTTATTTCAACAGACTATAATTCACAATGATAAATTGTTATCTGGTATATACTGGATCAACCTGATAAAAATCCCCCATAGCATGAGTGTATTGAAAGTCTGGTTTTAATCCGATTGATATTGTCACTGAAATTTTACATTGTAATCAGGCTTACTATATGGCATGATAAAATTAAAGCATAAAACTTGTTATAAACAGTTATAATTTTACAACAACATGCAGAAAATGCAGTTCAACGGAATATTATTTTGGTACATTTCTACCACAAACATGCTAATGGTACTGGTAACTGCTGAAATAATTATGTTAATTTCAAAAAATTCTGCATTTTCTTCCTATTCTATAACAATATGATCTCTACAATTAAATCCAGCCTTTTGTAAGATAAGAATCTTCTAGAGATCTGACTATGGTTGAGTTAAGGAAGCTGTCACTTTATACCTATATCTATATTGTAAGTTTAGGGCCTGAGGCGGTGATTATAAGTTATCTAGAGATGTAGGGGTAGATATAGGGACGGTGGTGTCACTGATATCTACTCCCAAAGGGTATGTGGTGTTAGGGCTACAGTTATATTTGGCCTGATTCATGCCCGCCAGTTCCATAGTAAAACACATTGGATTATAACATTTACTTGTAAAACAATATCTTTTAGATAGGTGTTTCTCAATTTAGAATTGATTTATTAATTAAAGTGGGATCTGTTGAACTACAAATAAAATTTTCGTATATAAATAAAATGAACCAGCTGATGTTAATTCATTGTTTCCCATACTGATTATAAAGATGTGAAAATATGAAAAAGGAAAAAAAAGAAAAATGTAAAACTCGAAAGAAAAAAGGGAAACAACCATTGGCTTTATAAATATAAGATTCTTGAAGAAGAAATAGAATATTGGTCCAATGTCTTTCAAAGTCGACATTCAGTGTCCTTGTGTAGCTGTGATGTAGTAATTACTTAGGGGGTAAACATACTATTTTGTAGTGTTTAGAATTCAATAATAAAGTAAGGTGTGATTCTGGTGGCTAAGACAATTTACCTGAGATCACGTGATTTAAGACCGTGCGGCCTGAGGGGCCAGTTCTGATGAGACCGTACGACCCCGAGGGGATACCTGTTTCTACAAGGAAGTGGTGTATGTCAACGGGTACCTGTCCTATAGTAGGATCACCGACTCATCCCTCAGCCAGGGTTTTAATCGTGCTTAACTCGGAGAAAACCATCTTTACATGGAGCAGGTTATATTATACATTGAAGTCATGGAAATTATTTTTTCTAAATTGGAGTGAAAACAGTAATTACCTGTGGATGTTAAAGTGTCCAGTTTTAGTTGTACTGTGCTTTATACCTCTGTGAGTCATTGAAAAATTCTCTGGATTAACTTGTGTGTTTGGATTATGGATGCAGTTAGAAGTTGGAAGTCTTCAGCTGGTATTTGACCACGAAAATGGAATTCAATTAACATCTTAATAAAGCAATTAGTGGTATGTACAATGTATTTCAAAATTACTTTTTCAACTTTTTGTTTCTATTTATGTATAGCGGTAACACGAGATATCATTTATTTTGTACCCTAATTGGAAATCTCGTGTTAATATCTCAACAGAAAACTGAGTAAAATTTTACAA
This sequence comes from Argopecten irradians, assembly GCF_041381155.1. Classification (NCBI taxonomy): domain Eukaryota; kingdom Metazoa; phylum Mollusca; class Bivalvia; order Pectinida; family Pectinidae; genus Argopecten; species Argopecten irradians. The sequence continues at coordinate 44,644,451 of NC_091139.1, forward strand.
TTATCAAAAACATTATCACCATTCTTTCTTCTACTTTTAGGATGTCGTAGGTTTCAAGAAGATGGGATTTGGAAATCAGTTATCTTTACTGCTGTGGAAGAACTTCACCCTGAGATGGCGACAAAAGGTTTATCTTACTCTTCATGCTGTTGTAGAAATTATTGTCGTACTATAAATGTTTTAATTTCAATTGTCTATCATGATTGCCATCTGAAAAACGGGCATAGAGCCATGAAAACATAATTTTTGGCCTTGACTTTAAAAATTTTATCACAGAAGCGCCTTTTCTATTCGGCTGATACCAGTGACTAAAAAGTTGTTTGTAAATTCCTGATAGGTACTGACAATAAATGGTGTTTCATGAAAATCTTGATTTTTGGTTTCCGGAAACCATATAGAGATGTGAGAAAATAAACTTGGTGTAATGATACATTTTATTGGGCTCTGTGACTCAATTAGAAAATAAACTTGGTGTAATGATACATTTTATTGGGCTCTGTGACTCAATTAGAAAATAAACTTGGTGTAATGATACATTTTATTGGGCTCTGTGACTCAATTAGAAAATAAACTTGGTGTAATGATACATTTTATTGGGCTCTGTGACTCAATTAGAAAATAAACTTGGTGTAATGATACATTTTATTGGGCTCTGTGACTCAATTAGAAAATAAACTTGGTGTAATGATACATTTTATTGGGCTCTGTGACTCAATTAGAAAATAAACTTGGTGTAATGATACATTTTATTGGGCTCTGTGACTCAATTAGAAAATAAACTTGGTGTAATGATACATTTTATTGGGCTCTGTGACTCAATTAGAAAATAAACTTGGTGTAATGATACATTTTATTGGGCTCTGTGACTCAATTAGAAAATAAACGTGGTGTAATGATACATTTTATTGGGCTCTGTGACTCAATTAGAAAATAAACTTGGTGTAATGATACATTTTATTGGGCTCTGTGACTCAATTAGAAAATAAACTTGGTGTAATGATACATTTTATTGGGCTCTGTGACTCAATTAGAAAATAAACTTGGTGTAATGATACATTTTATTGGGCTCTGTGACTCAATTAGAAAATAAACTTGGTGTAATGATACATTTTATTTGTGACTCAATTACATGTTCTATGGGTTGAAATATGAGAATCTGTTTAAAAAGTCTTTCCAATATTAAATCTTTAGTCTTAATCCTACAGTACCGTTGGTTGGTGGAAGTGCTCGCCCCGCTGATCCTTGTCTTTGTACTGGTTGGAGTACGAACTCGTCCTGACCTCAAGTGGAACCATCCAGAATGTAAGTTAACCTCAAGTTTATAGCCTGCCATTTTTGCGAGTCAAAAAATTAAGATTTTGATGTAAACAATCTGGGTAAAAATTAAATTTTTGTGACAAGAATGATTTTTTATCCCCCAGTCTTTTCATTATTAATATTTTTTTTAACTAAATATTACCCTTTTCTGTTGTACCAGGCCATTTTGACGGGAAGTCGATGCCGAGTGTAGGTATTGTGCCGTTCCTTCAGTCGTTTTTCTGTACCTTCAATAACACTTGCTACGAGACAGTCACACCTACAGCCGACTACAAAGATTCACTGTAAGTCAAGGCCAGCATGCTTTCAATATTTCTTTTTATTGTCTGTTATTGAAACTGTTGTGAGACTATCAATCAGATTTGGGCAAAAGTTAGGTACTGTATGTGACCTCAACCCAGGGAAGAAATAAAGGTCAAAAGTTGTGGGGGGGTCTTATTTGCATAACTATGAATTTTTATACATATTATGTATTTTCAAATAAATGTACATATAAAGGCTAGTCAAACCTCATTACTAACTTACAATACAATATCTATTTTGCTCTGGGTTACAATTTAGTGGGTACCTGAAAATTATAGATTATAAAAATTTACTTCGGACAGAGTGGTCTGAGATAAACAGAGTTCTCTCCCCCTTTCCACCCTCCATCATTTAGCCAGCTGTAAGAACAGCAAGACTAGTACTATGGTTAAAATAAAATGTAGGGTGAACATTTTAGCTCGGAACAGCAAGTATTTGGTATTAAAGAGGATATGCTAGTTATTTCATATTGAGTTAATGTTGACTTATTTGTATTAGCAGTGATTTGTACTTTGAATTTGTAGTGAACAAAATACTTCTTTATTTTCAATGTCAAATTGTGATAATAGAATGCAAAGTAAGAACCTTAATACATTGGTTATTTTATCCTCTTTGATTTTGTGATGATAGAATGACGAAGCTTGTTGAAGATGTCACGGACGTCTTAAACAATAACATGGACCGGAAGCTGATTCTGGACCTGATCGGAACCTGGGACATTATATCTTCTCTGTCCGCAAAAATCATGAACGGCTCAACCCAGGGTGAGATTAATTAACAAGGTGGTGAAAATAGAGTAGATATCAATTTAGGAATAAAAATAAACCTAAATGTGGTTGTGTTTTATATCTGTATCATACCTGTTTAGGTTACTCACCCCCTGTACTCTCCTAATGGACTGTTCCTACCTTAGTACTAGAAGGCTCCATTAATGTCTTTAGGGGGTGAATGACGTAAGGAAATGATTTATTAACATCAACGATACAATGGGAATAATTCACGTACCCTGTAATACCTCATAACGGTTGTGGGGGACTATTGTTTCTATTGGTGATGGAATTACGTCAAAAGATGATATCCGACGCTAACGTTATTTCAACGGGAAGATTACAAATAGTTACGTTCTATCACCACTAGAGATACTAGTCCGGTACAAACGTTATTAGGTATCACGTGATACATGAATGATTCCCATTAAAACTTATTCTATGTGAAGTGCGTATACATCTACTGTAAACTAATATTCATTCGTAGCTAATTAATTTCACAAGATTTAATTTTGTGAATTTCAAAAATCAGTGGAACCACCTTTACTAGTAATATATAGTTGAAGTAGATTTTAATTCACAGAGATAAACTTTTGCTAATTTCCTTTAAATGTGAAATTTGCGAAAATAAATTAAACATGAAAGGAATTTGATTTATAGTATGATATTTTAATCCGTACTGTCATACTGTTTTGTGATATCCTGCACGCCAATAGTTCCTATATAAATCTACAAATCTGTTTCAGGCCATGTTAAGGTACTCAGTCTTTTCAAAAATCCACGAGAACTTGTTCAGGAAATCGTCAGCAACAACATCACATTGACAGAAACCTCGTTAGTCAACCTGCTGAACGCATCCATAGATTTTAGTCAGGTAAGGATGGGGAATATGTGGATGGTTTACTTACTAAGTGTAACTGATTAGCTTAAGCATAGGTATTTAGCATGTTGATAAGTCAAAGATCCAATATAAACTAATATATATGTAGTGTTTTACTTACCAGGATGTTAAAGGGATGGCATTTAGACATCAGATTAGTGCTGTCAGAAGTACTAAACAAAAGTTGGATTACAAATATTAAATTGCCTATCAGTAATGATTCTTAGTCTCTTCTCTATGACACAGGATTTAATGTTTATCAGTACTGTACTAAATTTGACAGTTCAGCCGTCCCCTCCTCATTGGTTGTATATTTAATATTTAATACCAGTACCTTACTAAATTTGACAGTTCAGCCGCCCCCACCTGAGTGACGTATTGCGAGACTTTGAGGTTTGTCCCAGGATTGGGAGGTCAGTTGGTCCCAAGAAAAATGCCGCTGAAGTCCGCGACTTCATCTGTTCCTCCGATTCAATGTTGGAGTCGTTCAGGTTCAAGGACACAGCTGCTCGACGAACCGTCCAAGCTGAACTTTGTCGCATTCCAGAAGCTCATCTTGTCAAGTTGTATGAACTCTTCAAGAATAGATACAGCATCCAGCATTTCATCTTTCAGGTAAACATCTAGTTGTACAAATGATAGAAAGTATGCTCATAACTTAACATAAAAAAAAGTTTATGCAATTTTAGCATGAATTGTATGAATCAGACATATATTGTAAAGATTTTGTCTTTTGTAAAACCATATGAGAAAAAGTTTTAGATAATATTCTTGCATGGAAGTGTATTGAAATTATTGTGTTAAAAATATGTGTACATCTTAAGTACTTTAAGTGCCGCATTAAGATGCAGGTTCCCCATATAGAAATTAGGTTCTTTATTGGTCCATCTATCTTTCAGTTCCTTTTTTATATGATCGAAGGATGTGTAACTATCTTACGGAAGTGCCTTATGATTTCCATTGTACTCTGCATCATATTTGTTTTAGTCTTTTCATGGAACATTATTCAATTACAACTTATTGGATTTACATTTTAGGTTTTACGGTTTGTCTTTATGAATACTGGAAAAATACCAAACGTCACAAAGATCTACGGGAAATTAAAAGTTCTCTTTAAAGATGTGAGTATAAAGCTAAATATGGCTGTGATCGCACAAGATCTAAGTAAAGTTAGGTATTGCTGTGAACACCCATAATGTAAGTAAGATAAATGTTACTGAGATCATCCAGACCGAGTGGTTAGTCTGTGCTGAAATTGTAATGTTTCATATATTGACAGGCATTGTCTGAAATGTGTCACTATGGCCAAGTAGAAGAATTGATATTCTGCCACTAGTCCTCCACCTGTTGTCCTTAATATTTAGGCAGTTACCATGTGGTTGTAGTAGATTATTGTGTTTCCTATAGTAGGTCGCAAGTTTCTGACCAATTTTTGAAGGGCAAAATAGTAGAATGTCAGACACCTTGACCACTTGGCCACTTTTATCCAGAGATTGAGGGCTAGTGGTAGAATGTCAGCCACCTTAATCACTTGGCCACTTCTATCCAGAGTTTGAGAGCTAGTGGTAGAAAGTCAAAAACCCTAATCACTTGGCCACTTCTATCTAGAGTTTTAGAGAAAGTGGTAGAAAATCAGAAACCCTAATCACTTGGCCACTTCTATCCAGAGTTTTAGGGCTAGTGGTAGAAAGTCAGAAACCTTAACCTATTGGCCACTTCTATCCAGAGTTTGAGGGCTAGTGGTAGAAAGTCAGAAACCCTAATCACTTTGCTAGTGGTAGAAAGTCAGAAACCCTAATCACTTGATCACTTCTATCCAGAGTTTGAGGGCTAGTGGTAGAAAATCAGAAACCCTAATCACTTGGCCACTTCTATCCAGAGTTTGAGGGCTAGTGGTAGAAAGTCAGAAACCCTAATCACTTTGCTAGTGGTAGAAAGTCAGAAACCCTAATCACTTGGCCACTTCTATCCAGAGTTTGAGGGCTAGTGGTAGAAAGTCAGAAACCCTAATCACTTTGCCACTTCTATCCAGAGTTTGAGGGCTAGTGGTAGAAAGTCAAAAACCCTAATCACTTGGCCGCTTCTAGAAAGTCAGAAACCCTAATCACTTGGCCACTTCTATCCAGAGTTTGAGGGCTAGTGGTAGAAAGTCAGAAACCCTAATCACTTTGCCACTTCTATCCAGAGTTTGAGGGCTAGTGGTAGAAAGTCAAAAACCCTAATCACTTGGCCGCTTCTATCTAGAGTTTGAGGGCTAGTGGTAGAAAGTCAGAAACCCTAATCACTTGGTCACTTCTATCCAGAGGTGGCAGACTAATGTTTAAAAATGTCAGACATCTTAACCACTTGGCAACTGCTATTTTGGTAGATGGTCGACATCTTAACCACTTGGCAACTGCTATTTTGGTAGATGGTCAGACATCTTAACCACTTGGCAACTGCTATTTTGGTAGATGGTCAGACATCTTAACTACTTGGCAACTGCTATTTTGGTAGATGGTCAGACATCTTAACCACTTGGCAACTGCTATTTTGGTAGATGGTCAGACATCTTAACTACTTGGCAACTGCTATTTTGGTAGATGGTCAGACATCTTAACCACTTGGCAACTGCTATTTTGGTATAGATGGTCAGACATCTTAACCACTCGGCAACTTCTATTCTGGTAGATGGTCAGACATCTTAACCACTTGGCAACTGCTATTTTGGTATAGATGGTCAGACATCTTAACCACTTGGCAACTGCTATTTTGGTAGATGGTCAGACATCTTAACCACTTGGCAACTGCTATTTTGGTATAGATGGTCAGACATCTTAACCACTCGGCAACTTCTATTCTGGTAGATAGCTGATAGTAGATTGTAAGAGACTTAATTAATCTAGGTTACAATAACACATTTTCAGAATTTTAGAGCAGTGCACAGCATGCAATAAGCAGTGATTCAGCATTAAACCCATTACTTTATTGTTAAAGGTAAAGGAGCTTGACTCAACGGATGCAGCTGCCTTTGAGAAGCCGATTCAAGACCTGATAGACTTCTTTTCCAAGAGAGGAAAGCCCAGTACCCAAGTAATCATGGAACAGATGGGGAAATTTGTTTGTGGTAGAAATTCATTCATGCAAATGCAGACTGGCAAGTCTATGGATATCTTAGAGCGATTTAATTCCTTCAACCGGCCGGACATTAAAGACGGCAAAAACAAAGGGAAGAATGATTACGGACCTAACTGTAAGTAAAGTACTGTAGCATGTTAATGTATCAACAGTAAATCTTCTCAGACAATATCTCCAACTCAGTAGGACACGTGTTTTAATTTTAACTAAGGAATTTTAATTTGTAATGGTAAGTTTTTCACCTGAACGAAAAATTTGACTCTAGTCATTGAGTATAACTACTAAACCAAATTCATGTTGCAAATTTTAATATTCTTCATGGTAACAATATTTTTATTTAGTCCATTGACTCCTTTACATATTACCAAGTTATATACTTTTAGACTTATGGTTAGATAACAATTGTGTGTAAGGAAATTTTTACACACAAACTAATTATTAATAATCCATACTTATGGTCAAGGGCAGATAACTCTGTAAGATGTAAAGATTTACCATGCCCTTCCTATTTCCAGCGCCGGTGTGTATGGAGTTAGTCGAACTGATGAATTCCAATGTGAACACACAGATTTTATGGAAAAATCTGCGACCAGTGGTCTTAGGAAAGATTCCATACGCCCCAGATACGCCAGCTGTCCGGGAAATCATCAGAGGGGTAGGTTCAACATACCACAGACCCTCATCTATCTATGTTTACTGACAGTTGTAGTCTGACGGAACTTTTTCTTACTTTACTAACCATGTATTCTCTATAATAATGTGTTATAATCTCTTAAATTCAGTGTAAAAATACACATTTCATATATCTTACATTTATTGTAAATAGAACTTTCAACTTGCAAACCCACTGTTTGTATATATGTGAATTCTAGGCGAACCAGACGTTTGCAGACCTGGCCAGAATGGTGAAGTTAGCGGAGGACTGGGAGGAGTATGCTATATACCTGGAGCGATACCTTAAAACCAGTCCCACCATGGACATGCTCAGGGTAGGGTCTACATTTACACAGAAACACGCTCCTCTCTCTCGTGGAATTATTGCCTCTTATTTAAATGAATTTAATCAGACCTAGCCTCAATTTCTTGAGACAAACTATTAAAATGCAAACAGATTTGACTCAAGTCAGTGCTTTTTGTTTTGATGAATAGGGCTCGATTATTACAAGATATAAAAAAACTGAAGTAGACAACGACTGTAAAACAACTTATGAACTACATTTGATTTTTAATTTTTGTGCATTTTGCAGTCAGTAAAACTTTTTTTAAAAGTTAGATTTCACAAAAAAGTATCGGTTAAACTTTTGATATATAAAAATTTTGACAGTCACTGTGAATAGTGTAATTAAAGAAAGTAATTAAGAAAAAACCAGAAAGATCTAATTCAATTATGTTTTATTTATTTATATAATTTTACTTTTTCAGGCGTTCTCCACATCGTGTTTGTGTGACATCCTGGAGAGTAAAACAAAGAACCTGATCAAGTCCAAGACAAACACGACGATGAATAAAAGTGTGTGCTATTTCCTCAAAACATACTTCAGTAAGGACCCCAAGGCTGAGGGCAACTTTGACTGGGAACAGTCCATACACTACACCAAGATATTTGCCAGAGTTGTGGCCGAGTATGGCAAGGTATTGTTATGACAAATGAACTATCGTTTGTTTGTTTGTGATTGTTTTAAACAATATATTATTGGACCTAAAGGAGTACTGTAACAATGCTTCAATACAGGTAAAAATTTTGTAGCTTTTCTGTGTTGTTAAACCTCTCGCATACTAACAGTCAATGTCATTTAAAGACAAACCTGATTCAGAAAGTGAAGGAAAGCCAGAGTATCCAGAGAAAAAACATCAACCTACAGTCAGTACCTGGTAACTGCCCCATATGGGATTCCAGAGTTTGAGTGTCGTTTTGCTTTAGTTCTCAATATTATGTCTAAAGGAAATGTGAGTGGGAATTTGTATATTGTATTAAATAACTATTTATTTCTTCACAGTGTTTCCAGTTTAACAAGTTTGTGGGCTACGCCTCAGAAGCGGAGCTTATAGAGAACAGTCTGGACATGATAGAAGAGGACAGCTTCTGGGGAGGTATAACGTCCAGTACAACTTCTGGTGGTGGATAGGGATAATCTGGGGAGGTATAACGTCCAGTACAACTTCTGGTGGTGGATAGGGATAATCTGGGGAGGTATAACGTCCAGTACAACTTCTGGTGGTGGATAGGGATAATCTGGGGAGGTATAACGTCCAGTACAACTTCTGGTGGTGGATAGGGATAATCTGGGGAGGTATAACGTCCAGTACAACTTCTGGTGGTGGATAGGGATAATCTGGGGAGGTATAACGTCCAGTACAACTTCTGGTGGTGGATAGGGATAATCTGGGGAGGTATAACGTCCAGTACAACTTCTGGTGGTGGATAGGGATAAACTGGGGAGGTATAACGTCCAGTATAACTTCTGGTGGTGGATAGGGATAATCTGGGGAGGTATAACGTCCAGTACAACTTCTGGTGGTGGATAGGGATAATCTGGGGAGGTATAACGTCCAGTACAACTTCTGGTGGTGGATAGGGATAATCTGGGGAGGTATAACGTCCAGTATAACTTCTGGTGGTGGATAGGGATAATCTGGGGAGGTATAACGTCCAGTACAACTTCTGGTGGTGGATAGGGATAATCTGGGGAGGTATAACGTCCAGTACAACTTCTGGTGGTGGATAGGGATAAACTGGGGAGGTATAACGTCCAGTATAACTTCTGGTGGTGGATAGGGATAATCTGGGGAGGTATAACGTCCAGTACAACTTCTGGTGGTGGATAGGGATAATCTGGGGAGGTATAACGTCCAGTACAACTTCTGGTGGTGGATAGGGATAATCTGGGGAGGTATAACGTCCAGTACAACTTCTGGTGGTGGTAGGGATAATCTGGGGAGGTATAACGTCCAGTACAACTTCTGGTGGTGGATAGGGATAATCTGGGGAGGTATAACGTCCAGTACAACTTCTGGTGGTGGATAGGGATAATCTGGGGAGGTATAACGTCCAGTACAACTTCTGGTGGTGGATAGGGATAATCTGGGGAGGTATAACATCCAGTACAACTTCTGGTGGTGGATAGGGATAATCTGGGGGGAGGTATAACATCCAGTACAACTTCTGGTGGTGGATAGGGATAATCTGGGGAGGTATAACATCCAGTACAACTTCTGGTGGTGGATAGGGATAATCTGGGGAGGTATAACATCCAGTACAACTTCTGGTGGTGGATAGGGATAATCTGGGGAGGTATAACATCCAGTACAACTTCTGGTGGTGGATATCTGGTGGTGGATAGGGATAATCTAGGGAGGTATAACGTCCAGTACAACTTCTGGTGGTGGATAGGGATAATCTGGGGAGGTATAACATCCAGTACAACTTCTGGTGGTGGATAGGGATAATCTGGGGAGGTATAACGTCCAGTACAACTTCTGGTGGTGGATAGGGATAATCTGGGGAGGTATAACACTTAAACAATAATATCCTGTAGGGATAATCTGGGGAGGTCTGAAGTCTAACACATAAACAATAATATCCTATAGGGATAATCTGGGGAGGTCTGAATTCTAACACATAAACAATAATATCCTATAGGGATAATCTGGGGAGGTCTGAATTCTAACACATAAACAATAATATCCTATAGGGATAATCTGGGGAGGTCTGAAGTCTAACACATAAACAATAATATCCTATAGGGATAATCTGGGGAGGTCTGAATTCTAACACATAAACAATAATATCCTATAGGGATAATCTGGGGAGGTCTGAAGTCTAACACATAAACAATAATATCCTATAGGGATAATCTGGGGAGGTCTGAATTCTAACACATAAACAATAATATCCTATAGGGATAATCTGGGGAGGTCTGAAGTCTAACACATAAACAATAATATCCTATAGGGATAATCTGGGGAGGTCTGAAGTCTAACACATAAACAATAATATCCTATAGGGATAATCTGGGGAGGTCTGAAGTCTAACACATAAACAATAATATCCTATAGGGATAATCTGGGGAGGTCTGAATTCTAACACATAAACAATAATATCCTATAGGGATAATCTGGGGAGGTCTGAATTCTAACACATAAACAATAATATCTATAGGGATAATCTGGGAGGTCTGAAGTCTAACACATAAACAATAGTATCCTATAGGGATAATCTGGGGAGGTCTGAAGTCTAACACATAAACAATAGTATCCTATAGGGATAATCTGGGAGGTTGAGTCTAAGTCTAACACATAAACAATAATATCCTATAGGGATAATCTGGGGAGGTCTGAAGTCTAACACATAAACAATAATATCCTATAGGGATAATCTGGGGAGGTCTGAAGTCTAACACATAAACAATAATATCCTATAGGGATAATCTGGGGAGGTCTGAAGTCTAACACATAAACAATAATATCCTATAGGGATAATCTGGGGAGGTCTGAAGTCTAACACATAAACAATAATACTTAGGGATAATATATCCTGGGATAATCTGGGGAGGTCTGCAGTCTAACACATAAACAATAATATCCTATAGGGATAATCTGGGAGGTCTGCAGTCTAACACATAAACAATAATATCCTATAGGGATAATCTGGGGAGGTCTGCAGTCTAACACATAAACAATAATATCCTATAGGGATAATCTGGGGAGGTCTGAAGTCTAACACATAAACAATAATATCCTGTAGGGATAATCTGGGGAGGTCTGCAGTCTAACACATAAACAATAGTATCCTATAGGGATAATCTGAGGAGGTCTGAAGTCTAACACATAAACAATAATATCCTGTAGGGATAATCTGGGGAGGTCTGCAGTCTAACACATAAACAATAATATCCTATAGGGATAATCTGGGGAGGTCTGCAGTCTAACACATAAACAATAGTATCCTATAGGGATAATCTTGGGAGGTCTGCAGTCTAACACATAAACAATAATATCCTATAGGGATAATCTGGTGAGGTCTGAATTCTAACACATAAACAATAATATCCTATAGGGATAATCTGGAGAGGTCTGAAGTCTAACACATAAACAATAGTATCCTATAGGGATAATCTGGAGAGGACTGAAGTCTAACACATAAACAATAATATCCTATAGGGATAATCTGGTGAGGTCTGAATTCTAACACATAAACAATAATATCCTATAGGGATAATCTGGGGAGGTCTGAAGTCTAACACATAAACAATAATATCCTATAGGGATAATCTGGGGAGGCCTGAAGTCTAACACATAAACAATAGTATCCTATAGGGATAATCTTGGGAGGTCTGCAGTCTAACACATAAACAATAATATCCTGTAGGGATAATCTGGGGAGGTCTGAAGTCTAACACATAAACAATAATATCCTATAGGGATAATCTGGAGAGGCCTGAAGTCTAACACATAAACAATAGTATCCTATAGGGATAATCTTGGGAGGTCTGCAGTCTAACACATAAACAATAATATCCTGTAGCGATAATCTGGAGAGGCCTGAAGTCTAACACATAAACAATAGTATCCTATAGGGATAATCTTGGGAGGTCTGCAGTCTAACACATAAACAATAATATCCTGTAGGGATAATCTTGGGAGGTCTGCAGTCTAACACATAAACAATAATATCCTATAGGGATAATCTTGGGAGGTCTGCAGTCTAACACATAAACAATAATATCCTGTAGGGATAATCTGGGGAGGTCTGAAGTCTAACACATAAACAATAATATCCTATAGGGATAATCTGGGGAGGCCTGAAGTCTAACACATAAACAATAATATCCTATAGGGATAATCTGGGGAGGTCTGAAGTCTAACACATAAACAATGATATCCTGTAGGGATAATCTGGGGAGGTCTGAAGTCTAACACATAAACAATAATATCCTGTAGGGATAATCTGGGGAGGTCTGCAGTCTAACACATAAACAATAATATCCTGTAGGGATAATCTGGGGAGGTCTGCAGTCTAACACATAAACAATAATATCCTGTAGGGATAATCTGGGGAGGTCTGCAGTCTAACACATAAACAATAGTATCCTATAGGGATAATCTTGGGAGGTCTGCCGTTTAACACATAAACAATAATATCCTGTAGGGATAATCTGGAGAGGTCTGAAGTCTAACACATAAACAATAATATCCTATAGGGATAATCTAGGGAGGTCTGAAGTCTAACACATAAACAATAATATCCTATAGGGATAATCTGGGGAGGTCTGAAGTCTAACACATAAACAATAATATCCTATAGGGATAATCTGGGGAGGTCTGAAGTCTAACACATAAACAATAATATCCTATAGGGATAATCTGGGGAGGTCTGAAGTCTAACACATAAACAATGATATCCTATAGGGATAATCTGGGGAGGTCTGAAGTCTAACACATAAACAATGATATCCTATAGGGATAATCTGGGGAGGTCTGAAGTCTAACACATAAACAATAATATCCTATAGGGATAATCTGGGGAGGTCTGAAGTCTAACACATAAACAATAATATCCTATAGGGATAATCTGGGGAGGTCTGAAGTCTAACACATAAACAATAATATCGTATAGGGATAATCTGGGGAGGTCTGAAGTCTAACACATAAACAATAATATCCAGGGAACCAAGGCAAATATATAAAATGTCATTTACATGATTGATTAATAGCAATAGAAATTGAAGTGTAATATTCTGAAATGTTGTCACCACTTTATGTACAAGTGATATGACTATTTATATTTATAGCACTGGTGTTTGATGTAGAACCTGGGGCGAGTCAGCTCCCAACTCATCTCTCCTACAAGATCAGGATGGATACCACCAAAGTAGACGACACTAAGCGGGTCACTGACAAGTAAGGCTTTAACCACTGTAATGATACTTCAGTGGGGTAGCACTATTTAGTTGATTAATAGTTTGGTACTATCACAAGGAGAAAAAAATGTGTTCCCTTTTAATGGCTCACACACACACAACACATACACTGGTATTACTTTAACTGTTACCGGTTAAGACGTTAAATAAACATGCAGCAAACTAATACCTAATCTTATTTTAGTGTTGTTTGTTCCCAAGGATTTCTTACCTTTAGTTTCCATAGTTATATGAAATGATTGAGCTGTTGTAACAAAGCCTGTTACCTATTTAAGATATTGGCGCCCTGGCCCCAGAAGACGAGCGGGAACAGAGACAAAGTATTTGACGTACGGTTTTGCCTACCTACAGGACATGGTGGACCACGCTATCATCAAGTTACAGACCGGCCGTCAGGACGACACTGGCGTGATTCTCCAACAGTTCCCATACCCTTGTTACACAGAGGACTCGTAAGTCACACTCAAAAATATAATTGACCTTTATATACATTCAAGGTCACAGAGATCAATCCTTTTGGCAACAATTCAGGGATTGTTTTCTCAATTATCAGGGGGCCCATAGACCTGTCTGTTTATTGAACTTCATGAAATTTCATGAGTGAATCAGTTTATTTTGGAAAAAATAGACAATTTCATCAGACGTGTTAACAATAAATCATTTTTTCTAGATAAATCTGTCAACTGTTTTACAATATTTGTAGATTTATGGAAGTGATTTCCAAGACGCTACCTCTCTTCCTGATCTTGGCGTGGATCTTTCCTGTGGCTTTACTGTGTAAGAACATCGTGTATGAGAAAGAGAAGCGTCTGAAGGAAATGATGAAGATCATGGGCCTTGGTAACGGTGTACATTGGGTGGCCTGGTTCATCAATGCGTTTGTCTCTATGTTGATAACGATCAGTTTGTTGGTCATCATTTGTAAGGTAAGATAATACTTTCTCACCTACTTCATTTGGTAACTCTGCCTCACACTCTTTAAAGGGTGCATGATGTATGTTAAGACAGCTGGTATAATTAGGGAAAGAGGTATATATTGTTGTACCTTTATTTTATATACCCTATCATATTTTTTAAAAAGTCCAATATTTTAATTGTATGTGTCCGAGAAATGTTGACCGTTCAACATTGAAATGTTGACTGCTTACAACATGTTGACATCACAATTGATTAGTATTCAGTACTACTCAGCAATTTCACCAATGTACGTAAACCAATTGTGGCACTCGTCACTTCTCGGCAGATTCCATACCCAGGTTTTTATTAGGTCACCTGCCCGAAGGTGCCCATAGCTTATGCTATGGTGCAGCGTCCGTCGTCCGGCCGTCGTCAGGCCGTCCGGCGTCAACTTTTCCATTTAAACAACATCTTCTCCAAAACTTGGAAACTTAGTGTCCTGAAATTTGACTAATAGCATGCTGGGATGAAGGGCTACCAAATTTGTTCAAATGAATGACCTTAACCTTCATTCAAGGTCACAGATGTCAAATAGGTGAAAATCTTTAACAGACTTCTTCTAAATAACCAAGAGGCCTAGAGACCTAAAATTGGGCCTGTGACATGCTGGGATGAAGGACTACCAAGTTTGTTCAAATGAATGACCTTGACCTTCATTCAAGATCACAGGGGTCAAATAGGCTGAGATATCTTGTTAAGACTTCGGCTTCATAACCAAGAGGCCTAGAGACCTGATATTTGGCATGTAACATGCTGGGATGAAGGACTACCAAGCTTGTTCAAATGAATGACCTTGATCTTCATTCAAGGTCACAGGGGTCAAAAAGGCTAAAATCTTTAAACGACTTCTTTTTAATAACCAAGTGGTCTAGGGACCTGATATTGGGCCTGTAGCATGGTGGAATAGACAACTACCAAGTTTGTTCAAATGAATGACCTTGACCTTCATTCAAGGTCACAGGGGTCAAATAGGTGAAAATCTTTAAACAACTTCTTCTTACTAACCAAGAGGCCTAGAGACTTTATATTTGGCATGTGACATGCTGGGATAAAGGGCTACCAAGTTTGTTCAAATAAATGACCTTGACTTTTATTCAAGGTCACAGGGGTCAAATGGGCTAAAATCTTTAAACAACTTCTTTTTAATAACCAAGAGGGCTAGAGACCTGATATTGGGCATGGGACATGTTCGGAAGAAGCGCTACAAAGTTTGTTTAAATGAATGACCTTGACTTTTATTCAAGGTCACAGGGGTCTAATAGGCTAAAATCTTTAAACAACTTCTTCTTAATACCCAAACAGTCTAGGGACCTGATATTGGGCCTGTGGCATGCTCAGATCAAGGGCTACCAAGTTTGTTCAAATGAATGACCTTGACCTTCATTCAAAGTCACAGGGGTCATATAGGTGAACATTTTAAACGTCTTCTTCTTAATAACCAAGAGACCTAGAGACTTGGTATTGGAAATGTCACATCCTGGGATAAAAGGCTACCAAATTTGTTCAAATGAATGACCTTGACCTTGATTAAATGTCACAGGGGTCAAATAGCCTTAAATTTTAAATGACTTCTTCTTGATAACAAAAAGGCATAGAGACCTGATATTGGGCCTGTGACATGCTGGGATCAAGGGCTACCAAGTTTGTTCAAATGAATGACCTTGACCTTCATTTAAGGTCACAGAGGTCAAATAGGCTAAAATCTTTAAAAGACTTCTTCTTAAAAACCAAAAGGCATTGGAACCTGATATTGGGCCTGTGGCATGCTGGGATCAAGGGCTATCAAATTTGTTCAAAAGAATGACCTTGACCTTCATTCAAGGTCACAGGGATCAAATAGGCTAAAATCTTTAAACAACTTCTTTTCAATAACCAAGAGGCAAAGGGGCCTCTAATGTGCTTAGGGATGATATAAATTCTTATTTACTCTACTTGTTAAGTATGAACCATGCATAATTACCAGATTGCAGGTGAGCGATTCGGGCCCATTGGGCCCTTGTTGAATTTATATCTCATGTCTTACCGTCCTCTATTTCTGTTACAGTACGGTAAGATTACCCAGGAGTCGTTAAATAATTTGATATGTCACTACCATTCTATTTCTGTTACAGTACGGTAAGATTACCCAGGAGTCGTTAAATAATTTGATATGTCACTACCATTCTATTTCTGTTACAGTACGGTAAGATTACCCAGGAGTCGTTAAATAATTTGATATCTCACTACCATTCTATTTCTGTTACAGTATGGTAAGATTATCCAGGAGTCGTTAGATAATTTGATATCTCACTACCATTCTATTTCTGTTACAGTATGGTAAGATTATCCAGGAGTCGGACCCCGTGATACTTCTCCTTTTCTTTGTCTCCTTCTGTGTGGCCACCATCAGCATGGTCTTTATGATCAGCGTGTTCTTCTCTCAGGCTAATCTCGCCGCCTGCTCTGCTGGGTTTATCTACTTCCTCATGTACCAGCCGTACAGCTTCGCCAAACGCTGGGAGGATGTGCTCAGTGGGGTGCAGAAGATGGGATTTGTAAGTCGTTTTAGTAAATATCTCATTAAATATCTCAGTGGTTCATCAAGGTGAGGAGATGTGTCATGCACCAAAACTAGGTCACTGTTACCTACATTTCCACCACTGACCTAAATCCCAGGGAAAAAAATAAGTTCTATCTTACTATGATACAGGTGGTGAAACTGTTTTTAGCCAAAATTAAGGAAATGTTAAGTAAGCAGTTTCCTTCCTAATGGTCTTAATATAATCTATTCAGGAAATGTTACCTGTTGACATCTCCCTGTTTGTGTCTGTTTTCAGTGTTTCTCATCCAATGTGGCGTTTGGTTTTGGATGTACCTACATCGCGCGGTTTGAGGAACAGAATGTGGGAGTACAGTGGAGTAACATCGCCGAGAGTCCACTGGTCGACGACGATTTCAGTATGCTGTACTGTATACTCATGCTGTGGCTGGACGCCATTCTGTACGGACTTATCACATGGTACATTGAGGCTGTCTTCCCAGGTATGTCCATATAGAGTGGCTAAACATAGTCAGGCAGTGAGATACTGTCGATGTGGATATTGGATGTGGGGGCTTGTGGGACGTGGTCAAAGGGATGTGGGGGCTTGTGGGACGTGGTCAAAGGGATGTGGGGGCTTGTGGGACGGGGTCAAAGGGATGTGGGGGCTTGAGGGATGGGGTCAAAAGGATGTGGGGCTTGAGGGACGGGGTCAAAGTTATGTGGGGCTTGAGGGACGGGGTCAAAGTTATGTGGGGGCTTGAGGGGCGGAGTCAAAGGGATGTGGGGTCTTGAGGGGCAGGGTCAAAGGGATGTGGGGGCTTGAGGGGCGGGGTCAAAGGGATGTGGGGGCTTGTGGGACGTGGTCAAAGGGATGTGGGGGCTTGTGGGACGTGGTCAAAGGGATGTGGGGGCTTGTGGGACGTGGTCAAAGGGATGTGGGGTCAAAGGGATGTGGGGGCTTGAGGGGCGGAGTCAAAGGGATGTGGGGTCTTGAGGTACAGGGTCA
Organism: Argopecten irradians; assembly: GCF_041381155.1. NCBI lineage: Eukaryota > Metazoa > Mollusca > Bivalvia > Pectinida > Pectinidae > Argopecten > Argopecten irradians. The sequence continues at coordinate 44,662,239 of NC_091139.1, forward strand.
AAGGGATGTGGGGGCTTGAGGGGCAGGGTCAAAGGGATGTGGGGGCTTGTGGGACGTGGTCAAAGGGATGTGGGGGCTTGAGGGGCGGGGTCAAAGGGATGTGGGGGCTTGAGGGGCGGGGTCAAAGGGATGTGGGGGCTTGTGGGACGTGGTCAAAGGGATGTGGGGGCTTGAGGGGCGGGGTCAAAGGGATGTGGGGGCTTAAGGGGCAGGGTCAAAGGGATGTGGGGGCTTGAGGGGCGGGATCAAAGGGATTAATTTGGCTAGCATCTCCTCTCAAACTATATGTAAGGGATATCATTCATATTTGACTGGTAATATCCCTATGAATTGGCCAGGTGTACGATGAATCCTTCTGAGCCTCTTATGTTATTATCATAAAGGATAAAATTGAATAAGATATATGATCACAACTGCAAGTAGTTCTGAAAATGGAAATTTAATGAATCTCAAAATGTATTGTCATATGATTCACAGGACAGTATGGAATTCCGCGACCATTTTATTTCTTCTTCCTGAAATCCTACTGGTGTGGCAATGGAAACGGAAAGGTCAAAGGTGAAGATAAGGAAGACGAGGAAGAGAACCCGTATGAGGTGGAACAAGTCACGGGTAAATAAATATCTATCAATCAACTTGTTGTTGTTAGATAATAGTAGTATACCTAGATGCAAATGAAATTTCAATGCAAAATATTTACCTGGCAGATGCTTTCAAACTAAAGATTTTGAATAGAATAAAATGTGCATTTTGGAGCTGAATTTCAGATTCTTTAGGAACATGTTGAAATCCTGCATCTTAGATATCAAATATTGAATTAGAATTATGACAATACAAAAAAATGTTTATCTCCAGGAACCCACATGGAAGAGGAGCCAACAAGTCGTAACCTAGGGGTGTCCATTAAAAAGTTACGGAAGGCATACGGTAAAAAGGTGGCGGTGGACGGCCTCAACATCAACTTCTACGAAGGTCAGATCACGTCATTTCTGGGTCACAATGGAGCTGGTAAAACCACCACTATGTAAGTCAAGAATCTTAGCTTTTCTAGATGACCTATTTTTAAGGAGACTAGAGAATATGTATTAAAACAACTTTAATGAAGAGTTTTCAAGATAATGCTGTAAATTAAATTACTTTTGTGACAACTTAATTACCCTTATCTAGCCTATTTACTTTAAACAGATTTCATTTTATAATTTAGACTGATATTGTTCTGCTGTAAATGTGAATGAAACATTTAAAATGTTCATTAATTTTGATGATTTCTAATTCATCCTCACAAAATAGAGAAAATTTAATGTGATATTAGTTTATAGTATAAAAATCCAGTTTATTGATATTTTGTTAAAGTATGTCCACTTCATGTCTTAAAGACACATTTGCTTTGCGTAATAGTAAAATATGAACTTATTCTAATTGTGTAGGTCTATTCTGACTGGCCTGTTCCCGCCGACTAAAGGTACAGCGTATGTCTACGGATTAGACATCACAACACAGATGGAGGAGATTCGCTCCAGTCTGGGACTCTGTCCCCAGTACAACGCTCTCTTCCCTTAGTAAGTTACCTCATCTATATCAATAAAACTACACAATGTAGATCTAGGGGAGATAATCCACTCACAACTTGGAGGAGATTCTCTCCAGTCTGGGACTTCCGTAGTAAGTCATCTCATGTATATCAATAAAAACTTCAATGAAATTTATTCTGCTGAACTTGGAAGATACCATACATGCTAACCTCTGGAGATACCATACGTGCTGAACTCGAGAGATACCATACATGCTCTGTTTGCTCTAGAAAATGTAATTTAAATCATGTGTTGTGTGTTTCAGTTTAACCCTCAAAGAACATCTGTGGTTTTATGCACGGTTGAAGGGACTGACCAATGTCCAAGCCAAGGCTGAAACTAAACAACTGATACAGGACATCAAACTGCCTCACAAGAAAAATGCTGTCCCTAAAATGCTCTCAGGTAAACTTGATTTGCTCTTTATTCATCATTAATATCAATATTTAATCTGGATGAGAGAGCAAGGTATGATTTCTTTTGTTGTAAGATGTTGCCGTGAGGTGGAGTTGACATTATAACACATTTCTCAACAATCAAGAAGGTGACCGTTAGTGATAAAAGTACTGACTATACATCAGGATTTTTTCTCTAGGTCCTCCCCGCGTTTATCTTCCACCAAACTTAAGGATGTGCTTAATCCACCATTGTTGTTAAATTATGGAATGTAAAACACACAACGGTAAATTACGTTATTGTTCTTGCTTCAACAATCAATATCAGAGACAAAACTGGATGAAAACTTGTCATTTACTTTCTTTTATAACCCATATATCAAATTTATATAAATGGAATGGTGCTAGATGATCTTGGTCTGTGATCCTAAAATTCATTGATTCCATCATTTGTTTCCTAGGTGGTATGAAGAGGAAGCTGTCTGTAGCCATTGCATTTGTTGGCAATGCCAAGACTGTGATCCTGGATGAGCCAACAGCTGGTGTCGATCCATACTCCAGACGTTCTATCTGGGAATTACTTCTCAAGTTCAAAAAAGGTAGGGGTTAATTATCTCCCCAGGTCCAAAATTATTTCTTAGAAGAGATATGTATTACCTAACCTATTTACAAAAATATTCCTCTGTTGCTAAGGAAAAGTTAAAGAACATTGCACATGGTCTGTAAAAGAAAATAGGATTATCTCAACCTAGTGAAAGATACTGTCTGGTCAGCACAATGTTCACCAAGCAGAGTCCTTATGGAGCACTTGTGTGTGTCTTGTATGTTCATACAATTATTCATATTCTGACATATCTCTAGCCCTCCACCTTTAGATAGCAAGTTCAAAACCCACATGGAGCAACTGCAAGGTACAGACTGTAAGTCAGTGGTTTTCCACTCAGTGCTTTTACTTTCTTCAACCTAAACTTGACTCGCCCCTATATGACCCTCACTATTAATAGGATGTAAAGTACCATCATCATATCAACTCAACACTACAGTACATGTACAACAAATTTTCTGTAGTGGAAGAATTACTATCAAAAAATGCTAACCGTGGTACTTGTGTACTTTTGTAGATCGTACAATCATCCTGTCGACCCACCACATGGATGAAGCTGACGTCCTCGGAGACAGAATCGCTATCATCTCACAAGGCAAGCTCTGCTGCTGTGGCTCCAGCCTCTTCCTCAAGTCTCGCTATGGTAATGGCTACTACATGACAATGGTTCGAGAGGGTGCTGAAGAAATTGATGAGGAGAATGATGAGTATGAGATGCTGTATGAAAACGTCCTGCCAATACTGAAACCAAAACGAAGAGAGGTATTAAAAAAATTTGTTCTCAGTTAAATGAGGGAGAAACATATTTTGAAATATCATATGACTGATTCCTCTGTTTCTGCATGCTTTGATTCTATGATAATTCCTTAAAGATGCTCCACCGCTGACAGAGCATAAATGATATTCATTATTTGAACAATAATTGGTGTTTATTAATCGTGTATGTATATATCTAATTAACAAAAAACATAATATAAAATAATTTATTATACCTTTGGTGCGTGCGCAATTAGTACTTCATTTAATATACGATATAGTGCCATGGAATATCTTCGGGATGCAATTTTTTTTTTTTTTTAATTTTTAATTTGAAGTAAAATTAGAAGCTCAAACTTTTTAATGGTGGTGATGGTGTAAAGTAGGTAACTTTTTGTAACTGAAGAAAAATACTAAATCGTCTGTTCCTGTTTTTGATAGTGAAAAAATACCATTTGTCAGCGGTGGAGCATCTTTAAATGAACCAACTAATTGAGCCATCAAAGATATTTTGAGGAAGTTTACAGAATACTGACATCACCCCTGTACAGAGATCAATCTACAGTGATGTTCTGAATTGGTTATGAGCTATGAATGATAGCTATAAATCTGATATGAAATCTAATCAATAGTTTAACTTTTCAGGCGCGTGTTGATGTGGATGAAGGATTTGCAGAACGATCCACTGATAATGACCTGGCGTTCCTGATGCCCACCCCACCGCCCGACGGAGCCCTCAAACCTGGTCTGTATACATCAAAATCAAATTCATCTCAAAGGCTAAGAGAACACAGGATATAAACACATCTGTGTTGTCTTTTGGTATCTTATGGTTTCATACATTTTTAAATTACATGTACAGTTATTTTGTAGTACCCTTATAGTCTAATGATGTTCAGTCAAGATTTAATCTACAGAATTTTACATATTTGCATTACTGAATTTATGAATAATTGTATTTCATAATTTCGTATACAGCTTTTTCAGAGATGCAACTTATAAAAACAAATTTTTATCTATGCTAAGATCACTTTCATTTCATTTCAGAATATTTGGTAATACAATTTGGAACACTTTTTCCATCTTTTACAGCTTTTTCCGAGAAGCGTCTGACAGCCTTTATAAAGAAGTTTGTAATTGAGGCTAAACTGGTGGAGAGTAATAAATCGGAGCTGACGTACCAGTTACCAGATTACGGTACCCAGACCGGCGAGTTCGTGTTTATGTTTGAGGAACTGGAACGCTGTCATAAGGATATTGGAATTTCCAGTTTTGGGATCTCAGATACAAGTCTAGAAGAGGTAAGTGTGTAGGAAATGTTTATCTGTCATGTTGAATATGTAGGTATTCAGGAGTATATTACACACGTGTCAGAAGTATGGTACAGTAAACCAACTCTCCATACTAAACTCTGTGATTTCTATTTCAATAGTTCACATAAATATAACTGGTGATAAACATTTGCGAATTGACATACAAAATAATTGTAGATCATTAATTGTGAATGTCAAAGTAAATAGCATATAAAAGACAGCTGCTTTACTGTGACTTATATTAACATTTTAGTGGATGAAAAGTGAAGTTGAGTAAGAATTAAAGATAACTTTAGTTTTACACAAGTATTTGACATCATTGGTAAGTTAGAGAACAGTCACAAGTTGACAATCAATAAGCTTAATTCCAACGTTCCATAGACATTTGATGTAACAAGAAGTCCAATGTTATAACACACAGATACATCAGGCTAAGTAGATTCACTTGGCACTGTGTAATGACAATGTTTTGTTTGTGGTACAAGGTGTTCCTAAAGGTGGCAGAAGCAGTAAATGAGAAGGACAAGGAGGTTGCTAAGAGTCCGACTGACGAGGTCAAAAGGAAGAGACTGGAGGAGGTTTCTGATGGTAGGCTCATATTTATTCCTTATGTCATGATCATCATGATCACAGTTGTCGTGCCAGTGATCACGGAAGATGATTGTTGAAATGTTCCGCCAGTTAGCACACTTTATTAATTCTGTTGTCTAGTTTATACAGTATTTTTACAGTATAAGCATGTGACGTTACTGAAATGTGTATTCTAGAAAGGAAGATGTTTTCAAACATTAATGTGACCATGTTTATTATTTCAGGTGGGCGAGTACCTAGACCTGTCACTCAGATAAGTTTCCGTAGAAACAAGCGCCAGTCGTTCCTAAGGGTGACACCAAGACAGCAATTACAGGAAATTCAGGAACAGCAAGTCCAACAAGAGATCGAGAGCTCTTCAGAAGGAAGGGAGGAGGTGGTCTACCTTGGTAAGTAAGATACAGGAAGGGAGGAGGTGGTCTACCTTGGTAAGTAAGATACAGGAAGGGAGGAGGTGGTCTACCTTGGTAAGTAAGATACAGGAAGGGAGGAGGTGGTCTACCTTGGTAAGTAAGATACAGGAAGGGAGTGGGGATATATACCTTGGTAAGTAAGATACAGGAAGGGAGGAGGTGGTCTACCTTGGTAAGTAAGATACAGGAAGGGAGGAGGTGGTCTACCTTGGTAAGTAAGATACAGGAAGGGAGGAGGTGGTCTACCTTGGTAAGTAAGATACAGGAAGGGAGGAGGTGGTCTACCTTGGTAAGTAAGATACAGGAAGGGAGGAGGTGGTCTACCTTGGTAAGTAAGATACAGGAAGGGAGGAGGTGGTCTACCTTGGTAAGTAAGATACAGGAAGGGAGGAGGTGGTCTACCTTGGTAAGTAAGATACAGGAAGGGAGGAGGTGGTCTACCTTGGTAAGTAAGATACAGGAAGGGAGGAGGTGGTCTACCTTGGTAAGTAAGATACAGGAAGGGAGGAGGTGGTCTACCTTGGTAAGTAAGATACAGGAAGGGAGGAGGTGGTCTACCTTGGTAAGTAAGATACAGGAAGGGAGGAGGTGGTCTACCTTGGTAAGTAAGATACAGGAAGGGAGGAGGTGGTCTACCTTGGTAAGTAAGATACAGGAAGGGAGGAGGTGGTCTACCTTGGTAAGTAAGATACAGGAAGGGAGGAGGTGGTCTACCTTGGTAAGTAAGATACAGGAAGGGAGGAGGTGGTCTACCTTGGTAAGTAAGATACAGGAAGGGAGGAGGTGGTCTACCTTGGTAAGTAAGATACAGGAAGGGAGGAGGTGGTCTACCTTGGTAAGTAAGATACAGGAAGGGAGGAGGTGGTCTCTGGTAAGAGAGGAGGTGGTCTACCTTGGTAAGTAAGATACAGGAAGGGAGGAGGTGGTCTACCTTGGTAAGTAAGATACAGGAAGGGAGGAGGTGGTCTACCTTGGTAAGTAAGATACAGGAAGGGAGGAGGTGGTCTACCTTGGTAAGTAAGATACAGGAAGGGAGGAGGTGGTCTACCTTGGTAAGTAAGATACAGGAAGGGAGGAGGTGGTCTACCTTGGTAAGTAAGATACAGGAAGGGAGTGGGGATATATATTTCATTATATAAATGCCATTACAATTTCTAGGACTGTCTCTGTGTGCAATACAATGTTTTGTCACTGTGTGCAATATGATGTTTTGTCACTGTCACTGCGTGCAATATGATATTTTGTCACTGTGTTTGAGTTCAATAAAATGTTTGTAGTGCGATATGATGTTTGAAAAAAGAATTATATCATCCGATATAGACCAATGAGTACCTATTTACTGTAAATGTAATAAAAGCTGATATCAAGTTTATCCTTACTATAACAGAACCCATGACTGTGATCAAGAGAGAGGTTGGGTTTAACCACAAGGAGCAGGTGAAGTTAGAAGGGAAGCGCCTTCTCTGGCACCAGTTTATGGCTGTCTTCATCAGGAGGTTCCATCACTTCAAACGCAGCAAGAAAGGATTTGTCTGTGAGGTGGGTACTATTGTATATCTATAATGACCGATTATTTTATATTATGTAGAGCATGCCTTGTTAAGACATAAAAAGGGGAAGACCTATATAGGTAATGTCTGATGTCTCATTCCATTGTCATTGACAGTAAAATTATTTGAAATCAAAGTAATAAGAATCATGCTTGTTACTCCCATTTCATGATTTTAAGAAATGGCTAAATGGCTGCTACCTCCTGTTTATATAGCTTGTGATGCCTGCTTTCTTCGTCCTGCTTGCCATGGTGTTTGCTGAGATTGATCCCCCACTTACAGACTCGCCGCCCCTGGAACTTCACCCATGGAAACTGCTGCCTCCAAAGGGAAATTCACACCTGAATATGTTTTACAGGTAAGTTTATTAGCTTCATTAAAATTTTCAGATATTATTGAGGATAGACTGATGTCATTCTGTATACTGTCCCATCAATAGGCAGGCTCATTTAAGGACATTCCTGGTTCAGGAAGGACGGAAAAGCAGAGTACCTGCAGAAAAACAAATTCGCAATCCAGAGATGAAGGGCTAATGGTAAAATGTCAGAACATGTAAACGACTCGGCCACCAACAAGAATATAGAAATAATAAACAATATCAACAAAATTGATTTAAGTCATGATTTCAATGGAGAATGGTTTAAAATTGATCATTTTAACAATAAAAAAATTATTTAGTCATAAAGTTTAGTTGTGTGGTGCAGTTTTGTAATGCTAGGAAGCTACATTGTATTTGATATTTTATCACATGAACCATGGCAAAAAAAGAGTGAATAAAATAATCATGCACATTTCATAGAATCAACATGATAGTAGAAAACATGTTTGACTTAATGATGTAATTACTTTATAAAGTTTAGACAATGTGTGTATCTATGTTGTAGTAATGATGTAATTACTTTATAAACAAAGTTTAGACAATGTGTGTATCTATGTTGTAGTAATGATGTAATTACTTTATAAAGTTTAGACAATGTGTGTATCTATGTTGTAGTAATGATGTAATTACTTTATAAAGTTTATGTATGATGTAATTACTTACAAACAAAGTTTAGACAATGTGTGTATCTATGTTGTAGTAATGATGTAATTACTTTATAAAGTTTAGACAATGTGTGTATCTATGTTGTAGTAATGATGAATATAATAAGTTTAGACATGTGTGTATCTATTTAGTAATGATAGTATTACTTTATAAAGTTTAGACATGTGTGTATCTATGTTGTAGTAATGATGTAATTACTTTATAAACAAAGTTTAGACAATGTGTGTATCTATGTTGTAGTAATGATGTAATTACTTTATAAAGTTTAGACAATGTGTGTATCTATGTTGTAGTAATGATGTAATTACTTTATAAAGTTTAGACAATGTGTGTATATCTATGTTGTAGTAATGATGTAATTACTATATAAAGTTTAGACATTGTGTGTATCTATGTTGTAGTAATGATGTAATTACTTATATAAAGTTTAGACATTGTGTGTATCTATGTTGTAGTAATGATGTAATTACTATATAAAGTTTAGACATTGTGTGTATCTATGTTGTAGTAATGATGTAATTACTTATAAACAAAGTTTAGACATTGTGTGTATCTATGTTGTAGTAATGATGTAATTACTTTATAAAGTTTAGACATTGTGTGTATCTATGTTGTAGTAATGATGTAATTACTTTATAAAGTTTAGACATTGTGTGTATCTATGTTGTAGTAATGATGTAATTACTTTATAAACAAAGTTTAGACATTGTGTGTATCTATGTTGTAGTAATGATGTAATTACTTTATAAAGTTTAGACAATGTGTGTATCTATGTTGTAGTAATGATGTAATTACTTTATAAACAAAGTTTAGACATTGTGTGTATCTATGTTGTAGTAATGATGTAATTACTTTATAAAGTTTAGACATTGTGTGTATCTATGTTGTAGTAATGATGTAATTACTTTATAAAGTTTAGACAATGTGTGTATCTAGTTGTAGTAATGATGTAATTACTTTACAAACAAAGTTTAGACATTGTGTGTATCTATGTTGTAGTAATGATGTAATTACTTTATAAAGTTTAGACAATGTGTGTATCTATGTTGTAGTAATGATGTAATTACTTTACAAACAAAGTTTAGACAATGTGTGTATCTATGTTGTAGTAATGATGTAATTACTTTATAAAAAAGTTTAGACAATGTGTGTATCTATGTTGTAGTAATGATGTAATTACTTTATAAAGTTTAGACAATTGTGTGTATCTATGTTGTAGTAATGATGTAATTACTTTATAAAGTTTAGACAATGTGTGTATCTATGTTGTAGTAATGATGTAATTACTTTATAAACAAAGTTTAGACAATGTGTGTATCTATGTGTTGTAGTAATGATATGTAATTACTTTATAAAGTTTAGACATTGTGTGTATCTATGTTGTAGTAATGATGTAATTACTTTATAAACAAAGTTTAGACAATGTGTGTATCTATGTTGTAGTAATGATGTAATTACTTATAAAGTTTAGACATTGTGTGTATCTATGTTGTAGTAATGATGTAATTACTTTATAAAGTTTAGACATTGTGTGTATCATGTTGTAGTAATGATGTAATTACTTTATAAAGTTTAGACATTGTGTGTATCTATGTTGTAGTAATGATGTAATTACTTTATAAAGTTTAGACATTGTGTGTATCCATGTTGTAGTAATGATGTAATTACTTTATAAAGTTTAGACAATGTGTGTATCTATGTTGTAGTAATGATGTAATTACTTTATAAACAAAGTTTAGACATTGTGTGTATCTATGTTGTAGTAATGATGTAATTACTTTATAAAGTTTAGACATTGTGTGTATCTATGTTGTAGTAATGATGTAATTACTTTATAAAGTTTAGACAATGTGTGTATCTATGTTGTAGTAATGATGTAATTACTTTATAAACAAAGTTTAGACATTGTGTGTATCTATGTTGTAGTAATGATGTAATTACTTTATAAAGTTTAGACAATGTGTGTATCTATGTTGTAGTAATGATATGTAATTACTTTATAAAGTTTAGACATTGTGTGTATCTATGTTGTAGTAATGATGTAATTACTTTATAAACAAAGTTTAGACATTGTGTGTATCTATGTTGTAGTAATGATGTAATTACTTTATAAAGTTTAGACAATGTGTGTATCTATGTTGTAGTAATGATGTAATTACTTTATAAAGTTTAGACAATGTGTGTATCTATGTTGTAGTAATGATGTAATTACTTTATAAACAAAGTTTAGACATTGTGTGTATCTATGTTGTAGTTAATGATGTAATTACTTTTATAAAGTTTAGACAATGTGTGTATCTATGTTGTAGTAATGATGTAATTACTTTATAAAGTTTAGACAATGTGTGTATCTATGTTGTAGTAATGATGTAATTACTTTATAAACAAAGTTTAGACAATGTGTGTATCTATGTTGTAGTAATGATGTAATTACTTTTACAAACAAAGTTTATCTAGACAATGTGTGTATCTATGTTGTAGTAATGATGTAATTACTTTATAAAGTTTAGACATTGTGTGTATCTATGTTGTAGTAATGATGTAATTACTTTATAAAGTTTAGGACAATGTGTGTATCTATGTTGTAGTAAGATGATATGTAATTACTTTATAAAGTTTAGACAATGATGTATTACGTTACTGTGTATATATGTAAACAAGTTTAGACATTGTTGTATCTATGTTGTAGTAATGATGTAATTACTTTATAAACAAAGTTTAGACATTGTGTGTATCTATGTTGTAGTAATGATGTAATTACTTAATTACTTTATAAAGTTTAGACAATGTGTGTATCTATGTTGTAGTAATGATGTAATTACTTTATAAACAAAGTTTAGACATTGTGTGTATCTATGTTGTAGTAATGATGTAATTACTTTATAAAGTTTAGACATTGTGTGTATCTATGTTGTAGTAATGATGTAATTACTTTATAAAGTTTAGACAATGTGTGTATCTATGTTGTAGTAATGATGTAATTACTTTACAAACAAAGTTTAGACATTGTGTGTATCTATGTTGTAGTAATGATGTAATTACTTTATAAAGTTTAGACAATGTGTGTATCTATGTTGTAGTAATGATGTAATTACTTTATAAAGTTTAGACATTGTGTGTATCTATGTTGTAGTAATGATGTAATTACTTTATAAAGTTTAGACAATGTGTGTATCTATGTTGTAGTAATGATGTAATTACTTTATAAAGTTTAGACAATGTGTGTATCTATGTTGTAGTAATGATGTAATTACTTTATAAACAAAGTTTAGACATTGTGTGTATCTATGTTGTAGTAATGATGTAATTACTTTATAAAGTTTAGACAATGTGTGTATCTATGTTGTAGTAATGATGTAATTACTTTATAAAGTTTAGACAATGTGTGTATCTATGTTGTAGTAATGATGTAATTACTTTATAAAGTTTAGACAATGTGTGTATCTATGTTGTAGTAATGATGTAATTACTTTACAAACAAAGTTTAGACAATGTGTGTATCTATGTTGTAGTAATGATGTAATTACTTTATAAAGTTTAGACATTGTGTGTATCTATGTTGTAGTAATGATGTAATTACTTTATAAAGTTTAGACATTGTGTGTATCTATGTTGTAGTAATGATGTAATTACTTTATAAACAAAGTTTAGACAATGTGTGTATCTATGTTGTAGTAATGATGCTAAAGGAACCAAGTTTACTGAGGAGTCGGTGAGAACGTTGTTGTCGAGGTACGGTGTGGGGAACCGGTGTATGGATCCAGACGTCTACTCTATAGAGTAAGTCAAATACAGAAACTAGCTGTCTACATGAAGTTTCAGGGGCTTTGAATGATTATTACCTATCAAATCTGCTTGTAACAGATTGTTGAGTGAAGTTGGTAAGTTGAAATGTTGGAAAAGTTGGAAACACAAAACACCAAATGATTCAATTATAAACTGGCATAAATCAGAAGTCCTCACTTAATCACAATTTGGGGACCCATCACAAACCCTAGAGGCCTCACGTGGCCTAGCTCCTATCTTAGTCCTTACAGCAGTTACAGCCAAAGATGTTCAAAAACCAATTTATGTCATCCTTTAAGTTCGTTAATGCATTATCTGCAATGCTATTGCTAAATTAGCTGACAATTCTTCATTTCCCCAGTGGTTTTCCATGTGAGGAATCAGACACCAAGTCGATATGGACGGAGGCAGAAAACTGGAACAAGGCGGACAACGTCAACTGTTCCTGTTCTTCAGGTGTCCAGCAGTGTCCAGCAGGTATGGTGTGTTTGTTGTGATAGAAAATCTTTCTATGGGAGACTGGCTGAATGTCTGACATTTTGCTTTGTGCCCTTTCATATAACATCTATCTTTTAAGTTACAATGTTTTGGTATTATTTGTAGTAGATAGTTCACTTTACACTTTCCTCCATTTCCAATACATTGTATTCCCTTAAATGACTGGAAAATGGTTGTAAAATATGTCAGAACTATGTTTACTTAATCCAATTTTGAAGTCTTAAGAGGTTCTTAAAATGTAAAGTAAAATATGAACTCTTCTGTTCTGTTAGAGTTCATTCATCAGTGTAATTAATGTTGACCTTTGTGACAGGTGCGGGAGGTCCAGTGCCAAGGAAACGCATGCTACCTACCTCTGACTACCTGTACGATCTGACAGACAGGAACATCACTGACTGGTTGGTGAAAACTGTGAGGAGTTACAGAAAACGCAGGTATGTTTATAAATAATGAGTAGTTAGATTGACTTTGACATAGAAAACACAGGTAATTCATTGAATTGAATAGGACTCGGAAAATGCAGGTAATGGTAAAAAAGGTGACTTTGTTTACAGTAAAATTCAAACTCAAAATGTTCATGCAAATAAATACATGGTTTCTGTGTTTTACCAGGTACGGGGGTCTGTCGTTTGGAATGAAATCTAAGTGGGCCCAGTTCAACACTGACCATATAAAACAGATATTTAACACACTACGAGAGGTCAGCAGACAGTCGAACATTAGTTTCCAGAACGTCCTTGGTGGTATCAACTCCATCATGGGCCGCGTGGCCGTTCACAACATCTCCAAGGTAGGCTATACACACAAACTCTGGCTTATATATGACCAGTAAAGTGAACCTGATAGTATGGAGTAAATTTGTTAGTAGTGATCACTACAATAAATATATATTTATAGTAATAGTAGTCTTTTGTACCGCCATAATACCATAACATACATACAACAGTCCTATGTATTCATGTTGAATTTTCTGTTGTCCTGATGGCATTCATAATCTCATAACTGCCGACGAAAGCATTTCAGTGCTCATGTATATATTCTTTACAAGGTTTCTAGAATTTCTGTGAGATTTTATTTATCTTTATTATATTTATTAATTTTTGGAATACCTGTTCAGGTGACGTGTATTTATAGTTGTTTATGAAGCCATCATTATGTTTCCTGTACAGGTGTGGTATATGTATAGTTGTTTATGAAGCCATCATTATGTTTCCTGTACAGGTGTGGTATATCTATAGTTGTTTATGAAGCCATCATTATGTTTCCTGTACAGGTGTGGTATATGTATAGTTGTTTATGAAGCCATCATTATGTTTCCTGTACAGGTGTGGTATATCTATAGTTGTTTATGAAGCCATTATTATATTTACCTGTACAGGTGTGGTATTTATATAGTTGTTTATGAAGCCATCATTATGTTTCCTGTACAGGTGTGGTATATATATAGTTGTTTATGAAGCCATTATTATATTTACCTGTACAGGTGTGGTATATATATAGTTGTTTATGAAGCCATCATTATGTTTCCTTTACAGGTGTGGTATATCTATAGTTGTTTATGAAGCCATTATTATATTTACCTGTACAGGTGTGGTATATCTATAGTTGTTTATGAAGCCATCATTATGTTTCCTGTACAGGTGTGGTATATCTATAGTTGTTTATGAAGCCATTATTATATTTACCTGTACAGGTGTGGTATATATATAGTTGTTTATGAAGCCATCATTATGTTTCCTGTACAGGTGTGGTATATCTATAGTTGTTTATGAAGCCATTATTATATTTACCTGTACAGGTGTGGTATATCTATAGTTGTTTATGAAGCCATCATTATATTTACCTGTACAGGTGTGGTATATGTATAGTTGTTTATGAAGCCATTATTATATTTACCTGTACAGGTGTGGTATATATATAGTTGTTTATGAAGCCATTATTATATTTACCTGTACAGGTGTGGTATATCTATAGTTGTTTATGAAGCCATTATTATATTTACCTGTACAGGTGTGGTATATATATAGTTGTTTATGAAGCCATCATTATGTTTCCTGTACAGGTGTGGTATATCTATAGTTGTTTATGAAGCCATTATTATATTTACCTGTACAGGTGTGGTATATCTATAGTTGTTTATGAAGCCATCATTATGTTTCCTGTACAGGTGTGGTATATCTATAGTTGTTTATGAAGCCATCATTATGTTTCCTGTACAGGTGTGGTATATCTATAGTTGTTTATGAAGCCATTATTATATTTACCTGTACAGGTGTGGTATATCTATAGTTGTTTATGAAGCCATCATTATATTTACCTGTACAGGTGTGGTATATGTATAGTTGTTTATGAAGCCATCATTATGTTTCCTGTACAGGTGTGGTATATCTATAGTTGTTTATGAAGCCATTATTATATTTACCTGTACAGGTGTGGTACAACAACAAAGGATGGCCAGCAGTGGTGATCTACATGAACGTGATGAACAACGTCATACTCCGGAGCAAGCTTAAGCCGGGCCAGGATCCCAGCAAATATGGTATCTCGACCATTAACCATCCAATGAACCTGACGATGAAACAGTCACGAGATGGAGCCTCGTAAGTTTCACACCTTGTTACTGGGTGTTATCAATTGTTTGTCACTTGTGTATGGAAAGAAGAAGTCTCCAATACTTAATAAATAATATCCTGATACATTTTGTCAAAAAGAAAATGTATCATAATGGGACTAAGCTAAATACTGTAGTAAGTGTCAAGAGGTCAAATATTCCAGGTTTGATGCTTTCCTCTCCTGTTACATAATTATGATCATTATAAATTGTTTGATAATTAAAATCAGGTCTTTAAAGAGTTCATAACACCTTATTACTTATTTGTATGGCATCAGTTAACTAACGGCATGTTTGTTCTACAGAGCCACCAGTAAAACAGATATCATCATTTCTACGTGTGTGATCTTCGCGATGTCCTTCATACCAGCAAGCTTTGTCATGATTCTAATCGAAGAGCGAATATTGGACTCGAAACATTTACAGTTTGTGAGTGGTATCCACCCGTCCATCTACTGGATAGGAAACTTCACATGGGACATGGTAAGTCACTGATGTCCCGGAATAATTAAAACAAATTAAAAAGGTAGCCATGTCATAAAGGTGCCACATTCTGCTTTGTTTAAGGCTAAAGTTGGGCAATACTAAAACCCCTTTCTTGCTGTATCAATCTAATGCAATGTGTATAAAGACCACTTTGACATAAGGCTTTTTTGTCCTTTAGGTGGTCAGTTTTAATGAAGTCGTAACATACTTCTCCCATTAACACATCAGTCCACTATTCAATACCTATTTCTGTTTCAGCTGAATTACCTTGTGTCATCAGCCCTCAGTATATGTATCTTTGTGGCATTTCAAAGA
This sequence comes from Argopecten irradians, assembly GCF_041381155.1. Taxonomy (NCBI): domain Eukaryota; kingdom Metazoa; phylum Mollusca; class Bivalvia; order Pectinida; family Pectinidae; genus Argopecten; species Argopecten irradians. The sequence goes on from NC_091139.1 coordinate 44,678,173, forward strand.
GAAGCCTATGTTGGTAAAACTAACTTCCCAGCACTGTTACTGCTACTTGTGATGTATGGGTATGTACAGTCGAGATGTCAGCAATTGTCACAGTGGCTGATCGATAAGGATGATCGTAAATTATACTTGTATCAGTACAAGTTTGAGTCAGAAGAGTAGAGTGTAAAAATATTATTTCTGTTTGGCTTTATTTTTCACTGATTTAATGAAAATCCTTGATCATCACGACTATAGATCTATTTATCTGGTAGTAAAGAGTTAAAATTTTATGCATTTTGTAAGATATCTTTTTAAATTCTATAATTCATTGTTCTTAGGTAATGGTAGCTTTTGAGAAAACCACCAAAGAACAAAAATATATAATTTCACAGTAACTACACATATTATTTAAAGTACAAATGTATGTCTGTTCTATAGTATTGCCAACGCTTATAACATATCAATCCTTATTTTACAACAGTTGGGCAATGATTCCTTTGATGTATCCATTTTCTCGCTTGTTTCGAGTGCCCAGTACCGCCATGGTAACGCTGAAGTCAGTGAATATCTTCCTTGGCACAACCTCAACACTGGCCACATTTATTTTGGAGTTTTTAGCTGACGATGATCCGGTAAGGCAACCAGCTGTTCAGAATATGTCAAAGTCATTTCTTCTTGTCTTAACTTCATTGAACTGTATATAAAAGGCCCATGGCTAGGAATAGATATGATGTGATGGTTTAACTGGTATTCACCCCTGAAGACGCATTTAGACTCTTCTAAATCAAAGACTAGACCAGTCCATTATAAAAGTTTATGGGCAAATTAGTTAAGAAACTTTGAAAATATGGAATTCAAAGAAGTATTAATGTAAGCGATTTACTAACATGTACATTTCTGATAGTAAATTAGATGAGTGAGTATGATTTCCATCTGACATCGGTGTATGATTTCAGGCTCTGGGAGAAGTGAATGACATTCTAAAACAAGTGTTGCTGATCCTGCCCCAGTTCTGTCTCGGCCAGGGACTGTTGGAACTTTCCAGGTCACAAGTCTACACTACAGCATTCAAAAAGTTTGGTGAGTGAACTCTGAAATGATGATTTACAACCCTGTAATTGTGTGATTTTACTGGTATCTTTATTAGTCTCCCACCGCATGTCATAATGTTCTGAAACTTTAAACTTGGTATATGTGTCCTTCTGGGTGAGGTGGTGTGTTGCATACCAGAATCAGGTCGCTGTGACCTATATTTTACATTCAACCTAAATTTAAGAAAAACTTGGGTGGGCTTTTTCCTTTACTATTTTAGGCAGTGGATGATCACACCATGTAAAAAAATCTAAGTGAGGGAAACTTAATCATTTTAATTGTATCATTATTTAGTGTTGTTACTTTAGAGATGTCTTCATTCGATCTTCAAAGAAGTGCACTAACATGATTAACTTACATTATATATAATAATAATAATAATAAAAATACTGTAAGAGGTATCTTCAAAATTCCAATTGTTCTGAAATCAGAACGATTTTTTAAGTGTTCCAGCAAAATTAATGTAGTGTAACTTACTCACTTTTGGAGAAAATCGTCTTTTTGTGTCCCTATTTCCCTGATGCAAATTTTCACTTGGAAGGTCTTTATCACTACGGTGTTTATTCAAGTTGAAAACAAGCGTTCTGACGCCCTTCGCGGGTTAAGTTCATTTTACGAATTTAAAATCAACAAAAGAATCGGAATAATATCAAGAAACAATGTATTTTCAGCTCTAATATCGACATTAGTCGGGCACAAAACCCGATATTGGATAATAAGAATTTCCTGTAATAGTTGCAATAGGAAAATATTACGATGTCAGTAAATAAATGTTTAATTTCTTTCGTTTGATTCAATTTCTAAATTTGTTGACTTGATCCCCAACATTCCAGTGACGTCACTTTTAGTAGGAGTGAATGAAATGGCAGTCAGTCCTGCCAAACAGTGACGTCACAAACACCGGAATGACGTCGCTTACATATTTCCCACGGTAGTAAAAAGGACTACACACTCATTTGGTTAAGTGAATGCAACTTTTCTTGATCATCAAAGAAGCGTTTCGCTTTGAGCGAAATCGTGTAAATAACAGACAATTTGCTTTCGTTTTGAATACCATCTTCTGTATGTATAATGAAAAAGTTACAGGATAAACAGAATACATGGTCACTATCTTACAATACAAGTTTTATTTTGGTGTCGACAGGGAAAACCGAGATGACTCGGCAAAACCTCCTCCTCTCATCTCATCGCACAAACAATAGCAGTATCGCTATTAATTATAGCAAAACAAAAATGTCCAACGTTGAAAATATTGCAAGTACATTCATTATTTACATAAACCAGTAATTAGAATAAACTTTAATATCATCTAGACTAAACAATTTGCAAATCCCATACACCGCCCGCAAGGAGATTTCCTTGGCCTATCGCTACCCACGATGCTCTCGATCGTGGTCTTATATTATGTAACTTTTCATGGGATATTAAATCTAGATATATCTGTTTTCGACAGTTAAATTTCTATGAACATGTGTAAAACAAGCAGTCTCAACTGCTATTCCGAGACTGTAAAATGCAATCTTGGTCACCTCAGCTAAAACACAGGGGCACGCAAATTATGACAGAAACGTTTACTAGCAATTTGATACGTATGTCATTAAAAGTATTGGAGACCTTTTGATATGCACGTGTATATCATGACGTTTCAAGTGGCTGCCCGTATTATTTTTTGTGAAAAATGAATTATATGTATATATTATAAAATTAGATTAGCTTTTTGATTGTCATTATTGTTATGTACACTGTATGTGCAATCTAATTAAAATTAGAACTTCTATGTCGCTCTCCGTACCGTCCGCTTCTACGAGCGGACGGTACGGAGAGCGACATAGAAGTTCTAATTTTAATTAGATTGACACTTTGTGATATTTAAACGAAAACATGTATTTTACATAAGAAGCCAATGATAATATAAATGTAAGTATCGGTTAGCTTGTAATAAAATAATAATAAAACTAAACCTGTGTTACAGACCTTGATGGCATTGTAAACCCACTACAATGGGGACAGGTGGGAAAGAACCTCTTCTCCATGTTTCTGTGTGGCCTTGTGTTCTTCCTGCTAAACCTGCTCATAGAACATAACTTCTTCATTCATCAGAAGTAAGTACACTATATGGCTACCTAACATAACTTCTTCATTCATCAGAAGTAAGTACACTATATGGCTACCTAACATAACTTCTTCATTCATCAGAAGTAAGTACACTATATGGCTACCTAACATAACTTCTTCATTCATCAGAAGTAAGTACTCTACAGATTCTATTGGGAATACACAAGCATGACTTTGTCATGGTCTTCCTTACATTTTAACTTTCATTGTGTACTATAATTAAAAAAAATCAAACGTGTTATTTATCAAACAGAGTATAATATTATTTTATATCTATACTGCCTTGTTGGTATGTCCTAATAAGAGCTGTTATCTTACTGTACAGGGTTGGCCCGACCCCCGAGGGAGACGTGGAGGACGAGGATGAGGATGTAGCTAGGGAGCGGGCTCGTGTCCTGTCAGAGGATGGCGAGAATGATATTGTACGCATAGACAACCTCACCAAGGTAAAGCAAATATTTGTATTCAGCTTCAAACTTTACATTCATGCATATAACTAATAAGAAAATCTTATCAACTTCCAATATCATTATCATCTTTAGTATGATGTAGATTGTTGTTGGATTAGTTGAGATATTAGAAAAGTTGGCAATGTTAGTTTCCAAATCTTTAGAATGTGTTTTGATCATTTGCAGGTGTACAAGGTCCCAGGAGGGAAGGGGCGCCATGTTGCCGTGGACAGACTGTGTTTGGGAGTCCCTAAGGGTCAGTGTTTCGGACTGCTGGGTGTCAATGGAGCAGGAAAGACCACGACCTTTAAAATGTTGACAGGATATCTGGGAATGACACATGGCAATGCTTTTATCAATGGATTCAGGTCTGTCACCCTTCAGCTTTCTCTCATTCATGGTGTAACTTTGTGATTCCTTAATCAGCTTTTCTTTTGCTCTGACCAAATCACCTGACTGAATTGCAGTTTTTATTTCTGATATTGTGAACTTCAGCTTATGATAACTTTTTATGACCATGAAGCAAATTGAAGCTTTATCCAAGTCTGTCCTTTTGTATCTTATCCCAATTTGACTTAGAGGCATTTATACCTTACAGAAGTTCTTGAAGTTAAAACTTGTACATTTTATGATTATTGTAGTATTGTAACGGCGGTGAAGGAGGTTCGACGCAGCATCGGGTACTGTCCCCAGTTTGATGCCTTCGACCCACTAATGACAGCCAGGGAAGTTCTGTGTTTCTTCGCCAAGATAAAAGGGATCCCCTCATCAGATATCAAAGATGTGAGTAGGAGATATGGTGATAATGTAGCCTCATTTATACTGTTGGAACTCATTATCTCCAAATTCAAAGGACCATCGGAAAACTTTCCACTCATCCGTAATTTGATTAAAAAAAGTCCTTCTGGTTGACTTGATAAACAATCTTCCTGACAGCAGTATTCTTATTGGAAAAACAGAACTTCTTCAACTCAAACAGAATTTTGAGCTATTTTGAGTCAACAGGTTTCAAGTACATGCCTGAACTGAGTTTTCGTTTGTAACAATATTGGTGTTCTGTTTTGTAGGTCGTTGATTGGGCCATTACGAAGCTGGGACTTACACAGTACGCTGACAAACCCTCGGGCACATATTCTGGAGGAAACCGACGTAAACTCTCCACAGCCATTGCTCTCATAGGCAACCCCTCTGTGATATTTCTGGTGAGTTCTGGGTACAATATCATTGAAATTTGATCAACAACTTATTCCTTGGTAAAGTGGCAAAGGATGAAATATCAGTTAGTGCTCCAACTCAAGACGTTTAGCCAAATGACAGTGATTCCTTTATAGAGACAAAAAATGAAATTATATACACATTTGTCTAGTGTTATAAATCAAAATAGATTTTTTTTTATCTTTTTGGTGAATGAAGCAATAAAAATATGTGATTAATAAATCTTAAATCACAAAGTAAACAGAAGCACATTTTGATTCCTTAAACGATGAAAATACATGTATGTTGTCCCTTTTTTAGGACGAGCCCACAGCTGGAATGGATCCAGTAGCTCGAAGGTTTTTGTGGAACTGTATCAACAATATTGTTAAAGACGGCCGTTCTGTCATCCTTACTTCCCACAGGTATGTATCTGTACATCTGATGTGGATGTAGAATTTACGAATTCCAAGGGACTCTAAATTACATACATTCCCACAGGTATATATCTGTACATCTGATGTGAATGTAGAATGTACGAATTCCAAGGGACTCTAAATTACATACATTCCCACAGGTATATATCTGTACATCTGACGTGGATGTAGAATGTACGAATTCCAAGGGACTCTAAATTACATACATTCCCACAGGTATATATCTGTACATCTGATGTGAATGTAGAATTTACGAATTCCAAGGGACTCTAAATTACATACATTCCCACAGGTATATATCTGTCCATCTGATGTGAATGTAGAATGTACGAATTCCAAGGGACTCTAAATTACATACATTCGAACAGGTATATATCTGTACATCTGACGTGGATGTAGAATGTACGAATTCCAAGGGACTCTAAATTACATACATTCCCACAGGTATATATCTGTACATCTGACGTGGATGTAGAATGTACGAATTCCAAGGGACTCCAAAGAATGTCTCAGTAGAAATAATAAGATGAAATAACATGTTTTATGTCCTCTCTGACTTTATCATTGTATACAGTATAAATAAGGATGGATGACATGTTGTCCTCTCTGACTTTATCATTGTATACAGTATAAATTGGGATGGACGACATGTTGTCCTCTCTGACTTTATCATTGTATACAGTATAAATTAGGATGGACGACATGTTGTCCTCTCTGACTTTATCATTGTATACAGTATAAATAAGGATGGACGACATGTTTGTCCTCTCTGACTTTATCATTGTATACAGTATAAATTAGGATGGACGACATGTTGTCCTCTCTGACTTTATCATTGTATACAGTATAAATTATAAGGATGGACGACATGTTGTCCTCTCTGACTTTATCATTGTATACAGTATAAATAAGGATGGACGACATGTTTGTCCTCTCTGACTTTATCATTGTATACAGTATAAATTAGGATGGACGACATGTTGTCCTCTCTGACTTTATCATTGTATACAGTATAAATAAGGATGGACGACATGTTGTCCTCTCTGACTTTATCATTGTATACAGTATAAATAAGGATGGATGACATGTTGTCCTCTCTGACTTTATCATTGTTACTACAGCATGGAGGAGTGTGAAGCCCTTTGTAGCAGACTGGCCATTATGGTGAATGGACGATTCAGGGGAATTGGTAGTATACAGCATCTCAAAACCAGGTAAAAATCTTCATTTGTGACTTCAAAGTTGCTCTCAGAGTAAACTATTCAACTGTTTTATAGGACATCAAATGTGATTTTGTTTTTCATTCAGTTTTGCTTTACCTTTCATACAGTAACTTAACAACGATATCATTTTTGTACTATAAATATTTATATGGTGACTTTTCTCCATGTTCCCAGATTTGGAGATGGCTATATTGTAGTGATAAGGATAGCAGGCGACCATCCAGACTTGGATATCGTGGACGACTTTATCCTGGAGACGTTTCCATCTGCCAGTCTGCGGGAGAGACATCATAACATGTTACAATATCAGCTGGGATCAGATGTACCGCTGTCTCACATCTTCTCTGAGATAGAGGCCGTCAGGGAAGGATTGAATATCGAGGATTACTCAGTCTCCCAGACTACACTAGACCAAGTACGTAACATCATGCTAATACCTTCAGTATAAACTTTGACCTCAGGATGTATGGGGATTGTGTCTATTCATCAATTATCTTGTAATCCGACTACAGCCAATTTTACCTATAACTTTGATTATTTTTATTAGAATCTGCTGTCTAACATTTCAAAGTAATTTCCTGAACGAAATCCACGAACACAGAAATATGTTCAAATATTCCCTTTGATTTAATTTAATTTTTGAAACCAATTAAACTTGCATTATTGTATGTTGTGCAGTTCACAACAGTTCACTTTGCCTTGAATGTTTTACATTATCATCTATTGCAGGTTTTTATAAATTTTGCCAAGATGCAGACAGATTCATTAGACAGTGGCTCCACTACACCAGAACCAGAGGCCCCTACAGGTAGGTGTGGTAGGATTCTCCCATTAAAAATGCCTCAGTCGGTCTATGTTTCATAACGGATGACTGTCACAAAATTTTAATCCGTTAAAATCCAATGTTTTCGTTTAATGTCAAAATTGATAAATGTTTCATCCTGGAAAATACCTAGATATAAATAGTACAGTCATTCATTTGACCTTGAAACGACATCATGAGTATGTAATAGCTCTTCTCTTGTCCCATTTCATTCTTTCTGTACCTTTAAGATATCTAAGAGATATGTATACGTAGCTATAGATGAACTATAATAAAGTAGTATTGTACATTGCATAACATTTTATTTCAAATTTAGCCAAATATTTCAAAATTTATTTTAGCTTTTCATTTATTTACAGATGAAGTACCAAATGACAGTGCAAGTCTTGCTACAAGTATGACAACACTGAACACGGACAGAAGGACCAGTACGTCTACACTAGGGGGCGCCAGTGGTTCAGACAGAGTAGGTGACGGCTACTCCACGATAGGGGCTGTACCGCCAAGGGAGAGGACTAACAGTGAAGGTTATACCACGATAAGGGAGATAAGCCAGGTCAAATACGCAGCACCGAAACCTCGGCTCAAACGTAAACCTAGAATCCTCGAGTCTCATAATTCTGTGAATGGACAGGCTGGGTTCAATATATAGAACACTGGACAAATGTGAATGGGCAGGCTGGGTTCAATATATAGAACACTCGACAAATGTGAATGGACAGGCTGGGTTCAATATATAGAACACTCGACAAATGTGAATGGACAGGCTGGGTTCAATATATAGAACACTCGACAAATGTGAATGGACAGGCTGGGTTCAATATATAGAACACTCGACAAATGTGAATGGACAGGCTGGGTTCAATATATAGAACACTCGACAAATGTGAATGATTTCCTGGTAAAACTTCTGTATGTGAGATACTTTAGTTGACTTCTTTGTAAAACCAATGAAAGATTAAACAGTATGAGAATGGAATTTCACAGGGTGGACATGGAATGGATTATCTTAAGATACAGGATTGTGAAAGGTTTGATTACACACAAAACAGGATTTGTGGGCAGTACAGTGGAATAAGTACGACAAGAATGAACCCATAGCACACAGGATCGGAATGGATTACAGGAAGTTTTCTGGATTAGAATTGGTTCATCTTTATTTCCTGGATATAAACAATTACATGGATTAGAATTGGTTCATCTTTATTTCCTGGATATAAACAATTACATGGATTAGAATTGGTTCATCTTTATTTCCTGGATATAAACAATTACATGGATTAGAATTGGTTCATCTTTATTTCCTGGATATAAACAATTACATGGATTAGAATTGGTTCATCTTTATTTCCTGGATATAAACAATTACATGGATTAGAATTGGTTCATCTTTATTTCCTGGATATAAACAATTACATGGATTAGAATTGGTTCATCTTTATTTCCTGGATATAAACAATTACATGGATTAGAATTGGTTCATCTTTATTTCCTGGATATAAACAATTACATGGATTAGAATTGGTTCATCTTTATTTCCTGGATATAAACAATTACATGGATTAGAATTGGTTCATCTTTATTTCCTGGATATAAACAATTACATGGATTAGAATTGGTTCATCTTTATTTCCTGGATATAAACAATTACATGGATTAGAATTGGTTCATCTTTATTTCCTGGATATAAACAATTACATGGATTAGAATTGGTTCATCTTTATTTCCTGGATATAAACAATTACATGGATTAGAATTGGTTTATCTTTATTTCCTGGATATAAACAATTACATGGATTAGAATTGGTTCATCTTTATTTCCTGGATATAAACAATCACATGGATTAGAATTGGTTCATCTTTATTTCCTGGATATAAACAATTACATGGATTAGAATTGGTTCATCTTTATTTCCTGGATATAAACAATTACATGGATTAGAATTGGTTCATCTTTATTTCCTGGATATAAACAATTACATGGATTAGAATTGGTTCATCTTTATTTCCTGGATATAAACAATCACATGGATTAGAATTGGTTCATCTTTATTTCCTGGATATAAACAATTACATGGATTAGAATTGGTTCATCTTTATTTCCTGGATATAAACAATCACATGGATTAGAATTGGTTCATCTTTATTTCCTGGATATAAACAATTACATGGATTAGAATTGGTTCATCTTTATTTCCTGGATATAAACAATCACATGGATTAGAATTGGTTCATCTTTATTTCCTGGATATAAACAATTACATGGATTAGAATTGGTTCATCTTTATTTCCTGGATATAAACAATTACATGGATTAGAATTGGTTTATCTTTATTTCCTGGATATAAACAATTACATGGATTATAATTGGTTCATCTTTATTTCCTGGATATAAACAATCACATGGATTATAATTAGTTCATCTTTATTTCCTGGATATAAACAATTACATGGATTATAATTGGTTTATCTTTATTTCCTGGATATAAACAATTACATGGATTAGAATTGGTTCATCTTTATTTCCTGGATATTAAACAATCACATGGATTACAATTGGTTTATCTTTATTTCCTGGATATAAACAATTACATGGATTATAATTGGTTTATCTTTATTTCCTGGATATAAACAATTACATGGATTAGAATTGGTTCATCTTTATTTCCTGGATATAAACAATTACATGGATTAGAATTGGTTCATCTTTATTTCCTGGATATAAACAATCACATGGATTATAATTGGTTTATCTTTATTTCCTGGATATAAACAATCACATGGATTAGAATTGGTTCATCTTTATTTCCTGGATATAAACAATTACATGGATTAGAATTGGTTCATCTTTATTTCCTGGATATAAACAATTACATGGATTAGAATTGGTTCATCTTTATTTCCTGGATATAAACAATTACATGGATTAGAATTGGTTCATCTTTATTTCCTGGATATAAACAATCACATGGATTAGAATAGGTTCATCTTTATTTCCTGGATATAAACAATTACATGGATTATCCTGGATTATAGTGAAATACAGAGTTTTTACCTGTGGTGTCTTGAATTTCTATCAGCGACTGTGTGTTTATGAGTATCATGTGATGCACATGAATATATGAAGCAGATTATTAGGATTCTATTCTTAATGGGATTGTGCAATGAAACCTTTGAAGGGCCTAGTGCACTATATGTTGTGTGTCTTACACCAAGACTGTTTGGAGAATTACAGTAGACAGATCTAATATCCAATATTTTACCTTAAATAATCAAGTGGACAGCTGTCTTTCAGTGAACTCTTTAGTGTCTGGAAATAGACATAGAGCAATGTAAAGAATTCAGCTTGCTCAATGTGTTATATATAGATTTAATGGATGAAGACAACATTGTTTGTTGACATTGATATTATTTTAGGTGTGATACATTAATGATTACTTTTGTATAGGAATCTAAAGTAGTGCTTGTTAAATAACTCATGAACCACGTTTTGTAATAAAATATGTGATAAGAATCTTTATGTGCCTTATATAATTAAGATACTGTTACCCAGGACTGGAATCTCTTATCTCACCTTATGGTAAAGACTGCAGAGAAAACCTTAAGAACTGTTGCTTTAGGCCGAAGAAGGTGCTTCAGTTTCCTAGGGCTACCCTGCTACCAAGGGTCAAGCAGTAAAAGAGGGCAGAATATCTCTCCTTAATAAATTTTATATAATTCAGCTCTCCCCTATCTCCAAAATCTAGCTGTAAAGTGGGAAGATTATCCCCCTAAATAGATTATATAATTCAGCTCTCCCCTATCTCCAAAATCTAGCTGTAAAAGGGTCAGATTATCTCCCCTTATTAAATTATCTTATTCAGCTTTTCTCTCTCCAAAATATAGCTGTAAAAGGGGCAGATTATCTCCCTTTAATAGACAGTTAAAAGTGAACAGTTGTACATGTGTACACCTCTAATGGAAACAAAACATACAAATCATGTATTTAATTTTACGAGTAAAACATTTATTTCAACATAAAACTATATAAGGCAACAAGCACATGTCATAAAATGTATAAATATTAAAACTAGAGAGTCCATCCAGTGAGAGATGCTTACGCAGTTCTCCGACTAATTACCATTGATGAACTGCATTGCATCCAGGCCAGGGAAACATCTAAGTTTTAATAATCAGTAAACTTCAAATTCTGGTTATTTCACAAGAAAAGAAAATTGGTCAAAAATAAAATGAAATTTAATCCAACCTAATCATTATGAAGAGTTTTTTCGTAATTTTGTGTGGAAGCAAGAAAGAAGAGGAAGTTGAAGGAAAAAATTAGTCAAACAAGATATGCAGAAGTCTTCAAGATGGCAAGTCTCAAAGAGATGAATTCTATAATGCCGTGTGTACCATATGAATCACAGCTCCACCGAACAGTCAATCTGTAGTTAGCTACAGTTAGTCATACCATAGTAATGTTGTGTTGACATCTTTATGTTTTATACATGATGGTGTTGTACTCATAAGACATTTAACATTCCCTATACAATCATAAAATATACAACAATTACATAAGGAATTGCACATGCCACCATAGCAGTTGTCGAGTCATAAATTATACATTTGTACAAATACATCTTCAGCTGTCATTAAAGTTAGGAAGACTAGTAAATATATTGTCATACAGACACAGAAATTCATTGAGTCAGCATGAACGGTTGAAAAAAAACCCAGAAATCTAAATTAAATAAAAAGATTACATAATCCAGATTGATACAGCAGTTAAACAATGTAATGATACCTTAAAATGGTATGAATTTTGTTTTATTGTCTGCATCATAATCCATTATTCATTTACTTCAACCAATGAACATTTTTGTGGGGGGTTTTTTCACCATGATTTTTCTACAAAAATACTTAAATTGAAAAAAAAACCCATAAAAGACAATGGATGAAAACAACTTCATAATTTTACATTCCCAGCTTTCATTCAATTCTGTTGGGATTTTTTTTTTCAGAAATCTTCTTCCCTTAATGATTTCATTTGTAAATCCCAAAAACCAGTTTCACAATCATTCAAAGTTTGTATTTCCTGGGGAGAGTTTTCATGTTCAACACATCCAGTTTCTGTTTTGAACACAGTAAATTTGTATTCTCATTCAGGGTGTCCAGTTTCTCTGTCAAGAGTCCAATATTCAGTAGTTCTTCAGGACTTCGCGATTTGTATTCTCTGCCAAAAGAGACTAATTTCTCTGTCAAGAGTCCAATATTCAGTAATCCTTCACAGTTTGTATTCCTCGCTAAGAGAGTCCAGTTTCTGTATCTGTAATTCTTCACAGTTTATATTGCCCGCTAAGAGAGTCCAGTTTCTGTATCTGTAATTCTTCACAGTTTATATTGCCCGCTAAGAGAGTCCAGTTTCTGTATCTGTAATTCTTCACAGTTTATATTCCCCGCTAAGAGAGTCCAGTTTCTGTATCTGTAATTCTTCACAGTTTATATTCCCCGCTAAGAGAGTCCAGTTTCTGTATCTGTAATTCTTCACAGTTTATATTCCCCGCTAAGAGAGTCCAGTTTCTGTATCTGTAATTCTTCACAGTTTATATTCCCCGCTAAGAGAGTCCAGTTTCTGTATCTGTAATTCTTCACAGTTTATATTCCCCACTAAGAGAGTCCAGTTTCTGTATCTGTAATTCTTCACAGTTTATATTCCCTGCTAAGAGAGTCCAGTTTCTGTATCTGTAATTCTTCACAGTTTATATTCCCCGCTAAGAGAGTCCAGTTTCTGAAGAAGAATCTGTGCTCCTTTGAATGTCATTTTCTTCAGCGCCTTTCTGATACCGGTCAGTTGTGTTATCACTCGGTCTGTGATATCGGGATGGTCAAGCTCCAACAGGCTGTAAAATAAAGGTCAAGGTCAACATTAGAGATAAAGGTCAAGATCAAAATTAGGAATGAATACCTAACAAAAGTATTTGAAATTAACAGAGACTTTGAAAAAAGTTGTGAAACCTGTATATAATTTTTAGCTTCTCAAATTTACACTTTACGCCAATGCAAAGAAAAACAAGAGGCCCATGGGATTCGTGTCACCCATGGTTGAAGTTTAATTTGTATTATATTAGTTTCAACATAAAGGTGTATTCAAATTTTGAAAATTCCCGACTTAAGATTTTTACCAAATTGATATCCTCTTGTACACTTATATTCAGATACAGGTTTAATTTATACTTACAATATAAGCATGAAGCAGCCCCTATTACACGCGGCCCAGGACTTGAGGGAACCTTCTGTCACCGTATCCAGAAGCACTTGAGAGAATAGCACTGGAAGAAGACCACATTTCTATGTCATTTTCGTCTGTCTTCTACTTTAGGGGAAGTTATCTCACTATCAGTAATGGCTTCAGATATTATTAGCTATATAAAAATGTATTATACACCTCTCATTTCACTGCATATACTTGTATATATACATGATCTTCTTTGAGATACTAGCAATGTGTATAAAATGGTTATTACATATGTATCCATTTTGTGGTGTATTACATTTACAATGTCATGAACCCAACATATATATAGATACAATGTATTTACTGTCAATGAGAAATACCTAAGTGCTCTAAACAACAAGGATTAGAGTTCATCAGCATATCATCATTATTCTCTCCATTAAAATCAATGATTCAAACAAATCCTATGTACAACAGCCTTCCAATGGAGTAAACAGTAGGAATCCTGTAATATAGGACTATTGAGATTCAAGTCAGTGGAGTAAACAGTAGGAATCCTGTAATATAGGACTATTGAGATTCAAGTCAGTGGAGTAAACAGTAGGAATCCTGTAATATAGGACTATTGAGATTCAAGTCAGTGGAGTAAACAGTAGGAATCCTGTAATATAGGACTATTGAGATTCAAGTCAGTGGAGTAAACAGTAGGAATCCTGTAATATAGGACTATTGAGATTCAAGTCAGTGTGATATTTAACACTGAGGATTGACATCTCAAAGTCAAGACTTGGTTCTCCTTGTACATAAAAGTTGGGCTAATCTCATTATCTAGACCAAGATTTGACCGACTTATATGTCTTCTTTTGATAGTTGTATAATTCTAACTAATCAGCCATGTACTTTGGCCTTATGATAAGTCTGCTGACTGTGAGGACTGATTTTCTTAGTCTTACTAATATCTGATGGCTCTCATTAAAATCCTGCAGCCAAAGAATCTGTGACCTTGACCTATTTTTAAGCAGTAAGCCTCAAGACTGGGACATCACCAAGGTCATGTCACCTACAGACTTGCAGTGATCTTGACAAGTTACTGCTGACGTTGTGTGGCTCTTGTCATGGTCATGTGACCTTACAGACCTCTGACCTTGACGTTACAAGTAGGTAGTTTGGACTTGTTGTAACATAGAGCCACAGTGCTGACAGCAGCTACAGTTGCCACGCGACTGACCTGTGTGACCTTAAAGACCTGTGACCCTGACCTTACAAGTAGGTAGTTGGGACCTGTTGTAACATAGAGCCACAGTGCTGACAGCAGCTACAGTTGCCACGCGACTGACCTGTGTGACCTTACAGACCTCTGACCTTGACGTTACAAGTAGGTAGTTTGGACTTGTTGTAACATAGAGCCACAGTGCTGACAGCAGCTACAGTTGCCACGCGACTGACCTGTGTGACCTTAAAGACCTGTGACCCTGACCTTACAAGTAGGTAGTTGGGACCTGTTGTAACATAGAGCCACAGTGCTGACAACAGCTACAGTTGCCACGCGACTGACCTGTGTGCCCCGCCTGGATACGATCACGGTCATTCTGTATCAGCCGTTTAAGGGTCATGTGACCTGCGGAATGCTCCACTATGTGCATGTTGTCTAGGCTGCCAGCTACAAACGGCTCGGCAGCAATCTTAGCCATTGCCTTCATCGCAGCACTAGGATCACCTGAAAAGATAAAACCATATCACTTGTATACAGGAAGTAAACATCTTTACATGAAGGCAAGAATTTGAGATATTTATTTCAGAGCTGCTTTGGCAACAAAATATCTGATTATTACAACTAATGTAATGTAACTGATCTTTATAGTTATATTTAACTTATTTAATTTATATTTAACTTATATTTGAAATAAATACAACTTAACTATAAAGAATATATCACATTTTAGAAATACAAGAGGCAATTTTGGTGAAAAAAGAGTTCCAACATACCATTAGCATATGTGAGAATGGCTAGGAGAAGCAGCATGGAGGCGTTGTCAAGGACCATTTCCCTGGTGTTTTCTACAATATACTGTAGTAGTGGAGACGACACAAACTCCAGAAGCTCACGCTGTCGAACGGACTTTTCCTTCTTACTGTAATAGACAACAAATTAACATCACAAATAATGGACATTTATACTAAAACAGAGAAAACTACTGTTAAAATGTCACCAGTGGTTTTTTTTAACATGTTCCAATAATTGGTATTCAAATTAACATTTTACATGAATTATTTTCACTTCTTTGCTTTCAGTAAATCAGGATTTCGTGAAACATTCGGTCAATTTTTTACAAACAAGACTGGATGTATCAGTAAAAGCAATAAGCTGTCAACACAACTCAACCAATATGAGGTAAATAAGGTTATAATGGGATACGTACCTGTGTGGGTTTTTGTCCCCCTCAAGGAGTACTCTGACAATGTCGGGATGGAAGTGATGGGAGTCCCGCGGACACAATAGGTATAGTAAAACCTTCCTACCATAGTTGTCTGTAGCCACCTCGTTTAGGGACTTCAACATTTCCTGTAGGAAAACAAAAGTTTTAAATTTAAATAAACAATTATATTACATATGTATACAACAACTATAAATGTCTGCAAGATATATACATGTCTGTCTACAAATGAAATATAAAATAAGCAGGAAAGGATGGACAAAGATAACACGCCATTCACTGGCCTAAACATGTCAGCCTTCCCACCTTTTGTCTATGGAGGCCTCCCAAGAGACAAAGAAAAGTGGTCTTATTCTTGACAAATTGACCATTTAGGATCCTATAAAGTGTTTTTTATTAAGCATATAACTTTAATCACAGAGATAGATTTTACTATATTATTTTTTATGATCACTACCACAAATTAAAATTGTTTTTCTGTTGATACTGTATGAATTAAGCTCCCAGCTGAGACCATACCTCTAGAATGGCTTTCTGTACAATTTTTGTGTCGTCGACGACATCAAACATGGCCAACAGTACCATGTGACTGTGTTCCTCCTTACAGATCTTCACCACATGTGTCTTAAAGCTCTTGATGATCACCTTCCTGTCCTGTAACACCACACAAAACATATTCATATATTTACACTTGCTAGGCTTGGTCACTATACGCTAATACTAGCCGATTTTGTTTACCATAACTGCATGGTAACATTGAACTTTGAACTTGCGTATGAAAATGTTCTGTGCAACGTAAAAGGACTACTTTTTTTTTAAAAAGAAACACATGGCTTTGTTTACATTTTGACGCAACATTACGTGTATATTGTTGTTTTTCATAGAATTTTGGAAAAATGTAAACGATATATACATGTTTGATATTTATATATGATTCAAACAATTTTTAAATTAACAATTGTATAAAGAAACGGAAAAATATCCCGACCGTGGCGACGTGCTTTCATTTTTGTTAAAAATGATGGTTGTCAAATGTAAACATTACCTCTGTGCCTATGTTCGTCCTACGATCGAGTCTTTGGGATGGACTGATAGAGGTCAGTTATAAACATATCCTCTTGTCTTTGTTCTTTGAGAATTTAATCATGTGTATTATAAAACATGCACCGCTAATAATCCACGTGTTGACAGTTACGCATCACCACAAATACATTGTACATACATGTATCCATCGAACACAAGTGAATTTGTTTCATCTATCGATGGCGATATGGATCTATGCGTAGATTATATAATCACATGGCTCCCAAGGATGTAATATCGTCAAGTCAGACGACATCTCAAACACATTGAGCTACTTGAAAATCGGTGTTTTGCCAACTTCGGCAAACTCAAGTGTGTAAGCGTGCGTCAGCTTCGCCTCGCTGCACAATAACGGTCACCGAGTTCACACATGTGGCCGTGTACAAATTCTTTATGTTATTACGCTATATATTAACTTTTAGCAAAATTGAATATATATTTAAAGTTCTGATCTGATTAAATAAAATTATCTCTGAAATTTACTTTGTTTGTCATGTTTATTTTACACTAAAATATTGAACTTTTTTGTCTTCGCGGATGAATAATTCTACCTTACGTGAAGCGTCATCATTCGCTGTTCAATTGAGTAAGCTCCTCCCACTTTTGACCGACTTTTATTGAATAATTACGTCACTTTCAAATGACGATTTTATTGCATAAAATATAAATATAAAGTCGTGTGAGTGTAAATATAGGGATTGGATTTCGTTTTTATGTTAACCATGCTTGTATGGAGCAATTCCTCTAAGAATATATTCAATATGGGACGCTAACGCGCCCCATAGAATATATTCTTAGAGGAATTGCTCCATACAAGCATGGTTAACATAAAAACGAAATCCAATCCCTATTTGTTTTTGACTGCAATCATATTTCGTCTTTGTATATCACAGAGTTATCTGCCCTTGGGGGTAGGTTTCAAATGTAATGTAATTAAATTACGAGTGAAAATTACATCTTTTTTTTGTGTCAAAAGATAACATTATGTACACAGCGAAACAATCAATATCTACCTACAAGAGAGATAAGTTTGTAATATGCACATACAGAATAGCAAACAGGTCGAGTGTATATTCTGTAAGATTATTAATTAATTGAAACAATTTTACATATAGGCAGACGATACCTTTACATGTACATACGACAAATATTATCAGAGTTTGTGAAATTGATTTCTTAAATTTTTACAATTTTTTTTTCGTTTTTGTCAAAATGACACCCGGAAATTATCACAGCAGAGCAAAAGGAATGAGAAAGTCTATTGAACAGTCATAACACCAAATTGATATCAACACATAATCATTATTCACTGACCTTGGCTGAGCCGTACCAGAAGCAGTACATGGCTACCCTGGAACCATCCCGAGTGTGCATCATATGTATAACACAGTCTCTCAGCGACTCCACCATGTCCTGGAACATAAAACATTAGTATTCAGGCAAACATGTTTTTAGGATGGGTTTTGTTACTACTTTTCATTTGTACTATGTGCAGTGAAAGTAGTAGATGTGATTAAAAGTTGTGTCTTGTCAGTTAGCTATAAAATTGTAATTTCTACAAATTTTCCATAATTTTGTTGGAATGTTAAATCAAATCAGAAAACTGATAAAAAAATCTTCAATATTCAAAATGTAAGATAATTTAACTCTTTATAATCTTAGATCAATTTTGTCAAAGTCACTTACCATCCTCATCTTGTCCGATGCATAGACAAAGAATTCAAAGAACACCCTATGGACCATCGTGTGTTGTAGTACCTCTCTGTTAGAAATAACAAGGCATACACTTGTTAATATAATTCCACATATAGCATCAAGGAATTCAGGGGACAAATAAGCTGTTTACAATAATAGAACATAAGGTAGAAATCTATCCATCCTTAACTCATTGTTTTGTTTTAAAATATGGGCCATCATTATCCCTTCTGTTTCTATGGTTATCTAGATTATGCATCAAATCATAGGCTAGATTCACTATTTTTATAGAAATGTTTGCATCTAAAAATCTTATTGTATTGCAGGAGCATAATATCAAATTTAAAAATAACTTAATCCACAGATTTCTTGTGGATTCTGCAATGATTGTAATGATTTCATGGTGACCAAAAGCCATTTTTATGTCTTTAGATTACAGTGTATAGAGTGGCTTACTTGTATATGAGAGGGAGAAGGGCTTCCTTCATATTACTCAGGATCATATCTCTCTTGTCCGGCTGTACCAGTAACATCTGGTCTAGGGACTTCACGTCAGGGGTCTGAAATAACAATAGCCAAAGTTTGGTTCTAATACAAGGTTTCTACAAATGTGTACCAGTAACATCTGGTCTAGGGACTTCACATCAGGGGTCTGAAATAACAATAGTCAAAGTTTGGTTCTAATACAAGGTTTCTACAAATGTGTACCAGTAACATCTGGTCTAGGGACTTCACATCAGGTGTCTGAAAAAAAAACGGTCAAAGTTTGGTTCTAATACAAGGTTTAAACAAATGTGTACCAGTAACATCTGGTCTAGGGACTTCACATCAGGGGTCTGAAATAACAATAGTCAAAGTTAGGTTCTAATACAAGGTTTCTACAAATGTGTACCAGTAACATCTGGTCTAGGGACTTCACATCAGGTGTCTGAAAAAAACAAACAGTCAAAGTTTGGTTCTAATACAAGGTTTCTACAAATGTGTACCAGTAACATCTGGTCTAGGGACTTCACATCAGGGGTCTGAAATAACAATAGTCAAAGTTTGGTTCTAATACAAGGTTTCTACAAATGTGTACCAGTAACATCTGGTCTAGGGACTTCACATCAGGGGTCTGAAATAACAATAGTCAAAGTTTGGTTCTAATACAAGGTTTCTACAAATGTGTACCAGTAACATCTGGTCTAGGGACTTCACATCAGGTGTCTGAAATAACAATAGTCAAAGTTTGGTTCTAATACAAGGTTTCTACAAATGTGTACCAGTAACATCTGGTCTAGGGACTTCACATCAGGTGTCTGAAATAACAATAGTCAAAGTTTGGTTCTAATACAAGGTTTCTACAAATGTGTACCAGTAACATCTGGTCTAGGGACTTCACATCAGGTGTCTGAAAAAAACAAACAGTCAAAGTTTGGTTCTAATACAAGGTTTCTACAAATGTGTACCAGTAACATCTGGTCTAGGGACTTCACGTCAGGGGTCTGAAATAACAATAGCCAAAGTTTGGTCCTAATACAAGGTTTAAACAAATGTGTACCAGTAACATCTGGTCTAGGGACTTCACATCAGGTGAGTGAAATAACAATGGTCAAGTTTCTAGTTGACAGATTCTATCAAAATGAAAAAAAAAGAACAAATTGATACCATTGTTAATTGTCTCAATATGCAAATAGGATATTAGCTGTAGTATTATGATATAAGCAATCCATTGTAATATTAAACTGTGACAAAGACTCAAAAGCACTTCTATAAGTCATCTGACATAAGTTTGTTCCTTTATTTTTTTACATAATTGACAAATTATTCATTCTCACCTTAAATAGCATAAAACTTGGCCCATAGAATTCCTCCAGGAGTGACAACCTCTGTGACGCGATGGCGTACTCATTGTAGGCAAACTCCACAACGTCAGACGCTTCCTAGGCAACACAAAAAGGCTTGTTAGTAAAGCAGACTTATATTCCTATGATAGAGCACATCAATCCCTAGACAACAAACCACACTTCCATGACCAAAATAGAGACTATAAAAGCCACTATAAAAGCCACAGACATATCAGCAAGTGCAAATTTTAACTTGTCAATAATTCTTAGCACAAAAATTATCACATGCCAAACAGTTTTAAAGTTTATTTAGTGAAAAATTCTACACACAAAAAAGTCAAGTTTGTAGTATACATTAGTTACCCATAGGTAGTAAAATATCAGGTTTTGTTTACACAGCTTACACAACTGTTAGTGACAACAACTATACACTTACTTTGTGACGTATTAATTTTCTCACGCTGCCTTTGAAGCTTTTTATCACAGCGTTTCGATGCACTTTTGTCCTGAAAAATAAAATACAAAAAAGTTCAACTCAGTTATTTAGCTTCATTACATGTATTCCTTTGGATACAAAACATTTACAATACAATGCAAAGATTTATGTATAACCTCAAAATGAAATATCTGAAAGATTCTAAAAATTATTGTAGGTATCTTCTAATGGCATCTTAATAGATATGTATTCTTCCTCAATTAACTGAAGTATCATGAAAACAATGTTTATATTTAAGGATTAACTTGTCTTAACTTAACTTAATTTTTTTTATGTCATGGAGATATAACACAAATATCTGAGTGTACTCTAAATAAACCGTGAAGCAGTTTATAATGAGTACACTCAGATTTTTCAGGTTCTCCTTAACATAAAAAATCTATTCAAATTAATTGTTATAATTCAATTCACTATAGGTAATCTCTTCAATATTCAAAATTTATTCAGGAACTCTTGTGCCTTTGAAATCATTACACCATTATCAGAAGGGGCGTTACAAACGGCGACACCATTTTTTTACCTTTATGGGCTGATAAAGTAAATTTTTAAGCCAATGAAAATGCTTGTTACAAATGCAAAATTGAATTATTAATTTTTGTTGGAAGTAATCAACAGATTCATAAAGTGAATTAAACTGCTAGATGTGTCTTCTTCATTTATGTGATAGCTCCACATAGATTTTGGATTTTTTCTTCTTGGAAAATATCTATTAAAGCGGATTCCTCTGTATATATCTACTTACCCATACACTAAGAACTTCTTCACAATAAACTTGGCATACTTAGACTTGGCCATCAGACACATCTGATCTGTAAAACACACAGACATTTACAATATTTCATGAGATACATAAAGATACAGATTTGAGCATTATATCAATCAAGGAATAGGTCGCATCCTTCAGGATTTATACTTGGAATAATTACTTTTACAAACGGTCCAACCAGTGTTATCAATCTGTATAAACCAAAATAGCCATGGTTTTCACTAAAATGAGTTTGTTACCAGCATAAAGAATCCCAAATAGAGTTTTTATTGAATAACATAAATTGAATATATTGATTCCATGCAAACCGGAGGTGTTATCGCAATCATCGTAAGTTATCTGACTAGGCGAATCTGTCACACATATAGAAATACATTATCATGGCAAAAGTACTAAAAGAAGGTCGTTGAGTTTGAGTTTTTATACGTTATTCTATATCTACCTTTAAGTTCACTGAACACCTCCTCCCTTCTCTCTGGGGTACCATACTGTACTAAACACTGAAGCACTCGTGCTGTGTCGTGGGCATAGGCAAGCTGTCACATAAAAAAAAATAACCATTCAAATAAATATCCCAGACACAAACAAAACTCTATACATGAAAAATGGAAGGCATGCTGCCATAGACTCCAACACCAATCAATTTTTCAAAAGGGCATTACAAAGATAAAATTCCTCAAAAAGTAATCCAGCTCATTTGTTCATCAATTTTTATACAAATGCTTTCTATCCCTACCACAAGTGAAGAATCTATCCCTACCACAAGTGAAGATTCTATCCCTACCACAGGTGAAGATTCTATCCCTACCACAGGTGAAGAGTCAGCATTTGTGCCACATATACAATACAAAATGTTATAGCTTTAAAAATATGTATTAAAGGGACATAACTCACCACTATCAAGGGGACATAACTTACCTCTTTCATGTTGCCCTTGACCATGGACATAAGTTCTGTACACAACTCTGATCTCCTTTTCTCCTTCACATCATGCCTTCATAAAGAACAATACAATGATCAATATGTCTTTGTAATAATTATTACAGTCCATCAAAAATTCTATTGTGACAAAACACACTCAAGAAATAAAAATAAAAATATGAAGACAATGATATTGTATTGTTTTTTTATCAAAAAACTGTAAAACAATAGTGTTTTACTATGATCAAGTTATTTTCAGCCATCTAAAAAAAATATAGTATCTGAAGTTGATGTGCAAGTGTTAAAGGTTAACTTACCTTCTGAGTTCATCCCAGATTTGTTTGGACCTTTGAATCATGCTGAAATTGTTCTTCAACATTTTTCTTACTTTTCTCCTATCCTTAAATGGTAGCTCCTTGAGTTTAGTCTTCTTGGATTCTGATCAAAAAAATTATTACATTTAATAGATGTTAATATGCCATGTTCCTCAACATCCATTTAAAACCCAATAATTTGCTTCATACCTTGACACTGAAAAGCATATGACTTTAACTCAAAATTTATCAAAAAGATACCAAACTTAACATACAAATGTAATCTTAATAAAAGCGAAATGAAATGCATCGAATCAAAGTATCTATCCTCTTAGGTTTAAACAATTACTTCAAATAACAAAATTTGACAAATGGATGATAATATGTTGACCTATTTACATGAATAATAGTATTTCTCTCTATCTTGTATACAGCATGTGAAAATTTATTAAAATATCTATACATACCATCTGTCTCTACGGTCTGTGATTCCTCCAGCCTCCTCTTTCCAGCGTTCAGTCCTGTTCGACTTTCGTTGAGGTTTCTCTTTGCCTTTAAACCTTTAAGTTTGCCTGCTGCAGTGCTAGCAGCTCTTGAAATCTTCACCTATGGAGGAAAAATAGCTTCATTAGTGATATATAGTGTAAAATAAATTTGATAAACCAGAATAATATGTAGTAAAACTAGAAATCTTGGTGACACATAGATGCCCCTGGATAAATATAAAAAAAATCCGGATGAGTAACACTTAATCTCTCTCACTGCTTTCCCTTGATTACTGACATAATACAGAACTATCAACTGTAAATGTTAAAGCAAAATATGTAAAGCTATCACAATGGTTTATCAATTGCTATATGGCCCAATGAATGTTTAATTTGTGTTAATTCTGACTATGGGGGGAAGATTGGTAAGAAGTGATCCAGCATTGTCAATACATTAAGGTGATCATCTTCAAAGAGCAAGTATGTTACCACTGTAGCCATATATATAACATGTCTTTATTAACTTACCCGTATTGATTTTCTTCGCTCCATCGGCTCCATTGTTGCTGGAGGTGGCATCAATGTACCAGAGTCTCCCTCACTGCGATTAGAACTTGTGTCTGTTACACCCTCCGCTGACTCTCTCACTTCCTCTATAGTGGGATAACGCTGTACTCCTTTGCTAGCCATTCTATGAAATGATCTCTCTGCTCCATCGGGCTGTCCTCTTGCTCGCTGGACAGCTCTTTCCATGGTAACATCAGCTCGTCCTGATGGACGCTGCATGCGTGAGAATGTTGTCTGCATGGACATATCTGAGACTGGGTTGATGGCACTAATCATGCTGAGAGAATCAGGTGTGTCAGTCTGATCTAAAGTCGACAGATCTGTATCACTGTACATAGTATCTTTCTTAGCGTGATATTTCTGTGTAGCTTTAGCCAATTGTTTCTGGTTCCTGTACATCTTGCGTTTCTTTGGAGGACTTTGCAAGGTCCCAAATGAGGAGTTCAGAGAGTCATTGTCACTGTTTGGAGGTGCCATGAGTTTAGGCTGGTCCTCCTGTAAAATACTGTTTCCCTCAGGATTACCTCGTGTTGAATGATTGTAGTTCGTCATTTTTCTTCTTTTTGTTTGGGGAGCGTGTGCCTCTTCAAATGAAGAATCATCAATTCCTAAGCGCATCTGAAAATAGAATAAAACTTTTAAATAATCATATGACAAACCAGATAATTTCAGAAATTTAATTTTGTTGAGAAATTTTCTTCAGGGTAAGATGCATATTCCAAAATTACTCTGGGAACAGAATACATGTAGCTATAATCTTAAAGTGAAAAGCCAGATGGTTAACATAGTAGATTAGAATATATCACCTTTTCAAGGACTCCTTTAAAACTAATCAAACAATATTCAACTTTTAGCACTGAAATAAATATGCTAAATTACATACTAACTTTAAAAATATTATAAATAATTTATTTTTTCATGCTTTTAAAGATTTATTTGTGTTATATAATTCCACATTAATCATATATATATAAAACAATTTCTATTTAATCATTGCTACATCATAGAATATCCAATATCAATTCTTACCCATTGAAATAAGATTTCACAAGTGTTTGATGTTTTCACATCTGTAAGTCACAATGAATTATAAATCTTGGTGAGAGAATTCCTGGGTGTACTTAAGTAAGATGTAGGAGAAGAAAACTGAATAGAATTCACTATGTCATTTGTATGTACTGACAGGCTAATTATTAGGTACAAGAGTAGAAGGACTCCAGTCATTCTATTATGTTTTGATGACAATTGGTTGTAACAACACGCCGCCCCCCCCCCCCCCCCACAAACAACACACGCCGCCCACCTGTGACACAGGTAGGCTGACACCTCATAGTCCCCAGGCCAAAACATGATGTAATCAAAACACATCTAATTGGTGATAAAATTATTTTGCACCAATTGATCTCAATCTATTTATACTCCAAATTCAATGAAGCATGACTGAACATTTTTATGATGTCACAGGTGTGACAGGTGATGGACAGTGGTCAGCGACTTTTGATGAACAGGTCAAGTATTTATTTTTAACTGTAAAGCGTATTGTGATTTAAGGAAAACTAATATATTTGATAGGGTAGCTGTTTTATGTGAACATTTTGAAAGTATATCTGCAGATAATCAACTTATTTTTTTTTTAATGAATTGTGATGTTTTTCAAATTAGTCTTGCTAAATATATGTTTTTAGTGATGAGGAGAAACAAGGTGATCTATATTATAGTAACATTAACTTATTATTACTATAAACTGATAATGTTGTTTTATTCTCATATATTGTCCATAACTAGTACATTCATGTCTCAGAAGCCAATTTAATGGCTGGGCATTTTTATACCGCTGAAGAATGTTTTAAATTGTATATGTTGTGTAAAAATATGTGACCCATTAATAAAATATATTATAATATGGTCAAATGAGAAATGTTTCGTAAGAACAAATTTTATTGTATGTGGGTTTTTTTTTCTATATCAAGAAGTTCTATTGACAACACCATTATTGAGTGAAAATTGGTTTGTAGTCCAAACAGTCCCAACAGTCCCAACAGATATATTTCATTTTTAAATCATCATTGTATGTTATAATATTTTAAAGGAAGAAACCAATTCTTTCATCAATAACTATAAGCATAATGTAATATAGCCCATATGCATTGTTGAATTTTGATTGATCATTTTAACTTGATGTTTGCATTGATAAATCTCAATTCTTTGGACTTCCTCAGCCTGGTATATTTGCTTGACTCTGAAAGTGTAGAACTGCAGGGACAAAATTTTGAGAATTAACCTACCAGTACTTCTACAACTCAACACTCCAGTAACTTGGTCACTAGAGGTGACATGGGCTGGGCATCCACTACTACTTAACAGTCAGTTGAAGTTTTAAGACTTTATTTGAAAATTACAAATATGGATAGTGATAGAACGGTCAGTAAAATCCATAAATGGTCCAGATGTCTTCGTAATTCTTGGGATTCACGTGTACATGATTTAATAGTGAAGAATAACTTGATAGATGTATTTACAACACAGAACTCGGTTCCGTGGAGGATTTGGGAAAATTAAAGAAAGATTATATAACACGGATGACGATAGTTGGCAAATTCAATTGTGGAACGACAAAGGAAATGTAAATGGTAATAAACTACGACTTTATAGAACATTTAAATATGAGCCAACAACAAGTGATGCATGACTATGTAAAATGTGTTAAATATAGAGAAAGGAGGGGCCTGTTATGTGATTTAAGATGTGGATCACTTTCTTTGGAAATCGAAAAGGGTCGGCATACCAGGCCGATAGTGCCAATAAAAAATAAGATTTGTAAACTTTGTTTATCAAACGAGGTCGAGGACGAAATCCACTTTTTAACACAGTGTGAGTTTTATAATGATTTACGATGGCCTCTTTTAGCTGATGCTCAGAAATATGTTGATTTTAATATTATGGATAATCTTAACCAATTTAAATACCTTATTGATAATTCTCCTCCAAATCTACTATCAAATCAACTTTATGCAATGTGGAGGAGGAGAAGTAACTTTTTGTAAATTTTATATCCTGTAACATAACGTGGCTATATACTAACCATTTTTAATAGCATGGGACAGCCTTACCTTGTTATCTTTTAGTCTGTAACATTTTAGACTATTCCGTTTTATGTAATTACATGTATATATATATATAGTGTCTAAGTAAGCCATCATTGGCTGGACATGTTTTCATTTGATGTAGTATTACTTTTATGAACTGTTTTTACATGTAGGTTGGAAGATGTTTGACACTTTAATAAAACAATTGAATTGAATTGAATCTATGGCAGATTATCAGTCTTTGCATCAAAAATAGAGATTGTTGTTCTTTTCATTTATTACCTTCTCTTAATCTATAATCAGAAATACCTTTTTGGTCTCCCCGGCTCAAACAGTAAAAACATTAATGACCTAAATTTGCTGTAACTTCATTCCTTGTGACAACATTTTCACAATTTTGTTTTAATCTGCACCACTCTCAGCTACTTTTTATGTAACTTCCATTTTATGAATTTTCAATTCATCAATAAAATCTAACATACAAAAGATGACTGTATTCAAGTATATGCTTCTTCTTTGGTTTACGTAAGTGCCGTCAACAATGATGGTTATGTCACTGTCATCTGTAGGGGGTGTGGAGAGATTAAATTTTTTCTTTTTTTTTTTCTCTTTTTTTTTGAAGTATATAGATAAAATGGGTGTGCAGAACTAATGCGTGAGGGCTTCAAAGGCCACGTTGGAAATATGTACCTTGAAGTCCTCGAGTGTAGTGCATTGTACTGCTGCTACAGGGAGGAGATTCCATTGTGTTATTGTTTGTGTGAAAAATGAATATTTGTATGTGTCCTTTGTAGCAGAGATTTGTCTGAAGGAGTGTGGATTGGAGTGTCTGGTTCTGTGGTCTACTGGTATGAGTATGGTCTGGTATTTGACGGCAACTATATTGTGTATTATTTTGTAGAAAAGTATTAATCTTGTGTCTGTAATGTTGTAACATGCTTATTATATTAAACTTTCAGTCACTCTGATTAACTTTAGACCATGATCAGGAATAGGGAATTTGAATGAATATCAGGAAGAATAAGGGTTCTTAAAGTCTTAAGGCCATCGGATGTGATTCAAATATGGTATAGGAAATAAGTAGTCCTGTATCATATTGTTACCAATCAACAGTATAAAGACAGCAAGTAGGACCCTACTCAAAAGACAGGATTGCTTTCAATAGTTTTCATGTCTACTATGCTAAAATTCTTTGATGTATAGAAAGATCGATTTGTATAAAATTCACAAACGCACGTGTACAGTAGGTTATGCTATGATGAATCCATGTGTCCGATCTGTGGTTCAACACTCATCGATATATCAAATAATTCAAATATAAATAAACAAAGGATTATGCCGTCGAAGCAACCTTTAAGTAAAATTAATCATTGTATTGTAAATTGAATTAACGAGGCACGAAAACAACCTTACATTTCTGTAGTTCTTCAGTGTACTCAACGTGTTCTGTAAAATGTTTTCCTTCACATGTGTTTTGAAATCGTCTCGTGCGTTAACGTACCGTAAATAGGTATATGCAATTTTACGACATTAATCAACCAGTAATCTTTTTTTTTTAGACCACGACAAAATATGATATTGGTTTTTATAGAATAATTATAGATACAAATGATATTATGTTGTTGATTTATTTATATCTTAAAATCTAATATTTCAATTTTAAATAACATTCTAATTCGGCCTTTTACGACTATCCACACTGAGCAAGCACCTGTCATCCACTTCCGGTCCTGTTTAATGAGGTCGTTCAGCTGTTAAGGGCTGATAAAGAACCCCAGAAATTTTGTTTTGGGGCATGACAGTTCATGTAACATGTGTTATTGCCATCAATGAATGTTAACCTTTTTATTTTTTTGAAAATTATTGTCATATCTTTGTGCAGTGCCGAATCAACAATGATCTCCAAAGTTGTTAGGGCTATTATAATGGGCCCACCAGGGTCTGGAAAGGGTACAATATCTACACGTATTATCAAAGATTTCAGTATGAAACATCTCTCTAGTGGGGATTTACTGAGGGCCCAGGTTATAAACAAAACAAGTAAGACATCACTTTAATTATAAGTTAATTATACACTGTAAATGCAAAATTGTCAAAATAGTTTATAATTACAAATATTATGATATCTACAGAAAAAATACATTTAAAAAAATGTTAAGTTATATTGTCAGGGGAGTGTGGTGTAAAAAAAGTAAATATCTGAAAAATAAAATTGATATTAGTTTGTAACAGTAACTACATGTACAATATCAACAAAACTTTCATAGCTAAAACATATTTATAATTATCATACATTGTATGTTTCAGGTGCTAGCATCACAGCAAAGCAGTTCATTGACAAGGGTCAACTTGTTCCAGATGATGTCATGGTCAAATTAATCCTTAATGAACTCAACAAATTTGAGCAGAACAGTTGGATGTTGGATGGTAAGTATAGGTGTAATGTTAGTTACTGTTGTAGCGAAAAGATATCACCTTCTGATTGACTTTCCAGTCAGAAGGAAAATTTCTTTTCCACTACTTTTACTTCTACTATGTAAAAGTCAGTCAGAAAGTAATGTCTTTTCAATTGCAGCAGTAACTACATCTATCTGTTGGAAATTAGTTCATAAAATGACAATTGATAATCATTTGAGAACAATCTACCAATAATAAACCAAATTAACAGATGCAAGGATTTATATCATTACAGGTTCTAGCTTCTTTGATGAAACAGCACTGAGCAGCATTAAAACTTTCATGTTTTGTTTAGACTATTTTACTTAACACTACATAAATACCTATCATGGTATAAAAAGTTGATTCAGTAATCAGCGTTCGAAATTAACGCCTGTCCGTCTGCCCGTGACCGGCAATTTTATAGTCGGGCAGACAATTTTTACCGTGTAGCTGGTCCTTTGACCGGCAACTTTTGGTCCAGATAGAAGATATATATACAAACAAAAATGGCTGTAGAATTGTAGAAAGGTTGAAGATCAAACTGTACAAAACTTCATTTTAGAAAATTTCCGCTGCGTGGTGAGTTTACTAAAACATTCAAGATGTTCTTTAATAATGAAAATTCAATACACACGAACTGACTAAAAATGTCCATCAAGGGATTATACTATTTCAAGAAATGCTTCTTAAAAGATTGATTTGTTTATATGTCTTAGCAAGAAAATCAACTCATTATTATTTTAAGTTACACAACAATTAATGTGCCAATGGTGAGAATCCAGTATTTCAGATCGAGCTGGGTTGCATAATGGTATGGCGCCACTCACAATTATCATTTCTAAATGCAGGTAACTTTAAATCGAAAAATTACTGTATTAAGAACGCTTTAAAATCATTAGAATACATGGTAAAACACATCTCAGCCATTCCAAATCGTAATATTTGTTGTCAGGGCAGACCCTAATGTTACATGAACGAATAACAGAAATGAGAAACCAGCAGCTAAATTCAAAACACAATTTAATTATATATACAATATTATACAGAGATGGTTTACAAGATCTAAAGTAATTGGTGGTGGTACAAGAGTAATACGATGATTTAAAGTGTTATTTTTCTGTATGCGAATGTCCTGGTATAATCCTTGATCCTTCCAGGTTTCAAATTAACAATAATCACAAATCCAGGAGGAAAATGAATGTCCACAGATGATTTGTAAAGTTCCAGGCAATATGAATAAATCCACACAAAGTGTTGTAATAATCCACAGATAAAGTCACAATAGCTCTCCCAATAGAATCTAATATGGCACTGTACAATTCTTGATATGTCTCATTACAGGTCTCATTACAGTTCTGATTAGCCTTGGACAGCTCGAGTATATATAGCTTAACCCTAATTCAAGAATATTGGAGAACCTTCTACTTCTAGAAATATCTAACAAAAAACAGTAAACACACAGAACTTTCTGGAAATAGATCATTCTAGATCTCTACTTATAATCAACATGTTTACAAACATATTTGTTTATACAATGATAATATTCTAGAAAGTTCTATAACCTAAATTAATTATGTGAACTTTATAGGATGTATTGATAATATAGCTATAAGAGTTATCTCACCTATCTAATAACTACATGTATTTAGTGTCATACATAACACCTAAGACCCCACAAACAACAAAATCTTGCGCCTTCTGCGCGCGCATATTCATCAAAATACATCGTAAAACTCATCTCAGCCATTCTTTTCCCGGGGGACCTTTGCCCCCCCAATTACGTGAACATCTTCCTACGCCACTGACTAAATTTGTTGAGAGCCAACGATACTAATCCGGATATGCAGATATATTTTGTTAGTAAAACTTTTACTTTGCTAGTAATTATATAAACTACAAGGATGAATTGTAACTTTGTAAGGACCAGTACCGGTAACTTTCAGTCAGGACCGGTAACTTTTAGGGTCAGCCGGTCCTTAGGACCAGCAGGAAAAATTCCTTAAGGGAGAACACTGTCAGAAATATGACTGAAGGCAAGGCCTTAAAGGGCGCAGCCAGATGTTTTAATATGAATCATGCACGGCATAGGAAAAGCGAAGCTCTATTTGTTTATTTTATTTTCTATTTCATGTAGAAGACGTAATTTAGAAATAAAATGACGCACTTTAAACTATAGAAGTATATGATGTAATAATTGTCTAACATAAACTCAAAGAAATGAACTCAAAGATTCGGATTTCTCTGTGTCCATTCAAGGCCTAGAGTGCCGCGTATGCGAATCCTATGATTTTGCGCCATTTGTTGACGTTATGTGACGTCATGATTCCTTGTGCTTATCTTCGCTACGTGGATATTTTAACTGCTTTCAATAGCTTGTGTGATAAAGTGTTATTGTTATTATTTTAAAAAATAATAAAAAAAATGTTTAATTACTCCTGTTATGCATTTGCATTAGATAAATATTTATTTACTGGGGAGAGCAGTAATGGAGCAACACACAACCTCCCCATATGTATGACAAAAAGGTGGCCGCAAACTGAAACTGTCATTGTGTAGGATTGAATTTTGAAGATTGTGTTTTTTCTTATATTTTCGTGTATCTGTTACCTTTGAAGTGCTTTGCACTTTTTGCACTTTGTGCCCTTCGGGCACGAGAGGCTGCACCCTTATAACATATTATAGGGATGTGAATTACTCCCCTTTCATTATATTATATGCATGACGGCATACTCCATAAAAGTAGATAATTTCAGCTGTGTAATTTTCAGGATTCCCTCGGACGGTACCTCAGGCTAAAGCCCTGTACAAAGAGAAACCAGTGGATCTTGTACTAAATCTCAATGTGCCTTTTGAAGTTATCATTGACAGAATCAAGGGCAGGTGGACACATGCTCCCAGTGGACGAATCTACCACACTGAGTTCAACCCACCAAAAGTTACGGTGAGTATAAGCCTCCAATGTTTTTGTCAATCCTCTGAATATTGTGGTAAATTCAGTTTTTTCAATCCATGGTTTGGGTGTCAAACGTTAATACACAATGACTTTTACATTCACTCTCTATGTATATACATTGTATGTTAGAAATAACTGTCAGGATGACATAATCAAAATAAAAAAACTATATCTATGTTACAAGGATATTTTATCACCAAATTCATGTGGTCTCTTGCCTGATAATATTAATTGCTGATTCCAATTGAAATGACAAGTTAATTATCTTATGTTTATATCAGGGGTAGAATTGTAGACAGGCATGTCTGATATAGTGGGTAAGGCCGGATACTTCTGTCAAGTTGAGTAATATCAAAGGATTTGAATTCTTTTCCTATTGGGGAAAACCAAAAGGTAATTGCAATGTAATCGCTTTTCTGCTTTACATGTATGTTCATATCTTAACCTCAGTTCTAAACCAGGCCTTGAACTGGCAATGTCTACTAAAAGTACAGAAGGAATACACAGTGTTGTTATACATCAGGTTGTTCGAAACTGTACTTGGTAACAGTCTATTTAAACAATAGAATTGTGTGTTTCAGGGGAAAGACGATGTAACAGGTGAGAATTTGATCCAGCGTGATGATGACAAAGAGGAAACCGTGAGGAACCGACTACAGATCTACCAGAATCAAACAGAACCAGTCCTCGAGTTTTATAGGTAGGAAGTGGATGTGGTTTGTACATAGTGTTAAATACGGTCTCAGTTACTCAGTGACAGGGCACTCAATAAGAATCATTATATGAGTATTTTCCCTGTTCTTTTACATATTTACATGGATTAATCCAAGTGTTAAAGCTTCAGCAGGAGGAGAAATATTGAAATATTAATCACATATTCAGCCCATTAATGTCCGAAAATAAATCATCTGACTAGGCTAGTAGACTTTGATATTATTAGGTATATCATAAAAGATTTCCATGTTATTGTTACTACAGAAATATTGAAATATTAATCACATATTCAGCCCATTAATGTCCGAAAATAAATCATCTGACTAGGCTAGTAGACTTTGATATTATTAGGTATATCATAAAAGATTTCCATGTTATTGTTACTACAGAAATATTGAAATGTTTTATTGTTATATTTTACTTGCATGTAAATTGTTCTATTTTAAAAGTCTTTTCTTTTGATTAAAATTTTCTTACTTCTTATACCCTACTTATGTTAAGTTCCATATTGAATTTTGATCTCTTCTTTGTATGTTACTACATGTAATGATGTTCGTTTTGTGTCTTTGTAGAAAACATGGAATACTGACAGAGTTCACAGGGAAATATTCCAATGAAATTTGGCCAAAGGTGTTTGAGTTTTTGTCTACAAAGAGTGAACCACTACAGTACACCCAGTATAGTTAACCTATACTTATATCGTCTATAGTCAATAGTTTACAGAATGTTTAGAGTGCTAAATGTGATTCAGTGAGAGGGTTGTCTTCAAAATTTTGATATGATTATACACAATATAATTAATTTTGATTTTATCTTGTTCTCTTGTTGATATTTATTTAAATTTTAAATTGTTTATACATTAAAAAATTCTGAAGTGCAGGTGCTATCTTTTTGACCGTTAGTTCTACTTATTGTAAAGAGACGGTTTGTATTTTGTTGCTAAAATGTGATTGTGTGTTCAAACAAAACTGATAAAGTATTTACATAAAATTGATTTTTCGTGTTCAACTAGTTCTTGTTCATATAGCTATAAATATTCTGTTGTATTAATCAAAAGGTTAATGACTAGTAAATAAGATGTTGTAGTAATTAATGACAGTTTATCTGGTAAATATTTCATTGGACTTTAATCATAGTTATTTCCCTTTATTTATCTTGGCCAGTACTGTAAAAATAAGAGATACTGAAGGAGTGAAATGAAGGGAAGTAACTCTGTAAGATCGGGATGTTGATTGCAAGCTTAGTCAAGGCTTAGTTACTACCAGACAATGTAGTATAATACCAATATGATGATCAGTTGACAATGAAAAGAAGGTTGTTACAATCAAAATAGTTTATATTCAAGATCATATGCATATGTATTTAAATCATGGAAAATGGATTGTTTTAAGTGACGGAATGATGAGTTGTTTATTACAGCCGATAAGATGTTGTGTTTGTTTAATTTTCTCTTATGATTTGCTGCTTACATTGTTTATATACTGTTGTAGTTATTTAACTGTTTTATCTTTGATATGTTACTTATCAGGTTTAAAGTACAAGACAAATATTTTGTTTGCAAATACCTCAGTTGTTCATGGTTTAAACTGACAGTTCACCAGCTGTCAATCAAACTGTTCAGATTCCACATGTGGATTTGTATATTGTGTTGTGTATGCTACAACTTTTATTCTGACATTGAATTTGTGCATATTGGAGGACAAGTCGGGTAGAAACTATGTCCTATGGACAAGTATTGTTGAAACCGACATTCAATTTTAATTGGTTTCTTGCATGCTGTAGCCTTATAAAAAGTGAATTTTCTTCTTATTTGCAAAGGTAGCATTATCAAAATTTACAAAGCCTATTAAAAAAGACCACCCAATGTACAATGAAGAAATTGTCTTTATAGCCAAGTAGTCTCCGATCAAATAGTGCTGAAAATGGCCATGTGGAATCCCCAGATGGGTTTTGAGGTTGTTGTTTATTATACAGAGGTGGTCGTTATACAAAGGTATTGTACATTGTAGTAGAAAATGTCTACAGACAGGATGTCAATCTTCCAAATAATGATCAAAGACAGCCTCTCTGAAAAAGAACCAGCTTACTGTACAAATCTAATACTGAAAAGCATCTCTTCAAACATCTTAAGAGTTGTTTTCTTTTTATTTTATTTTTAGGAAATGTCTATCATCATTTTGTGAATACTGCATCTCTCAAATGTTAATACAAAAGGGAATAAACACGAATTTTGTGTAGCTGAAAATTTGTTGACCAAAATAATAGATGAACCAATCTATATTTTTAGCAATTAATATAATTATGTAAAAGAAATTATGATGATGCTTTAATAATTAAACTGTAAAAATGTCATACTTGTGTTGTATTTTCATTTCCAGACTTGGATTCTTTTACTAGATGCAGCTATAAATACAGGGGCTAGGGATTTAATTAGTGATGTCAATCTCCCGCCCAATTGTCAATTTCCCGCTCAATTGTCAAGCTCCAGCACTTGGCATGAGTGTCTCGAAAATTCAAGAAAAAATATAAGTCTTCTGTTGAAACTATTAAATAATATGTTGTTGTGTATTATCTCCAATTTGACCCCAATTTGCTAACCTTTGACCCTTGTCAGGTATTTTTTTATTTTACATATTCTCGAATCCCTGTGCGGTTGTTGAACGCGTCACATATTTTTATGTCCCCTAATGCCAATATGGCCAAGTGCTCTTCAGACAAATATGTAATCAAAGTCAAGTCTCAAACTGGAAAATAAAGTTACCTTTGTACTTCCAGGTTTTTCTTTTGAACACACGGACACTCGCGAAATGATACAGGCATTTTCAGACTAAAAATAATCTGACAGCATGTCTTGGTAATTATTATCACAGACTTCAGATATTATTACCAAGACATGTCTATTATAATATCTTTATTAAAACAAAATGCATGCGCCTGTGGTCACTGCTACAAAATGCACCCCTGTGATAAAGACAATCCAGAGGATTTCGATACTATATATTGGTTTGGTTGGATAGCAGCTTCTTTGATTACAGACGTACATTTTGTATCTATTCCAATAGCAGAATTTCCGTCCATGTAAAAAGGTAACTGTCTACTTTATCAACTTTCTGTAGAATTTCGTTGTAGGCCTTTAGGTTTTGATCACAGGGATATGAGAAATATTACAATTTACACGCATATTTTTTACCCACTTATTTAGGGGTCTAGAGAAGAAAAAACATGATTTTGATCAATTTCGAGAATTTGGACAGATAAACAACTGCGGCAAAATTATAACCCCTGCGATTATTAGCTTTTTCAATATAGGCCTACCACTTCTGTTGAACTATGCCTACTTTGGCCAAATATTTAAGCATTAAACCATCTTCCAATGGCATCTATGGTCTAAATAGATGCCAGAGCTTTGCAGACAATCATCTCATAATGCGCTAGTACGCATGAAGATCTATATAGACCATAGATGCTATAGGAAGTTAGTTTAATGCTTATATTTACATTATCAACTCATTTTAGGATCTCCGCATTAACATTGTTTAAGCTAGACCAGTAAACCGGTTTATCAACGACGATTTAATCCTCAAGATGGAACAGTCATTTTGACGGTGATCAGTTGACGTCAACACTTCAATATTTGTGACGTCATAATGGTCACGTTTTGGGTGTCAGTTATACCGTCATATTCTCCACTTTGCCTATGTTAGTTTATATAGTAGAAGTGACAAGTAAATGTAAATATTGTTGAATATTATTTTGACGAGATACGCATCCTTAACATACAGTACCATGCCAAAAGTATTCGGTCACAATGGCGGCGTGTTTACATGACGGTTAAAACAAAACGAATTCCAAATTAATTTTACTAATATACTACACAGTCGATTGCAACGGTATTACACACTTACCTTCAGTATTTTGTAAGATGTCCTTTCAATCTGATTACGTTTAAAATTCGTTTAGGGATCGTGTTGTACAAGCTTTGAATGTAGCAAGGTGTGATCTCCGTCCAAATGCTCTGAATCTCGGAGAACAAGTCATTTGCCGATTTCACAGCTGCTACTCGAGACTGAAGTTTTCTTTTTATTAATAACCAAAGATTTTCAATTATGTTTAAATCTGGTGATTGAGCGGGCCAACTCATTCCATTAATTCCGTTCTGGGCGATGTAGTCTTGGGTGGACCTCGCACGGTGAACTGGGGCATTGTCGTCTTGGAAAAAATAGCCACCAGTAGGAAAATGTCTGGCAAGAACTGGCCAAAGATTTTCCTCCAAAACCTCCTGATATTTTGCAGCATTAATATTTCCTTCCACTCGAGCTAATGTCCCCACACCGTTCCAACAAATGCACCCCCAAATCATAACCTCGAGTTTGTTTTGGGTATTACGCGGCTGCACAAGATCCGGTCGCCATCCTTCACCCCGCTTTCTCCATATATAAACTCTGTGGTCCTGTCCAATAACTATTTTGCTTTCATCCGAGAAAATAACTCGCTTCCAATTATATATTGTCCATCTCCGCTTTTCTCTGTATCTGTATCTGTTACGCCGCTATATCCCAGTACTGGTAATTTTGCGGCGGGTGAGAGAGAGCGCAGAATTGGTTAGTAGCGCGTTTCGAGTGCTGATCTGAATGCCTCGATACTGCTGCAGTGAACTACACTATTATCCAGGTGGTTCCAATCTAGTATAGTTCTAGTGAAGAATGAGTTCTTGTATTGGTCAGTCTTTGGCGATTTAACTCTGAAGCCTCTGTCGTTGTTACATATTGATCTGTGAACGATGTTGATAGAATTAAAGTCACATAGGTTCTTAGCAGTAATTTGTCTTCCCTGTTTTTTTGGTATAAGGTAATCTGATGGAGTTATAGCTGGCACTAACCCCTCCACGACCCTGTATAGATATACGAGTCTGTTGTGTCGACGTCTGACCTCTAATGGTGGTAGGTCCAGATTGTTTAGCATTGTTGTTACACAGCCTGTGTTGTTGGATCTATAGTCTCCCGTGATGAATCTCGCTGCACGGTGCTGTATACGCTCTAGGGTATTGATGTCATTTTGGTAATATGGGTCCCATACTATTGATCCGTACTCTAATATTGGTCTTACTAATCCAACATATGCGCTACGCCTACTAGATTGTGGACAGCTGCGTAGGTTCCTTCTTAAGAAGCCGAGGGTGGAGTTTGCTCTTTTGGATATGTTGGTTATATGTTGGTGCCATTTCATGTCCTCAGAGATGGTAATACCTAGGTATGGATTTGATCGCACCTGTTGGAGGATGGTATTGTCCAAGTTGTAGAAGTGAGTGGTCTTTTGTTTAATACTTAGGATGTAGCATTTCTTAGCGTTAAACTTCATACCCCATGTGTTAGCCCAGGTTTCCAGGTGTTTAAGGTCTTGTTGTAAAATTACATGGTCGTTGTGCGATCTTATCTTCCTATAAAGGAGGCAGTCGTCTGCAAACAGGCGGGTTTGTGATTGGACACAATCAGGGAGGTCGTTGATATGACATAGGAACAATATTGGTCCTAGTACCGTACCCTGGGGGACCCCCGAGTCCACAGGCACTGATTT
Organism: Argopecten irradians; assembly: GCF_041381155.1. NCBI lineage: Eukaryota > Metazoa > Mollusca > Bivalvia > Pectinida > Pectinidae > Argopecten > Argopecten irradians. Next base: position 44,717,053 of record NC_091139.1, read on the forward strand.
GGATTGGACTCCTTCAAGGACTACTTGCATAGATCTTGCAGTTAGAAAGTGGGATAGCCATGAGTGGATTGGCCCATCTATTCCATAAGATGTCAGTTTGTGTAGCTCTACACCAAGCAAGTCTCTTAGTTCGGTTACTCTGCTTCACGACAAGTTTCTTCCTAGAAACACACCTGGTATACCCATGTTGGCTCAGATGTCGCTGAAGTGTTCTTTTAGAAGTCGAAACATTACTTTGCTCATTGTATTTAATGGTAACATCAGTAAGGGAATCCCTCCTATTGTTTTTAACAATCCTCTCCAAAGAACGATAATCCCGCAAATTCACTAACTTTGGTCGTCCGCTTCTCGGCCTGTTTTCCACTGAACCACATGTACAAAATTTGTTAACAATGTCAATAACTGTGGACTTGGGTATTTTTAACATCATACCTATCTTTCGTCGTGAATATCCACTCCTAAACATCCCTACGATCATATTTTTAACGCCCATTGATAGTTCTTTTCCTTTTCGGCCCATCTTGGCAATACACGTCCACGGGAAAAACAGAAAGCAGACGACAACAACAAAATTGTGTGACGTAACATGACGTCATACGCAAACCTAAAAATGACGCACGTCATCATCAGTGACGTTTACATTGAATGCCAAGGCCATTTTCAGCGATGTTATTGACACGACGTTAACACGCCGCCATAGGAGATTTCAGAAAAGATGGCGATGACGTCACACAAAGGTACATCCGGGCGCTCAAAGGTACAACTCTGTATATCTACACATAAACATAGTGGGAACACAGCCGCTTGCGATGATTGTTTACATTATATTGTAATAAATAGTGCGACAATCCGAGAACTATTGCGTTATTATTATTATAAAAAGGGTAAATAGATATATTTAACAAAAATATTTAGATATAAACATCTGGTATTCATATATTTTACTCTGTTTATACTCCAATTTCGACCGGCACGAGTAAAAACACGGTCGACATTAGACATACGTATAAACATTGACAGAAGTTACAAAATTAACAGAAACTACATATTAAATTCCAAGTTTCCCAAAATAATATAATGACATTTTAATAAGCGATTACTGTTTTCTAAGATTAACTTGGTAAAACGTCTTACGATGTGTGATTATGACCAAATTAAAATTTGCCTTCTTATATATTTACTTCCGGTTGCGCACGCACCTATGGCGGATGGTTAGAAATTTCCTCTGAAGATCGGCTGATCTAAATCGATCATCATCACACTTTCTTTTACATTTTTCAGTGACATATTTTGGTAAAAATGTAGAACTGGTTATATTCTACCATATTTTTCGACTTTAGGCTGATTATATGGACATATTTTTGCACTAGAATAGGATGATGCTGCATTTTACTGTCAAGTGATTTTCAAAAATCAAAATGGCTACCACCTGATCCAAATTGATCTAAATTACCTTTTCTTTACATTTTTCATTGTCATATTTTGATATAAATGTAGTACTCATCATATTATCGACCATATGCTGATATATGGACGCAATTTTTCCATATAGATTAGGATAATGTTACTTGCTACTGACATGTGTTTTTCAAAACTCAAAATGGCTAACTCTTGAGGACGAGTCGAGGCGACCTTCTGTGAGTAGACAACTTTTCTGTTCATTATTTAAAAATAACATTATATCATGTAATAAGAATGATACACCCCTAAATTTCACATTTTTTGCCCAATACTTTATAATTATCCCCATGAGTGTATCGAAACTCCAAAAATTTCTAGACAGAAACCCGCCCCAGCTAGATGTTCGTAGTGATCGTACAATCATTTTCGTCTCTGATAGTAAGGGCCTAAAACTAAGAGATGTAGCTGAGACGCCTATTGAAAAAAGTATTGTGTGGTACTGTCGCCCTGGCCAGAACACACGAGTTTCGATTAACTATATAGTTGAGAACTTGGAGCCCTTCATTAGGCGTTACACCAAGGTGTCAATATTTCTCTGGACGGGCACGTGTGATCTTACCAAGAAGACTGGTCGATTCATCAGCCTACATGAGGCCCCTATCGACAATGTAATAGAGCAGTACAGCAGACTCGTCTCCCTCAGTAACAAATATGGAGACTCTGTAAAGTTCACTATTCTAGAGTGCCCTTACTACAGTATCCGGATATGGAATGCGAATAAAGGCTATGAAAATCCTGAAACACTCGCCGACTCAGACTCTATCTTAAGAGCGAAAATAGATGAGCTGAACAAAGGTATCCACGCCCTAAACCGCGAATTAGGAACAGCCTCTCCCAAACTAACCCTTGACATGTTGAAGTCGAGAAAGAGCAACAAAGCCTACACAACCGAAAAAATATCATACTCGCTTCTATCTGACGGGGTCCATTCCACCAAAGTTCTAAACAAATACTGGCTGAGAAGGATCATAGAGTACTTTGTTGCTGAACACTAACATTTATGTATACTAACTAGTTTCTGCTCAGTTGTTTGGGGATTGCTCCGCCACTGAGCTAGTAAACTACATATTTGTACAACATACAAGAACTGTCTTTAAATACCACATAGTATAGTTCATTTCTGTCTACCTAGTGTATTCACCATGGACAAAGACCAGCGCAATAAGAGGTCCAAACCAGAAGACTCACTACATCTGTGTGGCCAATGTGAAACAGAACTCAACACACACACGAATCATATTCAGTGTGATATTTGTGGGTTAAACTACTGCCAAAGATGTTCGAGGATTTCGGATATGGCCTATCAGTGTCTTATCAATAGTGACATTGATAACATGACCTGGTCATGCAGAGTGTGTAAAAGAACAAAACCAACTCTGGACCATATTAATAACTCCCTCAAAATGTTGTGTGAGAAAAACGAGGTCAGACTCGACAGCATAGAGAGCAGGCTAAACCAACTAGAAACCACCTCCAAAGAAACCAAGACGGAACTTCACAAAGCATCTACAATGATGGATAACCTCAGAGAAAATGTCTTCGATCTAGTTGACGAGAGAACGAAAGAACTTCAAGAACGACGTTCCAAGGAAGAAAATGTGATATTGTTTAATATGCCTGAATGTGAAAACCAAACACCAGATGAAATAAAAACACATGACACCCAGGTCTTTAACCAGTTATGTACAGCCCTCACTGGATCCATACCGGAAACACTCTCCATGTATAGACTCGGCAAGCATAACAAAGACAAATCCAGGCCACTAGTAGCTGTAATGAAGGCAAAACAGGAGCGTAAACAACTCCTGGAGAAGGCAAGAAATATCAAAGACAGAGCACCTCCATCTCTAAAGAATGCCATATTGACAAGAGATCTTACCAAACTACAACGTGAGGAAAGAAAGGCAAAATTCAAAGCAAGAAAGACTGTGGAAAACTTAAAGGAGTCCTCCTCAAGCTCAAGCTCCTCTGGAACTAAGATAAACAAAAAATCTAAGGAGAAAGACCTGCTGTCTGGGGATAGCCCCGCCACAGGTCCTATCCGAAACCCTAGTCATCAAAACCCTTCAACCATCCAGAAATCAACAACCGTGGATGACGTTAGGTCACTACAATCAGTAGACTTTATAAGTCCTATAAGGCCCAGCCAAAGGTCAGCCAAGTTGAGAATGGTTACAGCTAGTGTATATAATGATACAACTCTCAACTCTTCCCAAATATCCATCATGGACGACCAAGAGGAAACACTAGCATATGCAATTGATTCGGACGATGACCCGGTCAACGATACCATTACCGAATCAGGTTCCCAAAAGACCATATTATAGGATACCTGTTTTACCAGTTTTACCCAAGATGATGTTCAAAATGAAGTATGTGGGAAACTAACTACTATGTACTCGAACTGTGATACACTAACACAAACCAAAAAAGCTGAATTAGAAGACATTATACGGATTAGTCACCCTGACATAATATGTCTAACCGAGATTCTTCAAAAAACACCATCATATACTTATGATGATCGCCACTACAAGATAGAAAACTACCACCACTATGTAGCTAGCAACATGAAGAGAGGAGTAGTGATCTACATTAAGAGTAACATCAACTCGGAATACGTTGAGCTAGACCCTCTAGAAGATCAAGTATCCTGCACCATTAATCTACGAAATAGAGACCAACTCCTTATTTGGAATATCTATAGGAGCCCAAATAACACAGAAGAGAACAACAATAAAATACTAGAAATCTTTGACAGGCTGTATACTATGAACTTTACACATATATTAGTAGTAGGAGATTTGAACTTCAAACAGATCAACTGGGAGACTATGTCAACAACAGTCGGAAACAACCACCCTGCTAACAAATTTTTGTCTACTATCGAGGACTGCTACATGTTTCAACACGTAAAGGATCCGACTAGATATAGAGAAGGCCAAGTAAGTAATATCCTGGACCTGATCATCACAAATGAGGAAGGAATGGTGGAAAATCTTGAGTATAATCCAAGTCTAGGTTCCAGTGACCACCTAGTACTAGCATTTGACCTAATCGTGTATGTTGATAGCAACCCTAAAGACAACACTAAAACAAGATACAACTTTCATAAAGGAGACTATGAAACTATCAGGCAAAATCTTACAAACATCCAACTACAAGACATTGAGAACTGTTCTAATGTATCGGAAGCCTGGGAAGTCTTCAGTCAACAACTCGATAGGGAAATTAGGGAGAACATTCCACTACATCAAACTTACAGCCAAAGAAATTCAAAACCATACATATCCAAAACAGCAAAGGATGCAGTTAGACGAAAACGGAAATGCTGGACCAAATACCTACATTGTAAATCTGCTCACAATTTTGCTGAATATAAAATGGCTAGGAACCGAGCTACACAAACTCTGAGGCATTCCAAATACTACTACGAAAAAGACCTGGCTGACAAAATAAAAACTAATCCGAAGCTTTTCTGGAAATATGTTCGAACTAAAACTAACACAGCTACAACGATTGGAAATGTTACAATGCCATCAGGAGAGCTAACATCGACCTCCGAAGAAATAGCCAACACTATGAATAAATACTTCGCCAGTGTGTTTACTGCAGAGGAAAGAATCAGAGAAAGACCACACCTTTCAACCAGAAATTATGCTGAACCCCTTGAGACGATTACTGTGACTGTCACACAAGTTGAAAAAGCCATCAATAAAATCAACCCTAACAAATCACCAGGTCCAGATAATATCCATCCAATGCTGCTGGCAAAAACAGTTAATGAAATAAAAAGTGTACTAACTATTATATTCAACAAATCAATCCAAGAAGGGACACTCCCAGACCCATGGAAAAAAGCCAACGTCTGCCCAATATTCAAAAAAGGTTCAAGGAAAGACCCAAGTAACTACAGACCAATCAGCCTGACCTCAGTACCTAGCAAGATTTTACAAAGAATAGTGAGAGACGAAATTGTCAAACATATGGATACCAACAACCTATTCACAAAAGAGCAACACGGTTTCAGACAGGGACGTTCATGCACCACTCAATTACTGGAATGCCTGGAAGACTGGACAATATCAATGGATGAAGGGCACAATACCGATGTGATATACCTGGACTTCAGCAAGGCGTTTGACAAGGTATGTCACAGCTTACTGCTACACAAACTGGAACAATATGGTATTAAAGGGAGAGTACTCCAATGGATAAGAAATTTTCTCACGGACATGGAACAACGAGTAATTGTTAACGGAACATGTTCCCATAGTCTACCTGTAACAAGTGGAGTTCCCCAAGGAAGTGTTCTGGGACCTGTACTGTTTCTGATCTATGTAAATGATATTCCAGAAGTTGTGCCATGCCTCGTTAAAATGTTTGCTGACGACACCAAACTTTACAAACAAATATCTACTCCGGGTAGCAGACAAGAACTACAAAATAGCATAGATAAAATGGTAAAGTGGGCAGAGAACTGGCTGATGACTCTCAATCTTACCAAATGTAAACATATGGAGATTGGTAACAACGAGAAAACATCCCAATACAACATCCGGAACGAATCCTCAAACATAACTATCCAGAAAGTCTCAACAGAAAAGGATCTAGGTGTGATCATAGATGAGAAGCTGAACTTCTCGGAACAAGCTAACATAGCAGCACAAAAAGGAAATCGTATCATGGGAGTAATTTTTTTAAGTCATTTACATACATGGACCAACATATATTCAGAACTCTTTACAAATCCCTGGTACGACCGCACTTAGAATATGCCACTACCATCTGGTCACCATTCCTACAAAAAGATATCATCAAAATCGAAAATGTCCAACGGAGAGCTACAAAGAGGATTAAAAATATCAAAGACTTGTCCTACGAAGACAGACTTAGAACATTGGGTCTCCCTACACTGGAGTATAGACGAAAACGTTGTGATTTGATTCAACTATACAAGATTATTAATAAGCATGATAAAATAGTCTCAGACACAATGTTTAGTAGTCGACCATACCAGTCAACCCGAGGAAATACCCACAAACTGTTCAAGAGACAGGTCAGGCTGAATACAACAAAAAATGCCTTCTCCAATAGAGTCGTCAACCACTGGAATGCATTACCAAACGAGGTAGTCAACGCCAAGTCAATCAACAGCTTTAAGACTCAGCTAAACAAATATTGGAAGACCAACAACAAGTTTGTCCTAAGTGAACATCCTTAGTGAGGCCGGTAGTGTAACTTTAAAATAGATTTGGTCTAAGGAAACTGCAAAAGAGACTCTATTAAACACATATGCAGCCTATAGACCAATTCTGATCGCCAGTCTACTCAGGTTTATATACTCATTTACCATTAAGTAGTACAAGTTGTTTGGGGATTGCCCCGCCACTTGTATCAGTGTTCCCCATTATATATCATTGTATCAATCTACCCTATAGATAGATCATAATTTTATGAAACTAAATCTATTAACTAGTACGTATACACATAGGGTACCCTCAATTCATTTGACACCAATATTTTAAAATGATACATATTTTCAGTCCCTATGACTGGAATTTATAGATATTTTATTTTTTTTTGTTAATAGTGATACTTTTAAATTTTTGTAAATAACTCTATAATATCTGTGCGTGCGTAGCCGGAACTCAAAAGTCGGTGTAGGAGGGGGAAAAACCCCTATCTCCACCAAGATCAATAATACCATCAATGCCTCTCTACAAGTGTGTACACTTTCAACGAGGCCGCCATCAGCGAAGTATCAGCGATGTATTAACCCAAGCGCACGGCAGGCCATTACGTACAGTATGCGAGATCCAGATTTCGTCATTTTTTGCAGAGTCACAAAATTATATATTTCTGCGTTAAATTTGTCGTCGAAAATTTTTGGGAATTTAGTTTATGACCATTCAAACGAGTCAAAGTTTTAGTTTCTTTTTATCATATTTTAAAAACAAAACTTCGAGTATTTGTGATTCTCGTAAAGCCGTGCGCAATTGTCAAATTTCTCGAAACAAAAGTGCAGACTTAAGGTCAAAACTTAAGTTTTTTCCTTAATGTAATTTATATTGAGGATAACTCGTATGAAACATTAAGTAGTTTTTGATTAAGTAGTATCGAGCATTATCGGGACATAAGTCGGCATTTAGTATTATTACGATCTAGCAGCAGACTATTTAAATAGTATTATTTAAAAACGTCTCTGGATCTAGCTGATGTTGTCAGAAAGTGTAATTAAGATCAGGCTAAATCTAAAATGTAGTCTATCTTACATGGATTCAAATTACTTAAAAGTAATATCACCTTCAATTTTTGGACATTTCACATAACGGAACATGGAATAAAAGTGACTAAAAATAAAAATATAAACTGACATGAAATTGAACGATTTCACTATTTTATTTTTCGCCCATATATACATAGATTTCAGTCACGTGACTTCCTGTGACCCACTTCGTGACCGGCGGCCATATTGGAGGTGAAGCTTCGCCATTGTTTACTTTACACCTATCGAAGATTTGTCAGCCTACGGGGATATTTTATAAACATTATAACATCCGAAAGCATGATCCATCATGGATAAGAAGCTATCCAAAGGCGAACTTACGTATCGTGAAAAGTTAGATACTATTTCTAGGCGGAGATATGACGATAAATTGACTTTGATAGGAAATCAAGATCCCTACAGTCTTACAAAAGAAAGATGGTCTGTCAGTGTAGAGAAGTGGGCGCGCGTAGCATACCCGGACATTTCAAACTTTTTAATATACACAACGAGTGCATATACACATGAAGAGATGAAATCATACAAAGGATTAACAGCATATAATCAGTTTGTTAACGGATGGGTGCGAGACGTGAAAGTTTGTGTTATTGATGGCCTCTGCCTACACACTGCACGGGTAAGTCCAGTCAACTGACCCACATATTTTTTATGTTTTTTATGATTTTTTTTTGTGAGCTCGTGATGCGATGCATACTACTGATTATTGTTGTTATCATATCAATAGGCTCCCCATTTCATGAAAATTCCCGTTTTTTAAATTATTGATAGTATGATACTGGAATACTTAGCATTTAAGTACGTAGATAAGCTACTGTCAGTACTGAGGAAAACCTATACCAGGTAAATTATACTGCAGTATAGGTTATAAAATCTTAAGTCTTAAGATTACATAATTTTTAACGTTGATGCAAAAATTTCATGTGAATTTTTTAATGGATGGTCAGTTATTATAACTGATGTATTTATACAAAAAAAAAATACAGAAATAATTTTATGGTGTTGAAGTATGAATATAAATTACATACCTTAATACAATCTACCCCATAAGCAACAAGGGTTTAAATAGGACCAAATTTGAGCTAACATTTCACAAAATTATTGCACAGATCTAGAGTAAGCTTAAGAAATTAATCAATTTGCAAAAGAAATTGAATACAGAATTCGATGCATGTACGGTTTTCATAGTTTCAGTTAAATCAAGGTAATTACTACTTATAAGTAAATTGAGGTCTCAAAAAGGATGAAGGGTTCTTAAAGGGACAGGGATTCTTATTGGGAGGAATATGGTAACTGTCATAAATGAACAATTTTGATATTTTCCTGTCTTTATTTTTTTCATTTTTTTTTCTAAATTTTCTTTTGTAGGTGATGCATTCACAACGTCTCAGCGACACACCACTAACGCCATGGGCTATTATCAAATCTGACGGAAAAGTTCTTGCTGCACACTGCAACTGTATGGCTGGATTGGGAGAGGCATGCACACACATTGCTGCCATGCTTTTTTCCATTGAGGCAACATCAAATGTGAGACAATCAAAGACTGTGACAGAGGATAAGGCATACTGGCTTCCAGCATCTGTGAAAGGGGTAAAATGTGCCAAAATCAAAGACATTGATTTTACTTCTGCAAAGCTAAAGAAGAGGAATCTTGATTCCCAATTTACAGACACTCCATTACAGAAAAGAGGGACTTTACCACAAAAAAACAATTGAACCACCATCAGAGGATAGAATTAGAACTTTCTTACAGAAGCTAAGTGAAACAGGGGCACAATCTGCAATACTTAGTGTGAAGCACGAGTTTCAGGCACCATTTGTACCAAAAGCATTAGACGAAAGATTTCCAAAGGTGTTGTCAGAACTTTTTCATCCTGACATGCTTGAAGCATCATTCAGTGAGATTCTTAAACATTGTAAGGACATTAATGTGACAATTTCAAAGGAGGAGGCTGAAAGTGTTGAAAAAGCTACCAGACAGCAGACAGAGTGTAAACTTTGGAACCGGTTTAGATCTGGACGGATAACAGCATCACGAATGCATACAGCATGTCACAGTAGTCCTGCAGCACCATCAGAAAGTTTGATTAGAGCCGTTTGCAATCCTGAATCAACAAAGTTTACATCAGCTGCAACAGCATGGGGATGCACTCACGAAAAGGTTGCTAGGGAGACCTACACCGAGGCCCTTCAGACTCTTCATGACAACTTTGTAGTTGAGGCAGTAGGGCTTACACTTAATCCAGACTTTCCCCTATTTGGAGCATCACCTGATGGAGCTGTGTCATGTGACTGCTGTGGAGAAGGCGTGGTGGAAATCAAATGCCCATATTGTGTACGATCTTCAAATCTAGATGCTTATAGTGGTACATCATCATGTCTTGAAGACACAGGTGAAGGCAAGACATTAAAGAAAAAGCATCCCTATTTCTATCAAGTACAAGCCCAGATACATCTTTGTGGGAAAGAATATGCAGACTTTGTTGTTTGGACAGAGAAGGAAGTCCATATTGAACGAATCGAACCAGATACCGAATTGTGGGAGGAAATGAAAGAAAAAGCTGAAAACTTCCATGCTATGGCTATTATGCCAGAGTTGGTGGGAAGGTTCTTTTCTCGTTTAAACACACCGCCACTGTTGTCATCAACAAATGACCTTGGAAATAAACAGTCATCTACGAGTGAACCAAACAGAGACACATACTGCTTCTGTCAGCAAGGAGAAACTGACATGATGGTGGCATGCGACAACCAAAACTGTCCATATCAGTGGTTTCATCTGTCTTGTCTTAAACTTACCAAGTCAAAGCTTCCCAAAGGAAAGTGGTTTTGCCCCGACTGTAGTCGTTTACCAGAGTTTAGTAAGAAAAGGTGTGGAAAGAGAAAAAGGACAAATAATGAATGAATTGAGAAAGATGTGTATATTAAACAATATACTAGAGTGGACTAGCTACTGGTCATGACACTATGTTTATGATGTGAAAACCAATATATACATGAAATGGTTGTAGAGATGCATTAAGTAACCTATATGATATGGCTATAGGTACATGTTAAGTTATCAATGTTCATTACATTTAAAATTTTTGTTCAATGTACATGTGCTCTATCTATATTGTTGAAGATAAATCCATGTATATATAATATATATACACATATACTACAGATAATTAAAATGTAGAAAAGGATTTTTCTCGTTGTTTATATTTACATGTATTGTCTACAAATTTATTAAATTAACTTACATGTAAAGTTATTATTATGCATATGGTCATTTAAGAACTTGCCCGATTTTGGCAATAGAAAAAGGGATTTGGAGAAGTACTGTTAATTAAAATGCTGGAGCATTAACTAACTTATCATTTGATAAATACCTCTAGAATAGAGACCAAAGTAAGAAAGATGTCTGTTCATGATCAATACTTCAATTCATGCCTACTATTCCTTGTAGGGTAACCACTTTCTGACATTGCTTGAACATTAAAATAAAATATTATTGTAGTATATTTTCAAACTTGCAATATTTTTGATCAAAGGAATTTGAAGGGCAGATAAGAATAAACCTGTGAGGAAGACAAGGATATGACAGACATCTTTCTAAATTTTGTTTCTTAGTCTGTTAGTGATAATGATCCTGGGATTGATGCAGGTAGTGTTGGGAATCTGTTGAAATTTCACCATCAATGAAATTTGTAATCTGTTTGTGGCAACCGATCAATTTTGGTGGTAAATTCTACTTTTGAAACGATCATCAATGTTTACATTTCATAATTGATTATCGGAAATTGGTTGTCTTAACAATTAAATATAGTTTATAACCGATAACAAGGACAAGTCAACACTAGATGCAGGGGTGATATAGTTGTAGGTCAAAACCACAGGCATGTGCATTAAAGAGTAATATAATGGAGTTCATTACATTTTAAAATTTAATGCAAGTGCCTGTTTTTAATTAAAGCAAATTGAGGAACACTCGATTATCACACCACTTATTCAAATATACATTAAAAATATATAAAGATTTGAAAATTTTAAATACTTCAAATACTGGTGCTCATGATTTTTTTGTCTTTCACAAACAATAATGCATTTAATATAAAATGAATCAGTTATGTGACAATTGAGGTCCATGGTTTCATTTGAGAAGAAAGGAAAACAATATTCTATATTTGGACACTGACAATTTAATATAGCTATAGGTTGTTACACAATGCAAGTACACACCTTTTACAGCAATATCAAAATACAATAAAGTACTGTACAGAATCTGAAAATTAAATCTTACTATCAGACAAATTAAATCTGTTCAACTTTTAGTTGTACGCACATTTGTAATTAATATATTTCTATTAAAAACAAGTGATCTGAAAATTATAAGTTAGTTGAAAGTTCATAGTACAATGAATATGTCTGAATGTATTGAGAACATTTTAATATAATTGCAAAGGGGAGATAGACAACCCAATATCCATCTGTAGCTAATACACTATAAGTACTGCAGTGAAGATTTTCTAATCAAATGGAACAACAGATTTGCACATATTTGTCAGTGCACAACAAACGGTAACAATCTTATCAATCGTAGGTGTTGACTCATCAGTCGAGCTGAAATAGTCCAAGGGCAAAGTGTCATGCGTGATCTTGTACTTATTTCGGACTAAGCCAATAACCCTTTCCACATGGATGCGGACATGTGCCAGTTTTCTGGTACTCTCTAGGTCGATTGCAGCCAACTGATCCTTTCCCTTTGTAAATGCAGGAATTCTAAGTTCACTATTCGCTTGAGCGACACTATCTGCTATATCGAATCCTCTGTCAGCAAGAACTAAATCACCATATTCCAACCTGTCAAGAAATTCACTGTCATTTGTAATAAATTTGTCAGAAGCACGACCTCCATAGGCATCACTGATAAACACGATGGTGCCCTGTGGTGATATACCAATCAAAAACTTCACTGTGTTGTGGTGTTTGTATGAACTCCAGGTTTGAGCTCGTGCTGTCAAGTCAGATGGCCTTTCTGAAAAGACTTCAAAACAGTCTATAATGACAGCTACCTTTAGACCAAAGTACTTCCTAAATTCCATAGGCATTGTCTCTCTTCGTTCCTCCTTTGATGGCCAATAAATAAGTGGCTTCAACATCATGTACATAATGTTCAATGTATTTAAGAAAGTTCTTGAGACAGTGGAAGCTGATACCTTAAATTTATCTGCCAAATATGTCACGGGCAAATTCAATTTCAGGCGCATAAGCACAAGAATCATCTTCTGAAATTTTGTTAAAGAACTGTTGTGTGAGGTAGAGAGCTCAGGTTCAACCAACCAAAACAATGTCATCAAAACAGCAAATGAGGGCAATCCAGTAAAATATTTCACTTTTTCATCGTCAAATTTGAAAGTTTCCTCCGAAATTGAAGAAGCCGCAAGCTGTTCTTTCAAGGCAATATTTTCAACAAGCAGTCTGTTGAGTTCATTCTCCATACCATTAATTGTAACTGATGAAAGGTCAGTTTGCATTGATTTCTCATTATCTGCATCATCGTCCACTATGTCCATCTGGATATCTGAATGAGGTTCCTCTGATTCTTCATTAACAGTCATGATCTCCTTTGAATTGAAGAGTGCCACTAAAGATTGTGCTGCTTCCACATTTCTTCGTTTTTGAACTCTGCCCTTCAGCCGATATCCTCTTTCTGGGGTTGGATTGGTCAGCTTCACTTTCTGATGACCCAGCTTCAAAGAAGGAGCCCAGTCAATGGAGTTTTCAGGATATAGACTAGAGGGTTTTCCTGAAAAGAAGTTAATGATCAAATGTCAATAGTTTACAGTAACAGCCAAAATTAACTACTGAATTATCATCTAAATAATTTTCATATCTAATTGGCACCCAGCTGGTATTGATATATCAGTATATCTGAATACTTGCATTTTACATTTTCATCTATCAGTTAATCAATCTCCTTCATTATATTGGAAGATTTTGATATATTAAATTTGTAATTCGTACTTCAAGTCTTCAATGCATAGTGTCGTTATTTATCAATATATTGTAAACTAGTACTGTTATTCACGTTTGAGTCATTTTGAATTATGATTCCAGCGAAGTTAAAATGTAAATCTACGTACGAGAAATTGAAATAGACTGGTTGTCATATCTATGGGTCAATTTCATACTTATAATGCAATTGTCGCGTGAACGTACTCGTGTACAGGGTGTAGGCCTAACGCTAATATATATTCACGTTATACAGTATGTAAAGTGACATACATCATCTACATCTACATATTGCACTGACCACCTTCATCAAGCTGAAGTTTATGTCTATTTCATACGGTACAAATGTACATGATTAACCGTATGTGATTACATTTGAACACTGGCATATATCATAAATAGTAGCATTGCCTACCTGACACGAAGTGTTCAGAACACACCCTCAGGTATGGGTAGGACGATGGTGCTAGATCAGCTCTACTGATTTTAGATAACCACAACGTTCTTCTTTTTTCTGTTAATTCTTGTGTCTTTTCACCTTGCGAAGTGATAACTGCTGGTAAACGAAAGAAAGAAACTTTGTCCCTCCCACCTGTGTTGTTACAACCAATCATCGCACAGTAGTTCACCATTTTGAATACATTAATAGTAGAAATATAGTTCTAGGTCAAACGATGCGCATTGTTGATTTTCACCTCCAATATGGCGGCTATTTAACATACCGGAAGTAGTGTGACGTCATCGGAAATCTATGTATACTGTACGTGTACGTACACATACATCTTCATTTATGTGAAACAGTGGTTTTATACCATTTATTTAAAACCAGATATACACGGGAAATAACGAAAATATATATCTTTTACAAGTACTTATTGAGATATACGTTGGTAATTACGTATAAATATTATTAATTTCCCAACTATTGGCTGTTGACCGAGGTGATCTACCGGCGAAGCCATGCACGAGCGGCCGTGGTCTGACCAGGTGGTTCACATTTCGTTATATTTATATTAAATAGTGTTATGAACAGATTTTCCGTGTATTACAGAAATATGATACATTGAAATCAATTATTTATTCATAACTTTTTCACAACATGGATTTCTACGTGTGAACAAAAAGCGGGTACATGTGACGGCTCGGCACCGCTTCGCAAGCTGGCCTCAACACTAAATCTACACAAATATATTTAGCAATAAGAAATTGTAAATATAAATGTCTGTAGCCTCTGAAACAATAAGAAACTATTTTAATGTTAGAATTTGCAAGTATGAAAGTGTATACTTTTGTCACAGTATCGATTTTGTAGCAGTGATGTACGTATCTGTTATTGTTTTTATTAGTCGCCATATTGTGTTTTACCTTTGAGGACCCGGATGTAAACTTTCTGTGACGTCACGCCATCTTTTCTGAAATCTCCTATTGTGACCGAATACTTTTGGCACGGCACTGTACATTCCCCCGCACCCCTCAATCCTAATATTGAACTCGCCCGACTGCATGTCGCATTTTTATTGGATAAAATAATATTTATGTGTTGTTAAAATTTAATAAGGAACATTTTTGGTGGCCAATGACACAATAAAATTTTGATAATGAGTCAAAGGCAAAATAGACTTTAGCTATTTTTTTTAAACCGAACGCCCGAGACTGCCATGTGCCCTGAAAAGTGTTGATGGTGGCGAAAATTCAACATGGATATGATGTCAAATTTCAATGGGCCACAGAGGAAAAGGTAGGTAACTTTGCTGCCGATGATTTGTCGTGTGACGAATAATGCACTCGCTTAGATAAGGGATAATACATACGATAAATAATGTCACAAAATTACAGTACCGATTAAATAAAATTGGCCATTGTCATGGCATCATTTTTGAGCACATGATTGCTTTAGTCAACTAAGAGGGTTGCTCACGTTCATAAAAGGAGATAATCCGCGATTTTAACAAGCAGTTCAAGAGACAAATGTATCGAGTATTGGGATACTTGACTGTCGCTTCAGATTTAGATTTCTGATTTTAATTATATTTATCAATGTTTGAAGATTGATTTACTAAATATTAACTGTTGCAGTCAAGGCGAAGGCAAAGATATGATGCAATGTCACAAACCCGAACTTCTAAACTACACACACAGTGTGGCCATGAATGAAATAGACCGCATGAACCGAGATCTGAACAGTCTGAAGGAGGTCATGATCAAACACAGTGGTAAGTATATATGGAGGAGGAGGAAAACAATTAAGAGTTTGAACTAATTAAATTTTGATTTTTTACTGGGGATCCTGAGATTTCTCAATAGCTGGATGCTCTACCAAACTTTATAGCCATGCATGTACATTGAACAGTCCTGAAAAGTCTTCTAGGGATAATTTGTTTCCAAACTTTACAAGATACTTCATTCTTATTAACAGTGCAGTATTTGGTTATTCATTTTTTTCTCAGTATTTCATTATTGAATTTTTATTCTTGAAAGAAATAAGTCTTCAATATAGATTTGAATCAATAATAAACAAATTTTGTTTTGTTTTTGTCAGTGCGCTGTCATATGCTGGAGGTTGACCTGGCCATGCAATTTAGCCCAGACTTACAGGTTGCTCTCCGATCAACTGAACAGGACTGCGGTAAATGTAGAGCGGCTCTACTGAAACATGACGATGAACAGCCATCGAGTATGACCGACAAAGAGGAGGAAGTTCATCTCACAGAATAATAACACAGGGGACTGTGAATCCCTGATAAGTCTTATCTATTTGTTATATATATACAATGAAATTATTTAAACTTTGAATTTTACCAAACATGTAATAAACATGCGCTATAATAATTTATGAAATATTTTTGTTGAATAAATTGATATCCAAAAACAGTTATTAATTTTTTTTCAGTATAGCATACTATATAGTATACCTGATAGCCTCATTAGGTATTTCTGATTTTATTGATTTCTGTTTCTAGTTATATATTTACATTTGCTTGTCACTTCTACTATATAAATAAGGCAAAGTGAAGTATATGACGGTATAACTGACACCCAAAACGTGGCCATTATGACGTCACTTATGTTGACGTGGTGACGTTAACTGATCACCGTCAAAATGGCTGTTCCTTCTTGTGGATTAAATCGTCGTTGATAAACAGGTTTCCTGGTCAAGCTAAAACAATGTTAATGCAGATACCCTAAAGTGAGTTGATATGTAAATATAGGCATTAAACTATCTTCCTATGGCATCTAGGGTCTATATAGATGTCTTAGAGCTTTGCAGACAATTTTCATAATGCGCGCTATATAGACCATAGATGCCATAGGAAGACAGTTTAATGCTTAAGTAATCCTAGTAGCAATGTTATCTCTCAGCTAGAGAGATCATCTCTCTAGCTCAATTGGTGAAACAACATGCTCAATATTCCAGGGGTTACTATCACTGTTGTAATATCCACCCTTTGACTATGTTGTAGCAAAACTGAAGGCTCTGTTTGAATACTGTGATGGCTATGATTTTAAAGGTGGGAAGTGTACTCTGTAATCTTCAAACAAAGTGTCTCTGGGCCTCTTATTTGTCAGGTTTTTTTCTCACAGTTTTGCGATGAAATAGTCCAGCGGTGAAATAACAACAGTGGTAGTAACCCCTAGCGTATCGTGGATGGTGGAGAAATAGACCAGTACCTAGGTAACTAATGGTCTGAGGTTCGATCCCAAGTGGAGGCACAGATTTAAATCTATATTATTTAGTAATTCTGTAATTTCTAAGGTATTCTGTAAACCAATTTTCTTTTTCATGCAATTTACTTTCGTAATTCAAGTAACAATGTAACAGTTTATCTCTGCAAATAGATATCTATAGCATTTATATCGATAGGAATTTTAATTAAATTTTCAAATCCGCGAATTTTAATCTTCGCAAACTTTTTATTGTAATGGAAACTGCGAAAATTAATAGCCTCGAAAGAAAGATGGTTAACAGTTAGTGACGGCTCTTCTGCAATCAGCCAAAATTTACTTTGAAAATGAACAGTTCACTGAGATATTTTTGTTGATAATGATATTGTTAAAACAGAAATAAAACAATAATTGTTAAAATTGTTTTATTATGGAAGAATGTGCCAATGTTAAAACATGTGTCTATCATAGTTACTATTGTAGGCAATTCTCATTCAGATATAACTACAATAATTTTTCAAGAGTTTTATGGAAAAGATTAAGTAAAATTCATAGACAGTAAAATTTGTTTTAGCTTGTAGCATTTTAAATTGACATCTAAAGTATCAAATAATCCAACAATTATTTAACTGATGTGTAAGCCCATGAATATTGGATACGGCCGGGTAGGAGAAAATGCATGTGCTCCTAGCTGAACTGTCCACATTTAAATGCTAGAATGTCCATTAGGCTCTTGGGAAGAGGAAGAGTCTCTATTTTTGGAACAATACTCCCAGGAATTAGCTTACGAATTCTAAAACAAGCAATATGCTGTAGAGATCGGGGATTGTTTGCAGTATCTATCAACATTTCACATAGATCTGGTAATTTCTTAATTTCAAATGGAAATTTTTTGTCTCGAATCCATTTTTCCTTGCTAAAGTCATAGCCAGATTCAAGGAGAAGATGGACAAGATCTATATTCATCCTGGACGCAGCCAGATACAAAGGCGACTGACCGTTACAATCCAAGGTCTGGGTGTCTGCTCCATGTTTAATTAAAAGTTTACAAGCCTCAATCTTGCTGTGAGAAAATGCCAGGTGAAATGGTGTAAAACCTTGCATGTTTCTCTTGTCTAGATCGAGATCATAAGTCAACAGGATCTCCATCACTCTATAGTAGCCACTACTAGCTGCCACGTGTAGAATGGTGTTCTGATCCGAGGTGACTGCTGTAACACTAGAACCGTAGTCCAGGAGCAGATCAACCATCTTTGGGTGTCCGTAACACACTGCTGTATGTAACGCAGTCCAACCTTCTGCATCTACCTTATTCACTTTGGCACCATTGTCCATAAGTACCTTGGAAACGTTTAGGTGACCAAGGCACGTGGCAGCATGTAGCGGGGTAAATCCATCACTTTGTGTAACATTCACTACTGCTCCCTTTTGGAGCAGCAATTGAGCTGTGTCAGTACGTCCGTAGGTCGCCGCCCAGTGGAGGGGTGTGCGGTGGTCCGAGTCTTTACTATTTATATCTACTCCACACTCAACAAGACGCTGTACGATGTTAGAAAAGCCCTTCGAGGCAGCCAGATGTATAGGCTGTCTGAGCCACATCCTGTCTTGTTTACATGGCTTGGTCAGGCATGTCTGGTTGGATATCAGTAGTTCCAACATGTCCTCATGTCCTAGACAAGCAACACGACAAATCGGACTTCTCCGACGACGATCAAAATTTGGTGAGATACCTTTGACCCTGAGAAGGTTCTCCGCTGTGACAAGATCATGGTTGTCAATAGCTTGCAGTAATATATCCTCCTCCGTCATTTCACTCTCGGATTCTAACTCTCCTTGTTGGTCCCAAAAAATATCTTCAAAATCATCCATGACTTCTTCAACACCTCCACTCAGCAGTGTGGATCAAGGATATTGTATTAATATATACTAACCAAGTACCTGCAAAACATTGATAAATTAATGTGAGATTTATTCTAAGATGTAATGAAACCAAAATGAAACTCTTAGAAAATAAAACAAATTTCAAAAATCTCTAATACTGGTATAAAGTTAGACAGTTTAAAAAAAAAAAAGTTATGGAGATTTTTTATGTCGGCTAATTCTAGTACACAGACCACAGGTGCTTGGGGATAGATATTGTATAGGATAAGTGTCTATAACAAGAGGCCCAATTGGGCCTAATATTGCTCACCTGCTTGCCAGTAATTTTAGTCTATGGCATGCTTTAGTGTAAGATGTAAAGGCATTCTGGTTGATATATAAAAGCATACATCTCTTAGTTGTTGACAAGAAGTCATAGAAAGATTTTAATATATTTTGATCACCTGTGTAAGGTCATGGTCATTCATTTGAACAAACTTAGTAGTCCTTCATGTCAGCATAATATCACAGGCCCAAGTATCAAGTCTCTGGTCTAGGTCTATTATAGTTCTTTGAAAGAATGTGCTTAAAGAATTTTGCCAATTTGATCCCTGTGAGATATTCATTTGAACAATCTTTGTAGCCCTTTGTCCAAGCATGCTACAGCCCCAATACCAGGTCTCTAAGTAAGCCTCATAGTTTTGGAGAAGAAATTGTTAAAAAAGGATAAGTTGATGCCTATTTATTAAAGAAAGGGAGCTAAATTCAAGTACCTCCAGTAAGGATGTAAGATGAAATTTGTGAAATATTCAATGTATTAGTCTATTATAAATATGATTTCATATAACAGAGACACTCTTGAAACTTTAGTCATATAAATATGTATTAATCTAGTAAAAATAATCTGCTGGAATACACATAGAATATGAAAATTATTACGCCTTTTTTTATTTTTTTTTCAATATGAGTTTTCATTTCACAGACTGTGCAATTGAGTAATTAATATGGTTACTCAAATGAGTGCCTGTTACTCAAATGCAGTACTAGTACTACTACCTATATGCAGGCTTAATTGTGGCCAAATGCATCCATGATACTCCATGGGTTTCTGTCACTGACGTTATATATTCATCCCTGGACTATCTCATAGTAAAACTGTACCATTATTCGATTCTTTTGATTTACATCAAAGGATCAATTTACCTGTGGTTTCTACAGCCTTCAGTTTTACTATGAGATAATCCCGGTGTTGATATAACACTTCAGTGATAGTAACCCATGGAGTGTCGAGGATGATTTTGCCTATTATAGTAACAAATCAGTTAGGAAAGTCTCACCAATGACCAGTATTGTTTGAAGAAAAAATATCTTACTAACTAATTTTACCGAAGTGACAAGTTACAGGTGTGCTTCATGATGCATACATGATTCCACATCAGTTTGGATATCCGGCTGTCAGGATGTCAGATTCGTGCATCAGTGTCGATCAGCGAAGTATCTGCAGCTGTTGTCGAATGTCAAACACACATAGGACAATTCTGACGTTATTCCTGTTCCGGTTGTCAAGGACGAGTTATCTTTCTTGAACCTGCAAATTTTCACCACTTCAACAGTGATATTTTGCAAGCCTAAAACTCATTACTGTGCCGCAATTGAACAGAACTAATTTCATTAATTGTTGGTATATACCCTGGCTAACTGTCAGTCTTACTGTTGATATGTAATTTGTGAAGCTGCTTGTAAAATTCAGTAAAATATAAGAAAAATGTATATTTCTGGAGAAGACATAGAACTCGTGTGAATTGCATTGATGGAACCAAATAATCATGCCATCGTGTTCAGTTGTGAATATGCCAGGTACTCCAACAGTTTGTTTGGCAAAATCGGACCAGTAAATAGCACAGGAGCCTATTGCCGTTATATGGCTCATTTGATGTACATCAAAGGACTAAATTGCCTGTTCTATTCTAGATCTGTTGCCTCTAATTTTACTATGAAATAGTCCAAGGGTGAAGAGATCGTAAGTGATCGAAACCCCTGGGGTATCGAGGATGATAACCTATATATGTAGATAGAATATGTCGCTCTATTTAGATATATATCTAGTTTAGTGTTCACATTTACAAAAGAGTGATTGATGTCACACAAAGTTTAAGCAATGGCCACAGCATTGAGTCCATTGACCATTGGGCCTCTTGAAATTCTCAAAAGTCGATATTTTCTTCTTTGGAATGATAATATACATGTACTGCACATTCTGATCAGAGTGACTTGACTAGCTACTGTTGTAGCGGAAAAGATCCGAGTCAGTCAGGCGATGACGGGACAAAGAATTGCAAAATTTAAAACAGTGTACGTAGGCCTACATCCTCGATATTCCAGTGGTTATTTTCACTGCCGTTATGTCTACGTCTGGGATATGTCATCGCAAAACTGAAGAGTGTGGTTTGTTCCTTTTGACCATCCTCGATACTACAGGGGTTCCGATCACTTACGATCTAATCTCATCCTCGATTCTCCAGGGGTTATGATCACTTTCGATCTAATCCCATCCTCGATACTCCAGGGGTTCTGATCACTTACGATCTAATCCCATCCTCGATACTCCAGGGGTCCGATCACTTACGATCTAATCCCATCCTCGATACTACAGGGGGTCCGATCACTTACGATCTAATCCCATCCTCGATACTACAGGGGTCCGATCACTTACGATCTAATCCCATCCTCGATACTACAGGGGTTCTGATCACTTACGATCTAATCTCATCCTCGATACTCCAGGGGTTCTGATCACTTACGATCTAATCCCATCCTCGATACTCCAGGGGTTCTGATCACTTACGATCTAATCCCATCCTCGATACTACAGGGGTTCCGATCACTTACGATCTAATCCCATCCTCGATACTACAGGGGGTCTGATCACTTACGATCTAATCCCATCCTCGATACTCCAGGGGTTCTGATCACTTACGATCTAATCCCATCCTCGATACTACAGGGGTTCCGATCACTTACGATCTAATCCCATCCTCGATACTCCAGGGGTTCTGATCACTTACGATCTAATCCCATCCTCGATACTCCAGGGGTTCTGATCACTTACGATCTAATCGGCCATCCTCGATACTCCAGGGGTTCTGATCACTTACGATCTAATCCCATCCTCGATACTCCAGGGGTTCTGATCACTTACGATCTAATCCCATCCTCGATACTACAGGGGTTCTGATCACTTACGATCTAATCCCATCCTCGATACTCCAGGGGTTCTGATCACTTACGATCTAATCCCATCCTCGATACTCCAGGGGTTTTGATCACTTACGATCTAATCCCATCCTCAGGCTCGATACTACAGGGGTTCTG
Organism: Argopecten irradians; assembly: GCF_041381155.1. Classification (NCBI taxonomy): domain Eukaryota; kingdom Metazoa; phylum Mollusca; class Bivalvia; order Pectinida; family Pectinidae; genus Argopecten; species Argopecten irradians. Next base: position 44,739,695 of record NC_091139.1, read on the forward strand.
ATCACTTACGATCTAATCCCATCCTCGATACTCCAGGGGTTCTGATCACTTACGATCTAATCCCATCCTCGATACTCAGGGGTTCTGATCACTTCATCACTTACGATCTAATCCCATCCTCGATACTCCAGGGGTTCTGATCACTTACGATCTAATCCCATCCTCGATACTACAGGGGTTCTGATCACTTACGATCTAATCCCATCCTCGATACTCCAGGGGTTCTGATCACTTACGATCTAATCCCATCCTCGATACTACAGGGGTTCCGATCACTTACGATCTAATCCCATCCTCGATACTACAGGGGGTCCGATCACTTACGATCTAATCCCATCCTCGATACTACAGGGGTTCTGATCACTTACGATCTAATCCCATCCTCGATACTACAGGGGTTCTGATCACTTACGATCTAATCCCATCCTCGATACTCCAGGGTTCTGATCACTTACGATCTAATCCCATCCTCGATACTCCAGGGGTTCTGATCACTTACGATCTAATCCCATCCTCGATACTACAGGGGTTCTGATCACTTACGATCTAATCCCATCCTCGATACTACAGGGGTTCTGATCACTTACGATCTAATCCCATCCTCGATACTACAGGGGTCCGATCACTTACGATCTAATCCCATCCTCGATACTCCAGGGGTTCTGATCACTTACGATCTAATCCCATCCTCGATACTCCAGGGGTTCTGATCACTTACGATCTAATCCCATCCTCGATACTACAGGGGTTCTGATCACTTACGATCTAATCCCATCCTCGATACTCCACAGGGGTTCTGATCACTTACGATCTAATCCCATCCTCGATACTACAGGGGTCCGATCACTTACGATCTAATCCCATCCTCGATACTCCAGGGGTTCTGATCACTTACGATCTAATCCCATCCTCGATACTACAGGGGTTCTGATCACTTACGATCTAATCCCATCCTCGATACTACAGGGGTTCTGATCACTTACGATCTAATCCCATCCTCGATACTACAGGGGTTCTGATCACTTACGATCTAATCCCATCCTCGATACTACAGGGGTTCTGATCACTTACGATCTAATCCCATCCTCGATACTACAGGGGTTCTGATCACTTACGATCTAATCCCATCCTCGATACTCCAGGGGTTCTGATCACTTACGATCTAATCCCATCCTCGATACTACAGGGGTCCGATCACTTACGATCTAATCCCATCCTCGATACTACAGGGGTTCTGATCACTTACGATCTAATCCCATCCTCGATACTCCAGGGGTTCTGATCACTTACGATCTAATCCCATCCTCGATACTACAGGGGTTCTGATCACTTACGATCTAATCCCATCCTCGATACTCCAGGGGTTCTGATCACTTACGATCTAATCCCATCCTCGATACTACAGGGGTTCTGATCACTTACGATCTAATCCCATCCTCGATACTCCAGGGGTTCTGATCACTTACGATCTAATCCCATCCTCGATACTACAGGGGTTCTGATCACTTACGATCTAATCCCATCCTCGATACTACAGGGGTTCTGATCACTTACGATCTAATCCCATCCTCGATACTACCAGGGGTTCTGATCACTTACGATCTAATCCCATCCTCGATACTACAGGGGTTCTGATCACTTACGATCTAATCCCATCCCATACTCGATACTCCAGGGGTTCTGATCACTTACGATCTAATCCCATCCTCGATACTCCAGGGGTTCTGATCACTTACGATCTAATCCCATCCTCGATACTCCAGGGGTTATGATCACTTACGATCTAATCCCATCCTCGATACTCCAGAGGTTCTGATCACTTACGATCTAATCCCATCCTCGATACTCCAGGGGTTCTGATCACTTACGATCTAATCCCATCCTCGATACTCCAGGGGTCCGATCACTTACGATATAATCCCATCCTCGATACTCCAGGGGTTCTGATCACTTACGATCTAATCCCATCCTCAATACTACAGGGGTTCTGATCACTTACGATCTAATCCCATCCTCGATACTCCAGGGGTTCTGATCACTTACGATCTAATCCCATCCTCGATACTCCAGGGGTTCTGATCACTTACGATCTAATCCCATCCTCGATACTACAGGGGTTCTGATCACTTACGATCTAATCCCATCCTCGATACTACAGGGGTTCTGATCACTTACGATCTAATCCCATCCTCGATACTACAGGGGTTCTGATCACTTACGATCTAATCCCATCCTCGATACTCCAGGGGTTCTGATCACTTACGATCTAATCCCATCCTCGATACTCAGGGGTTCTGATCACTTACGATCTAATCCCATCCTCGATACTCCAGGGGTTCTGATCACTTACGATCTAATCCCATCCTCGATACTACAGGGGTTCTGATCACTTACGATCTAATCCCATCCTCGATACTCCAGGGGTTCTGATCACTTACGATCTAATCCCATCCTCGATACTACAGGGGTTCTGATCACTTACGATCTAATCCCATCCTCGATACTCCAGGGGTTCTGATCACTTACGATCTAATCCCATCCTCGATACTACAGGGGTTCTGATCACTTACGATCTAATCCCATCCTCGATACTCCAGGGGTTCTGATCACTTACGATCTAATCCCATCCTCGATACTCCAGGGGTTCTGATCACTTACGATCTAATCCCATCCTCGATACTCAGGGGTTCTGATCACTTACGATCTAATCCCATCCTCGATACTCCAGGGGTTCTGATCACTTACGATCTAATCCCATCCTCGATACTACAGGGGGTCCGATCACTTACGATCTAATCCCATCCTCGATACTCCAGGGGTCCGATCACTTACGATCTAATCCCATCCTCGATACTACAGGGGTTCTGATCACTTACGATCTAATCCCATCCTCGATACTCCAGGGGTTCTGATCACTTACGATCTAATCCCATCCTCGATACTCCAGGGGTTCTGATCACTTACGATCTAATCCCATCCTCGATACTCCAGGGGTTCTGATCACTTACGATCTAATCCCATCCTCGATACTCCAGGGGTTCTGATCACTTACGATCTAATCCCATCCTCGATACTCCAGGGGTTCTGATCACTTACGATCTAATCCCATCCTCGATACTCCAGGGGTTCTGATCACTTACGATCTAATCCCATCCTCGATACTCCAGGGGTCCGATCACTTACGATCTAATCCCATCCTCGATACTACAGGGGTTCTGATCACTTACGATCTAATCCCATCCTCGATACTCCAGGGGTTCTGATCACTTACGATCTAATCCCATCCTCGATACTCCAGGGGTCTGATCACTTACGATCTAATCCCATCCTCGATACTACAGGGGTTCTGATCACTTACGATCTAATCCCATCCTCAGGCTCGATACTACAGGGGTTCTGATCACTTACGATCTAATCCCATCCTCGATACTCCAGGGGTTCTGATCACTTACGATCTAATCCCATCCTCGATACTCCAGGGGTTCTGATCACTTACGATCTAATCCCATCCTCGATACTCCAGGGGTTCTGATCACTTACGATCTAATCCCATCCTCGATACTACAGGGGTTCTGATCACTTACGATCTAATCCCATCCTCGATACTCCAGGGGTTCTGATCACTTACGATCTAATCCCATCCTCGATTCTCCAGGGGTTATGATCACTTTCGATCTAATCCCATCCTCGATACTCCAGGGGTTCTGATCACTTACGATCTAATCCCATCCTCGATACTACAGGGGTTCTGATCACTTACGATCTAATCCCATCCTCGATACTCCAGGGGTTCTGATCACTTACGATCTAATCCCATCCTCGATACTACAGGGGTCCGATCACTTACGATCTAATCCCATCCTCGATACTACAGGGGTTCTGATCACTTACGATCTAATCCCATCCTCGATACTCCAGGGGTTCTGATCACTTACGATCTAATCCCATCCTCGATACTCCAGGGGTTCTGATCACTTACGATCTAATCCCATCCTCGATACTCCAGGGGTTCTGATCACTTACGATCTAATCCCATCCTCGATACTCCAGGGGTTCTGATCACTTACGATCTAATCCCATCCTCGATACTCCAGGGGTTCTGATCACTTACGATCTAATCCCATCCTCGATACTACAGGGGTTCTGATCACTTACGATCTAATCCCATCCTCGATACTCCAGGGGTTCTGATCACTTACGATCTAATCCCATCCTCGATACTCCAGGGGTTCTGATCACTTACGATCTAATCCCATCCTCGATACTCCAGGGGTTCGATCACTTACGATCTAATCCCATCCTCGATACTACAGGGGTTCTGATCACTTACGATCTAATCCCATCCTCGATACTCCAGGGGTTCTGATCACTTACGATTTAATCCCATCCTCGATACTACAGGGGTTCTGATCACTTACGATCTAATCCCATCCTCGATACTCCAGGGGTTCTGATCACTTACGATCTAATCCCATCCTCGATACTACAGGGGTCCGATCACTTACGATCTAATCCCATCCTCGATACTACAGTGGTTCTGATCACTTACGATCTAATCCCATCCTCGATACTCCAGGGGTCTGATCACTTACGATCTAATCCCATCCTCGATACTCCAGGGGTTCTGATCACTTACGATCTAATCCCATCCTCGATACTCCAGGGGTTCTGATCACTTACGATCTAATCCCATCCTCGATACTCCAGGGGTTCTGATCACTTACGATCTAATCCCATCCTCGATCGGGTTCTGATCACTTACGATCTAATCCCATCCTCGATACTCCAGGGGTTCCGATCACTTACGATCTAATCCCATCCTCGATACTACAGGGGTTCTGATCACTTACGATCTAATCCCATCCTCGATACTCAGGGGTTCTGATCACTTACGATCTAATCCCATCCTCGATACTCCAGGGGTTCTGATCACTTACGATCTAATCCCATCCTCGATACTACAGAGGTTCTGATCACTTACGATCTAATCCCATCCTCGATACTCCAGGGGTTCTGATCACTTACGATCTAATCCCATCCTCGATACTCCAGGGGTTCCGATCACTTACGATCTAATCCCATCCTCGATACTACAGGGGTTCTGATCACTTAAGATATAATCCCATCCTCGATACTACAGGGGTTCCGATCACTTACGATCTAATCCCATCCTCGATACTCCAGGGGTTCCGATCACTTACGATCTAATCCCATCCTCGATACTCCAGGGGTTCTGATCACTTACGATCTAATCCCATCCTTCGATACTACAGGGGTTCTGATCACTTACGATCTAATCCCATCCTCGATACTACAGGGGTTCTGATCACTTACGATCTAATCCCATCCTCGATACTCCAGGGGTTCTGATCACTTACGATCTAATCCCATCCTCGATACTACAGGGGTTCTGATCACTTACGATCTAATCCCATCCTCGATACTACAGGGGTTCTGATCACTTACGATCTAATCCCATCCTCGATACTACAGGGGTTCTGATCACTTACGATCTAATCCCATCCTCGATACTCCAGGGGTTCTGATCACTTACGATCTAATCCCATCCTCGATACTCCAGGGGTTCTGATCACTTACGATCTAATCCCATCCTCGATACTCCAGGGGTTCTGATCACTTACGATCTAATCCCATCCTCGATACTACAGGGGTTCTGATCACTTACGATCTAATCCCATCCTCGATACTCCAGGGGTTCTGATCACTTACGATCTAATCCCATCCTCGATACTCCAGGGGTTCCGATCACTTACGATCTAATCCCATCCTCGATACTACAGGGGTCCGATCACTTACGATATAATCCCATCCTCGATACTCCAGGGGTTCTGATCACTTACGATCTAATCCCATCCTCGATACTCCAGGGGTTCTGATCACTTACGATCTAATCCCATCCTCGATACTACAGGGGTTCTGATCACTTACGATCTAATCCCATCCTCGATACTACAGGGGTTCTGATCACTTACGATCTAATCCCATCCTCGATACTCCAGGGGTTCTGATCACTTACGATCTAATCCCATCCTCGATACTACAGGGGTTCTGATCACTTACGATCTAATCCCATCCTCGATACTACAGGGGTTCTGATCACTTACGATCTAATCCCATCCTCGATACTACAGGGGTTCTGATCACTTACGATCTAATCCCATCCTCGATACTCCAGGGGTTCTGATCACTTACGATCTAATCCCATCCTCGATACTCCAGGGGGTCTGATCACTTACGATCTAATCCCACCCTCGGGTTCTGATCACTTACGATATAATCCCATCCTCGATACTCCAGGGGTTCCGATCACTTACGATCTAATCCCATCCTCGATACTACAGGGGTTCTGATCACTTACGATCTAATCCCATCCTCGATACTACAGGGGTTCTGATCACTTACGATCTAATCCCATCCTCGATACTCCAGGGGTTCTGATCACTTACGATCTAATCCCATCCTCGATACTCCAGGGGTTCTGATCACTTACGATCTAATCCCATCCTCGATACTACAGGGGTTCTGATCACTTACGATCTAATCCCATCCTCGATACTCCAGGGGTTCTGATCACTTACAATCTAATCCCATCCTCGATACTACAGGGGTTCTGATCACTTACGATATAATCCCATCCTCGATACTACAGGGGTTCTGATCACTTACGATCTAATCCCATCCTCGATACTCCAGGGGTTCTGATCACTTACGATCTAATCCCATCCTCGATACTACAGGGGTTCTGATCACTTACGATCTAATCCCATCCTCGATACTCCAGGGGTTCTGATCACTTACGATCTAATCCCATCCTCGATACTCCAGGGGTTCTGATCACTTACGATCTAATCCCATCCTCGATACTCAGGGGTTCTGATCACTTACGATCTAATCCCATCCTCGATACTACAGGGGTTCTGATCACTTACGATCTAATCCCATCCTCGATACTCCAGGGGTTCTGATCACTTACGATCTAATCCCATCCTCGATACTCCAGGGGTTCTGATCACTTACGATCTAATCCCATCCTCGATACTCCAGGGGTTCTGATCACTTACGATCTAATCCCATCCTCGATACTACAGGGGTTCTGATCACTTACGATCTAATCCCATCCTCGATACTACAGGGGTTCTGATCACTTACGATCTAATCCCATCCTCGATACTCCAGGGGTTCTGATCACTTACGATCTAATCCCATCCTCGATACTCCAGGGGTTCTGATCACTTACGATCTAATCCCATCCTCGATACTCCAGGGGTTCTGATCACTTACGATCTAATCCCATCCTCGATACTCCAGGGGTTCTGATCACTTACGATCTAATCCCATCCTCGATACTACAGGGGTTCTGATCACTTACGATCTAATCCCATCCTCGATACTCCAGGGGTTCTGATCACTTACGATCTAATCCCATCCTCGATACTCCAGGGGTTCTGATCACTTACGATCTAATCCCATCCTCGATACTACAGGGGTTCTGATCACTTACGATCTAATCCCATCCTCGATACTCCAGGGGTTCTGATCACTTACGATCTAATCCCATCCTCGATACTCCTGGGGTTCTGATCACTTACGATCTAATCCCATCCTCGATACTCCAGGGGTTCTGATCACTTACGATCTAATCCCATCCTCGATACTACAGGGGTTCTGATCACTTACGATCTAATCCCATCCTCGATACTCCAGGGGTTCTGATCACTTACGATCTAATCCCATCCTCGATACTACAGGGGTTCTGATCACTTACGATCTAATCCCATCCTCGATACTCCAGGGGTTCTGATCACTTACGATCTAATCCCATCCTCGATACTCCAGGGGTTCTGATCACTTACGATCTAATCCCATCCTCGATACTACAGGGGTTCTGATCACTTACGATCTAATCCCATCCTCGATACTCCAGGGGTTCTGATCACTTACGATCTAATCCCATCCTCGATACTCCAGGGGTTCTGATCACTTACGATCTAATCCCATCCTCGATACTACAGGGGGTCCGATCACTTACGATCTAATCCCATCCTCGATACTCCAGGGGTTCTGATCACTTACGATCTAATCCCATCCTCGATACTCCAGGGGTTCTGATCACTTACGATCTAATCCCATCCTCGATACTCCAGGGGTTATGATCACTTACGATCTAATCCCATCCTCGATACTCCAGGGGTTCTGATCACTTACGATCTAATCCCATCCTCGATACTCCAGGGGTTCTGATCACTTACGATCTAATCCCATCCTCGATACTCCAGGGGTTCTGATCACTTACGATCTAATCCCATCCTCGATACTCCAGGGGTTCTGATCACTTACGATCTAATCCCATCCTCGATACTCCAGGGGTTCTGATCACTTACGATCTAATCCCATCCTCGATACTCCAGGGGTTCTGATCACTTACGATCTAATCCCATCCTCGATACTCCAGGGGTTCTGATCACTTACGATCTAATCCCATCCTCGATACTACAGGGGTTCTGATCACTTACGATCTAATCCCATCCTCGATACTCCAGGGGTTCTGATCACTTACGATCTAATCCCATCCTCGATACTACAGGGGTTCTGATCACTTACGATCTAATCCCATCCTCGATACTCCAGGGGTTCTGATCACTTACGATCTAATCCCATCCTCGATACTACAGGGGGTCCGATCACTTACGATCTAATCCCATCCTCGATACTCCAGGGGTTCTGATCACTTACGATCTAATCCCATCCTCGATACTACAGGGGTTCTGATCACTTACGATCTAATCCCATCCTCGATACTACAGGGGTTCTGATCACTTACGATCTAATCCCATCCTCGATACTCCAGGGGTTCTGATCACTTACGATCTAATCCCATCCTCGATACTCCAGGGGTTCTGATCACTTACGATCTAATCCCATCCTCGATACTCCAGGGGTTCTGATCACTTACGATCTAATCCCATCCTCGATACTCCAGGGGTTCTGATCACTTACGATCTAATCCCATCCTCGATACTCCAGGGGTTCTGATCACTTACGATCTAATCCCATCCTCGATACTACAGGGGTTCTGATCACTTACGATCTAATCCCATCCTCGATACTACAGGGGTTCTGATCACTTACGATCTAATCCCATCCTCGATACTCCAGGGGTTCTGATCACTTACGATCTAATCCCATCCTCGATACTACAGGGGTTCTGATCACTTACGATCTAATCCCATCCTCGATACTACAGGGTTCTGATCACTTACGATCTAATCCCATCCTCGATACTCCAGGGGTTCTGATCACTTACGATCTAATCCCATCCTCGATACTCCAGGGGTTCTGATCACTTACGATCTAATCCCATCCTCGATACTACAGGGGTTCTGATCACTTACGATCTAATCCCATCCTCGATACTCCAGGGGTTCTGATCACTTACGATCTAATCCCATCCTCGATACTCCAGGGGTTCTGATCACTTACGATCTAATCCCATCCTCGATACTACAGGGGTTCTGATCACTTACGATCTAATCCCATCCTCGATACTCCAGGGGTTCTGATCACTTACGATCTAATCCCATCCTCGATACTCCAGGGGTTCTGATCACTTACGATCTAATCCCATCCTCGATACTCAGGGGTTCTGATCACTTACGATCTAATCCCATCCTCGATACTCCAGGGGTTCTGATCACTTACGATCTAATCCCACCCTCGGGTTCTGATCACTTACGATATAATCCCATCCTCGATACTCCAGGGGTTCCGATCACTTACCATCTAATCCCATCCTCGATACTACAGGGGGTCCGATCACTTAAGATCTAATCCCATCCTCGATACTCCAGGGGTTCTGATCACTTACGATCTAATCCCATCCTCGATACTCCAGGGGTTCTGATCACTTACGATCTAATCCCATCCTCGATACTCCAGGGGTTCTGATCACTTACGATCTAATCCCATCCTCGATACTACAGGGGTTCTGATCACTTACGATCTAATCCCATCCTCGATACTCCAGGGGTTCTGATCACTTACGATCTAATCCCATCCTCGATACTCCAGGGGTTCTGATCACTTACGATCTAATCCCATCCTCGATACTCCAGGGGTTCTGATCACTTACGATCTAATCCCATCCTCGATACTACAGGGGTTCCGATCACTTACGATCTAATCCCATCCTCGATACTCCAGGGGTTCTGATCACTTACGATCTAATCCCATCCTCGATACTCCAGGGGTTCTGATCACTTACGATCTAATCCCATCCTCGATACTCCAGGGGTTCTGATCACTTACGATCTAATCCCATCCTCGATACTCCAGGGGTTCTGATCACTTACGATCTAATCCCATCCTCGATACTCCAGGGGTTCTGATCACTTACGATCTAATCCCATCCTCGATACTACAGGGGTTCTGATCACTTACGATCTAATCCCATCCTCGATACTCCAGGGGTTCTGATCACTTACGATCTAATCCCATCCTCGATACTCCAGGGGTTCTGATCACTTACGATCTAATCCCATCCTCGATACTACAGGGGTCCGATCACTTACGATCTAATCCCATCCTCGATACTCCAGGGGTTCTGATCACTTACGATCTAATCCCATCCTCGATACTCCAGGGGTTCTGATCACTTACGATCTAATCCCATCCTCGATACTCCAGGGGTTCTGATCACTTACGATCTAATCCCATCCTCGATACTCCAGGGGTTCTGATCACTTACGATCTAATCCCATCCTCGATACTCCAGGGTTCTGATCACTTACGATCTAATCCCATCCTCGATACTCCAGGGGTTCTGATCACTTACGATCTAATCCCATCCTCGATACTACAGGGGTTCTGATCACTTACGATCTAATCCCATCCTCGATACTCCAGGGGTTCTGATCACTTACGATCTAATCCCATCCTCGATACTACAGGGGTTCTGATCACTTACGATCTAATCCCATCCTCGATACTCAGGGGTTCTGATCACTTACGATCTAATCCCATCCTCGATACTCCAGGGGTTCTGATCACTTACGATCTAATCCCATCCTCGATACTACAGGGATTCTGATCACTTACGATCTAATCCCATCCTCGATACTCCAGGGGTTCTGATCACTTACGATCTAATCCCATCCTCGATACTCCAGGGGTTCTGATCACTTACGATCTAATCCCATCCTCGATACTCCAGGGGTTCTGATCACTTACGATCTAATCCCATCCTCGATACTCCAGGGGTTCTGATCACTTACGATCTAATCCCATCCTCCTCAGGGGTTCTGATCACTTACGATCTAATCCCATCCTCGATACTCCAGGGGTTCTGATCACTTACGATCTAATCCCATCCTCGATACTACAGGGGTTCTGATCACTTACGATCTAATCCCATCCTCGATACTCCAGGGGTTCTGATCACTTACGATCTAATCTCATCCTCGATACTCCAGGGGTTCTGATCACTTACGATCTAATCCCATCCTCGATACTACAGGGGTTCTGATCACTTACGATCTAATCCCATCCTCGATACTACAGGGGTTCTGATCACTTACGATCTAATCCCATCCTCGATACTCCAGGGGTTCTGATCACTTACGATCTAATCCCATCCTCGATACTCCAGGGGTTCTGATCACTTACGATCTAATCCCATCCTCGATACTCCAGGGGTTCTGATCACTTACGATCTAATCCCATCCTCGATACTACAGGGGGTCCGATCACTTACGATCTAATCCCATCCTCGATACTACAGGGGTTCTGATCACTTACGATCTAATCCCATCCTCGATACTCCAGGGGTTCTGATCACTTACGATCTAATCCCATCCTCGATACTCCAGGGGTTCTGATCACTTACGATCTAATCCCATCCTCGATACTCCAGGGGTTCCGATCACTTACGATCTAATCCCATCCTCGATACTCCAGGGGTTCTGATCACTTACGATCTAATCCCATCCTCGATACTACAGGGGTTCTGATCACTTACGATCTAATCCCATCCTCGATACTCCAGGGGTTCTGATCACTTACGATCTAATCCCATCCTCGATACTCCAGGGGTTCTGATCACTTACGATCTAATCCCATCCTCGATACTACAGGGGTTCTGATCACTTACGATCTAATCCCATCCTCGATACTCCAGGGGTTCTGATCACTTACGATCTAATCCCATCCTCGATACTACAGGGGTTCTGATCACTTACGATCTAATCCCATCCTCGATACTACAGGGGTTCTGATCACTTACGATCTAATCCCATCCTCGATACTACAGGGGTTCTGATCACTTACGATCTAATCCCATCCTCGATACTCCAGGGGTTCTGATCACTTACGATCTAATCCCATCCTCGATACTACAGGGGTTCTGATCACTTACGATCTAATCCCATCCTCGATACTCCAGGGGTTCCGATCACTTACGATCTAATCCCATCCTCGATACTACAGGGGTTCTGATCACTTACGATCTAATCCCATCCTCGATACTCCAGGGGTTCTGATCACTTACGATCTAATCCCATCCTCGATACTCCAGGGGTTCTGATCACTTACGATTATCCACTTAGTGTCTAGATCTAATCCCATCCTCGATACTCCAGGGGTTCTGATCACTTACGATCTAATCCCATCCTCGATACTACAGGGGTTCTGATCACTTACGATCTAATCCCATCCTCGATACTACAGGGGTTCCGATCACTTACGATCTAATCCCATCCTCGATACTCCAGGGGTTCTGATCACTTACGATCTAATCCCATCCTCGATACTACTCAGGGGTTCTGATCACTTACGATCTAATCCCATCCTCGATACTCCAGGGGTTCTGATCACTTACGATCTAATCCCATCCTCGATACTCCAGGGTTCTGATCACTTACGATCTAATCCCATCCTCGATACTCCAGGGGTTCTGATCACTTACGATCTAATCCCATCCTCGATACTACAGGGGTTCTGATCACTTACGATCTAATCCCATCCTCGATACTCCAGGGGTTCTGATCACTTACGATCTAATCCCATCCTCGATACTCCAGGGGTTCTGATCACTTACGATCTAATCCCATCCTCGATACTCAGGGGTTCTGATCACTTACGATCTAATCCCATCCTCGATACTCCAGGGGTTCTGATCACTTACGATCTAATCCCATCCTCGATACTACAGGGGTTCTGATCACTTACGATCTAATCCCATCCTCGATACTCCAGGGGTTCTGATCACTTACGATCTAATCCCATCCTCGATACTCCAGGGGTTCTGATCACTTACGATCTAATCCCATCCTCGAACTCAGGGGTTCTGATCACTTACATCTAATCCCATCCTCGATACTACAGGGGTTCTGATCACTTACGATCTAATCCCATCCTCGATACTCAGGGGTTCTGATCACTTACGATCTAATCATCCTCTATCCTCGATCTCCTCGATACTCAGGGTTCTGATCACTTACGATCTAATCCCATCCTCGATACTCAGGGGTTCTGATCACTTACGATCTAATCCTCCTCAATACTACAGGGGTTCCGATCACTTACGATCTAATCCCATCCTCGATACTACAGGGGTTCTGATCACTTAAGATATAATCCCATCCTCGATACTACAGAGGGTTCTGATCACTTACGATCTAATCCCATCCTCGATACTACAGGGGTTCGATCACTTACGATCTAATCCCATCCTCGATACTACAGGGGTTCTGATCACTTACGATCTAATCCCATCCTCGATACTACAGGGGTTCTGATCACTTACGATCTAATCCCATCCTCGATACTACAGGGGTTCTGATCACTTACGATCTAATCCCATCCTCGATACTACAGGGGTTCTGATCACTTACGATCTAATCCCATCCTCGATACTCCAGGGGTTCTGATCACTTACGATCTAATCCCATCCTCGATACTCCAGGGGTTCTGATCACTTACGATCTAATCCCATCCTCGATACTCCAGGGGTTCTGATCACTTACGATCTAATCCCATCCTCGATACTCCAGGGGTCCGATCACTTACGATCTAATCCCATCCTCGATACTCAGGGGTTCTGATCACTTACGATCTAATCCCATCCTCGATACTCCAGGGGTTCTGATCACTTACGATCTAATCCCATCCTCGATACTACAGGGGATCACCGATCTCTGATCACTACGATCTAATCCCATCCTCGATACTCCAGGGGTTCTGATCACTTACGATCTAATCCCATCCTCGATACTCCAGGGGTTCTGATCACTTACGATCTAATCCCATCCTCGATACTCCAGGGGTTCTGATCACTTACGATCTAATCCCATCCTCGATACTCCAGGGGTTCTGATCACTTACGATCTAATCCCATCCTCGATACTCCAGGGGTTCTGATCACTTACGATCTAATCCCATCCTCGATACTCCAGGGGTTCTGATCACTTACGATCTAATCCCATCCTCGATACTCCAGGGGTTCTGATCACTTACGATCTAATCCCATCCTCGATACTCCATCAGGGTCTGATCACTTACGATCTAATCCCATCCTCGATACTCCAGGGGTTCTGATCACTTACGATCTAATCCCATCCTCGATACTCCAGGGGTTCTGATCACTTACGATCTAATCCCATCCTCGATATACCAGGGGTTCTGATCACTTACGATCTAATCCCATCCTCGATACTACAGGGGTTCCGATCACTTACGATCTAATCTCATCCTCGATACTCCAGGGGTTCTGATCACTTACGATCTAATCCCATCCTCGATACTCCAGGGGTTCTGATCACTTACGATCTAATCCCATCCTCGATACTACAGGGGTTCTGATCACTTACGATCTAATCCCATCCTCGATACTCCAGGGGTTCGATCACTTACGATCTAATCCCATCCTCGATACTCCAGGGGTTCTGATCACTTACGATCTAATCCCATCCTCGATACTCCAGGGGTTCCGATCACTTACGATCTAATCCCATCCTCGATACTACAGGGGTTCTGATCACTTACGATCTAATCCCATCCTCGATACTACAGGGGTTCTGATCACTTACGATCTAATCCCATCCTCGATACTACAGGGGTTCTGATCACTTACGATCTAATCCCATCCTCGATACTCCAGGGGTTCTGATCACTTACGATCTAATCCCATCCTCGATACTACAGGGGTTCTGATCACTTACGATCTAATCCCATCCTCGATACTACTCCAGGGGTTCTGATCACTTACGATCTAATCCCATCCTCGATACTACAGGGGTTCTGATCACTTACGATCTAATCCCATCCTCGATACTCCAGGGGTTCTGATCACTTACGATCTAATCCCACCCTCGGGTTCTGATCACTTACGATCTAATCCCATCCTCGATACTCCAGGGGTTCTGATCACTTACGATCTAATCCCATCCTCGATACTCCAGGGGTTCTGATCACTTACGATCTAATCCCATCCTCGATACTCCAGGGGTTCTGATCACTTACGATCTAATCCCATCCTCGATACTCCAGGGGTTCTGATCACTTACGATCTAATCCCATCCTCGATACTCCAGGGGTTCTGATCACTTACGATCTAATCCCATCCTCGATACTACAGGGGTCCGATCACTTACGATCTAATCCCATCCTCGATACTCCAGGGGTTCTGATCACTTACGATCTAATCCCATCCTCGATACTCCAGGGGTTCTGATCACTTACGATCTAATCCCATCCTCGATACTCCAGGGGTTCTGATCACTTACGATCTAATCCCATCCTCGATACTCCAGGGGTTCTGATCACTTACGATCTAATCCCATCCTCGATACTCCAGGGGTTCTGATCACTTACGATCTAATCCCATCCTCGATACTCCAGGGGTTCTGATCACTTACGATCTAATCCCATCCTCGATACTCCAGGGGTTCTGATCACTTACGATCTAATCCCATCCTCGATACTCCAGGGGTTCTGATCACTTACGATCTAATCCCACCCTCGGGTTCTGATCACTTACGATATAATCCCATCCTCGATACTCCAGGGGTTCTGATCACTTACGATCTAATCCCATCCTCGATACTACAGGGGTTCTGATCACTTACGATCTAATCCCATCCTCGATACTCCAGGGGTTCTGATCACTTACGATATAATCCCATCCTCGATACTCCAGGGGTTCTGATCACTTACGATCTAATCCCATCCTCGATACTACAGGGGTTCTGATCACTTACGATCTAATCCCATCCTCGATACTACAGGGGTTCTGATCACTTACGATCTAATCCCATCCTCGATACTACAGGGGTTCTGATCACTTACGATCTAATCCCATCCTCGATACTCCAGGGGTTCTGATCACTTACGATCTAATCCCATCCTCGATACTACAGGGGTCCGATCACTTACGATATAATCCCATCCTCGATACTACAGGGGTTCCGATCACTTACGATCTAATCTCATCCTCGATACTACAGGGGTTCTGATCACTTACGATCTAATCCCATCCTCGATACTACAGGGGCTCCGATCACTTACGACACTACATTCCTGGACTATCTCATAGTAAAAATTCAGTCCTTTGATGTACATCATAAGAGCCGTATAACGGTACACTGTAGTTGAATATTTGGCTTTGAAGTTGGGCGTCGCTCCCTCTGTAGCCTTCAAAGGAAATTTTTCTTGGCCAGTGATTGGGTCAGATTTTTTCCTCTGGGCTGCCTTCTTCTATGAGATAATCCAGGGGTGTAGAGATCGTAAGTGATCGGAACCCCTGGAGTATCGAGGATGCCCTTTGACGTACATGTATACCAAAACAATCAAATAACGGTACTGTGCACGCGTGAAATTGAACGTAACTCTCTCTGTGTAATCTTCAAAGGAAATCTCTGAACACTTGTGATTGGTCAGTTTTTTTCTCCAGAACTGCATTCAGTTTTACAACGATAAAGTCCAGGGATGGTTATAACGACAGTGAAATTAACCTCTGATATATCGAGGATGTAAATTATATAACTGTAAAACAATATGACTAAAATTTCATGAAGTAAAACAGAAAACATCTACATAACTTAAAACAATAGTCTTTATTTTTGGTGTCTTTTATTTTCAATTTTTATCATTCACAATAAATCAACAAACGTTCCATTACCAATTTTCACGAGGTCCTGGTGATCAAAATTACATTTTTGATATCGTCGTTCTTTTAAAAGTAGATGACAGTCATCGTATAATGCAATGACTTTAGATGACATATTGTCTGACGTATGAAGTATTGTCTTCCACACAACACATCAAAACTATTTTTCAAACTAAGAAAACTGACTTACAGTCGCTAATTCCATTGTTGTGATATCATTCAAAAGAACAAGATATTTACTGTTAAAAACATTGTTCTTTTGAGGATTTCCCTACTAATTACGTAACAGTCTATACACAGTTACAGAGAAATGACATCAAGTTCCATCCCTGTGGTTCTACACAACTCTGGTTTAATACAAATAGACTCCTTAATTCTAAATATGACATGCCTGAACATCCTCATGTCACACTATTTCTGGCATATTTCTTTATAAGTGGTAGCAATACAGCATTATATTTTACAGAAAAATATTTTATGTAAGCATACACATGTATGTCAGGTTTTGTGTTGCTATATATAGTTTAAAGTGATAGTTTGCATTGATACAGAAATTCTTCTTAGATTTATACGTGCTTCAAATCATTCTAATAATGATAGTGTTCCATTTGTAGATCGAAGGGATTGGACTTGGTGCAGTGTTCCATTTGTAGATCGAAGGGATTGGACTTGGTGCCAAGTCTCTAGATCTATACCCATTCAGTGTTTTAAGGTTGTAGTCTACGACAACATGGACAGAAATATGATAAAAACATACGACGATTCAACAGAATGAAGGAATGATACATACAATGTATATCTGACGAACGTCAATGTGTACGATATGTATAACTACAACATTAGCACATCAATACGATATAAACCACAATACACGGCACAGCCATATAGTTATGTCAACATACAGGCATACGTTAGAAATGCGAAACGGGACATTCATAGTATAAAACGATACAGGACAATAGTGTAAATAAATATGACACAACATGATAATACATTGTATAATAGGACATACGACATACATTGTTTAAATAGGACACACGACATATATTGTATAGATAGGACACACGACAAACATCGTATAACTACGACACACGACATACATTGTATAAATACGACACACGACATACATTGTATAAATAACGACATACATTGAATAAATACGACATACATTGTATAAATAACGACATACATTGTATAAATATGACACACGATATACATTGTATAAATACGACACACGACATACATTGTATAGATAACGATATACATTGTATAACTACGACACACGACATACATTGTTTAAATAGGACACACGACATACATTGTATAAATATGACAAACGACATACATTATATAAATACGACACACGACATATATTGTATAGATAACGATATACATTGTATACCTACGACACACGACATATATTGTATAAATATGACACACGACATACATTGTATAAATATGACACACGACATACATTGTATAAATAACGATATACGTTGTATAACTACGACACACGACATATGTTGTATAAATTTGACACACAACTAAATTGTATGAATATGACACACGACATACATTGTATATAAATGAACGTTGCACTTTATATACAGGCGACACACGACACAAGATGATTGTAAATATATGAAAACAATAACAATTGTAAAAAATATGAAAATTAGCCAAAAAATGACTGCATATTTTATCGATATTTACATATTGTACAAAATTTACAAGAGGGAAAAGCCCTGGATGAAAATATCGAATATACAAGCTATTACCCTTAGACAAGTCGGTATTACGATATAATGTATATACAATAATCGTACGATATAAATAGATGCCAATGGAAAATTATTTCTATATCACTTTTAACTGGCATATTTAAGTTTGTATGTTATATATACATCCGTATACATATATAGAATTTTACAAATTATTTCCCACTGTGAATCACTAGAGATTTCTCTTCCACACATCAAGCACTTTCACCAACTCGTTCACAGACGGTCGGTTTTCAGGAACTGCATCCCAACATTGTGTATAAAGGTCACGGTAGCAAAGTTCAAACGAACTTGGATCTTCCATATTTGGGTGTGTTGGGCGGTGTCCGTAAGCCACAACTCCGAATATCACCACGTGCTGGTTCTCGTTACCATAGGGATTTTCACGAGATAACATTTGCCACATTGTAACACCAAAGGAATAGATGTCTGCCTTCCTGGTGGGAGCGTCACCACAAAGTAGCTCTGGCGCGCGATATGCAAATGTGCCGGTGAGGGATGACCTCTGAGTCGGGCTTGCCTTTCCAGTCTCCGCCTCTAAGATCTGGGAACATCCGAGGTCGCCGATTTTGCACACACCATCAGGACTGATGAGGATGTTAGCCGGTTTAATATCTAAATGGACAACGTTGTTGTCATGGAGATATTTCAGTCCTTGTGCAATCTGCATCGAATATTTTAACCGCATCTCAATCGTGATGACAATGGGTGTTTCGTTAATAACAGTTTGTAGAGTTCGGTCGCCAGCATACTCCATAACGACCCATGCACCTTCTTCAAATGACGTCACGGGAGTAGCTCCTAGTGATTGGACAACGTTAGGATGAGATAGTTGCATGCACCGAAGCTCAGCCTTGAAACTTTCAAACAAGGCATCGGCATTTTTGCTCATTGCAGGCCTCTTCAACACTTTAATGGCAATGGAATCATGCCCAGCTTTTCCATTTGCCTTATACACAGAACCAAATCCCCCAGCTCCAAGAAGTTTTCCAAATTTGAAATCTTCCTTTATAAACACAGAATCGTCGTCATCCTCGGAACACTTTTTCTTGATTAAGAATGGTTTCCTGAGTGTGGCACCGAGACAGTCTTTCTTGGATTCTGACAAACGTCTGCTTTTTGGTGTAAGATTGTTGATTCTAGGAGAAGAACACCGCAGATGTCGGTATTTTCCAAACAAGGACTTCAATGTGTGTGCGGGACTGTTATATCCATGGCGATGGGGGGTAAGGACCACCCTTGTAGGGGTATTGGCTGGACTGTTACCATGGCGATGAGGGGTAAGGTATCCCCGTTTAGGACTATTGTGTCTATGATGATGAGGGGTAAGGCGCCCCCTTATAGGAGTAAGTAGGGCACTATGATGAAAATCCGGCGTTTCGTCTCTCACTTTGACCATAACCATCTTGACAGTTCGAAGTTTTAGCACTATTTGACCCTACACATATACGGGTCAATATACATATCGAAACATTCCTATGTATTACACTGAGCATTTTCTTTCTAATTTCATTGGCTAACGTTCCTTTTCAGCTCGAATACCATTGGTTGACCTTCTGGTTCTCTATCTAGGTTGAGCTTCGCTCAGTTCACTTGAATGAGAAATCCTGTCATGTAAAACATCTCACTAGAGTAAGTTTACCAGAGTCTGTACTATGTTCCGTTACCGATCGTCATTGTACCGTGAATCTTTGCCAATTTGCACGTAAGGGCATTACCGCCAGTTAATTACACGTCTTAATAACGTAAAGCTAACCAGACTTTTTTGTTAGCGATAGTGTCACACGGGTAGGTGTGAACACGTGCGGCGCTCAGCTTTCCATGCTCTAGTTTACAGATCCCTACATACTGCAGAGATAGAAATGTCATCTATTAAGACACCAGCAGTTTTCTATGTGATGTATTTTGTCTTGTTTTAGGATACCGATGTACACATGTATTTGTCAGAATCAAGGTACAATAATCAATTGACCCTTGAAATAAAGGTTTGTATTAGAGATAAATATGTAATGGAGTAATAAAATGATCGCCTGATCGACGACTCTGTTATACTATATACTAATCTATCCAACGTCAGATTTTGTCCAGATCTTTGGGCTCGCTTCACATGTATTTTGGGACTCTTGCCCTTTCTTGTGTCGCCTGCAACGCAAGGGCGACTCTAGGTATCACTATGTCGGCGTCGGCGTTCAACCACA
This sequence comes from Argopecten irradians, assembly GCF_041381155.1. NCBI lineage: Eukaryota > Metazoa > Mollusca > Bivalvia > Pectinida > Pectinidae > Argopecten > Argopecten irradians. Next base: position 44,760,853 of record NC_091139.1, read on the forward strand.
GGTTTACGACGCGCAAAAAAAAAAAAACAAAAAAAAAACCAAACAAACTAAAAATACAGTATTTTTTTTTTTATTTTGCGCGTCGTAAACCTGTGGGTCAACCAAATTGGTATATTGTTTTTTGTCATTGAGATCTCGTATGAGTTGGATAATGGTCAAAATCCGTTTATATTTGCAAGAGTTACGGGACTTTAAAAACGTCAAAACAGATAAATACCTTGTTTCCGTTCGATAACTTAAATATTTATCGTCCCAAATCAACCAAATTTCTAAATTGTTTTATATTAATGAGATCTCGGATGAGTTCATTAATGGTAAAAATCCATCGATATTTGCAAGAGTTACGGGACTTTAAAATCGTCGAAACAGATGAATCCATGGTTTCCGCTTGATAACTTTAGTACTTATTGTCCGATTTCAACCAAAATTGGTATATTGCTTTATATCAATGAGATCTTTGATGGGTTCGATACTGGTCAAAAATCCATCAATATTTGCAAGAGTTACTAATCATTAACAATATTTTCAACTGTAAATAACTATGTTTTGTGATGCTGTGCATGCGACATATCCACTTCTGTGGGATTCTTGTTATAGTGCTATACCACTGAACCATATTAGTACCAGATATCTTAATAATGGTGTTAACAACAATTAGGTTTTGAGAACCATTGTTTTTTTCTTTGTTATCCTTATGATGATTATTAATCATTAGTTTTCTACTTAACAGAAAGTAAAACCATTGCCAAATCTACATTTTGCATTTAATGCACGTAGTTTCATAATCTTCAACTATCCTGGAAGCGTTGGTCAAAATAAGCTGTTCAGACCCATTGAGTAACGAAAATGGAAGTTTTTTTACACTCTTTATTAACAGCCTGTAGCATGTAAGTATGGACTAAGAATTTGGAGACGGAGGAAAGCCGGAGTACCCGGAGAAAACCATAGCTATAAAGACTAGAGGTAGAAAGTACGGATTAATCACTCGACCATCACGGAACCCAGTAACAAACACTTAAGGTAAAGCACCATAAAAACTTTATCTTTAAAATACTTTTTAATTACACCATGTTAAAAACACATACATCAAACAGAGAGAACTCACAAGCGATGGGTATTGAGTTGTATGTCCTCGGCTACACGTGGCGACTTGTTGCTCGGCCTTGGTGGTATCAGACAGACAAATATCCCCCTCGAATCCAACAGCCCCTAAATTTTCAAGGCTTTGTAGAATTTTCTGGAAATCCGAGGCGTCATCTTCGACATAGGAAAGTGGATGACACCCATCCTTTAGACCCTCGTACATCAGCACACATTGTCTATTGATGGTGCGCAGTGAGCTATCTGGAAACACACGTGATTTTAATATATCAAATTTGTAACATCAAATAAGAATTAGAGAGTCACCGTTCTGTAAGGTTACGGTAATATATTAGCATGGATCAGTCGACCTACAGTTAATGATCATCATTTATCCCATAACTATGCATGTTTCACAATGGAAAACCCATGTGATAAATTCCATAGCAGTTGATTATCGTTTATGTTTACACACTCCAGTGTGTAAACACCTACGGCGCCTCTGATTGGTCAACTCAAAGATCTCTTGATTACGATTGGCTCTCAACTTCGGGCTACTTTTCATAGCGCATTTTCTTTTAAATGGCATTGTATTTACTGTCAAACAGGTAATTGCTTATTGAAAGCATTTTTTAAACAATAGAATATTGTTTATCTAAACCCTCATTAGTTACTTTTCAAATAAAACAATGATAAACAACAGCCACTTGTTGGGGAACCTCTCTTTCTTCACCCATCCATCCCTTCAGTGAGATAGCGCTATAAAAAAGGACAAGGCTCCCAATATTACAAAACATGATAAATACAAAGAGGCACATCACGCATTATAAAAGACAAACGACGGCGTAAAGTTTGTTTGGACTATTTCTTTGGTACTGTTTGGACCCTGTAATGAAATACAATAAGCATTTTTAAGTTGCAATGAGGGCAACTCATTGTACCATTTGGTTCTTCTAAGACTTCAGATTCCTTTTGAACCTAAAAAAAACCCTCCCCAAAAATGGTATTGAGTTAATAAACCAAAACAGAACAGAGACTGTCGGGTTATATTGTTACACGACCAGTGTATTCTCTCCTTACACGTTGTCAGTACGTTTACATTGTATACTTAGCTGTTACATAGTAACAAAAGGTTTGTCGTAGAAGACGAATGTCAACATTTACCACTATATATGTTAACTCAAGACTTGTCCATAAATTTCACTTTAAAAAAGGCAATCTCACACGCACACATGTGAATTAGCAATATGTTCAGGGGCCTAACGGTCACTTGAGTTCTGATACAGAATGACACAAATATTGTAACACTTCTTGGCCCCATGCACACTCCAACCTCTTGCTACCAACCAGGACTATTCGTGAACATATATAGAGTGTCAAAATGGTCCGAATAATTTAAAAGCTTTGGAAACTTCAACAAGTGTTTTTATCAGCTTATCCTTTCATGAACAATGTTTGATTTCTATAATATTTTGGAGTTAAGAAGAAGAACTTTGACCTAATTTGGCCCCGCCTTTATGCCTCATGGGATATCGGAGTCCATTTTGCTGATTTTCTATTGCCATATCATATTGATAGTTCTAACCAAGTTTGACTCATTTATGGAATTTGTCAAAAAGATAATGCTCAAATTGGTGATTCCCTTTATAATTAATTGTGTGAACCTTGAACAACTCCCCGGCAAACCTCTGAGCCCAGGGCAGAGCAATTAAATTTGTTGTGCAAATACTTTCAGATCATTCAATCTATCAAGAGAATTTGATTCTATGTATCATACCTTGAGGGCATAATAATTATAAAAAAAACTTTGGGTTGTCATGTACTCCATGTTCTCTTAAAACACGCAGCTACAATATGAAGTAGAATTTCATGTATTGTGCTAGGAACGGGGATGAGAGTACAACAAACAAGAACTCTAAAGAGAGTGATTTCATCTGGATGTTTTGGTCGGCACGATATGCAACCATCCATGATTTCAAAGCAGATTACATAGACAAAGTAGGGGCACATAATTAGTTGGGTTTTTTTTTTTTTGGGGGGGGGGGGTTGCTAGTATAGGATGTAATAGGGTATGGATCTAAGGAGAGGAAGTCCAATATAGTTAATAGCACGCACCTTCATAAAACTGCCAATTGTGTTGACCAATATAAAATGTTCTTTATTAATAAACCACTCTTCAGTTTTGGTAATTAGTTTTAGTCAGGGATGTACTTATATGCATTGATCTTACTTGTGTAAGCACCAATCGTATCTAAAGTTGTAACATTGGTCTATATTTAGAAACAAAACATCACCGGATATACATGTACATACTTGATATGGCATTCGCAATGTTAATATTTCCGGTGTAGGCCCCACATCTGTACACATAATGCCCCGAATCGGGATCCGGGGGACATGTGACGGTGTTGATGCGCGATTGGATGGAGGCTTCGTTACATCTGGTGTTCAGTACAACAGGGATTAATCTCAGTACCGGATTGACCACAAATCCGGCGATAGAGTCGTCCAGTTCTATATTGGTGCAGACCACACAATTCAATCCTGTAACAAACATTATAACGCACCTTACATGGTCCAGACATAAACAATACTGTATTGTATTTAGTGATGTGATCTTAGATGGTCCAGACATAAACAATACTGAATTGTATTTAGTGATGTGACCTTAGATGGTCCAGACATAAACAATACTGTATTGTATTTAGTTACGTGACCTTGTTTCCACGTTGTCACAACTTTCGCCCAATTCAACAGAGCATTAGTGCTTATCAGAGACCCTGGTATAAGGTTACATAAACAAATAACCTTGTGAGGACAAATTAGGAAAGCATTTCCTGATTTACAGTGAAGGTATGTTAGTAAATAAGGGAAATCGACGTGAATAGTTATAGTGTTTACCACACAAAGGTATAATACTCTCAAACGCATAGAAGATATACTCTGAAATCAAAATTATTTCACGATTTATTGATGTTTATTGAAATTTACAAAGTTAGGTCTGCAGATCAAGTAAAATATGATCAATTTTCTCATAAAAAGGGATAGCGAAACAATAAGTTCCTATACCGAATAGTCGATACTCTTAATATGGAATGGAATGAAGTTGGAAATGATAACTCTTATTATCATTCCTACGGAATGACATGAAATGCACTATAAAGAACACATAGAATATTAAAATATCGCCAAAAGCAATAATACCATTATATTTTAAAGTTATATATGTACCGCAACTTTGCGAAAATGGGACATGTTATCTCTCTTCAGTGATCTATTAAAAAACACATTGTTTGATTAATTCAGCTGCCTTACATTAGTTACAACACAGAATCTACGTAAAATGTAAAATTCTTGTTTTTATGCCTTATGTATCTATAGATGGAAACATACTTACAGAAATCTCAATAACTAACATTGTCAAAACGAAAAATAAAATTGTAGACCACAACTTGACTTATGTTTAATTCACTGCACTATAAACGTCAATAAAATAATAAAATGTTTTTAGCTGTACTCATTTTGGGCTCTTATCTGTATTTAATTCAGAACGCATGCATTCTTGTGTGATCCTCAAAATGTTTGTAAAGTCTGGTGGTGAATAACACATTAAAAACTCCTCTTGATTCGTCAAATTACTGTAAATATAACTTTAATATTTAGTATTAGTTTATGATGTCATAACTAATAAGGCAATGTCATTTAAATAAAGTTGTTCTTCATTGTTTTTTCTATTAAGCTCCAATATCACAATATATTATAGCTGGTTATGCATGGATGGAATTACATTGAAAATTTGGGTACTCTGTAATATTTTTTTTGTCATTTTTTGTTAACTGAAAGTCTTTTGAATGTTGTTCCTTAACATATATTGTTATTCATGAAAAACTTCCTTTTTCACATTTAAGATTTACTTAGCAAATAGTGTCAATAAATTACCGTACATAATAACTGTTCTCCTTAAACCGTATTGCTAACTAAGACTGTGTTTTGTTTTTTTCAACCAAAATTGCTTACATCGCTATATCTTTCATGTAAATAATGAGGACCTCTTGTGTACAAATAAGCTCACTCTTTATAGATAAAACTCTTTCTTTTTATTGTAATTAAAATTGTGTATGACATATGAATGTGATATCAAAAAATTGAAAATAAAAAATAAAAAAAAAAAGAAAAAATAACTTTAATATAACTTTAATATATATATAAAGAAACATAAATAAATTTTCATCGAAAATTCTTAAAAAGAAATGATGTTATTCGAGAGATATCTCGTAATCTTCATTTAAATTTGATAACTAACATAACTTGATATGTAAAAGCAAGTCTCTTGGAGTGTGAAGTTCCTCACGTAACTGTTCAGTGTATGTCTATATATAGTTAAATGACTCCAGGCGATCGGGATTGTACTAAGGTCAGGAGTTTGATTACGCTACCACTGGTAACACACAGTTCTATGCATTACCTTAATGTGTTCAATTAACACTAAATTTAACATACCTAACGGCACTAAATAGCCTTGTACCAGATATATACTACTTACTCATGATATTGTTTTATAAAATAAACTGCCATATTTAGATCGGATATTGCGCCAATATACTTTCAATTGAAGTGAAAATTCGTTGTTACTTTTTAATTGGCGTTAAGAACATGATGATGGTATCTGTAAGTAGAATTTGATACTGTTCAGAATTATAAAGCGTTACTTATTTCATTATCGTTTTATCAAATGATAATTTACCATTATACAAGAATTAAAAGGACAAAGTCAAACAATATTTGACAGTATTCACATTTTATGATTTATGATTATAAACTAATAAAGCTTGGTACTTCCTAAAAAGACGCTGGCTGTTAATTGAGCGTAAAACGGCAATGGACAACACAGAATGATAAAATAAATGAACACAAATTAAATGTATATGCATAAAACAAATACAAATAAAGAGTGAATAAATAAAAACATCTAAAGAACCAACACCCCCCCCCCCCCCAAAAAAAAAACAAAAAAAAAACAAACAAACAAACCAAAAACAAAAAAACTATATAAACCAAAAACACAAAAAAACTCAAACATTATATTAAATTTGATACTGGATTTTACAATATTTAATATGTTACAAAATAGCTGGCTGTATCCTACCTTGTACATCCTTGTTGTTCTGGATTGTCAAACACGCCAATGTTAGAATCAAAGTATTTAGTCTCATGACAGCACACGACACAATGACACACAAAGGTAATAGTCAGTTGTCCTTCATGTAGGCACTCGAACAATGATCACTTAGAGTAAATGATACTGTTCATTAACATAATTTGTTACCAAGAAGGACAGCTGGAATGGTCAACATTAGTAACTAACACCTCAATGTCAATCAGTTTGATATTTTGTATACAAAGTTACATATGTCGCGTATCAAGGTGTTTCAGTCTTTGAAAGAAGTATTCCTATATGTACTGTAGTCATCCTTGTAAGTTAATGTACTCGTTAAAACAAGGAACGTGATTGGTCAAAGTTCTGATTAACGATGGTTATGATTGGTTATCTATCCTGCCTGACACGCCAAGAAGATGTGCTTATTCCATGATTTCATTTTAAAGGGACAATTCACTCAGGCTAATTCTTTAACATAACCAAGAAGTGAAATATGGTATAAATGTAGTGTTCTATATTTCTTATGAAACAAATAACGTTAAACATTGACAAATTCCACGTCATTGTTAAGTATTTTAATTAATATCGTTGAAATATCAAATCGTTGATCAATACGATTAAGCAGGTAGAATATGGGCGCTGTACCTATACCCGAGCCAAAGTCACGCACATTAAACAAATGAACTACATAACCACTGCGAAGGTGATAAAATGATTTTGAGGCAAGATAATTCACCTAATAAGGTAAACAAACTATAGTCAGAGCGATTTGAGCAGTTATAGACAAAAGTTGCATTACTCTACGAGCAAGGGACAGGGTTCGGCATACATGAAGTTCGACCACAATGTGTAATGGCGGACAGCAAGCGAGTTTGAAAATTTCACACACATGTCACCACCATGGGCTTTTCAGGCACATCACAGTAAAACCGACTGATCTAAATTCCATTAGAACTGGGTTTTTCCGATATATGTACAAATTTTAATGTTCTCTTAGAATGAATTGTCCCTTTAACTCTTAAAGACTTTTCTTATCGACAAAACACACGTTTGTTTTTCCGAATAAATATCGATTAAATTGCCATAGACTATGTCCGATGGAAACCCAAAAGAATTTCCTTTACTCTGTTCTGTATTATTGTTTGATCAGTTACCTACTTACGAACGTACGTTTCAATGAACTTATCGAACTATAATGGGTGAGAATAGTTCGTTTAGTTGATGAGTATAAGGTCGGTTGGTTTGTTGTTTAGACTATGGGAAGCGACTGTGTTAGCATTTAGTAGATTTTAATATACATTTTAAAATTATAAATATTATAATATCCTTTGTACGTATTAGCAATGTTTTTATTTTATTTTTGATCCATAACAAGGATATATTTCGTTTTTGATTATGATTATGTTGTACATGTAAAACACGTAACAAAATAATTACATACAGACTTCTTCAGCATTCAGCAATCGTTGTAGCGACTTATACATCTATTGATAATATAAGTACGTCGCAATACATACCCTTAAGACAGAAAACAATTAAATATCATACTACGAATAGATTCTTACCTAGGTAAATTGACATGGCCCTTGGGTGATCAAAGAGATAATTTCCTTCCTATTAAACAGTTGATAAATATTTAAATCAAGTTAATAAAAGTTTAAACCGAGTTAATAAATGTTTAAATCGAGTTGATTATTAGTTAAATCAAGCTAACAAATAATTAAATCAAGTTAAGGAATATTTGAATCAAGTTAATAAAGAGTTAAATCAAATTGATATATGGTTAAATGTTGCAATCAAACAACTTTTAAAGGTTGAACCGTGCGTCTTTTTCTGAAGTCTCAATATAAATATCTACATATGATTGACTCTGTGTTCGGACGACGCTGCTAATAGTTTAATAAAATTCCGTATTTTTGTTAAAAATTGATAATGATGTTACTATAAAAAAAACACAACAAAATATCGTCATAGCAACTTTTTTGTTTTATTTTGGCCCATAACAAGGAAACATGCATTTCTTTTTTGGTTATCGTATGTAAAACAAATATAAAAAGGCCAGCACATTAACGATATAAAATATTATCAAACACACAACAAACAATTCCTTTTTAAAGCGTCTTTGCGTAGATGCGTTCAATACATTTTATTGTCTAAAACTTTTCACAAATTTACAAATGCATTAAAATGACAAGAGTACGAAATAAAAAATAAAAAAAGATAAAAATAACAGAGAACCTTTATACAATTATACAATTATGCAAAAAAACGAGATACTAGATATTGTTGTGCTTGAACGCAGATAAACGACACGTTCATTTCACAGCTGTTATAAGATTGATATTGCAGGTATTCTGTATTTGCATATTACAGAGTTATCTGCACTTACAGTTAGGTAATGATTGTGACGTTATGTGTTTGCGAGCGTAATGTCAAACCTTTAAATGAAAACGGTGTGAATTTCGCTCATAAAATAATGACGTCAATGTATATTGATAACATAGAGGATGCTATAGAAAAAATACATCGTATAACTAATAGTACTATTATCATACATATATTGTATCACAAGAGAAAATTATCGCTCAACCTTCTAAATCATAGGGATTTGAAGTCCAATGATAAGAAACATTTAGAAAAATAAGATAAAATGCACCCATCTTATTACCGAGAAAATTAAAGAAAATACAATAGTTAACATAAGGAAAGCGACTCTATATAAGGGGAAATAAACAAGTTGTCTTATCTATATTACCAAAGAAAATAAATTGTTGTACTAAGAAGGCAGCCGTTGTTTAATAACAAATATATTAGAGAAATTAAATCTAAACCTACAGAAGATGGACCACAGAAAATACATCAGACTCAATTTATAGAAAACATCTGAATGATAAGAAAGATCTCGGGCAATGCATTGTGTATGTGAAATGTACGACTTGAGGTAACCTCAGTCATGAAACTGTTTTATACAAGTGGACAATAATATCCAAATAAATCATTGAGATTTGTACTCAGGTAACCATGGCAACACTAATAACCTACCGAGGTAATGGGATATCACAGTGTTATTATGGCTGGATAATTGTTATGTTTGATCTACAAGTAGAGCTGTACAAAAATTACATACATCATTTTCACAATTCCTTCAAGTTCCATGCTTACATAGCTTAACAACACTGAATATAAATAATTGGAGAACACGCTAAATTCGAACACTCGGATAATTTCAAGTTTCCTCGCGGCCCCTTCGGATTCGTATTAACCGAGGTCCATTTGACCTATCAATGTACTAACTACAGAACCTTGGATATGTCAATACAGACACTGAGTGACCTGTATAGAAATAAGATTATTGTTAGACGCAATAAAACTAGCTAAAATTGTACGTAAACATACAAAACAAATTTAAAAAAATAAAAACATACATTTTTTCACAGAGTCCGCATTATCCACACGAAAACAAACGTTTTAAATGTTCCGAGTTAGGTTGATTAAGCCCCCGTGTAGTAGTAGTACCTTTGTAATATGAGCTTGTACAACATCAAAATAGATAATAATATCATATCATCCATGACTGTCATATAACCCAAGTGTTTATAGTATATTGAAGACACAATGAAAGCCTAGAGAGATGTTGAATTATCATATTACCCAAGTGTTTATAGTATATTGAAAACACAATGAAAGCCTACAGAATTATCATATTATCCAACCGCTTTAGAGTATATCGAAGACATAATGAAAGTCTATCCGCTGAACAGGGGCTTTGTTCTAGGAATCATGTATATCCTGTTTATTGTGTATGTTGGTTAAAATGACATCATCAAAGATGATATAGACAATGCCATAGTTATAGAATAATATGATTTTTGTAACAACATCACAGATCGAGGATATTACTGATAAAACAAGTAAATACCTCGATTTTGGTAGTATTTGGGGAAATAATGACCGTTGATTGTACCAACAATTTATTACTAACTAATATACTGTACATGTATATTAATAAAATAAAACACGAATTTCATTGACCTACATACTTATCGATACATTGCTAAATACCAGCAGCTGATCCATACAAAATGAACACATTCACACTCCATACTTACAATACAAACCATCCATACCTCCCGGAATCATGAAATAAATAGAACACTTAGAGCTAATAGAATTACTGAAGAGCGTGTCATGTCCGTTGTAGTGGCGGACGAGGTGTAAACGTCGCCCGTCAGACATATTTCTCCCCTGAAACTGACCGCTCCGATACTGTCAAGTCTGTCGAATATTTTCTGGAAGGTTGCGGCGTCCTGTTGGGCAAAACTCTGGGGGTGGCAACCGTCAGACAACCCCTTGTAAACTAAGACACATTCACGGTCAATAATGTGGACAGGGATGTCTGAAATGTGATAAAAGGGGCGTTAGTAAAGGTCAGTATACAATATACATGTAGGTAACAATGTGGTCGTAACCTCTGGCGATAGAGAATGAAAAAGCGTATGTGATCGCAACCTCTAGAGTTGAGAAAAAAGAGAACGAATGTGATTGTAACCCATATAAATCGAAAAACAGAGATCGAAAAAGAGAATGTATTTGATCGTAACCCATAGAGATCGAAAAAAGAGAATGTATCTGATCGTAACAAATAAAGATCGATAAACAGAGATCGAAAAGAGAGAATGCATCTGATCGTAACCTGTAGAGATCGAAAAAGGAACACATATGATCCTAATCCCTGGTGATCGAGATGAAGAGAGCGTATGTGATCGAAACCCATAGATATCGAGATGAAGAGAGCGTATGTGATCGGAACCCATAGATATCGAGATGAAGAGAGCGTATGTGATCGAAACCCATAGATATCGAGATGAAGAGAGCGTATGTGATCGAAACCCATAGATATCGAGATGAAGAGAGCGTATGTGATCGAAACCCGTAGATATCGAGATGAAGAGAGCGTATGTGATCGAAACCCATAGATATTGAGAAGAAGAGAACGCACAGGTATATGATCGTAACCCCTGGTGATCGAGAGGAAGAGGGCGTGTATGATCGTAACTCCCGGGGATCGAGTATGAGGTAGCTTCTGCATGTCAAACTCCTTAATTTGGAAGCAGTAATGGCAGCATGGACTTTGCGATGTCGGTAAGTGTATGACCTGTTCTGATTTGCGATGTCGGTAAGTGTATGACCTGTTCTGATTTGCGATGTCGGTAAGTGTATGACCTGTTCTGATTTGCGATGTCGGTAAGTGTATGACCTGTTCTGATTTGCGTTTAGAAATGTAAATTGTATTCTCAATGGAATATTGTTGACGTCACCAAATTAAAATACAACTCATATTCTAATTAAAACCTCGTTTGTGAATTTATGAAAAATATAATATCTGCCTTGATTTACAGCAGCACAAAACGATTTATTTTTCTGATAAATAAAAGAATATATACAGTAGAACGCCATTATACTGAATCCCTGGGAAATCGAAAAATATTTCAAAGTATTACATTTTCACTTGCATTATAACAAGGCTATAGATGTGTGGTTTGTGTCGTTAGATACATAAGTTTGAGGGTCGTTGGTTCCAAAAAGTATGGTCGCTTGTCGCATCAGACAGACAGTCGTTTAATACAGATAGTTGATATAGTAGTTTTCGTTGATAGGAATAGTTAAGGTCATTTAAGACAGAAGACAATTTTGACTATATTTTGAGATATGAAGACATGAAAGAAATAATAATGGACTATTGTGATTCTGTTAGTAAGTATTGTCATCATACGTCACCACTTTATGGCATTGGCAGGTCACGGGGATGTTATTAAAACATATACATACTGAATATATCTAGAGGCCCGACCACATTCATGGTCCCGGTATAGGCGCCACATCTGTACACCCGGTCGCTGTTAGCAGGGTTAGGTGGACACGTGGTCTTGTCTATGTTGGAGGCAGCAGTGGCACCTCGGCAGTTCTTCTCTCTGATCCCCGGGATAGCGTTCAGGACTGGAGTCACCAAGGTACCGGCCACAGAGCCATTGATAACAAAGTCAGCACAGTCGATGCATGTGAGCCCTGCAGCAAAATAGGTAGAACTATTATAATGGTTAATAAAGACTTCTCGAACTATTTAAATTCGCGAATATCAATACCATGCTAAATTTACCATATTCAGGGTTTGACACATCTTTAGCCTGTCGTATGAATGACGCTTTCAAATGCTATAAAGATAATTCGTGAATTCTAAGTTTTAGACAGTGAATTGCGAACTTTAACAACTATACAGTAGAACGGTTTATAAAGACTTGTCAGATAGTTGCATCATTAATAATTTCGAGTGAAGCACTCAGTTATAGACTTAACGTTAAGCTGATTTTGTATAACTTAACACATCCCATCAACAGCTACTCAAGGTTATCTGGTGTTTTGGTCCCCTTTAATCTAGTGAGATTTTAAATGCTTATAAATCATTTCTCTGAAACAATTGAACATAATTAACTGCATCGTATTTACCATCGCTACCATCTTAACATTAACGTGTAATTTGTTGATCTACTTGTAAATTTTGATAAAATATGCGAAAAATGTATGCTTCCGGGAAAAATAAAACAGAAACGGACCCCAGTCTTTAAGCAAACTACATATGTCATAGTCATACCATTATATCTACTAGTATCTATTGCAGGTAGTTTCATTATTTGTTGAAGCCATGACGAAATTTAAGCAGTCAGTTCTGTTCAACTGTACCAGGGAAGTGATTAATAGTCATGCAAACTATCACTACATTTAACGGAGACAGAACGCCCTAGTATGTGTATTATGAGAACATGTTTTTGAAAGAATGCAAGTTAAGTCAAATGTCAATGGTTTCCATGATTAGGTATTTCGTGAGTTTTGAAAGGTTATCTGTAACCAGAAATCTGTACTTTAATAATGTCCATAATTAATGAAACTTTGCTCAATGCATGCGACTTAAAGTGCATTATTTATTTATTTATTAGGGAATGTATAAATAAAACATTAATGACAAGAAAATGATAACATTATTCGGAGGAAAGACATCAAGGGGTCGTGACAGAGCAACCGGAACTTACAACATGTAAAATTCAACTCATAACCATTTAAATGTTCAGCATACACTGTCACGGCCAGTGACGGCCTAGAGGCTAGTGGTAGAATATCGGAACAACCTGGCACCATTCGGCCTAGGCGAATGAAAACTGCTAGTGAAAGTATGTCACATGGATGTGTGTCAGAAACATTCAAGACTTTGTCATCGAGTCTATAGGTCAATTACAAGTTGATATTGATAGAGATACTAACGCAATACATTAATTATTTCAAATGTGTGGTACGAAGGTTGTCTTATGAGTAAACCTAGGGATTATTTATCCCCTCCCCACCCGTTTGATACAATACATTGAGTGCACACAATGTTGGCATACACCAATATTGATAAAGTTCTTTGTCTGCACGTGAAGGGGTAACGCAATGAAATGACATTGACCTTGTTATTTAAGACATTCAGGCTCCTGACTTTGAATTTGCTGTATGGCCTGTTATTTCCGCGGGGACGATATTTTCGCGATTTCGCAGGACATTGCTATGGACACGAGAGTTTGATTCACGAAATATTGAAAAAAACCCGGTTGAATCATATATACTATGAGGACTAAATCGCGGAAATTAATAACATTTCAAATTTCATAAGACAGTTTCCAGGTAAAATCCTGATTGATGACCCGCATAAATAGTTATACGGTATTGTGTTGTAGTGTAGTATTTTTAGTTATTTTTGTTACACATGTTTAGATTTGTTTACTAGGTATAAATAGTTTTACGGTACCGTGTTGTACGTTTAGTATTTTTAGTTATTTTTTGTTACACATGTTTAGATTTGTTTACTAGTTATAAATAGTTCTACGGTACTGTGTTGTACGTTTAGTATTTTTAGTTATTTTTTGTTACACATGTTTAGATTTGTTTACTAGGTATAAATAGTTTTAAGGTACCGTGTTGTACGTTTAGTATTTTTAGTTATTTTTTGTTACACATGTTTAGATTTGTTTACTAGGTATAAATAGTTTTACGGTACTGTGTTGTACGTTTAGTATTTTTAGTTATTTTTGTTACACATGTTTAGATTTGTTTACTAGGTATAAATAGTTTTAAGGTACCGTGTTGTACGTTTAGTATTATAGTTATTTTTGTTACACATGTTTAGATTTGTTAACTAGTTATAAATAGTTCTACGGTACTGTGTTGTACGTTTAGTATTTTTAGTTATTTTTTGTTACACATGTTTAGATTTGTTTACTAGGTATAAATAGTTTTAAGGTACCGTGTTGTACGTTTAGTATTTTAGTTATTTTTGTTACACATGTTTTATATTTGTTGGTTTACTAGGTATAAATACTTATACGGTACTGTGTTGTAGTGTAGTATTTTTAGTTATTTTTGTTACACATGTTTAGATTTGTTAACTAGTTATAAATAGTTCTACGGTACTGTGTTGTACGTTTAGTATTTTTAGTTATTTTTGTTACACATGTTTAGATTTGTTTACTAGTTATAAATAGTTTTACGGTACCGTGTTGTACGTTTAGTATTATAGTTATTTTTGTTACACATGTTTAGATTTGTTAACTAGGTATAAATAGTTCTACGGTACTGTGTTGTACGTTTAGTATTATAGTTATTTTTGTTACACATGTATAGATTTGTTTACTAGTTATAAATAGTACGGTACCGTGTTGTACGTTTAGTATTTTTAGTTATTTTTGTTACACATGTTTAGATTTGTTTACTAGGTATAAATAGTTTTAAGGTACCGTGTTGTACGTTTAGTATTATAGTTATTTTTGTTACACATGTATAGATTTGTTTACTAGGTATAAATAGTACGGTACCGTGTTGTACGTTTAGTATTTTTAGTTATTTTTGTTACACATGTTTAGATTTGTTTACTAGGTATAAATAGTTTTAAGGTACCGTGTTGTACGTTTAGTATTATAGTATTTTGTTACACATGTATAGATTTGTTTACTAGGTATAATAGTACGGTACCGTGTTGTACGTTTAGTATTTTAGTTATTTTTGTTACACATGTTTAGATTTGTTTACTAGTTTAAATAGTTCTACGGTACTGTGTTGTACGTTTAGTATTTTTATTATTTTGTTACACATGTATAGATTTGTTTACTAGGTAAATAGTACGGTACCGTGTTGTACGTTAGTATTTTTAGTTATTTTTGTTACACATGTTTATATTTGTTTACTAGGTATAAATATTTTTACGGTACCGTGTTGTACGTTTAGTATTTTTAGTTATTTTTGTTACACATGTTTAGATTTGTTTAGGTAGGTATAAATAGTTTTACGGTACTGTGTTGTACGTGTAGTATTTTTAGTTATTATTGTAAACATATGTTAGATCAGTTTGACTTACTAGGTTTAACTCCCTATAAACTGCCAGGGTCACTTCAAATGTCGTATTTTTCATTCTCACGAACCAGGAAGAACTTTTAATATGTTATTCACCACCAAACAATACTAAGATCTTTTCATTTTGAGAAATGCAATATTTTCAATGCGTAAGTTTTAACTTTATACAAGTATAAATACGAGCTGAAAATGATTTTGACAGCACTGCCAAAATTTAATATAATTATATCTACAGTGCATTGAAATGAGTACATATGATCAAACTGTGAAGCCAAGATGTGGTTTACACTTTCATTTAATATTTTACACTGTTATTAGTAATTGTAAAGTGATCCTGAGTTTCCATCTACAGTAAACACAATAAGGCATCATAACAAAGAATCTTACAATGCACAGTTTCTGGGTTGTAACTAACAATTATAAGATAAGGAATCATACATATTTGTCTGTGCCTGTCAATGATTTTCTCATCTTAAATCATCCAACCTTATCATTTTTGATGGATTACTGTAGAAAAACAGCATGTCCAAATTTCCGCAAAGTCGGGTACAAATAACTTTAAGGACGGATGTAGGTATGAATTGTTCTGCTATCTTCCTATGTATGTACGTACATGTATATCGGATATCAGATAAAAACACTCGAATACGGCCATAAAATGCTGCAAGGGAAATAATACAGAAACTCTGATTTTGAAGTATAAATCCCATACCAGATACGCTGTGACGGATATCTTTTTTGAGAAGTTGCCAGTTACTTTATTGTGTCTATGATTTTACATTCAAATTTCAATAATGAGTGAGAAGATCTATGTAGGCAATGTTTGATGTCTCATCTTCCTGGCATTGTCAGTAAAATTGTTTTACACTCTGATGATTTATCTTTTGTCTTCCTTTGAAATTTTGTTTATACTTGTTGTTCTTTAATACTGTTGCAGACGAATTCTTGAGTACCGGATGTCCCTAACATCGCAAACCAGTTCATAATGTCCATAAACTCACGAACGAGACCTAGAAGGTCGAAACAACAGCGGGGTTCACATGAAGTTTGAAATGTACATACACTTGTGTGTGCCCTCTATGCCATACTTTGAGTTGATCAATATAGGGTCCACGGGTATCCTCAACATCACAACTAACCGATGTTTTCTTGAACCCTCATGCTCCACTGATTACGAAGTCAACAAGTAACATTTGAGGATATGTGGTGGTTAACGTAAACTCTATCATGCATCCTGACTATTATGTTGCTGATACTATGTTGGATCAGTCATTTTCCTGTCATTTTCCTGTGTGTAATATATATTTTGGTTCATATGTCATGATGTCTAACTCAGTAGATTTATAACATACAGTTTAGGACCTATAGGCAAACCACGTTACTCTTACTTCATTTTTTTAATTTATTTGTTGATTTATTTTTTACTTTTGATTTACAATTTCGCATGGGAATCCATAGTACATTGTTTAAGAAATGACCATATCAATCAGTTGGTGTTTGTCGGATAACCTATGCACTAAAACTTTGCTATATCGAATCCTATGGGATGAGGAGAAATAATTCGTTATAGCTGGAATTCGCTACAGAGTTTCTGACAATAAAAGTTAATTAAAGTCATAGGCTGATTGCATCCCGAATCAACGTTATTAAGCTTGCTAACAATGTCGGCTACACCATCTAATAGTTATTTCTCATAAAGATGTGTATTGCAATGATTTACAGATAGGCCTATAATTTCGAATTATCAAACATTTTACTTTCTGTTTGTAGCTTCACACACTAAGCTATATAAAGGTATTACGCTTTGTCTATGCCAGTAACTTAAGACGTGCCGAAGAATAATTAAGTAACATCAGTGTGAATGTGAATGTTTTGTATAATGACTGTCCTCATAGGGTGGCAGACTATCACTCAGTATGTTTTAACTGGTGGAAGAAGCAGCCAACATACCTTGTACTTGCCCAGTGTGTTGTGCCAGTGTAAATACTAGCACGCCCATCAGGAACGGCCCCATCATGGGGACCCGTGAACCAAAGATCCTACCAAATACTTCTGTCCAAAACATCATTGATAAACATGGGTTCCTTGTGATGATAACCGCGTACTTTTGTGTTTTCGTTTTCTGACTGATAAGGCCGTCTTGTCTCTTTCCTCTACACCAGAAGTGTTGCCAGTTGTATGTAGGTCATACAGCCCCCTTGATATATTTGGTGATTGTATTGTGGACACTTCACGCGTGACTAAATACCACGATGGATTCACTGTATAAAATAAATACACATGTGCGCTGACTCAACCACTGCTATACATGACCAAAGCCGCATTGCTGGTTTTCAGAAGAGGCAGAAAAAGGGAGGTAAATGGAAAATTCTTCTTTTAATGTCTAAAGCGATGTTTTCTTGGTTGATTTTTAATTCTTTATCCATTTAAGGAACACTTGTGCTACCACGTTCAGTAAGGGGATACCTAACCGCTTCCATTTATAGTAACAATCTATAAAAACTTTTATCACATGAAAAAAAAACCAAGTATACAATGTAGTGTTAGAATTATCAGATTTTCATATTTTTTTAATTTTTTTTTTGTGGCGGGATTCCAGGAATATTGATGCAAAGGGTGCGTTAAATATTGATATTAGATAACTTATAACAAACTTCGACATATAGTTGGCTGCATGATATTTCAAGGAATGTGCGTTGAAATGGCATTTCATTTATTGATAAATAACGCAATGATGTATATTTCAGGTGTTAATTTTATTCAGCTATAATCAGCAACAGCAACACATTTTGTCATGTAACTGATTCTAGTACCCTGTACCCTGTACCCTGTACCCTGTACCCTGTACCCTCTACCCTGTACCCTGTACCCCTACCCTACCCTGTACCCTGTACCCTGTACCCTCTACCCTGTACCCCCTACCCACTACATGAGTTGCTATTACGGACTATCGGCTTGCGCATGCGCGGGTTATGACGCCTTAGATGTTCGAGTGAATTACAATAGATTATGAAGGAATCTTATTACTTGATATAAAAGCAATTTTTCAATTACTTTCATACCAATGGCAGTCGGTAAATTTATTCCGAGTCATACTTGCATACCTTGTACCCTGTACCCTGTACCCTGTACCCTGTACCCTCTACCCTGTACCCCCTACCCACTACATGAGTTGCTATTACGGACTATCGGCTTGCGCATGCGCGGGTTATGACGCCTTAGATGTTCGAGTGAATTACAATAGATTATGAAGAAATCTTATTACTTGATATAAAAGCAATTTTTCAATTACTTTCATACCAATGGCAGTCGGTAAATTTATTCCGAGTCATACTTGCATACCTTGTACCCTGTACCCTGTACCCTGTACCCTCTACCCTGTACCCTGTACCCTGTACCCTCTACCCTCTACCCTGTACCCTGTACCCTGTACCCTCTACCCTGTACCCCCTACCCACTACATGAGTTGCTATTACGGACTATCGGCTTGCGCATGCGCGGGTTATGACGCCTTAGATGTTCGAGTGAATTACAATAGATTATGAAGGAATCTTATTACTTGATATAAAAGCAATTTTTCAATTACTTTCATACCAATGGCAGTCGGTAAATTTATTCCGAGTCATACTTGCATACCTTGTACCCTGTACCCTGTACCCTGTACCCTGTACCCTGTACCCCCTACCCACTACATGAGTTGCTATTACGGACTATCGGCTTGCGCATGCGCGGGTTATGACGCCTTAGATGTTCGAGTGAATTACAATAGATTATGAAGGAATCTTATTACTTGATTTAAAAGCAATTTTTCAATTACTTTCATACCAATGGCAGTCGGTAATTTTATTCCCACTACATGAGTTGCTATTACGGACTATCGGCTTGCGCATGCGCGGGTTATGACGCCTTAGATGTTCGAGTGAATTACAATAGATTATGAAGGAATCTTATTACTTGATTTAAAAGCAATTTTTCAATTACTTTCATACCAATGGCAGTCGGTAATCATACTTGCATACCTTGTACCCTGTACCCTCTACCCTGTACCCTGTACCCTGTACCCTGTACCCTGTACCCTGTACCCTCTACCCTGTACCCTCTACCCTGTACCCCCTACCCACTACATGAGTTGCTATTACGGACTATCGGCTTGCGCATGCGCAGGTTATGACGCCTAAGATGTTCGAGTGAATTACAATAGATTATGAAGGAATCTTATTACTTGATATAAAAGCAATTTTTCAATTACTTTCATACCAATGGCAGTCGGTAAATTTATTCCGAGTCATACTTGCATACCTTGTACCCTGTACCCTGTACCCTCTACCCTCTACCCTCTACCCTGTACCCTCTACCCTGTACCCTCTACCCTGTACCCCCTACCCACTACATGAGTTGCTATTACGGACTATCGGCTTGCGCCTGCGCAGGTTAAGACGCCTAAGATGTTCGAGTGAATTACAATAGATTATGATGGAATCTTATTACTTGATATAAAAGCAATTTTTCAATTACTTTCATACCAATGGCAGTCGGTAAATTTATTCCGAGTCATACTTGCATACCTTGTACCCTGTACCCTGTACCCCCTACCCAATCTCATCCCATCCACAATACTCTATGCCTAAGTTTATAATATGCAAATTATATATATATATTGCTCAATATAATCTATTATAATATATATATAACATTTTTTTCTGGTAAATTATGGCACCAGATGAACAGTATTCTTACAAAATTGACATTTTACAAAATTAGATCACTGTGACCTATATTTTGACACTTAAGTTTTATTTTCAAAAAAAGTTTTATTTTTAACATATAAATGCATGTAAAATCATTCAAAAATATCATTTGGTTCCAACAAAACTGGACAAAACCGAAAATTATCCATCCTGTTTAACCCCCCATAACTCACAACGGACTCCGACCTGACCTTAATCATATTTCATATCATGATGTCCTAAACCCCGGGTATCTGTAAACAAAAAATAATGCTTATCGGTCATGCCAACCAGAGGGCCCAAATTGACACTCCTCCTTTAAATCAATTCTTATTGATTGTATTGATTGAAGGAGGAACAAAATCTGCAAAGGCACAAGATCTTTCACGCAAAGGCGATTCAAAGACAGGGCCCCAGAAATATTGGTTATTGACGTGTCATTCCTATCCCGTGTGTGCGAAATTTGACCATCAACGACATCGATCAAAGACTGACTGTGCAAGAGAAGAGGTAAGGACCATTAATCGTATCAATTGAATACACATTTAATGAAGTTATGATGAAAAATAGTATATATTGTACTAAATGGTTTGACAATACTGAAAATCTGGAGGAGAATATTCAATTATATTATATTTCTATCTGAACAGTAGAAAACAATATTCCATTCCGCTACAATGTACTATTTATTCAAATTTACCTAAAATTTAAACGTTCCAAATCGCTATATTGTCACAAACTAATCAATTTGACTTTGTCCGATATTCGCCTGACTATAAATTTATGTCACTTAGGCGATAATCCGCCACCAAAGCATAGCCTTCATTCATTGTAAGATGTAAAACGAAACGCATCAACAAAAAGGGTATGGTTTAAAATTAATTTTCTGTATTAATTATCTCAGATGACTCTATTTAGTGTAGGTTTTACTTGTTGGTATACATGTACATAAACTCGCATTAAAAAGTAGTTTTCATCTTTTTTGTTCCAGTTATGCACTTTTTGCTGTAACTATCTGTAGGAGGTCCCATTTCATTGCCAAGATCAAATTTGCGGGATCCTGGTACGAGTACGACGGATTAAGTGAGTCCATTAAAGCAGGGACCAGCTTTCAAGGCACAATGAACTTTGCTGTTTTTGTCTCCTGTTAGATTCTCTGCTGAAGGAAATTTTGTTCAAACCTTGTCGAAAGGTTGGTTGTGACATTTGAGTGTTGTTCAAGTGGTTTTAATTGTTAATATTTAAGCATTAATGTTTATTTAGATATTACATGTATTGGGTTTGAAAAACAATTTGTTTGCAAACTGTGTGAATCAGTGATTTTTTAAGGGATTCATTTTTCCGAATCAATACGCAATGTCTTTGTGACGTCACGATAACGTCGGGGTTTCGCGCCATTCTCGGATTCAAAAACGTATTGACCAATCAGAAAGCCAGTTTAGCTATGAAAACGAAGAGAAATTAAATATAAATGTTTCGAAAAGCAACAAATATTGTGATTGGAAAAAAAGCCCAACAAAAGATACCTACCCTCAATTTGTATGCATGTTTTTATAAATTATAATTACTTTTTAATTGTTTTTATACTAAATTCTACTATTTGATTGGTAGGTTCTTTTTCTTCGTACTATTTTGAAGAAAATTCGAGAATGGCGTGAAAACTCGACGTTATCATGACGTCACAATAGAGACGTCGACGTTGCGTATTGATTTAGAAAAAACCCATTGGAAAATCAATGGAATCGTAAGTATAAAATATGTCATCAGGTAGTCCCACCTTCAGTCCGTGGTCTCCCGTCCACCTTTCAGTCCGTGGTCTTCCGTCCACCCTTGAGTCAGTGGTCTCCCGTCCACACATGATTCCGTGGTCTCCCGTCCACACATGATTCCGTGGTCTCCCGTCCATCCTTCAGTCCGTGGTCTCCCGTCCACCTTTCAGTCCGTGGTCTTCCGTCCACCCTTGAGTCAGTGGTCTCCCGTCCACACATGATTCCGTGGTCTCCCGTCCACACATGATTCCGTGGTCTCCCGTCCATCCTTCAGTCCGTGGTCTCCCGTCCACCATTAAGTCCGTGTTCTTCCGTCCATCCTTCAGTCCGTGGTCTCCCGTCTACACATGAGTCCGTGGTCTTCCGTCCACCATTATGTCCGTGATCTCCCGTCCACCCTTCAGTCCATGGTCTCCCGTCCACCCTTGAGTTCGTGGTCTCCCGTCCATCCTTCAGTCCGTGGTCTCCGTCCATCCTTCAGTCCTCGGTCTCCCGTCCACCATTAAGTCCGTGGTCTCCCGTCCAGCCTTGAGTCCGTGGTCTCCCGTCCACCATTGAGTCCGTGGTCTCCCGTCCATCCTTCAGTCTGTGGTCTCCCGTCCATCCTTCAGTCCGTGGTCTCCCGTCCATCCTTCAGTCCGTGGTCTCCCGTCCACCCTTCAGTCTGTGATCTCCCGTCCATCCTTCAGTCCTCGGTCTCCCGTCCACCATTAAGTCCGTGGTCTTCCGTCCACCATTATGTCTGTGGTCTCCCGTCCACCATTATGTCCGTGGTCTCCCGTCTATCCTTCAGTCCAGGGTCTCCCGTCCACCCTTGAGTCCGTGGTCTCCTGTCCACCCTTCAGTCCGTGGTATCCCGTCTATCCTTCAGTCCAGGGTCTCCTGTCCATCCTTCAGTCCAGGGTCTCCCGTCCACCTTTGAGTCCGTGGTCTCCAGTCTACCCTTCAGTCCAGGGTCTCCCGTCCACCCTTCAGTCCGTGGTCTCCTGTCCACCCTTCAGTCCGTGGTATCCCGTCCATCCTTCAGTCCAGGGTCTCCCGTCCACCTTTGAGTCCGTGGTCTCCAGTCTACCCTTCAGTCCAGGGTCTCCCGTCCACCCTTCAGTCCAGGGTCTCCTGTCCACCCTTCAGTCCGTGGTCTCCTGTCCACCCTTCAGTCCGTGGTCCCCTGTCCACCCTTCAGTCCGTGGTCCCCTGTCCACCCTTCAGTCCGTGGTCTTCCGTCCACCATTATGTCTGTGGTCTCCCGTCCACCATTATGTCCGTGGTCTCCCGTCTATCCTTCAGTCCAGGGTCTCCCGTCCACCCTTGAGTCCGTGGTCCCCCTTCCACCTTTCAGTCCGTGGTATCCCGTCTATCCTTCAGTCCAGGGTCTCCTGTCCACCCTTCAGTCCGTGGTCTCCCCTCCACCTTTCAATCCGTGGTCTCCAGTCTACCCTTCAGTCCAGGGTCTCCCGTCCACCCTTCAGTCCGTGGTCTCCTGTCCACCCTTCAGTCCGCTCTAATAGGCAATATTGCATATTGCAATTTTGGAAGAATCGGACAAGAAGGTCGGTAGTTGGCCATCTTGAATTTTGATAGTAGGAGTTTGTTACTGCTTTTTCTTAAAACATTATAAAGCCATCTTTCTGAAATTTCAAATTTAGGGTTTATATTTGTCCCAAGACATTGTAATTATATTTTGAATATTAAAAGTAAACAATAAGACTGATTAGCAGCCATCTTGAATTTTGCCACTTTGTCAGAAAGTACTGAAAAGGTCTAGCTTCCTCAAATTTAACTTTTAGTGTCTTTTTTGTCAGAAGTTTTGCATATTTATTTGGGAACAAAGTCGCGTTTTTAGGCAATGCGTCATCAATCGACGTGTGCAGTCCACCGTGGATAATTTTTCCATTAAAAAATATGTTCAAATAAATGACCTTGACCTTCATTCGAAGCACAAGGGTCGAAAAGGTTTTTTAAAACGACTTCTTGTCAATATGTAAGAGCCATAGAGATATTTCATTTCCTATGTAGCATGATAGAGGACGGGCTACCAAATGTGTTCAAATCAATGACCTTTACCTTCAGTTGAGGTCACAGTTCAACTATAGTCTCTCTGTGTTTTGTGTCAATAATAAGATTACCGTTAATACACATGGACCTCTTTTTCCAGGATATAATTTTTCGAACGAATACATTCCATTACTAACCAAACTTATCGTAGTGATATATCGTGCTCCGTTTACACCCGGAACCAGACGGCAACGTACATAGTATAGGCTAATTACATTGGTTACTGACGATGGTTCTGTTCTGAAGATACTGTGCGACAAGTATAATGTAAACATGGGTTGTGTGTCGGTTTTTGTTATAATTGTATAGTCTGATCAATACTTAGATTTTAATTTTTGAATGCTTAGTTGTGAGTTATCATATCTTTTTTTATACTTTTTTTTTCTCATTAAGCTAAACTTTGCCTGAAATCCTGACCTGGTCATGACCAAGTAGTGTTATTGTTTTCGATTTATCCTAAAGCCAGGATGGCCACCATTTTGAAAACGTATTTTGAACCTCTTCTCAAGCTTGCCTGGAATGATCCTGATATAACATAGACCCAGTGTTGCTATATTTACAGTACAATCTGAAATTAAAATAACCGCCATGGTGCCATCTTAAAAGCACATCTAAAGGTGTTCTAATCACTAATGATTAAAATTGGTTTAATGTGAAAGAAGGCAGCTCAAGCAGTGCAGTTATTAAAATCCATGATTGATACCACATTCACTAAAATTACCACATTGAAAAAACATTATGTCATAGGACTGCACTTCTTGTTTGAAGTATTTCTGGTCTAGATAAAACAATCTTCAAAACCATGCTGTAAATGTTTATCATAGATTACTATGCAACATCTAGAGCATGCTTTAACGAATTTAAATCTTCCACAATTACATATGGACACTCCAGTGGTTCAAATATAACTATAATCTGTAATTGTTTCTCAGATCCCTGTAGTCATTCCTTGCTATAATATTATTATAAGAGGTATACTTATATAATGGGCCTCACACGTTTTAGTTGGATGTACATAAAACATGTATAAGAAAATGTTTATAGGACATATTCTACAACATACCTTTATATTTACTAAATACATATGATATTTTGATAACTTTGCAATAAGAATTGCATATGGAATAATAATAAAAGTGAGAGATTATGTCATGTGGTTATGCATACTTGTATCAAGATTTAATGTTTGTTTCACATACTTTATCAAAACATTTGGTTTTGTGGTTTGTTTAGATTATTTAATAATTGTATTTATTCCAAGAAATGTTGGCCTTAAAGAAGCTTTGTATAACTTGTTGTTTCATTATCAATGTACACATCTAATTTGGTTAATTTCAAAACATTTGATTTTGAAGTTAGTTAAATTACCAAACAATTCAAGTTATTCCAAGAAGTGTTGGCCTTTAAAAAGCTTTGAAAATATTTTTGTTTTATAACCAATTTACAAAGCTACTTTGGTTTATTTCGGAATATTTTCTAGACCTACACTCCTATTGCCTTTCATAGAATAAGGTTGTTATTTTTTAAAGGATATGTAAAATACATGAACACTTTTGAGCATAGTTTATTATAATTGCATCTCGAATTAGCACATACTTTATTTAAACTATCAGTATGCAATGGCAGTTTCACGCTATACACATATCGTCCATGATTGACCCCCAGGGAAAACTTTAAAACATCTTGTCACATTCCTGTTAAGGTCCATGGGCCTCTTGTTGTTCAAAATACATATTGCAAGAGCTAAATCTTTCTTAACAAATGTAAATTGTAACATATACAGTCGCGAAAATATATTTACCTGCTGAACGACATACAATAAAAGTTGTGCAATGTATTTGATTTAACATTCTGTAGATCATTACATTATATCTTTAAGCTTGTAACTGTATGGATATAGAATATGGTGATTTTGAATCTGTGTAAAAATGCGTGCATGGTGTAATTTTGACAAAGTTAATGTAAATGCTAAATTGGGAAAGTGCATTGCGGACGTTTCGTCATCCGTTAATGATTACATGTTCTTGAGTTTGAAGATGTGAGAGCAATATTACATATTACATGTACCTATGTACAATTGTAATTAATGATATTAAGTCAAATAAAGCATGTTTTTATTATTTGCTGTCTTCGATGAATTTAACAAGCAAAGTGCTAAATACAGCAGTATTGGTATTGAAACATCAATGACGCTCGCATGCGTGTATAAACGTATATTGGGTGAAGTTGCCCCGCATACAGGCTACATTTTTCAAAAATGAAAAAAGGTGAACTTTGACCCGATAGCGAACTTTTTTATTTGATCTAATAACGATATATTAGAAAAAAAGTAAGTCTTTAATACTATTTACATTCATCATGAACATTTTTTCCTGTATCTCAATCATTTTTTTATGTATAGCTATTTCAAACTTTTGCGGTATGACGTTACGGCAGCCGTATTTAATTTTCGATCAACATCAAAATGCGGTCACCCCTTCCAACTCGTGCTATACAACATGACAATACATCTAATGACTGACTGCCATTGTCAGGAAAGTAATTGAGAAATATCTTGATTTTGATTAATAAGATGTTCCTTGAAACGATTCCTTTATAATCTATTGTAATTCACTCGAACATCTAAGGTGTCATAACCCGCGCATGCGCAAGCCGATAGTCCGTAATAGCAACTCATGAAGTGGGTAGGGGGTACAGGGTACAGGGTACAGGGTACAAGGTATGCAAGTATGACTCGGAATAAATTTACCGACTGCCATTGGTATGAAAGTAATTGAAAAATTGCTTTTATATCAAGTAATAAGATTCCTTCATAATCTATTGTAATTCACTCGAACATCTAAGGCGTCATAACCCGCGCATGCGCAAGCCGATAGTCCGTAATAGCAACTCATGTAGTGGGTAGGGGGTACAGGGTACAGGGTACAGGGTACAGGGTAGAGGGTACAGGGTACAGGGTACAGGGTACAGGGTACAGGGTATGCAAGTATGACTCGGAATAAATTTACCGACTGCCATTGGTATGAAAGTAATTGAAAAATTGCTTTTATATCAAGTAATAAGATTCCTTCATAATCTATTGTAATTCACTCGAACATCTAAGGCGTCATAACCCGCGCATGCGCAAGCCGATAGTCCGTAATAGCAACTCATGTAGTGGGTAGGGGGTACAGGGTAGAGGGTACAGGGTACAGGGTAGAGGGTACAGGGTACAGGGTACAGGGTACAAGGTATGCAAGTATGACTCGGAATAAATTTACCGACTGCCATTGGTATGAAAGTAATTGAAAAATTGCTTTTATATCAAGTAATAAGATTCCTTCATAATCTATTGTAATTCACTCGAACATCTAAGGCGTCATAACCCGCGCATGCGCAAGCCGATAGTCCGTAATAGCAACTCATGTAGTGGGTAGGGGGTACAGGGTAGAGGGTAGAGGGTAGAGGGTAGAGGGTAGAGGGTACAGGGTACAGGGTACAGGGTAGAGGGTAGAGGGTAGAGGGTACAGGGTACAGGGTAGAAGGTACAGGGTACAGGGTACAGGGTACAGGGTACAAGGTATGCAAGTATGACTCGGAATAAATTTACCGACTGCCATTGGTATGAAAGTAATTGAAAAATTGCTTTTATATCAAGTAATAAGATTTCTTCATAATCTATTGTAATTCACTCGAACATCTAAGGCGTCATAACCCGCGCATGCGCAAGCCGATAGTCCGTAATAGCAACTCATGTAGTGGGTAGGGGGTACAGGGTAGAGGGTACAGGGTAGAGGGTAGAGGGTACAGGGTACAGGGTACAGGGTACAGGGTACAAGGTATGCAAGTATGACTCGGAATAAATTTACCGACTGCCATTGGTATGAAAGTAATTGAAAAATTGCTTTTATATCAAGTAATAAGATTCCTTCATAATCTATTGTAATTCACTCGAACATCTAAGACGTCATAACCCGCGCATGCGCAAGCCGATAGTCCGTAATAGCAACTCATGTAGTGGGTAGGGGGTACAGGGTAGAGGGTACAGGGTACAGGGTAGAGGGTACAGGGTAGAGGGTACAGGGTACAGGGTACAGGGTACAAGGTATGCAAGTATGACTCGGAATAAATTTACCGACTGCCATTGGTATGAAAGTAATTGAAAAATTGCTTTTATATCAAGTAATAAGATTCCTTCATAATCTATTGTAATTCACTCGAACATCTAAGACGTCATAACCCGCGCATGCGCAAGCCGATAGTCCGTAATAGCAACTCATGTAGTGGGTAGGGGGTACAGGGTAGAGGGTACAGGGTAGAGATTACAGGGTAGGGAGGGTAGAGGGTAGAGGGTAGAGGGTAGAGGGTACAGGGTACAGGGTACAGGGTAGAGGGTACAGGGTACAGGGTACAGGGTACTAGAATCAGTTACATCATTTTGTCCCTAGCATCACTGGTCAGCTCTAGTGACAGATCAGCTGTATGGCGTCCCTAATATCACTGACAAATCCTAGATGGACTAAACAGCTGTTTAGTGTCACTTGTATAAATGATCTGTTCTACAAGGATGGAACGACTCGTGGTATATGCTTTCCCACCACAGTGTCTAAACTCCACTACGCTCCATTCATCAGACCACAACGTAGCCTAGGATGAAAACGTGGGTAACCGATAATGGGTAAAGGTTAATTTTTGAAGATGCTGGTAAATACTTTTGCCTTCTGTACAAATACTTACGATACATTTTGTCGCATAATTCCACAAGTAAGAACTGAGTTTTAACGTTTGTTGCTATGTCACTATCGCAACAGTTGTATCTGTGAAAAACCCCCACAAATTTAGATAACTTTATACATGCCATCACTTCAGTTATAACATGAAATACTCGCTTGTACTTTGTGGTTTGAAGCTTCGATAGATTTTCTTGGATATTTGTGGGTAGTTGATGGAGCAATGTTATAAAATAAAAATATAAAGTACTGAATTCGTTGTTTTCGATTTCATGTTTTCACACACAACTTCGCTAGCCAATGCTATTCAGAACGATACTCAAGTTAATATATCGTACTGAATCACAGCAACCACCCACGAAAATAACGGCAGGTCAACACTCATGTCGTACAGTAAATAGAAGATATTGCACGAGTGTTCATTTCATATGATATTCTATGAGTCTTTATAATTTGTGAAAGGGTCGCACTAAATTAAAAACTTCAGATTCTATTTGAAGGATTCCAAAGTCAAAAAGATATTGCTAAACTGCAGCAGAGGCAGACATTTTGCCACGCTATCTGGCATCATTGCTTCATGGCGTCACGTCATTTTTCATATCACAAAATTATCCAGGCCATATTACACAAGTGACGTATACAAAAACATAATTACATTAGCGATGTCACTGGATATGCACAAACTTTTTTTACTGGTCTTGTCTGGAGGTTCGACTTATCCAATCACAGACGACGTTATAAAATTGTACGCCTCCTTCGGTTGGCTTAGCAAAAACTTTACTTGTCAGAAGATATTTGTAACTTCAGGCTTATAGAAGTATAGTGTGTCACATACAATATAATGTAAGCCGTCGGATCAGCGGACGGTCAATAACAAAAACCTGTAGTGGTCGGAATAATGTAGTAGGAGTTTTTAAACGTATTAATAAATTTAAACATGTCAATTTAAACGGTAAAATATAATGTTATTTTAATGTTGTTTAGTTTTCATAATTAGACATATGATAGAAACACCCGGTTTTGTTTTGTTAGACAATATGAACACATCAACTGACAGTGGGAATACGAAGTAGACTGTGTGCCTTACAACTATTTTGTCGGTTTCATAAATCATTGAAATGCATAACGTGTTAAGTCAAAAGACAGTTAGAAAGAGGAGAAAGAATACGCTCCCAAATATCAAGGAATTTATATAAGCTTCGCCTGTTATTCAATAATTTTGACTATTTTGTCAATAAAAATTGTTGCAATGGAATAAAAACAGTATTGAGAAAAGCACATAACAAATGGTCAACGAATTTAGATACAATTTGCAATCTTTTAATTTTGATTTTTCCAAAATGGAACTTTTAAAGTCATTTAGATTGTATGAAAGCCGACTCGCTGGTTACGACAAACGACGGGGGCGGCACCGTAGAACAGCCACAATATCAAAGTACTGTATTGTAAAACTTATATTTCAGTATATCTATATATTTCAGTTAAAACAAAACATACTTAATATCCAATTTATAGAATTTATTTGTATATATTGTTTATAAATATAAATATGGTATAAACATGCTTCCTACCTATACCCATCCTCGATACTCCAGGGGTTCCGATCACTTACAATCGCTACACCCCTGGGTCATCCTCGATACTCCAGGGGTTCCGATCACTTACAATCTCTACACCCCTGGGTCATCCTCGATACTCCAGGGGTTCCGATCACTTACGATCTCTTCACCCCTGGGTCATCCTCGATACTCCAGGGGTTCCGATCACTTACACTCTCTACACCCCTGGGTCATCCTCGATACTCCAAGGGTTCCGATCACACCCCTGGACCATCCACGATACTCCAGGGGTTCCAATCACATTCGATTTCTACACCCCTGGACCATCCTCGATACTCCAGGTGTTCCGATCAATTACGATCTCTACACCCCTGGACTATCTCAGAGTAAAATTACTCCTATATAGAGTTTCCCCTAGATTTACTACATGTACATGAAATGGCATTAAACCTGCATGCCTTTCCACATAATGAAATTTTGTGTTGATTTGTCGTTTTGATTCCCGCTGGCTGCCCGAACATCCACAACCGATTATAACAATACATGATTAAATAAATAAAGCCACCAGTCAAAAAGTTCAACAGTCATCTTCTCCCCATTGGTACATCTCCCCATAGGTACAAGTCTCTTGTATCCTAAATATGTATCTTCTACCAGACGACAACAATATATGACAC
Source organism: Argopecten irradians (assembly GCF_041381155.1). Taxonomy (NCBI): domain Eukaryota; kingdom Metazoa; phylum Mollusca; class Bivalvia; order Pectinida; family Pectinidae; genus Argopecten; species Argopecten irradians. The sequence goes on from NC_091139.1 coordinate 44,792,022, forward strand.
TATTCCCTGTTTAACTACATTCACCAACCATACAAAGAATGTTCATCTGCCGTCATCAGATGTGTCACTGATATAAGTCTACATAGTATATAGTTTTATCCGGAATATGCCTTCTATCAGACGACAGCAATACTGAAACGCTATCTCGTGGTGTCAATGAGATCAATTCCCGGGGTAAATATGTAATTACTTCACAATTCTTGTCATTTGGCACGTGCGTCTTTGTGATGCAGCCTCGTGTTGATATGTATTAGACAGTTAATCCGCGGACAGCTTTCTGTGTGTACCTTGGACGCCATCTTTATCGCTCTCCTTACAATTACCCCCACATCCATCAGGCTGTATTTGACAGTAAACTATCACCATGACAACCAGACCAGCGACCGCCACAAACACACTAGCCAACACCATCACGGGAACACTAGCTCTGTTTGAAGTGTCCTGATAAAGAATTCGGAGGTGAACTAGCTGTCCAATATCCAATCCATGTCACATTGAAGTTTTCATCCATTTCGTTGTTTTGACTTTATTGTTTCTAATAACATTATGCGTTCTGCTTCATTATTAGTTGAAACCGTTATTCTCTTTTCACTAAAACGTCCTTAATTCCATTTCATTCTTTTTATTTTGCACCAAATACGCATATCTTTTACTCTAGAAATAGATGTTCGATAACAGCTACTCTTTCGTTAGGAGTGAAACGTGTTCAGTACTGTTCACGTCTTGTACCTTGTTTGTGGAGATGTGTGTTTATGGTGGTAAAGTCTCTTCTCACTTAGTTACCAATGTGTCCACAGAGTTACCAATGTGTCCACAGAGTTACCAATGTGTCCACAGAGTTACCAATTTGTCCACTTAGTAATCAATGTGTCCACTTTTCTGCAATGTGTTCTTTACGCGTTCGTATCGTGAGCTTGTCGTGGAATGATTTTTTATGTTGTGAATACTCTGTTCTCTTCAGCAAGTTACCCTTGTGTTCACTTGGTTCCTAATATCTTCAATCTTTGTACCAGTGTACATCCATGGTGATTTGAACATGTCCTGGGTTGCACAGCTATATTTCTGTCCTTTCTGGAACATGCAGCATATGACTATTCTTAGCACACAGAGAATAACCACAAATCACACCCAGATAATCTGCGACATTATTGAAGATATTCTAGGACGTAAATGTCAATACTCTTTGTTGTTTTTTGCCGCCTCCTCCAAGGTTTTTGTCTGGTCATAATCTTATCTTTAGAAATCCACCACTCCGTATATATGTGAGTACAGTGTGGTCACTGTGTTATGGCGTAAGTGAAACGTCTCACGTAGTAGAGTAAATCTTGCACATGTTGTCATTGTAGTGAGAGGCAGTGCAGGCAACAGCTGGGATCAAAATCGATCATTGTAAACTACAATGAATGGTTACTGTGTTGTGATAGTGTATTCATTATCTGACACCTCATGTATCTATCACTAAATGGCTACTGTGTTGTGATAGTGTATTCATTATCTGTCACCTACTGTATCTATCACTAAATGGTTACTGTGTTGTGATAGTGTATTCATTATCTGTCACCTAATGTATCTATCACTAAATGGCTACTGTGTTGTGATAGTGTATTCATTATCTGTCACCTAATGTTTCTATCACTAAATGGCTACTGTGTTGTGATAGTGTATTCATTATCTGTCACCTAATGTATCTATCACTAAATGGCTACTGTGTTGTGATAGTGTATTCATTATCTGTCACCTAATGTATCTATCACTAAATGGTTACTGTGTTGTGATAGTGTATTCATTATCTGACACCTAATGTATCTATCACTAAATGGTTACTGTGTTGTGATAGTGTATTCATTATCTGTCACCTAATGTATCTATCACTAAATGGTTACTGTGTTGTGATAGTGTATTCATTATCTGACACCTAATGTATCTATCACTAAATGGCTACTGTGTTGTGATAGTGTATTCATTATCTGGCACCTAATGTTTCTATCACTAAATGGCTACTGTGTTGTGATAGTGTATTCATTATCTGTCACCTAATGTATCTATCACTAAATGGTTACTGTGTTGTGATAGTGTATTCATTATCTGACACCTAATGTATCTATCACTAAATGGCTACTGTGTTGTGATAGTGTATTCATTATCTGGCACCTAATGTATCTATCACTAAATGGCTACTGTGTTGTGATAGTGTATTCATTATCTGGACACCTAATGTATCTATCACTAAATGGTTACTGTGTTGTGATAGTGTATTCATTATCTGTCACCTAATGTATCTATCACTAAATGGCTACTGTGTTGTGATAGTGTATTCATTATCTGTCACCTAATGTATCTATCACTAAATGGCTACTGTGTTGTGATAGTGTATTCATTATCTGACACCTAATGTATCTATCACTAAATGGTTACTGTGTTGTGATAGTGTATTCATTATCTGACACCTAATGTATCTATCACTAAATGGCTACTGTGTTGTGATAGTGTATTCATTATCTGTCACCTAATGTATCTATCACTAAATGGCTACTGTGTTGTGATAGTGTATTCATTATCTGACACCTAATGTATCTATCACTAAATGGCTACTGTGTTGTGATAGTGTATTCATTATCTGTCACCTAATGTATCTATCACTAAATGGTTACTGTGTTGTGATAGTGTATTCATTATCTGACACCTAATGTATCTATCACTAAATGGCTACTGTGTTGTGATAGTGTATTCATTATCTGTCACCTAATGTATCTATCACTAAATGGTTACTGTGTTGTGATAGTGTATTCATTATCTGACACCTAATGTATCTATCACTAAATGGCTACTGTGTTGTGATAGTGTATTCATTATCTGACACCTAATGTATCTATCACTAAATGGCTACTGTGTTGTGATAGTGTATTCATTATCTGTCACCTACTGTATCTATCACTAAATGGTTACTGTGTTGTGATAGTGTATTCATTATCTGACACCTAATGTATCTATCACTAAATGGCTACTGTGTTGTGATAGTGTATTCATTATCTGTCACCTAATGTATCTATCACTAAATGGTTACTGTGTTGTGATAGTGTATTCATTATCTGTCACCTAATGTATCTATCACTAAATGGCTACTGTGTTGTGATAGTGTATTCATTATCTGTCACCTAATGTATCTATCACTAAATGGCTACTGTGTTGTGATAGTGTATTCATTATCTGACACCTAATGTATCTATCACTAAATGGCTACTGTGTTGTGATAGTGTATTCATTATCTGTCACCTACTGTATCTATCACTAAATGGTTACTGTGTTGTGATAGTGTATTCATTATCTGACACCTAATGTATCTATCACTAAATGGTTACTGTGTTGTGATAGTGTATTCATTATCTGACACCTAATGTATCTATCACTAAATGGTTACTGTGTTGTGATAGTGTATTCATTATCTGACACCTAATGTATCTATCACTAAATGGTTACTGTGTTGTGATAGTGTATTCATTATCTGACACCTAATGTATCTATCACTAAATGGTTACTGTGTTGTGATAGTGTATTCATTATCTGACACCTAATGTATCTATCACTAAATGGCTACTGTGTTGTGATAGTGTATTCATTATCTGACACCTAATGTATCTATCACTAAATGGTTACTGTGTTGTGATAGTGTATTCATTATCTGTCACCTAATGTATCTATCACTAAATGGCTACTGTGTTGTGATAGTGTATTCATTATCTGACACCTAATGTATCTATCACTAAATGGTTACTGTGTTGTGATAGTGTATTCATTATCTGACACCTAATGTATCTATCACTAAATGGCTACTGTGTTGTGATAGTGTATTCATTATCTGACACCTAATGTATCTATCACTAAATGGTTACTGTGTTGTGATAGTGTATTCATTATCTGACACCTAATGTATCTATCACTAAATGGCTACTGTGTTGTGATAGTGTATTCATTATCTGACACCTAATGTATCTATCACTAAATGGCTACTGTGTTGTGATAGTGTATTCATTATCTGACACCTAATGTATCTATCACTAAATGGTTACTGTGTTGTGATAGTGTATTCATTATCTGACACCTAATGTATCTATCACTAAATGGCTACTGTGTTGTGATAGTGTATTCATTATCTGTCACCTAATGTATCTATCACTAAATGGCTACTGTTGTGATAGTGTATTCATTATCTGACACCTAATGTATCTATCACTAAATGGCTACTGTGTTGTGATAGTGTATTCATTATCTGACACCTAATGTATCTATCACTAAATGGTTACTGTGTTGTGATAGTGTATTCATTATCTGACACCTAATGTATCTATCACTAAATGGCTACTGTGTTGTGATAGTGTATTCATTATCTGTCACCTAATGTATCTATCACTAAATGGCTACTGTGTTGTGATAGTGTATTCATTATCTGACACCTAATGTATCTATCACTAAATGGCTACTGTGTTGTGATAGTGTATTCATTATCTGACACCTAATGTATCTATCACTAAATGGCTACTGTGTTGTGATAGTGTATTCATTATCTGGCACCTAATGTATCTATCACTAAATGGTTACTGTGTTGTGATAGTGTATTCATTATCTGTCACCTAATGTATCTATCACTAAATGGCTACTGTGTTGTGATAGTGTATTCATTATCTGACACCTAATGTATCTATCACTAAATGGCTACTGTGTTGTGATAGTGTATTCATTATCTGACACCTAATGTATCTATCACTAAATGGCTACTGTGTTGTGATAGTGTATTCATTATCTGTCACCTAATGTATCTATCACTAAATGGCTACTGTGTTGTGATAGTGTATTCATTATCTGACACCTAATGTATCTATCACTAAATGGCTACTGTGTTGTGATAGTGTATTCATTATCTGTCACCTACTGTATCTATCACTAAATGGTTACTGTGTTGTGATAGTGTATTCATTATCTGACACCTAATGTATCTATCACTAAATGGCTACTGTGTTGTGATAGTGTATTCATTATCTGTCACCTAATGTATCTATCACTAAATGGCTACTGTGTTGTGATAGTGTATTCATTATCTGTCACCTAATGTATCTATCACTAAATGGTTACTGTGTTGTGATAGTGTATTCATTATCTGTCACCTAATGTATCTATCATTAAATGGTTACTGTGTTGTGATAGTGTATTCATTATCTGACACCTAATGTATCTATCACTAAATGGCTACTGTGTTGTGATAGTGTATTCATTATCTGTCACCTAATGTATCTATCACTAAATGGCTACTGTGTTGTGATAGTGTATTCATTATCTGTCACCTAATGTATCTATCACTAAATGGCTACTGTGTTGTGATAGTGTATTCATTATCTGACACCTAATGTATCTATCACTAAATGGCTACTGTGTTGTGATAGTGTATTCATTATCTGACACCTAATGTATCTATCACTAAATGGCTACTGTGTTGTGATAGTGTATTCATTATCTGACACCTAATGTATCTATCACTAAATGGTTACTGTGTTGTGATAGTGTATTCATTATCTGTCACCTAATGTATCTATCACTAAATGGCTACTGTGTTGTGATAGTGTATTCATTATCTGACACCTAATGTATCTATCACTAAATGGCTACTGTGTTGTGATAGTGTATTCATTATCTGACACCTAATGTATCTATCACTAAATGGCTACTGTGTTGTGATAGTGTATTCATTATCTGACACCTACTGTATCTATCACTAAATGGTTACTGTGTTGTGATAGTGTATTCATTATCTGACACCTAATGTATCTATCACTAAATGGCTACTGTGTTGTGATAGTGTATTCATTATCTGACACCTAATGTATCTATCACTAAATGGTTACTGTGTTGTGATAGTGTATTCATTATCTGACACCTAATGTATCTATCACTAAATGGTTACTGTGTTGTGATAGTGTATTCATTATCTGACACCTAATGTATCTATCACTAAATGGCTACTGTGTTGTGATAGTGTATTCATTATCTGACACCTAATGTATCTATCACTAAATGGTTACTGTGTTGTGATAGTGTATTCATTATCTGACACCTAATGTATCTATCACTAAATGGTTACTGTGTTGTGATAGTGTATTCATTATCTGACACCTAATGTATCTATCACTAAATGGTTACTGTGTTGTGATAGTGTATTCATTATCTGACACCTAATGTATCTATCACTAAATGGTTACTGTGTTGTGATAGTGTATTCATTATCTGACACCTAATGTATCTATCACTAAATGGTTACTGTGTTGTGATAGTGTATTCATTATCTGACACCTAATGTATCTATCACTAAATGGTTACTGTGTTGTGATAGTGTATTCATTATCTGTCACCTAATGTATCTATCACTAAATGGCTACTGTGTTGTGATAGTGTATTCATTATCTGACACCTAATGTATCTATCACTAAATGGCTACTGTGTTGTGATAGTGTATTCATTATCTGACACCTAATGTATCTATCACTAAATGGTTACTGTGTTGTGATAGTGTATTCATTATCTGACACCTAATGTATCTATCACTAAATGGTTACTGTGTTGTGATAGTGTATTCATTATCTGACACCTAATGTATCTATCACTAAATGGCTACTGTGTTGTGATAGTGTATTCATTATCTGTCACCTAATGTATCTATCACTAAATGGCTACTGTGTTGTGATAGTGTATTCATTATCTGACACCTAATGTATCTATCACTAAATGGCTACTGTGTTGTGATAGTGTATTCATTATCTGACACCTAATGTATCTATCACTAAATGGCTACTGTGTTGTGATAGTGTATTCATTATCTGGCACCTAATGTATCTATCACTAAATGGTTACTGTGTTGTGATAGTGTATTCATTATCTGACACCTAATGTATCTATCACTAAATGGCTACTGTGTTGTGATAGTGTATTCATTATCTGACACCTAATGTATCTATCACTAAATGGCTACTGTGTTGTGATAGTGTATTCATTATCTGACACCTAATGTATCTATCACTAAATGGCTACTGTGTTGTGATAGTGTATTCATTATCTGTCACCTAATGTATCTATCACTAAATGGCTACTGTGTTGTGATAGTGTATTCATTATCTGACACCTAATGTGTATCTATCACTAAATGGTTACTGTGTTGTGATAGTGTATTCATTATCTGTCACCTAATGTATCTATCACTAAATGGCTACTGTGTTGTGATAGTGTATTCATTATCTGTCACCTAATGTATCTATCACTAAATGGCTACTGTGTTGTGATAGTGTATTCATTATCTGACACCTACTGTATCTATCACTAAATGGCTACTGTGTTGTGATAGTGTATTCATTATCTGTCACCTAATGTATCTATCACTAAATGGCTACTGTGTTGTGATAGTGTATTCATTATCTGACACCTAATGTATCTATCACTAAATGGCTACTGTGTTGTGATAGTGTATTCATTATCTGACACCTAATGTATCTATCACTAAATGGCTACTGTGTTGTGATAGTGTATTCATTATCTGACACCTAATGTATCTATCACTAAATGGCTACTGTGTTGTGATAGTGTATTCATTATCTGACACCTACTGTATCTATCACTAAATGGTTACTGTGTTGTGATAGTGTATTCATTATCTGACACCTAATGTATCTATCACTAAATGGCTACTGTGTTGTGATAGTGTATTCATTATCTGTCACCTAATGTATCTATCACTAAATGGCTACTGTGTTGTGATAGTGTATTCATTATCTGACACCTAATGTATCTATCACTAAATGGTTACTGTGTTGTGATAGTGTATTCATTATCTGTCACCTAATGTATCTATCACTAAATGGTTACTGTGTTGTGATAGTGTATTCATTATCTGACACCTAATGTATCTATCACTAAATGGCTACTGTGTTGTGATAGTGTATTCATTATCTGACACCTAATGTATCTATTACTAAATGGTTACTGTGTTGTGATAGTGTATTCATTATCTGACACCTAATGTATCTATCACTAAATGGTTACTGTGTTGTGATAGTGTATTCATTATCTGTCACCTAATGTATCTATCACTAAATGGCTACTGTGTTGTGATAGTGTATTCATTATCTGACACCTAATGTATCTATCACTAAATGGCTACTGTGTTGTGATAGTGTATTCATTATCTGTCACCTAATGTATCTATCACTAAATGGCTACTGTGTTGTGATAGTGTATTCATTATCTGACACCTACTGTATCTATCACTAAATGGCTACTGTGTTGTGATAGTGTATTCATTATCTGTCACCTACTGTATCTATCACTAAATGGCTACTGTGTTGTGATAGTGTATTCATTATCTGACACCTAATGTATCTATCACTAAATGGTTACTGTGTTGTGATAGTGTATTCATTATCTGACACCTAATGTATCTATCACTAAATGGTTACTGTGTTGTGATAGTGTATTCATTATCTGACACCTAATGTATCTATCACTAAATGGTTACTGTGTTGTGATAGTGTATTCATTATCTGACACCTAATGTATCTATCACTAAATGGCTACTGTGTTGTGATAGTGTATTCATTATCTGACACCTAATGTATCTATCACTAAATGGTTACTGTGTTGTGATAGTGTATTCATTATCTGACACCTAATGTATCTATCACTAAATGGTTACTGTGTTGTGATAGTGTATTCATTATCTGACACCTAATGTATCTATCACTAAATGGTTACTGTGTTGTGATAGTGTATTCATTATCTGTCACCTAATGTATCTATCACTAAATGGTTACTGTGTTGTGATAGTGTATTCATTATCTGACACCTAATGTATCTATCACTAAATGGCTACTGTGTTGTAATAGTGTATTCATTATCTGGCACCTAATGTATCTATCACTAAATGGTTACTGTGTTGTGATAGTGTATTCAACAATCAAAATTGTCGAAATATCTGGCTAATCTTTTTGTAGTTTTATGTAAAAACAACCCCATAAATTACTTATTAAAAGGGAAATTATGATCCAAAGTCAAAATCGATTAAACGAGGAATAGTTTAAACGGAAATGTACCTATACTGAAACAATGGACATTATTCAAGCGCTCCGGAAGGAAGCTTTTCTATCTCCACGCTGCACACCATACACCATCCGGTCTAGTAAAAGACAAGTCCCAAACCTTGTTAAACCAAACTATCCATAGGAAGCATAACAGACCTTATAAAATCTTAAATTTAGGGATTTACGATGCTTTCCTGTGGAGACTTTTACGTTATTGACTAAGATACACGATAGGAGACTTAAAGGCTGTATGTGGCTTTGGTTGTAACCCATTAAAAGAATAAGGTATCTAAGAGATAGAATGGATTATGTAATGTAATATAAATTCAACTTGAGGACAATCGGAGGTAAAACCGTACCAACCTAGTTTATGATCGACATCACATGACAGTTTATCTTGTACTTTGGTACCATCAGTATACACCAAGTTATATAGTTTGGTATATGTTAGTTCGCGAAGATGGCAGCTCTCCTTCGAATGTAGCAACGTAAAAAGACGTAGATATTTGTAATAGTTTTGATAATGCGTCCTAGTTATATGTGCCGTATTGTTCATGACAATTAAGATAAGCTTTTAATATGTTATTCATCACCAAAAGTTACAAATATCTTGAAAATTACAGTACTTTCAATACATTGGTTTTAATTTTACAAATACAAATAAAAGCAGAAAATGATTTTTAGCAGTACTGCCAAAAATTATTACATGTACATCTATAGTAAAGCGACATGAGTACATATGGTCAGACCATGAGCCGCAAAATTGTGGTATACAATTCATTTCACATTTTTACAGTGTTATTGGTAATTGTAATGTGATTTATGCAGGAAAGTCTCTATCTAAACATACATATGGCATAAAAAACAACTATTTTACAGTACATAATTTCTAGTCGTAAATAACGTTTATGAGGCATCTGAAGCCATTTGAATGAATTCACGATTTAATTCATCAAACCTTATGCTTTTCAATAGATTAATAAAGAAAAAAACTTTACATACAAAAAATTTCGCCAATTACGGCGCATATAATATAGGAATATTGTATAATAAACCATGAGTATGATACATTGAAATACTGTTACCTATAAAAATGTCTTGTCGATATTTGATCAAAGCCATTATTTATTTATTGATTTATGAAAGATACAAAATGCACAATTGCACATCCTGATAGATGGCTGTGATAGCTGTGACTACACATTGTATGAATGTGGTGAGTAAAATGCCTTTGACGACTCTCTACTCCCTCGTGAAATACAACAAAACAGATCAAAAGGTACCGATACAAATGTAATAAAATCTTTATTTGGTTAAGAAACGTAAAATGAATTTCAATGTAGATTGTCATAGATTGCTGTGAACATGTAATATCTCAGTAAGGGATCAACATCTGACTCTCTGTTACACTTTGGTGGCCCTAAATCTGTACGGGATCAACAAGTATACTAGGTTTATCTGACTCTCTGTTACACTTTGGTGGCACTAAATCAGTAAGGGATCAACAAGTATACTAGGTTTATCTGACTCTCTGGTACACTTTGGTGGCCCTAAATCAGTAAGGGATCAACAAGTATACTAGGTTTATCTGACTCTCTTGTACACTTTGGTGGCCCTAAATCAGTAAGGGATCAACAAGTATACTAGGTTTATCTGACTCTCTGGTACACTTTGGTGGCCCTAAATCAGTAAGGGATCAACAAGTATACTAGGTTTATCTGACTCTCTGGTACATTTTGGTGGCCCTAAATCAGTACGGGATCAACAAGTATACTAGGTTTATCTGACTCTCTGGTACATTTTGGTGGCCCTAAATCAGTACGGGATCAACAAGTATACTAGATTTATCTGACTCTCTGGTACACTTTGGTGGCACTAAATCAGTAAGGGATCAACAAGTATACTAGGTTTATCTGACTCTCTGGTACATTTTGGTGGCCCTAAATCAGTACGGGATCAACAAGTATACTAGGTTTATCTGACTCTCTGGTACATTTTGGTGGCCCTAAATCAGTACGGGATCAACAAGTATACTAGATTTATCTGACTCTCTGGTACACTTTGGTGGCACTAAATCAGTACGGGATCAACAAGTATACTAGGTTTATCTGACTCTCTGGTACACTTTGGTGGCCCTAAATCAGTACGGGATCAACAAGTATACTAGATTTATCTGACTCTCTGGTCCATTTTGGTGGCCCTAAATCAGTACGGGATCAACAAGTATACTAGATTTATCTGACTCTCTGGTACACTTTGGTGGCACTAAATCAGTACGGGATCAACAAGTATACTAGGTTTATCTGACTCTCTGGTACACTTTGGTGGCACTAAATCAGTACGGGATCAACAAGTATACTAGATTTATCTGACTCTCTGGTACACTTTGGTGGCACTAAATCAGTACGGGATCAACAAGTATACTAGGTTTATCTGACTCTCTGGTACACTTTGGTGGCACTAAATCAGTACGGGATCAACAAGTATACTAGGTTTATCTGACTCTCTGGTACACTTTGGTGGCCCTAAATCAGTACGGGATCAACAAGTATACTAGGTTTATCTGACTCTCTGGTACACTTTGGTGGCCCTAAATCAGTACGGGATCTACAAGTATACTAGGTTTATCTGACTCTCTGGTACACTTTGGTGGCCCTAAATGACCTTAGCTGTCGATGGACTGAAAACACTAAAGCAAACAATGACACAGATTTCAGTCTTCTTTACATAGAACATTGCATTTAATGATAAATTTTATGTAAAACTATAACACGGAAAAGTGTTGGAAGGTAACAGATTGATGTCATCGTTGTTGTTGTATCTGACTCTATGCTTTTAAATGTAAATGGAAACACTTTTCATATTTCGAATTCGCAATTCATAACAATAAGTTTACACATCAATTAGTAAAACTGAAGTAAGTACCACAGGAATATACACTGCATAATTAAACAATTTGAGCAGCGTTAACATCTGTTGATTCAATGTCATTATGTTGTTTTGAACAAATGGGGAAAGGGGGTAGCTTTACTATCAATGTTATAAGACAGTCTGGTGTTTTTTTTATGGACATTTCATGTTGGCGCTTTGGCTTCTTGTTATGGTCTTTGATGCGTGTCAGAAGGTCACCATGATCATTTAATTTTCTGGACCTCATCAAGTACTGTTTATATGTTCACAACAGGGCCTAGTTTCATAAATATCCCTGAACTTTCCATAGAAAAACATTACAAAAGTTATTAAGAGCTCTTTAGATGTTAACCTTACTTTTGAAATGATATTCTGTAAACAACTTTAAGGTAAGGGATTCCTTTAAGTTAAAGAATGTTTATGAAACTTGGCCAATAAAAATAAATATGCATCTGATTAAATGACAAAGATATCCGTGACTTTTACGTCGTCGCTAAAATACATCATATATATTACCTAAACTCTTCCACTATTGATATACATAAACATGTAAGAATAATGCACCATGTTGCTTTTCCACAAACTATTATTTTATAAATACATGTACAAGACTAGATTTCTTTATGGCAGCTGTAGTTAATTGCACTTTTTGGCGTTTCAGCACTTCGAGTATGTCACAGACGCGGATATATCATGGCTCTATGTCACACACGCGGAGATATCATGGCTCTATGTCACACACGCGGAGATATCATGGCTCTATGTCACAGACGCAGAGATATCATGGCTCTATGTCACACACGCGGAGATATCATGGCTCTATGTCACACACGCGGAGATATCATGGCTCTATGTCACAGACGCAGAAATATCATGGCTCTATGTCACAGACGCAGAGATATCATGGCTCTATGTCACACACGCGGAGATATCATGGCTCTATGTCACAGACGCAGAGATATCATGGCTCTATGTCACACACGCGGAGATATCATGGCTCTATGTCACACACGCGGAGATATCATGGCTCTATGTCACACACGCGGAGATATCATGGCTCTATGTCACAGACGCAGAGATATCATGGCTCTATGTCACACACGCGGAGATATCATGGCTCTATGTCACAGACGCAGAGACATCATGGCTCTATGTCACACACGCGGAGATATCATGGCTCTGTTGCTCCATTGTCAAACTCATCAGTCCAGAAACGCTACCTTTTGGCCCACAATACATTGTCTGGCCAGAACGATGACCGCCCAAGGTCTAGCACCTCTCGTAAGTTGTAATCTAGATATGGGAGAAGCCCATTCGTCACTAAAAACTTGATGATTTTGTCTCCACTGGGTTTACCTTTGTGAAGCATCCACTCCATTAATATAAACTTAACGTTCACTTTACTGAAAAACTCCTTACTTTGTTCTAAAGCCTTCTGCTCGTGACCTTCGATGTCCATTTTGATGTAGACTTCCCCCGAGTTAATCACCTCCAGTAGATCGTCCATGACAATACTGTGTGCTATGGTGTCGTTCAGTACGTTCTCGTTAGGATAACGAACATGGCTGCCGCCGATGTTGCTAGGCACTACATTGACATTCACTTTTTCACGCTTGTTTGACATTGCATTAAAAATCAGCGTCACATTTTCTGTCAAATTGCCGAGGGTTAGAGAGTGTTGGAGATTCCCCAGTGCCCTGATGAGAATATCTACAGCTACAACCTTTCGGCCAAGTTTAGCCACAGAAAGAGTGAAGACTCCCAAGTTACATCCCAGGTCAAGGAATTGCATGCCGGGATTGGCCTGGAGGATATCAACTGTCATGTTCACCAAGTCGGGCTCCCATGTCCCGAAGTCCCGGATGTAGGATGATATCATTCGGTCCTCGACGGGATCAAATATACAGATAGGGGTTTCCCCTTTGTTCGTTTTTAAGGGCACGCAGTGTTTTGGGTCATTTGTCGAGTCTCCTCGGAAAATCTTACAGTGATTTTTTCTCCGTCTGTTCGATTTCCATGTGTAAAGATTCTGAACTGTAACTCCATCGTTTGGCTCCAGGAATTGAGTCTCCACTTTGTATTCTATCCTCGTGACGTCAATGAAATCTCGTTCCTTTTGTTCCTTTTTAGATTTTAGAGGTTTTGGTTTGTATTTCCTCCTAGACACAGACAAACGAGATATGAATACAGTGGCGACCAAAGTCAGAACCACAATGACATAGATCACAGTTCTACATCGGAGTCGCGACGGGTTAAGGTCGACCATCGCATGCTCACTATTAGCATTTGATGCGTCGGCCTTTTATCCAAGACTTACTGAACTGAGCGTCGACTGTCAAAATCACGTTCGCAGGATTCTGTGTCAACCGTCTATTTCTTGATATCGCTGTATTTTGTGTCGGTCTTCTACGTCGACCGTATTACCTGCGGTCTCTTCTTTGTGTCGACAACTGTTCGTCTTTCGTAGGTCTCTACAACCTCAGGCTTTCTGGTTTGTGTTTCGACCGTAATACAGGTACAGGTGTGACCGTAGGCTGTTGAAATCTGCGCCTGCTTTCTCTTTACGCTGATTGTGTATCTATGTGTTAGTCGTCTGTAAAAGATTTAACTCTAATGAAGTTTGTACAGCCTAAATTTGACATTAAGTTATGTGACACGTACACGTATGTTAATTAATGTTAATTATGATAAACGATATACACACTATCTTTGGCGTGAACGTATAAGTTAGTTCAGACTCATTATAACAGTATAAATATGATTGTGTGATTGAACTATATCTTATTGCTACTGAATGTATTTGTAATTTCCGAAAAAAAATCTCGATTGAATAACAAATTAATTTCAAGAATTTGTAGGAATCAAATTATGAATGGCTTATAATATAATCAATGTTGAGAGAGAAATACTCAAATATCAATATCTTATATTTAGACGATTACTTTAACAGACTATAAGTGCAGAAATGTAAAATCAATGCCTTTATATAAATGTGTAATGTTGCATGATCATAACAAACCCGAATACATATGTACCTGATATGGTTCTATGCACAAAGTTAAATAAGTTTTTCAGCTTAAAATTGAAATCATGTTTGATCCAAGCTTATAAAAAATATAGAACTAGAAACAAAATATTTTGTGTAGATCGAGGAAACACCATTATTAGACGCCCTTATACCAATGTTGGTGTTTAGATAAGTCTAACTGTCAATATAAATGTGTCAATAATACACAGAATCAGTTGCCCTCAAAGTGCCTCATACAGGTATACATGTGATTGCGGCGACCAGTTTAACCGTGTTTGAATTGCTTCCCTTTCGTCTACTGACAGATTATTTCTCAAACATGTCCTGTCTATCCCAGATATGTTTCCCATCCAACGAATTAAACAGTAATATTATATACATGTACGACAAATGCTTCATGTAACAGCTCGAGACAATACTACAGGTGTAGTCCGCCTAAGTGAGACTCGTTAGTATATATAGGGGTCACGTAAGTTCACGACCCGACGAGGAGGGTATACAAGCAGACATATCCAACATTTATCTGTGAACCATAGAATGTGCAGAAATCGCAAACCTAAATACATTAATACATTATGTACAGTGATTCTGTCCCCTTGTGAGAAGTGATTATGCATGATGTTATGTACGTAAATAATATATGTAAATACAATTTTACGTACCCTGCATGCTTCCTAACTTCGTACACGTGGCGATACTCCCCAATGTAAACACGGTATCACTTGATATGTCCCCGCTAGCTGTCCAGTCCTCGTCATGTCTTGACCAGTGGGCAGTGTCCCCGGGACGAAATAGGGCGGTGACAGGCAGAACTATGGGCGGCTGACATAACAATACTATCACACGGCAGCTTTAAGCTACGCATATTTAAAGTCTACCTGTGGAGGGGCCCTACCGGGGGTATTTTACGGATAATTATATATAATTATCGCATACGATTTATCACAGCCATGTAGTAATACATCGATGTATTGATGTAAAATTCGTGCAAGATGTGTTATATTAATGAATAACAATTAAAAAGATAAAATGACAATATTAATCGAAATAAAGTAACTTAATTTGTATGTTGATAAAGGGAAACATAACGCACTTTAATCACATTCCATAAAGCGCACATATGAGGATAGGCATAGGGAATGTTACGTTTATTGCATTGCATATTTTTCACGTTGTGTTTTGAAAATAGTCAGTGTTGTTATTTTGTTGTTTACATAACGTAAGTTCTCCCTGAAATAACAAAATAAATGAGTAAATAATATACAATAGAATCTGGAATAGTTTTACCTACAAGTAAGATTCATTATATGTATGCATGCTTCTTTATTTGTTAAGAATTAGCGACGTACCGACAAAATAGGGAATTAAGGGGCTAAACTTTTATCTATAAAATGTAAACTATTTTTCATTATAAATGTTTTTAAGAATACACAATTAATATATCAGATTGAATAGATTTTGGTCGATGTGATGATTCACAACGAATTTAATATTTCAACAAATACAAGCAATAGAAACAAATAATTACAGTCGGTCATATCCTTGGCTGACGTGATTTTGATGATCTGTGATGCAGATGCGTAGTTCCAAATGCTCTTTAGCTAGCGCGCTTCATGGAATTTGCCTTGGTCCAGTTGGCATTCATATTGGCTATGAATGCCAACTGAAAGACGTTCAAGTATAATGAAATGCAAGATATATGTATTTTATAAATAGTCATACATATATATATATAGTTTAAATGAAGGATTGTAGATAAAATTGTACAATGCAATATGGCTAATCATTCATTACTCTTACATTATATAAAATTGTAAACAAAAGCATCCAACAAACCGTGAACATTGAAAATACCTTTGTGAGTCCGGATCACACCGTGGTCAGGGAGAGCACTGTTATTAGTGTGTACTCTATAATTTGGAGGAAAATAAAAATGATAATAATAACAATAAGAATAACGGACAATTTAAGAACATATCAGGATTAGAAAAAACCAGAGTACCCGGAGAAATATCGTCGATTAAATAATTGGATTGAGGCAGATTTTAACATGTGAAAAGTTTTGTTATTTGTGAACTTTGACCCAGCTATCAGTCTTACGAGATAAACCATCATGTACTATGGTGTACCCGATCGAGAACAAGCTATAGATAGTCCAGCCATGTGATTACATACAGGTGATACAGTATAGAGTGACGTACTAGTCTTTGTTCTACACCTAAACACTCCTGTCTCACCAACTCACAGGGATGGAGGTAAGTCAACTCACTCATGTCTAGTCATACTGTTGTGGTTTCAATGATAATTCGTATATCCAGTTTTCAGAAATAATCTTTAACTTTTGTACAATTGCCCCTATCTGGTCGGCTCTGCTTACGTAACATGTATGATTTGATGTGACCTAAACATCAGTGGTAATTGTTATCAATAGTATTATCAAATATTATCATAGCGCTGTAATACAAAAGGTTCCGTAATGGACAATAACATTTAAACCTAGCTCAATATTACAGAACAATAAACAGTTTATCACCAGCAAACTGCTGCATCATTACAGTGTAGTTATTCATTCCCAACCAAATAAAAAAATAACATGTAAACTCCAGCGTCATCAGTTATCAAAAAATAACATGTAAACTCCAACGTCATTAGTTATCAAACAATAACATGTAAACTCCAACGTCATCAGTTATTAAACAATTGTATGTAAACTGCTGCATCATTAGTTATCAAACAATAACATGTAAACTCCAACGTCATTAGTTATCAATAACATGTAAACTCCAGCGTCATTAGTTATCAAAAAATAACATGTAAACTCCAACGTCATTAGTTATCAAACAATAACATGTAAACTCCAACGTCATTAGTTATCAAACAATAGTATGTAAACTGCTGCATCATTAGTTATCAAAAAATAACATGTAAACTCCAACGTCATTAGTTATCAAACAATAACATGTAAACTCCAACGTCATTAGTTATCAAACAATAGTATGTAAACTGCTGCATCATTAGTTATCAAAAAATAACATGTAAACTCCAACGTCATTAGTTATCAAACAATAACATGTAAACTCCGGCGTCATTAGTAATCAATAACATGTAAACTCCAGCGTTATTAGTTATCAAAAAATAACATGTAAACTCCAACGTCATTAGTTACCAAACCAAAACATGTAAACTCCAACGTCATTAGTTATCAAACAATAACATGTAAACTCCAACGTCATTAGTTATCAAACAATAACATGTAAACTCCAACGTCATCAGTTATCAAACAATAACATGTAAACTCCAACGTCATTAGTTATCAATAACATGTAAACTCCAACGTCATTAGTTATCAAACAATAACATGTAAACTCCAACGTCATTAGTTATCAAACAATAACATGTAAACTCCAACGTCATTAGTTATCAAACAATAACATGTAAACTCCAACGTCATTAGTTATCAAACAATAACATGTAAACTCCAACGTCATTCGTTATCAAACAATAGCATGTAAACTCCAACGTCATTAGTTATCAAACAATAACATGTAAACTCCAACGTCATTAGTTATCAAACAATAACATTAGTATGTAAACTCCAAGTCATTAGTTATCAAACAATAACATGTAAACTCCAACGTCATCAGTTATCAAACAATAACATGTAAACTACAACGTCATCAGTTAACAATAACATGTAAACTCCAATATCATTAGTTATCAAAAAATAACATGTAAACTCCAGCGTCATTAATTATCAAACAATAACATGTAAACTCCAATATCATTAGTTATCAAAAAATAACATGTAAACTCCAGCGTCATTAATTATCAAACAATAACATGTAAACTCCAACGTCATAAGTTATCAAACAATAACATGTAAACTCCAGCGCCATCAGTTATCAAACAATTGAATGTAAACTCCAACGTCATTAGTTATCAAACAATAACATGTAAACTACAACGTCATCAGTTAACAATAACATGTAAACTCCAATATCATTAGTTATCAATAACATGTAAACTCCAACGTCATTAGTTATCAAACAATAACATGTAAACTCCAATGTCATCATTTATCAATAACATGTAATCTCCAACGTCATTAGTTATCAAACAATAACATGTAAACTCCAACGTCATTAGTTATCAAAAAATAAAATGTTAACTCCAACATCATTAATAATGAAACAATAACATATATTTACACTTGCTAGGCTTGGTCACTATACGCTAATACTAGCCGATTTTGTTTACCATAACTGCATGGTAACATTGAACTTTGAACTTGCGTAAGGAAATGTTCTGTGCAACGTAAAAGGACTACTTTTTTAAAAAAGAAACACATGGCTTTGTTTACATTTTGACGCAACATTACGTGTATATTGTTGTTTTTCATAGAATTTTGGAAAAAAGTAAACAATATATACATGTTTTATATTTATATATGATTCAAACAATTTTTAAATTAACAATTGTATAAAGAAACGGAAAAATATCCCGACCGGGGCCACGTGCTTTCATTTTCGTTAAAAATGATGGGTGTCAAATGTAAACATTACCTCTGTGCCTATGTTCGTCCTACGATCGAGTCTTTGGGGTAGACGGGTGTGAGACCCTGTGATAGAGGTCAGTTATAAACATATCCTCTTGTCTTTGTTCTTTGAGTATTTAATCATGTGTATTATAAAACATGCACCGCTAATAATCCACGTGTTGACAGTTCCGCGTCACCACAAATACATTGTATCCATCGAACACAAGTGAATTTGTTTTATCTATCGATGGCAATATGGATCTAAGCGTAGATTATATAATCACATGGCTCCCAAGGATGTAAAACCGTCAAGTCAGACGACAATTCAAACACATTGAGCTAATTGAAAATCGGTATTCCACAACTTCGGCAAACTCCAGTGTGTAAGCGTGCGTCAGCTTCGCCTCGCTGCACAATAACGGTCACCGAGTTCACACATGTGGCCGTGTACAAATTCTTTATGTTATTACGCTATATATTAACTTTTAGCAAAATTGAATATTTATTTAAAGTTCTGATCTGATTAAATAAAATTATCTCTGAAATTTACTTTGTTTGTCATGTTTATTTTACACTAAAATATTGAACTTTTTTGTGGTCGCGGATGAATAATTCTACCTTACGTGAAGCGTCATCATTCGCTGTTCAATTGAGTAAGCTCCTCCCACTTTTGACCGACTTTTATTGAATAATTACGTCACTTTCAAATGACGATTTTATTGCATAAAATATAAATAAAAAGTCGTGTGAGTGTAAATATAGGGATTGGATTTCGTTTTTATGTTTAACCATGCTTGTATGGAGCAATTCCTCTAAGAATATATTCAATATGGGGCGCTAACGCGCCCCATAGAATATATTCTTAGAGGAATTGCTCCATACAAGCATGGTTAACATAAAAACGAAATCCAATCCCTATGTAAACTCCAACGTCATCAGTTATCAAACAATAACATGAAAACTCCAGCGCCATCAGTTATCAAACATTATCGCACCTCGGACAAAAATGTCCCCAAATGATTGGCGGAGAGCCGTCACGTGGTGACCCCCTATCAACTTATAGCAATTTGGCTTAATTTTATTATGGTGCAATATGGCGGCTCTCGCCCTTGCTTCAAAATTTAAACACATTATCTTCAACTAAATATACCACTTCATTACCGTAAAACTATATATTAATGGATAATTTTTGTGTAAAAATAACTTTAATTGTTTTAATACTTCAAATATTACATGAAATACATTTTTTAAATACGAGTTGCTTCCCCTACGCCAGTTTGAAAGTTGATGACGCGGCGAAAGTCAAACGTAACAATTCAAGCGTTTTCTAGACTGTGATTATAAACAAATGAAGGTGTTCGTACCTACAGATCAATCTTCACTCTACAATCAATTTATCGGCATTACTTTTCAGTGATTATCTCAGCGAAAATGCACAGATGATCAAGGAGATTGTGCTTAAAATGTTAGATGGATGTTTGTGTGTCACTCTTGTTTGTAATGCTTTCAATATACAGACGGTCTGGTGTCGTATTGAGGTAGGCCTACTGTAGGAATGTCGAAATTATTGTTGATTTATGAATGATTCATTATTCTTCTGCAGATTCCTTATACATTATATTTGAAAATTCTTAAAAGAAATACATTGATAAATATGTAGCCTAGGCCAATTATTTTAAAAGTGGCGATTGTTTATTATCATTCGTGCCAGGATGATTTAAGTTTGATTTCAGATTCTTGAACAAACAAATAGGAAACAAAGAATTAATAAAACAAATAAATGGTCCTCGATGCGATATATTCGTTATATAGTCAGTTACTGACCCCCTATAAAGGCATAGAGGGTCAGTAAGAAGTATAGGAGGCTCGGGCTACGCCCTCGCCCCCTATAAATCTTACTGACCCTCTATGCCTTTATAGGGGGTCAGTAACTGACTATATAGGCCTAAATAATAATAGAATGTAAACTACAACGTCATTCGTTATCTCAAAACAATAACATGTAAACTATAACGTCATCAGTTAACAATAACATGTAAACTCCAATATCATTAGTTATCAATAACATGTAAACTCCAACGTCATCAGTTATAAAAAAATTACATGTAAACACCAACGTCATTAGTTATCAAACAATAACATGTAAACTCCAACGTCATTAGTTATCAAACAATAACATGTAAACTCCAACGTCATTAGTTATCAAAAACTAACATGTAAACTCCAACATTATTAGTTATCAGACAATAACATGTAAACTCCAACGTCATTGGTTATCAAAAAATAACGTGTTAACTCCAACGTCATTAGTTATCAAAAACTAACATGTAAACTCCAACGTCATTAGTTATCAAACAATAACATGTAAACTCCAACGTCATTAGTTATCAAACAATAACATGTAAACTCCAACGTCATTAGTTATCAAACAATAACATGTAATCTCCAACGTCATTAGTTATCAAACAATAACATGTAAACTCCAACATCATTAGTTATCAAACAATAACATGTAAACTCCAACGCCATTAGTTATCAAACAATAACATGTAAACTCCAACGTCATTAGTTATCAAAAACTAACATGTAAACTCCAACGTCATTAGTTATCAAACAATAACATGTAAACTCCAACATTATTAGTTATCAAACAATAATATGTTAACTCCAACGTCATCAGTTATCAATAACATGTAAACTCCAGCGTCATTAGTTATCGAAAAATAACATGTAAACTCCAACATCATTAGTTATCAAACAATAACATGTAAACTCCAACGTCATTAGTTATCAAACAATAACATGTAAACTCAAACATCATTAGTTATAAAAAAACACCATGTAAACTCCAACGTCATTAGTTATCAAACAATAACATGTAAACTCCAACATCGGTAGTTATCAAACAATGACATGTAAACTCCAACGTCATCAGTTATCAATAACATGTAAACTCCAGCGTCATTAGTTATCAGAAAATAACATGTAAACTCCAACATCATTAGTTATCAAACAATAACATGTAAACTCCGACGTCATTAGTTATCAAACAATAACATGTAAACTCCAACGTCATCAGTTATTAAAAAAAATAACATGCAAACTCCAACATCATTATTTATCAAACCACAACATGTAAACTCCAACGTCATTAGTTATCAATAACATGTAAACTCAAACGTCATTAGTTATCAAACAATAACATGTAAACTCCAACGTCATTAGTTATCAAAAAAATAACATGTAAACTCCAACATCATTAGTTGTCAAACAATAACATGTAAACTCCAACGTCATTAGTTATCAAACAATAACATGTAAACTCCAACGTCATTAGTTAACAATAACATGTAAACTTCAACGTCATCAGTTATCAAAAAATAACATGTAAACTCCAACATCATCAGTTATCAACAACATTTAAACTCCAACGTCATCAGTTATCAAACAATTGTATGTTAACTCCAACATCGTTTGTTATCAAACAATAGTATGTAAACTCCAACGTCATTTGTTATCAATAACATGTAAACTCCAACGTCATTAGTTATCAAAAAATAACATGTAAACTCCAACATCATTAGTTATCAAACAATAACATGTAAACTCCAGCGTCATTAGTTATCAAACAATAACATGTAAACTCCAACGTCATCAGTTATTTAAAAAATAACATGCAAACTCCAACATCATTAGTTATCAAACCACAACATGTAAACTCCAACGTCATTAGTTATCAAACAATAACATGTAAACTACAACGTCATCAATTATCAAACAATAACATGTAAACCCCAACGTCATTAGTTATCAAACAATAACATGTAAACTCCAACGTCATTAGTTATCAAAAAATAACATGTAAACTCCAACATTATTAGTTATCAGACAATAACATGTAAACTCCAACATCATTAGTTATCAAACAATAACATGCAAACTCCAACGTCATTAGTTATCAAACAATAACATGTAAACTCCAACGTCATTGGTTATCAACAACATTTAAACTCCAACGTCATCAGTTATCAAACAATTGTATGTTAACTCCAACATCGTTTGTTATCAAACAATAGTATGTAAACTCCAACGTCATTTGTTATCAATAACATGTAAACTCCAGCGTCATTAGTTATCAAACAATAACATGTAAACTCCAGCGTCATTAGTTATCAAACAATAACATGTAAACTCCAACGTCATCAGTTATTTAAAAAATAACATGCAAACTCCAACATCATTAATTATCAAACAATAACATGTAAACTCCAATATCATTAGTTATCAAACAATAACATGTAAACTACAACGTCATCAATTATCAAACAATAACATGTAAACTCCAACGTCATTAGTTATCAAACAATAACATGTAAACTCCAACGTCATTAGTTATCAAAAAATAACATGTAAACTCCAACGTCATTAGTTATCAAACAATAACATGTAAACTCCAACATCATTAGTTATCAAACAATAACATGTAAACTCCAACGCCATTAGTTATCAAACAATAACATGTAAACTCCAACGTCATTGGTTATCAAACAATAGCATGTAAACTCCAACGTCATTAGTTATCAAACAATAGCATGTAAACTCCAACGTCATTAGTTATCAATTCATGTAAACTCCAACGTCATTAGTTATCAATTCATGTAAACTCTGGTCAGTTAAATTGATTATTTAGGGATTAGTTTGAATAGATTTTTTTATATTATTGAGATATAACACAAAAATCTGAGTGTACTTTAAATAAACCGCGAACTACACTCAGATTTTTGTGTTATATCTCCATAACATAAAAAATCTATTCAAATTAATCCTTATAATTCAATTTACTAAAGATAATCTCTTCAATATTAAAAAATCATTTTGGGACTCTTTTGTCTATGAAATCATTACGCCGTCATCTCAGCCAATCAGAAGCAATGTTACAAACGGATTCACCATGTTTTTCCTTTATGAGCTGAAAAAGGAAATGTTTAAGCCAATAAAATGCTCGTAACAAGCAAAATTGAATTATTTTACAATAAATTGTACATCTCAACTGTATCATTAATAGTTCATTAGTTATCAAACAATATTATGTAAACTCAGTCCAGCTAACTGAACAATAAACAGGCCATCTGAACAGTACTATATCACCAAACGATAATTTGTAGACGCATTCTTGACTAAATTGTTTATGAAATAATAACCAGGCATCATACAAAAACTTATTGAAATATCTTGTTTTGTTATTTTTATCACGCAGTATCCTGTTTACATGTTACCGTATTTGTTGTCTATTAGTACAAATTGTAATCCGACACTTCTTATTACGTTTCAAATGCTGTTTGTACATCAAAATTGTTAGCCAATTTACCTATGTAACACTAATACACAGTAACCCCTTGTAACTTAGACTATTATCTATATGCCTCAGTTTAAACTTGATTATTTAAATTTTATCTCCTTGTTTCTTACACGGTAGAGTTAGCGATCCTTTAAAGAAAATAAAATAACAAACCTCTCTTTCGTCTCTTTTTGCTTTGAATATTTCATTTTACAGTGGCTGTCCATCTTCGTCATTGCGTCCGTTCTTGGGACGGCGAGGCTACAACAACAGGGCCACAGCTGTAATGGTTTTACCCCAGGTATACTATAGTCAACCACCATCAATGTTTAATTGTTTCATCTGAAAGGAGTTTGAACCAATAAAGAGTAATAATCATCTCCTGTTTTTTTTTACATTTATTTTTTATGTAATTTTATATTTTTCAATTCAGTTGTGTGAATACATAATAGACACATATCGACATGTTTTTGTCATTTATTTCCACCCAGATATGAAATTTTTATACGAATAATGATTCCTCCGAGTTTACCACACAAGGCTTCATTAATTACATGTTGACCAAGGATTTAGTACAAGTGTGTAACATAATTGTAGAAGGAATCCTTTTATTACCGCGCGGTAAGACAAACGTATCAGAGACCATTACCACCTTAATCTAAACAGTATTGAAGACACCATGTCATGTTCACACCATAACTTAAGTACTGCTTGTGAACTGTGAATGTATTGGATATTTAATCACTGTCGATATTAAAAAAGGTAAGTCTTTGTGTAATATACTGATGTTAACGTTCCCACATCTTTTGTGTATATAGTGTTATTGACATCATGTGTTTGTTGATATTCATTTTTATTTTACTATTAGTTGCCAAGGAATTTGTTTACAACAGTTTTTTCAATATATTGTGTTGATATACAATTGTTATTTCACTATTATTTGCCAAGAGAATTTGTTCGTTAACAACAGTTTTCTATATTTTGGATTAACTTGTTATAATTGTAGTTTTTAGAGCTATGTAAGACATTCATGTTGATTGTTAATTTCTCATTTATAGTTCGCCCTTTATATAATTTTAATAAATTAGTTACGTTGGTACTTTTTGTTGACCTCCTGTCCTTGTATCCCCAGCTGCCCCTGGAAATGCCCCCAACTTACCACAGCTACCAGACAGCTTCCAGTCCGACCTGGAGGTCAACATGATGGAGCTAAACTCCACAATGGACGTGGTGGAATACTTCGATAACGAGGGCAATAGGGCGGAGCTCGTCACAACCAAAAACGGCATGGAAGCCCGTATCATATTCAACTACCAAGCCAATGAACTGTACGCCGTTATAGGTCAGACATTTCTGTGCTATTTGTTTAATGTCTATCATTTATACGGTGAAACAGTGATAACATTATTGTACAAGGTTTGTCTTGAATAAGAGATTGACAACGCGACGGATTAACTCCAATATATGGACAGCGGGATGTTCTTCTACAGCACAGATAAATATAGATACGTTTCCATGGAGGGAGAATTGGCATTGTTTATTATTAGGAATTATGTGTCTACCTTTTTAAAATTGTTATAACACTGAGTTAACCTTCTATTTGTATGCGCACTTTTCTTTTTGCTTTACAATGTTTTCTAATTTAATTTTATTATAATTTAAATTCACCATGTGTGGATATCGGTGATATAGTTTTTTGTAAATGTATTACGTGGATTGGTTAACATGATTACCATTGTTTGTTGCAGATGGTCAGTGCCAGCTGACCACCCTCTCTGACAGTGAGTATTCTGATCTGTTTGGTGTGGAGGACTCGGACGGGTACAAACACATACTGACCAGTAACACGGCCCTAAAGTTCGGTCAGACCTACGGGGAGGTACGCAAGGCTTTAGAAATACCAAATACTGTAAACGTACTTACTTTTGCGCATCCAAAATTTGACATAAATACTACATGAAACTGGTTAGCGTAGTGATGAATTCTTACGATCATCGTGGTGACTATATAAACTATAATCAGGTATCAATTACCAATTAGTGTTATGATAGTTTAGCGCAGTAATGTCAGCGCGAAAAGTGTTTGGTTAAAATAAGTACGTTTACAGCACTATAAACAAACCTAGATTTGCGTGCGACGGAATTTCGTTTATTTCGCAGGCTTTTGAAATTCGCGGATCTTACAAAACGGTCTCTATCACAAGTGCAATATAGTAGTTATGGCTGCAAATCGTGTAATTGTATCGCAATGAAAAGTCGTAGCTCATCAAAATGGGAAATTTAATCGTACGTAAATTTCTTCTTCATATGGATCATATGATGAGAAAAACTAGTACAGTAATTTCTCAAGGGCCGAACAACTGTTCGAGGAATACATGGTTATATACTATTATTTGATGAAGCGGGGATACATTTCTATTCGAGAAAGAAGGGGTATTCGACGAATAGCTGTTCGAGCTATCCGGGGTTTTGTTACACGGTCGGGGCCATGTGATCAGTTTGACGAATGAGGGGTATTCGAGGATTGCGGGTTCGAGTTAGAGGGGTTATACGGTATTTCCAACAATCGTCCGAGTAATCTATTTCTTTAAAAAAACCCATTATATTATACCTTGTGAATTAAAATCTTTTCCACAAAAATATGGCAAAAAGTAGTTTATTTACAAGATGATAGTTAGTTGCTGCCTTTTGTGGACTCTAAACCTATTTCGGATTCGACCTAAATTTATATGACGAATATTGTCAATGAAGCAGAGGCTGCTCCCCAGATTACCTGGATCTAATAAATTTGTTTGTTTTCTGGAATTTACGTACAAAACTTCTTCATTTATTATGGAGTTGATTTTTTTCGGTTTTCGTTACTACTGTACAGTATATAGTCACACAAAGACTTCGCCACATACTTTCCCAGTTTTATGAATTATCTCCGGTATATGATCCTTTGTCTTAGGTTTAGTGTTACTTTGTTGTAGAGATACCACGGGAAAGACGTAATACGTGGCATCCTTGTGGATCACTGGCAGGCATGTTTATACTGGGCCAGAGAAAACGCCAACTTCACAGTCGACTACTACTTCTCAGGTATCTACTCACTCTTAACTATTACATGTTAGAAGTAGGTCACTACGACCACTGTAAAATGTAGTTTATACTGGGCCAGAGAAAACGCCAACTTCACAGTCGACTACTACTTCTCAGGTATCTACTCACTCTTAACTATTACATGTTAGAAGTAGGTCACTACGACCACTGTACGCCAACTTCACAGTCGACTACTACTTCTCAGGTATCTACTCACTCTTAACTATTACATGTTAGAAGTAGGTCACTACGACCACTGTAAAATGTAGTTTATACTGGGCCAGAGAAAACGCCAACTTCACAGTCGACTACTACTTCTCAGGTATCTACTCACTCTTAACTATTACATGTTAGAAGTAGGTCACTACGACCACTGTAACATGTAGTTTATACTGGGCCAGAGAAAACGCCAACTTCACAGTCGACTACTACTTCTCAGGTATCTACTCACTCTTAACTATTACATGTTAGAAGTAGGTCACTACGACCACTGTAACATGTAGTTTATACTGGGCCAGAGAAAACGCCAACTTCACAGTCGACTACTACTTCTCAGGTATCTACTCACTCTTAACTATTACATGTTAGAAGTAGGTTACTACGACCGCTGTAACATGTAGTTTATACTGGGCCAGAGAAAACGCCAACTTCACAGTCGACTACTACTTCTCAGGTATCTGCTCACTCTTAACTATTACATGTTAGAAGTAGGTCACTGCGACCGCTGTAGCTTTTAGTTTATACTGGGCCAGAGAAAACGCCAACTTCACAGTCGACTACTTCTTCTCAGGTATCTACTCACTCTTAACTATTACATGTTGGAAGTAGGTCACTACGACCACTGTAACATGTAGTTTATACTGGGCCAGAGAAAACGCCAACTTCACAGTCGACTACTACTTCTCAGGTATCTACTCACTCTTAACTATTACATGTTAGAAGTAGGTCACTACGACCACTGTAACATGTAGTTTATACTGGGCCAGAGAAAACGCCAACTTCACAGTCGACTACTACTTCTCAGGTATCTACTCACTCTTAACTATTACATGTTAGAAGTAGGTCACTACGACCACTGTAACATGTAGTTTATACTGGGCCAGAGAAAACGCCAACTTCACAGTCGACTACTACTTCTCAGGTATCTACTCACTTTTAACTATTACATGTTAGAAGTAGGTCACTACGACCACTGTAACATGTAGTTTATACTGGGCCAGAGAAAACGCCAACTTCACAGTCGACTACTACTTCTCAGGTATCTACTCACTCTTAACTATTACATGTTAGAAGTAGGTTACTACGACCGCTGTAACATGTAGTTTATACTGGGCCAGAGAAAACGCCAACTTCACAGTCGACTACTTCTTCTCAGGTATCTACTCACTCTTAACTATTACATGTTAGAAGTAGGTCACTGCGACCGCTGTAGCTTTTAGTTTATACTGGGCCAGAGAAAACGCCAACTTCACAGTCGACTACTACTTCTCAGGTATCTACTCACTCTTAACTATTACATGTTAGAAGTAGGTCACTACGACCACTGTAACATGTAGTTTATACTGGGCCAGAGAAAACGCCAACTTCACAGTCGACTACTACTTCTCAGGTATCTACTCACTCTTAACTATTACATGTTAGAAGTAGGTCACTACGACCACTGTAACATGTAGTTTATACTGGGCCAGAGAAAACGCCAACTTCACAGTCGACTACTTCTTCTCAGGTGTCTACTCACTCTTAACTATTACATGTTAGAAGTAGGTTACTACGACCGCTGTAACATGTAGTTTATACTGGGCCAGAGAAAACGCCAACTTCACAGTCGACTACTACTTCTCAGGTATCTGCTCACTCTTAACTATTACATGTTAGAAGTAGGTCACTGCGACCGCTGTAGCTTTTAGTTTATACTGGGCCAGAGAAAACGCCAACTTCACAGTCGACTACTTCTTCTCAGGTATCTACTCACTCTTAGCTATTACATGTTAGAAGTAGGTCACTACGACCACTGTAACATGTAGTTTATACTGGGCCAGAGAAAACGCCAACTTCACAGTCGACTACTACTTCTCAGGTATCTACTCACTCTTAAACTATTACATGTTAGAAGTAGGTCACTACGACCACTGTAACATGTAGTTTATACTGGGCCAGAGAAAACGCCAACTTCACAGTCGATTACTACTTCTCAGGTATCTACTCCCTCTTAACTATTACATGTTAGAAGTAGGTCACTACGACCACTGTAACATGTAGTTTATACTGGGCCAGAGAAAACGCCAACTTCACAGTCGACTACTACTTCTCAGGTATCTACTCACTCTTAACTATTACATGTTAGAAGTAGGTCACTACGACCACTGTAACATGTAGTTTATACTGGGCCAGAGAAAACGCCAACTTCACAGTCGACTACTACTTCTCAGGTATCTACTCACTCTTAACTATTACATGTTAGAAGTAGGTCACTACGACCACTGTAACATGTAGTTTATACTGGGCCAGAGAAAACGCCAACTTCACAGTCGACTACTACTTCTCAGGTATCTACTCACTCTTAACTATTACATGTTAGAAGTAGGTTACTACGACCGCTGTAACATGTAGTTTATACTGGGCCAGAGAAAACGCCAACTTCACAGTCGACTACTACTTCTCAGGTATCTGCTCACTCTTAACTATTACATGTTAGAAGTAGGTCACTGCGACCGCTGTAGCTTTTAGTTTATACTGGGCCAGAGAAAACGCCAACTTCACAGTCAACTACTTCTTCTCAGGTATCTACTCACTCTTAACTATTACATGTTAGAAGTAGGTCACTACGACCACTGTAACATGTAGTTTATACTGGGCCAGAGAAAACGCCAACTTCACAGTCGACTACTACTTCTCAGGTATCTACTCACTCTTAACTATTACATGTTAGAAGTAGGTCACTACGACCACTGTAACATGTAGTTTATACTGGGCCAGAGAAAACGCCAACTTCACAGTCGACTACTACTTCTCAGGTATCTACTCACTCTTAACTATTACATGTTAGAAGTAGGTCACTACGACCACTGTAACATGTAGTTTATACTGGGCCAGAGAAAACGCCAACTTCACAGTCGACTACTACTTCTCAGGTATCTACTCACTCTTAACTATTACATGTTAGAAGTAGGTTACTACGACCGCTGTAACATGTAGTTTATACTGGGCCAGAGAAAACGCCAACTTCACAGTCGACTACTTCTTCTCAGGTATCTACTCACTCTTAACTATTACATGTTAGAAGTAGGTCACTGCGACCGCTGTAGCTTTTAGTTTATACTGGGCCAGAGAAAACGCCAACTTCACAGTCGACTACTACTTCTCAGGTATCTACTCACTCTTAACTATTACATGTTAGAAGTAGGTCACTACGACCACTGTAACATGTAGTTTATACTGGGCCAGAGAAAACGCCAACTTCACAGTCGACTACTACTTCTCAGGTATCTACTCACTCTTAACTATTACATGTTAGAAGTAGGTCACTACGACCACTGTAACATGTAGTTTATACTGGGCCAGAGAAAACGCCAACTTCACAGTCGACTACTACTTCTCAGGTATCTACTCACTCTTAACTATTACATGTTAGAAGTAGGTTACTACGACCGCTGTAACATGTAGTTTATACTGGGCCAGAGAAAACGCCAACTTCACAGTCGACTACTACTTCTCAGGTATCTGCTCACTCTTAACTATTACATGTTAGAAGTAGGTCACTGCGACCGCTGTAGCTTTTAGTTTATACTGGGCCAGAGAGAACGCCAAATTCACAGTCGACTACTACTTCTCAGGTATCTACTCACTCTTAGCTATTACATGTTGGAAGTAGGTCACTGCGACCGCTGTAACTTGTAGTTTATACTGGGTCAGAGAAAACGCCAACTTCACAGTCGACTACTACTTCTCAGGTATCTACTCCCTCTTAACTATTACATGTTGGAAGTAGGTCACTGCGACCGCTGTAACTTGTAGTTTATACTGGGTCAGAGCAAACGCCAACTTCACAGTCGACTACTACTTCTCGGGTATAAACTCACTCTTAACTATTACGTGTTAGAAATAGGGCATTGCGACCGTTATAACGTTTAGTTTATACTGGGTCAGAGAAAACGCCAAATTACATGTTAGAAGTAGGTCACTGCGACCGCTGTAACTTGTTAGGTTGAAATCAACTGACAGATTTGGCTTAAAGCAGAAAGTTATTAATGTATGAAAAGTTAATTGATACAAAATGCCGCACTGAAGGTTGGACGCTGTCTCTCTGCTGACCTGATTATGTCTCAGGATATGACTGAATTTGGAATGTCTTTTGCTCATATTGTAAACAATTTCCTTCGCCATCCTGTTTTTCTTGAAGCTGCTTTGCTGATTAACCGAACGATTGAAGGGATTAGTTCCAATGGCCATGACATGTCAGAGATAGTTTCACGTTTGGCTTTAAATCCACTTTACTCCTTCACCAACAACCAACCTTGACTTGTTCCAACTCGTTCCCTATTGTTTCAGACCCTGTATGGCAGACATCCTCGGATTTTGTGACTGTGCCCGTCCGAGCGTATGTTAAAGGCAGCTTAATGAAGGACGGTGTACCACAGAACTTCAATCATATATACGATTACTATAGCTTCAAGCCTTTCGCTGGGGACGATTCACAGTTTGAGGTAATGTCAGTGGTATATTCTAGAGCCCAGATGTTCAAAAGCTGTTTAGTTTAGCCATAGTATAACATCATTTTCAAGTTACAATAATTTCTTGTAATACTAACTCTACAAAATAGAGATTCTTAAGAACTACATTTTGTACTTACTTACAGATTTCGATGAATAATAATCAAAGGATTTTACGCAACATAAATTTCAATATCAAGTGATTATACAAAGCACAATTTGAATAACCCGATCATGATAGGAAATCACCTTACCACACATGATGTAAGTAATAATCTTACCACATATTATATAAGTAATTATCTTACCACACATTATGTAAGTAATAATCTTACCACACACTATATAAGTAATTATCTTACCACACACTATATAAGTAATTATCTTACCACACACTATATAAGTAATTATCTTACCACACACTATATAAGTAATAATCTTACCACACATTATGTAAGTAATAATCTTACCTGTTACATATAACTAAAGACAATTTATATTTCGCGCGCTAAACTTTACTAAACTTATAATCGACATCCGTAAGGGACGTGGGCGCATGCAGAACGACAGCCATTAAGACGTGTCAACATACATGTATATAATCTCGGGTTACATATATGGTAGCGCATACGCAGACTACAGCTTGCGGTGAGTACCTAAACCCATGAAAGATGTTATTATGATATTTGTAGTCACTACTTGTTGTAATTATGATTTTATATAGCGCTGTGTCGATAAACAGCGATATTGTTTACCTGTCCGCGGTATGTGTACACACGTACAGGTGCGCGGTGGTGTGTTATTACAAGGTCATGTATATATCGTTAGTAAGGATATAGGATGTTATTTAAATGCTTTAGAAATAGAAATATAATGATGCTATGTAATATAAAGTGTATATTATATATCCATGTAGCTATTTACTCATGTTATTTTATATATAGGATAGGCACGTGTATTGCCTGTGACTATTATTAGCTAGGCTTGGAACCATTAAGGAGTCATGCTCCGTACATTACTGTGTATATATTTATAGGGTTCAATCATGATAGTTATGTATGATTGTATATATAGATGTAGCTGATATATAAACCCTGGTTGTTGTTATAATTAAAATAATCAGATGTTGTCATTAGACACAATGATAGTCGACCGTCGTTGATTATGGTTATATCTGTGATTGTAGTTCTTCATCCGGGTACGTACGTGTGATGAGGAAGGCCGTCCTATAGAGTGACGGGTCACCTTGAACTGTATGTGGTGACTGATACTGTAGCAACCCATACTATGCAGCAGTGGTCAATGTGAGACAGTTCGGGATGCTGATGCTGGATATCGACGAGCATTATGGTGGTACAGAACTGTGAAATATGCCTATTGGGTGGACTTCAGCCCGCTCAACTGTGCCGTGAAATATGCCTATTGGGTGGACTTCAGCCCGCTCAACTCACAGGGACTTGTAACGTAGGTTGTGAGAAAGTCTGTTGTGTATACGTGTGTACTATAGGCCTATATACCATATAAAAGGACAAGGGAACCAACGGCTCGCTTGGAAGAGGTACACCTGCCTCTACAAAAGTCGCCGGTATTCCGTCAAACATGGATAAATATGTATATATTTAATACTAATATATTCTTAAATAAATTTTCGATACGGAAAACACAACTTCAGACACGAAATAATATATTAACATACCTTTATTTCACTATGAACGCGGAAAATGCAGTCAGATTTCCTCACTGTCGTTTTGCTTGTCCACTGAAATCTAGGTTAAACACGTTTGAGTGGATATTGTGTACCCCATACCGTGACCCGAACTGGAAACCCCATATACACAGTGCCTGTATACTAAAAGCTACAATATTAATGTGGTAACGGTAAAGTAAAACCTTAGAGTCTCGACTTAAGTTAGATTCTTCAATTAATGATACGTGTATTTCAAATAAAGGTACTTCTAAGAACCTTAACCATAAAACTTAATTTATACAAAGTCTGGGTACAGAATTCCAGTGCAGTATCGGGTAAGGGCGGGTACACTAAAAAGGTACCCATCATCAATTACAATATGGCGGATTATACGAACAAGAGTCGAGTGCTGGATAAAAAAAGAGTGATTCCTCGCTTAGTTGTTGGATTGGATTAATGAAAGAGTTATCGGAGATAGCCTATTTGTATTTGCAATGGGAAAATATCACCAGAAAGTGAAATGAATGCATACAAAATTTGTTACAAGGGAATATGAGTGCCTTTGACCTAGATTTCACTGGACAGGCAAAACGACAGTGAGGAAATCTGACTGCATTTTCCGCGTTCATAGTGAAATAAAGGTATGTTAATATATTATTTCGTGTCTGAAGTTGTGTTTTCCGTATTGAAAATTTATTTAAGAATATATTAGTATTAAATATATACATATGTATCCATGTTTGACGGAATACCGGCGACTTTTGTAGAGGCAGGTGTACCTCTTCCAAGCGAGCCGTTGGTTCCCTTGTCCTTTTATATAGTATAGTATATAGGCCTATAGTACACATGTATACACAACAGACTTTCTCACAACCTACGTTACAAGTCCCTGTGGCTCAACTGTGCCGTGCGATTAGTGGTACAGAGTACATGTATATATGAACTGAGTGGAACACAGCCTACTCTTATAACGTCTTTGTAATATAGAACAGTTGGGGAACACAGTCCATCCTTGCTATGTTTAGTTGTATTATTGTATAAATTATGTCTGTTTCTTTCAATATATTTTTGTAAGGTGTGCAAGTGAGTGAGGTAGATATACTTCTGTCTACTATGTCTATATTCATTTACATGGTTTTTGTATATAAATTCGTATATATTGTACCTAGGCTGTGTCTATTGTTCTTTGAAAACCTACAATCGCTCATCCCGTTACATTACCACACATAAGTAATAATCTTACCACACATAAGTAATAATCTTACCACACATAAGTAATAATCTTACCACACATTATGTAAGTAATAATCTTACCACACATATGTAA
Organism: Argopecten irradians; assembly: GCF_041381155.1. Classification (NCBI taxonomy): domain Eukaryota; kingdom Metazoa; phylum Mollusca; class Bivalvia; order Pectinida; family Pectinidae; genus Argopecten; species Argopecten irradians. Next base: position 44,827,751 of record NC_091139.1, read on the forward strand.
TAATCTTACCACACATTATGTAATAATCTTACCACACATATGTAATAATCTTACCACACATTATGTAAGTAATAATCTTACTACACATATGTAATAATCTTACCACACATTATGTAAGTAATAATCTTACCATACATTATATAAGTAATAATCTTACCATACATTATGTAAGTAATAATCTTACCACACATATGTAAGTAATAATCTTACCACACATATGTAATAATCTTACCACACATTATGTAAGTAATAATCTTACCACACATTATGTAAGTAATAATCTTACCACACATATGTAATAATCTTACCACACATTATGTAAGTAATAATCTTACCATACATTATATAAGTAATAATCTTACCATACATTATATAAGTAATAATCTTACCACACATATGTAATAATCTTACCACATATTATGTAAGTAATAATCTTACCATACATTATATAAGTAATAATCTTACCACACATAAGTAATAATCTTACCACACATAAGTAATAATCTTACCACACATAAGTAATAATCATACCACATATAAGTAATAATCTTACCACACATTATATAAGTAATAATCTTACCACACATAAGTAATAATCTTACCACACATAAGTAATAATCTTACCACACATAAGTAATAATCTTACCATACATTATGTAAGTAATAATCTTACTACACATAAGTAATAATCTTACCACACATAAGTAATAATCTTACCACACATTATGTAAGTAATAATCTTACCATACATATGTAATAATCTTACCACACATAAGTAATAATCTTACCACACATAAGTAATAATCTTACCACACATAAGTAATAATCTTACCACACATAAGTAATAATCTTACCACACATAAGTAATAATCTTACCACACATTATATAAGTAATAATCTTACCACACATAAGTAATAATCTTACCATACATTATATAAGTAATAATCTTACCACACATATGTAATAATCTTACCACACATAAGTAATAATCTTACCACACATATGTAATAATCTTACCACACATAAGTAAAAATCTTACCACACATTATATAAGTAATAATCTTACCACACATATGTAATAATCTTACCACACATTATGTAAGTAATAATCTTACCACACATAAGTAATAATCTTACCACACATTATGTAAGTAATAATCTTACCACACATTGTGTAAGTAATAATCTTACCACACATAAGTAATAATCTTACCACACATAAGTAATAATCTTGCCCCACATTATATAAGTAATAATCTTACCACACAAGTAATAATCTTACCACACATAAGTAATAATCTTACCACACATAAGTAATAATCTTACCACACATAAGTAATTATCTTACCACACATAAGTAATAATCTTACCATACATAAGTAATAATCTCACCACACATTATATCAGTAATAATCTTACCACACATAAGTAATAATCTTACCACACATTATGTAAGTAATAATCTTACCATACATAAGTAATAATCTTACCACACATAAGTAATAATCTTACCACACATTATGTAAGTAATAATCTTACCACACATAAGTAATAATCTTACCACACATAAGTAATAATCTCACCACACATTATATAAGTAATAATCTTACCACACATAAGTAATAATCTCACCACACATTATATAAGTAATAATCTTACCACACATTATGTAAGTAATAATCTTACCATACATAAGTAATAATCTTACCACACATAAGTAATAATCTTACCACACATAAGTAATAATCTTACCACACATAAGTAATAATCTTACCACACATAAGTAATAATCTCACCACACATTATGTAAGTAATAATCTTACCACACATTATGTAAGTAATAATCTTACCACACACTATATAAGTAATAATCTTACCACACATACGTAATAATCTTACCATACATTATGTAAGTAATAATCTTACCACATAATATGTAAGTAATAATCTTACCATACATTATATAAGTAATAATCTTACCACACACAAGTAATAATCTTACCGCACATAAGTAATAATCTTACCACACATAAGTAATAATCTTACCACACATAAGTAATAATCTTACCACACATAAGTAATTATCTTACCACACATAAGTAATAATCTTACCATACATTATATAAGTAATAATCTTACCACACAAGTAATAATCTTACCACACATAAGTAATAATCTTACCACACATAAGTAATAATCTTACCACACATAAGTAATTATCTTACCACACATAAGTAATAATCTTACCACACAAGTAATAATCTTACCACAGATAAGTAATAATCTCACCACACATTATGTAAGTAATAATCTTACCACACATAAGTAATAATCTTACCATACATTATATAAGTAATAATCTTACCACACATAAGTAATAATCTTACCATACATTATATAAGTAATAATCTTACCACACATAAGTAATAATCTTACCACACATTATGTAAGTAATAATCTTACCACACATAAGTAATAATCTTACCATACATTATGTAATAATCTTACCACACATAAGTAATAATCTTACCACACATTATATAAGTAATTATCTTACCACACATAAGTAATAATCTTACCATACATTATATAAGTAATAATCTTACCACACATAATGTAAGTAATAATATTACCATACATTATATAAGTAATAATCTTACCACACATAAGTAATAATCTTACCACACATTATGTAAGTAATAATCTTACCACACATAAGTAATAATCTTACCACACATGTAAGTAATAATTTTACCACACATTATGTAAGTAATAATTTTACCATACATTATATAAGTAATAATCTTACCACACATAAGTAATAATCTTACCACACATTATGTAAGTAATAATTTTACCATACATGATATAAGTAATAATCTTACCATACATTATATAAGTAATAATCTTACCACACATAAGTAATAATCTTACCGCACATAAGTAATAATCTTACCACACATAAGTAATAATCTTACCACACATAGGTAATAATCTTACCACACATAAGTAATAATCTTACCATACATAAGTAATAATCTTACCACACATTATGTAAGTAATAATCTTACCACACATAAGTAATAATCTTACCACACATAAGTAATAATCTTACCACACATAAGTAATAATCTTACCACACATCATGTAAGTAATAATCTTACCACACATAAGTAATAATCTTACCACACATAAGTAATAATCTTACCACACATAAGTAATAATCTTACCACACATAAGTAATAATCTTACCATACATTATATAAGTAATAATCTTACCACACATTATGTAAGTAATAATCTTACCATACATAAGTAATAATCTTACCACACATTATATGAGTAATAATCTTACCACACATAAGTAATAATCTTACCACACATAAGTAATAATCTTACCACACATTATGTAAGTAATAATTTTACCATACATTATGTAAGTAATAATTTTACCATACATTATATAAGTAATAATCTTACCATACATTATATAAGTAATAATCTTACCATACATTATGTAAGTAATAATCTTACCACACATTATATAAGTAATAATCTTACCACACATTATATAAGTAATAATCTTACCACACATTATATAAGTAATAATCTTACCACACATTATGTAAGTAATAATCTTACCATACATTATGTAAGTAATAATTTTACCACACATATGTAATAATCTTACCACACATTATATAAGTAATAATCTTACCATACATTATGTAAGTAATAATCTTACCACACATTATATAAGTAATAATCTTACCATACATTATGTAAGTAATAATTTTACCACACATATGTAATAATCTTACCACACATTATATAAGTAATAATCTTACCACACATAAGTAATAATCTTACCACACATTATGTAAGTAATAATCTTACCACACATAAGTAATAATCTTACCACACATTATATAAGTAATAATTTTACCATACATTATATAAGTAATAATCTTACCATACATTATGTAAGTAATAATTTTACCACACATTATGTAAGTAATAATCTTACCACACATAAGTAATAATCTTACCACACATTATATAAGTAATAATCTTACCACACATTATGTAAGTAATAATCTTACCACACATAAGTAATAATCTTACCACACATTATATAAGTAATAATCTTACCATACATTATATAAGTAATAATCTTACCATACATTATGTAAGTAATAATCTTACCACACATTATGTAAGTAATAATCTTACCACACATTATATAAGTAATAATCTTACCACACATTATATAAGTAATAATCTTACCACACATTATGTAAGTAATAATCTTACCACACATAAGTAATAATCTTACCACACATTATATAAGTAATAATTTTACCATACATTATATAAGTAATAATCTTACCACACATTATGTAAGTAATAATTTTACCACACATTATGTAAGTAATAATTTTACCATACATTATATAAGTAATAATCTTACCACACATTATATAAGTAATAATCTTACCACACATTATGTAAGTAATAATCTTACCACACATAAGTAATAATCTTACCACACATTATATAAGTAATAATTTTACCATACATTATATAAGTAATAATCTTACCACACATTATGTAAGTAATAATCTTACCACACATTATGTAAGTAATAATTTTACCATACATTATATAAGTAATAATCTTACCACACATTATATAAGTAATAATCTTACCACACATTATGTAAGTAATAATCTTACCACACATAAGTAATAATCTTACCACACATTATATAAGTAATAATTTTACCATACATTATATAAGTAATAATCTTACCATACATTATGTAAGTAATAATTTTACCACACATTATGTAAGTAATAATTTTACCATACATTATATAAGTAATAATCTTACCACACATTATATAAGTAATAATCTTACCACACATTATGTAAGTAATAATCTTACCACACATAAGTAATAATCTTACCATACATTATATAAGTAATAATCTTACCACACATTATGTAAGTAATAATCTTACCACACATAAGTAATAATCTTACCCACACATTATATAAGTAATAATCTTACCACACATTATATAAGTAATAATCTTACCACACATTATATAAGTAATAATCTTACCACACATTATGTAAGTAATAATCTTACCATACATTATATAAGTAATAATCTTACCATACATTATGTAAGTAATAATCTTACCATACATTATATAAGTAATAATCTTACCACACATAAGTAATAATCTTACCACACATTATGTAAGTAATAATCTTACCACACATAAGTAATAATCTTACCACACATAAGTAATAATCTTACCATACATTATATAAGTAATAATCTTACCATACATTATGTAAGTAATAATTTTACCACACATATGTAATAATCTTACCACACATAAGTAATAATCTTACCACACATAAGTAATAATCTTACCCACACATATGTAATAATCTTACCACACATAAGTAATAATCTTACCACACACATATGTAATAATCTTACCACACACGTATGTAATAATCTTACCACACATTATATAAGTAATAATCTTACCACACATAAGTAATAATCTTACCACACATTATGTAAGTAATAATCTTACCACACATTATATAAGTAATAATCTTACCACACATTATATAAGTAATAATCTTACCACACATTATATAAGTAATAATCTTACCACACATTATATAAGTAATAATCTTACCACACATTATATAAGTAATAATCTTACCACACATTATGTAAGTAATAATCTTACCACACATTATAAGTAATAATCTTACCACACATAAGTAATAATCTTACCACACATTATGTAAGTAATAATCTTACCACACATTATGTAAGTAATAATTTTACCATACATTATATAAGTAATAATTTTACCACACATTATGTAAGTAATAATCTTACCATACATTATATAAGTAATAATTTTACCATACATTATGTAAGTAATAATCTTACCACACATTATGTAAGTAATAATTTTACCATACATTATATAAGTAATAATCTTACCATACATTATGTAAGTAATAGTCTTACCATACATTATATAAGTAATAATCTTACCACACATAAGTAATAATCTTACCACACATAAGTAATAATCTTACCACACATAAGTAATAATCTTACCACACATTATATAAGTAATAATCTTACCACACATTATGTAAGTAATAATTTTACCACACATAAGTAATAATCTTACCACACATTATGTAAGTAATAATCTTACCACACAAAGAGTAATAATTTTACCACAGATTATGTAAGTAATAGTCTTACCAGACATCATGTAAGTAATAAAGAAAATATGTATTCTGGGGATTCTTTAAGACACTATTTATTGACTTCAATGTTGGTATCATGGTAGACTCAATGTTTAAAAGCACGGAAATAAACAATGCTACAAAAAGACTGGATCTCTCTAATACTTACAAGCTTCAAGTATTTGTGTTTATATATACTGTAGATTAACACTGAAATTCAGACAAACCTGGATGTGGACGGATAGAAAGATATTTTTAGCTCAGTTATCACTTATTCATGAATTAATACGTACATATAAAAAAGCATGTTGTTTCTTGTAGACGCCAGCAGGAGTTATATGTGCCGGACGTCAGAAAGGGCAGCGGATGCCATCACTCCCTAAACAATTCTACTATAGACAGGAGATTGTCTCCCCTGAGGACGGCTACATGACTTCTATTGATGTGAGTTCGTGTCAAATGGTTAAAAATACAAGTCAATTTTATTTTTGTTTTTGATTATTTTTGCGTACTATGTGTTCGATTGGAATTTATAAAACTAGATTGCCTTGAAAAAGAACTAACTATAAATACTCTAGTACATGACAATTGTAAAAATCGCGAAATGACATTGCGCTTCGTAAATTATTTAGAAATATAAATTTGAAAATCAGTTGATATACAGTATGATCAAATATGAAAAATTGCTGATTTAAAAAAAAGGTCTTGTCTATAACAAATCTAATAATTAACATGGCGCATACCTATACTGACACAGGTGTGGTATGACGAGGACTACCGGCTTGTGAGGACAGATTATCGCCCCTTACGGCTAGGACCGCCGTTTTATAACATCAACCCTATCACTCAGATCGACGACTTCAACGGAGGTAACATTGGCATAAATACATGGTTATAAAGGTCAAGATCACAAACCTTCAACGGAGGTAAAGTTGTCATAAACACATGGTTATAAAGGTCAAGGTCACAAACCTTCAACGGAGGTAACGTTGTCATAAACACATGGTTATAAAGGTCAAGGTCACAAACCTTCAACGGACGTAACATTGACATAAACATATGGTTATAAAGGTCAAGGTCACAAACCTTTAACGGAGGTAGCATTGACATTAACATATGGTTATAAAGGTCAAGGTCAAAAATCTTCAACGGAGGTAACATTGACATAAACATGTGGTTATAAAGGTCAAGGTCACAAACCTTCAACGGAGGTAAAGTTGTCATAAACACATGGTTATAAAGGTCAAGGTCACAAACCTTCAACGGACGTAACATTGACATAAACACATGGTTATAAAGGTCAAGGTCACAAACCTTCAACGGACGTAACATTGACATAAACATGTGGTTATAAAGGCCAAGGTCACAAACCTTCAACGGAGGTAAAGTTGTCATAAACACATGGTTATAAAGGTCAAGGTCACAAACCTTCAACGGAGGTAACATTGTCATAAAAACATGGTTATAAAGGTCAAGGTCACAAACCTTCAACGGAGGTAACATTGTCATCAACACATGGTTATAAAAGTCAAGGTCACAAACCTTCAACGGAGGTACCATTGTCATAAACATATGGTTATAAAGGTCAAGGTCACAAACCTTTAACGGAGGTAAAGTTGTCATAAACACATGGTTATAAAGGTCAAGGTCACAAACCTTCAACGGAGGTAACATTGGTATAAACATATGGTTATAAAGGTCAAGGTCACAAACCTTCAACGGAGGTAACATTGTCATCAACACGTGGTTATAAAGGTCAAGGTCACAAACCTTCAACGGAGGTAACGTTGTCATAAACACATGGTTATAAAGGTCAAGATCACAAACCTTCAACGGAGGTAACATTGGCATAAATACATGGTTATAAAGGTTAAGGTCACAAACCTTCAACGGAGGTAAAGTTGTCATAAACACATGGTTATAAAGGTCAAGATCACAAACCTTCAACGGAGGTAAAGTTGTCATAAACACATGGTTATAAAGGTCAAGGTCACAAACCTTCAACGAAGGTAACATTGACATAAACATGTGGTTAAAAAGGTCAAGGTCACAAACCTTCAACGGAGGTAAAGTTGTCATAAACACATGGTTATAAAGGTCAAGGTCACAAACCTTCAACGGAGGTAACGTTGTCATAAACACATGGTTATAAAGGTCAAGGTCACAAACCTTCAACGGACGTAACATTGACATAAACATATGGTTATAAAGGTCAAGGTCACAAACCTTTAACGGAGGTAGCATTGACATTAACATATGGTTATAAAGGTCAAGGTCAAAAATCTTCAACGGAGGTAACATTGACATAAACATGTGGTTATAAAGGTCAAGGTCAAAAACCTTCAACGGAGGTAAACGTTGTCATAAACACATGGTTATAAAGGTCAAGGTCACAAACCTTCAACGGACGTAACATTGACATAAACACATGGTTATAAAGGTCAAGGTCACAAACCTTCAACGGACGTATCATTGACATAAACATGTGGTTATAAAGGCCAAGGTCACAAACCTTCAACGGAGGTAAAGTTGTCATAAACACATGGATATAAAGGTCAAGGTCACAAACCTTCAACGGAGGTAACATTGTCATAAAAACATTGTTATAAAGGTCAAGGTCACAAACCTTCAACGGAGGTAACATTGTCATCAACACATGGTTATAAAAGTCAAGGTCACAAACCTTCAACGGAGGTACCATTGTCATAAACATATGGTTATAAAGGTCAAGGTCACAAACCTTTAACGGAGGTAAAGTTGTCATAAACACATGGTTATAAAGGTCAAGATCACAAACCTTCAACGGAGGTAACTTTGTCATTAACACATGGTTATAAAGGTCAAGGTCACAAACCTTCAACGGAGGTAAAGTTTTCATAATAACATGGTTATAAAGGTCAAGGTCAAAAATCTTCAACGGAGGTAACATTGACATAAACATTTGGTTATAAAGGTCAAGGTCACAAACCTTCAACGGAGGTATCATTGACATAAACACATGGTTATAAAGGTCAAGGTCAAAAATCTTCAACGGAGGTAACATTGTCATAAACACATGGTAATAAAGGTCAAGGTCAAAAACCTTCAACGGAGGTAACATTGGAATAAACACATGGTTATAAAGGTCAAGGTCAAAAACCTTCGACGGAGGTAACATTGTCATAAACACATGGTAATAAAGGTCAAGGTCGAAAACCTTCAACGGAGGTAACATTGGAATAAACACATGGTTATAAAGGTCAAGGTCAAAAACCTTCGACGGAGGTAACATTGGTATAAACATATGGTTATAAAGGTCAAGGTCACAAACCTTCAACGGAGGTAACATTGTCATCAACACGTGGTTATAAAGGTCAAGGTCACAAACCTTCAACGGAGGTAACGTTGTCATAAACACATGGTTATAAAGGTCAAGATCACAAACCTTCAACGGAGGTAACATTGGCATAAATACATGGTTATAAAGGTTAAGGTCACAAACCTTCAACGGAGGTAAAGTTGTCATAAACACATGGTTATAAAGGTCAAGATCACACACCTTCAACGGAGGTAAAGTTGTCATAAACACATGGTTATAAAGGTCAAGGTCACAAACCTTCAACGAAGGTAACATTGACATAAACATGTGGTTAAAAAGGTCAAGGTCACAAACCTTCAACGGAGGTAAAGTTGTCATAAACACATGGTTATAAAGGTCAAGGTCACAAACCTTCAACGGAGGTAACGTTGTCATAAACACATGGTTATAAAGGTCAAGGTCACAAACCTTCAACGGACGTAACATTGACATAAACATATGGTTATAAAGGTCAAGGTCACAAACCTTTAACGGAGGTAGCATTGACATTAACATATGGTTATAAAGGTCAAGGTCAAAAATCTTCAACGGAGGTAACATTGACATAAACATATGGTTATAAAGGTCAAGGTCAAAAACCTTCAACGGAGGTAAAGTTGTCATAAACACATGGTTATAAAGGTCAAGGTCACAAACCTTCAACGGACGTAACATTGACATAAACACATGGTTATAAAGGTCAAGGTCACAAACCTTCAACGGACGTAACATTGACATAAACATGTGGTTATAAAGGCCAAGGTCACAAACCTTCAACGGAGGTAAAGTTGTCATAAACACATTGTTATAAAGGTCAAGGTCACAAACCTTGAACGGAGGTAACATTGTAATAAACACATGGTTATAAAAGTCAAGGTCACAAACCTTCAACGGAGGTAACATTGTACCATTGTCAAGGTCACAACCCAACGGAGGTCATTGTCATAAACATATGGTTATAAAGGTCAAGGTCACAAACCTTTAACGGAGGTAAAGTTGTCATAAACACATGGTTATAAAGGTCAAGATCACAAACCTTCAACGGAGGTAACTTTGTCATTAACACATGGTTATAAAGGTCAAGGTCACAAACCTTCAACGGAGGTAAAGTTTTCATAATTACATGGTTATAAAGGTCAAGGTCAAAAATCTTCACGGAGGTAACATTGACATAAACATTTGGTTATAAAGGTCAAGGTCACAAACCTTCAACGGAGGTATCATTGACATAAACACATGGTTATAAAGGTCAAGGTCAAAAATCTTCAACGGAGGTAACATTGTCATAAACACATGGTAATAAAGGTCAAGGTCAAAAACCTTCAACGGAGGTAACATTGGAATAAACACATGGTTATAAAGGTCAAGGTCAAAAACCTTCGACGGAGGTAACATTGACATAAACATATGGTAATAAAGGTCAAGGTCAAAAACCTTCGACGGAGGTAACATTGTCATAAACACATGGTTATAAAGGTCAAGGTCAAAAATCTTCAACGGAGGTAACATTGTCATAAACACATAGTTATAAAGGTCAAGGTCACAAACCTTCAACGGAGGTAACATTGACATAAACATATGGTTATAAAGGTCAAGATCACAAACCTTCAACGGAGTTAAGATTGACATAAACATATGGTAATAAAGGTCAAGGTCACAAACCTTCGACGGAGGTAACATTGACATAAACACATGGTTATAAAGGTCAAGGTCAAAAACCTTCGACGGAGGTTGTCATAATCACAGAGTCATACAGTTCATATGCATAATGTTAAAGGTTAAAAAACATCTTCAACAGTAGTGTTATTTTCATAAACTCAGGGTCATAAAGGTCAATGTCATTGCCTTAAAGGTCAAGGTCGCAATCTATTCCAATGGATGTAATATTATCTTTAACACGAAGAAAATGGATTGTCTGCGTTCAAATCAGATCGTGACTTCATCAAAACTAATCAGTATTTGATTTATCCTTGCAGGTGTGAGATACCTAAAGGATAATGTACTCGGAAACTGTAGCATTTTCGCCCTTGACAATTCCACGTTTGGTGTCCAGGAAAACCAGACATTATTACACAACAATGGGACTTTCCTGCTCCAAATGAAGAACCCTCTTCAGCTCTTCAACCTCAACAAAAACTTCACATACGTTGGTCAGGTAAGAGGGCAATCTTCATAAATCATCAAACGTCCGAGAGTTCGTTTTGTTTTATACTGAAGTTTTATTATCTTCAAGAAGACTTCTAAACAGTTAACGATATCGTCGTTAGAAAAGTATAGTTGGGTGGTTCCATACATTCGTTCTTACTTTTTATTAGTTACCTTATTGGAACAGGAATCGCGATGTTTTAATTTCAGTGAACTGTTCATAAAAGTCCAAAAGCAAATAATAAATCAGGGGTGTATCTGAGGTTTTAATATCAAAGAACTGTGAGCGCCGATGGCGCGAACGTATTGTATGATGGGGGTAAACACTATCTTAATTAACCGTTTACATTACATATGTCCGTCAAAGTTAGAATATAAATTCTGCATTCATAAGAAACGGGGCCAACATGAGTCAAAGTGTTGCTATTATTGGCTTAGTGTCAATTATTGGCATCTTTATTGGGGTGATCACAGTCCGATATGATGGCTTGGTATAAAATTTTAAAAATAAACTTTTCGTAAAATCGAAGTGATGTAACTATGTTTCCTATAAAATCTATTTTTGCCTTGTTTGCATGGCACAGAAGATACCTAATCCACCTCAATGCTGTGAAGCTCTGCTTGTGAGTGAAATAATAAAAGCAAACACTTATATAGCGGAAATTGACACACTTTAAGAGGTCTTTATGATTTATTTTTAATTAAGATAGAGGTTTTTTTTTTTAAATTCCAGAATACTTTTACAAAATACATGATGTGGACCGCAAAGGCGAGCGGCCAAATTAAGCCAAAATGACCAAGTCATTTGCCACCTATTTTTCTTTTCCAGAGACAATGCCGCGATATGCTATGTGATGTATACTCCTCAATAGTGAGCAACTTTTATGTGGAGGGTACCAACACACCCATCAATACTACTATAGAAATCTACTTCCTCGGGGTACGTGTTGGTTGTTGTTGTCAAAATAATAGTTTCTGCCACACTGTACTACTATAATAATGTAAAAATATGCTTTCAATGGATCTGTATTAATGAGATATAACGCGTGAAATGGAATGTACGAAAGGAAACTTTCTGCAAGGAGAGAAAACTGATTTTTGTTTTGTTGTCCAATAAGACAATGATAAATTAAAATAAAGCTTTTCTTTATGATAATGATATATGGTTCACAGAGTTTCCTAAAAATTCACTTGTATGAATAGACACGTTTTATCTAGATAGTACTCGGCCATTGTATCGATCAATCAAAGCTTCGTTACAAAAGATACGTCACTTGTTAACGGTATACGCTGATATTTATTAACGCCAATGGAAATGATTGCTAATGGCAATACCAAATAATTCAAAACAGAGAGAAATCCGGATATAATATCCAGGATTAAAACCGCTATAAGTAATAAACCATCTGAGAATGCAGACATGTCTTCAAAAATCATTTTTACCAATTGTTTATTTGAATTTGGAGATATTTGTTTTAGAGAGAAATGTACGACGTGCCAAACCATGGGACGAACAGTGACGAGAGAGTACCAGTTAAGATGACAGTCAGCAGTGATACCACCTCGGTAGGTCATCTCGTCCACATCATTATAGTAGTGACACCGCCTCGGTAGGTCATCTCGTCCACTTTATTATAGTAGTAACACCGCCTCGGTAGGTCCACTTCATTCTAGTAGTGACACCGCCTCGGTAGGTCATCTCGTCTACATCATTATAGTAGTAACACCGTCCCGGTAGGTCATCTCGTCCACTTCATTATAGAAGTGACACCACCTCGGTAGGTCATCTCGTCCACTTCATCATAGTAGTAACACCGACTCGGTAGGTCATCTCATCCACTGCATTATAGAAGTGACACCACCTCGGTAGGTCATCTCGTCCACTTCATCATAGTAGTGCAACCACCTCGATAGATCATCTCGTCCACATCATTATAGTAGTGACACCACCTCGATAGGTCATCTCGTCCACTTCATCATAGTAGTGACACCACCTCGATAGATCATCTCGTCCACATCATTATAGTAGTGACACCACCTCGATAGGTCATCTCGTCGACTTCATTATAGTAGTGACACCTTCTCGATAGATCATCTCGTCCACATCATTATAGTAGTGACACCACCTCGATAGATCATCTCGTCCACTTCATTATAGTAGTGACACCACCTCGATAGGTCATCTCGTCCACATCATTATAGTAGTGACACCACCTCGATAGGTCATCTCGTCTCGTCTGTCCACATCATTATAGTAGTAGTGACACCACCTCGATAGGTCATCTCGTCCACTTCATCATAGTAGTGACACCACCTGACACCACCTCGATAGATCATCTCGTCCACATCATTATAGTAGTGACACCACCTCGATAGGTCATCTCGTCCACATCATTATAGTAGTGACACCACCTCGATAGGTCATCTCGTCCACATCATTATAGTAGTGACACCACCTCGATAGGTCATCTCGTCCACTTCATTATAGTAGTGACACCACCTCGATAGGTCATCCCGTCCACATCATTAAAGAAGTAACACCACCTCGGTAGGTCATTTCGTCCACAATATAATAGTATTGACGCCATCTCGGTAGGTCATCTCGTCCACATCATTATAGACGTGACACCATCTCGGTAGGTCATCTCGTCCACATCATTAGTTATGATACCGAATAAGGTCATAATAAAAAGGTATGATAAACAAGACAACACATGATATGAAATAGTAGAATACAATTAATGGCTCCTGAAGAGAAAATGTAATATTTCAAACACAAACTATTTGAATCCGGATGAATTTACAATGTCAACTATGAATCGATAGCGATATTCGATCAACAATGAATATCAAGAAAAATTGAAACAAAAACTGATGTAAGGAACGTGAATAAATTTGCGGCGTGGTATTACATAGAGAAAAAAATGTGTTTGAGGCCATAATGTCAATCGAAAGCATAAATAATGTGATGAAATCCCAGTAATTACCGCCATATAATGTAATGAGGTATTTAATTGTGACATTATTTGTTATTTTAGCAGAATAGGTTAAACCAGATCGCTTAAACAACTCCTATATTTTTTCAGGCCTACTACTTCCGAGTGTTTAACATAATGGACTTCGACAACAACCATCCTGATCTCTCTGTGTTTGAAATCTCATCTTGTTATCCTCCAAAATCAAAAGTTCGATTTAATGTTCGTTTCCCTGGTACGTATAATATACTTCTGTAGTATTCTAATCCATCAGAGTTACTTCCCTTTGTCTCGCTCCGTTAGTACTGTAACTTTGATAGATCATAATGTCATACAGAATATTCCGGTAACTAGAACTCAATTTACTCGACGACCATGTTTAAGTCGAAATATTTGGTCGATCCTTATTGAACTTTTTTCGAAGAAAACAGAACTTGAATGCTTGGATAGCTCGAATTCGAATTAATAATGTTTAACTGTAAGTTTAAAGATGTATCGTTTTAAACCTTTAGTGTTATGTCCATATACTATACAAAATCAGTTCCAATACTATGTCTTTAATTTCAACAATACACTGGACTTGTCCTAACAGTTCAAAGAGGTCTTCATTCAGGAGTAGATAAATTATTATAGTGTTTATTGAAATAGTGTTAATGTTGCTTTACGTGTACAAGCATTTTATTTACAAATTGCTGATATTTTTGATAGCTTTGTTCAATCAGGACACAGCTAATGTGTTTAAGCTGAAGACACGACTACTGATCGCTGAGACGATTGGTGTGTCTCCTATTAGGATACAAGATGTCTCCATTGACCATGATATAGGAGACGTGTTCCTGAAAGCTACCTTGCTGGACAGGACTCCGGCCACAGGTATTTAATCACTATAAACAGTAATAACGAATTTTGGTGTAAACAGTAACTTCATAATCAACGTAGATACTTATTTAAAGGAATCTTTCACAGACTTCGACAAGGTAATTACGCATGTAATAAGGCATTTATTGTCTAGGTCTCTTTTCCTTGAGGTATGTAGTAAATCTGAGGATAAAGATACTTTAGGTGTTGTCACCTATAACTAGTAATCTGCATGTCTAATGTTTACTAAGCTGTTCAAGATAACAGGGAAAATGTCTCTAGAGAAAAAATATACAGACGAAAACCGATCAATTCTTCGTCCAATGTAGGTCTTAAAAACCATAAGATGGTAGAACGTCGTACAATCATTTAATAACTGTATCTACCATTTTCCTGACAAGCTCAAAGCTCAAACCAGCGCTCCTACTACATGCTATAAACACTAGTAAACATAATGGCATGGTTATTTGGTGACAAAATTATTTTGCCAAAATTTACAAACAACACACCATTCTAAGCAGTGATATCTAAGGTTAGAACTGATGTATAGACACTGTATATCGACTAAGTTATGTCCAACTACACCATACGAAAACTTGTGAACGGGACCTTAAACCTTAAGACAAATGACTATATGAATTATTTGATATTACAGCCCAGTTTACCTACATCACGGGACGTGAGATAGAGAGACATGATGACATGGTAATTCCCGAAACCACATCTCCTATGGAGTGTGCTGCCTTCTGTGTAAACCTGAATAACTTTACGTGTAACAGCTTCGACTACTGCCCCGTGACTTCCGGTACATGTCGACTGAGTCGGAGTCACATTGGAGACGGAGCGGCCGTACTGGTGCAGAGTGCCTGCTCACATTACTCAAGTAAATAATTGTAATCTTCAAAGAAAATGAAAGCCTATTGCTGAGTCAAAGAAAGAATATCCAAACCCAACGTCAATGACAAATAAGCATTATTCCCCTCCGTGATTGCCTTCTAAACTAAAAAAACTTTTTACGTATTTTACGTTTCAGAACTTAAAATCATTTCTTTCACAATCCTCGATACTCCAGAGGTTATATTCACTGACTTCATATCCACCCCTGGACAACCTCATATTAAAACTGGAGGCGGTTCAGAAGAAAAAATCTGACCAATTACAGGCCTGTATAGACCACCTTTGAAGATTACAGAGAGCAACGCCCCACATCAAAGCAACAGTCAACCACAGGTTACCGTTATACAATTCCCTTGATGTACACCAAAGGATCAAATTACCTGTGTCTTCTTTTGCCTATGAGATAGTATAGGGATGGATATAACGTCAGTGATAGTAACCCCTGTAGTATCGAGAATGTTATTTCACCAGATCATAGCATACAATTGAAGAACAGAAATTGGGCACACTTTTCAAACAAACGATGTTTCTATTCATATTACGCGACGAATAAGATAATCATGCCAGCAGTGAATACTTTATCCTGTATTTTAACACGCGTCGCATAGTTTGTATTCTTGTTAAATATTTGTACAAGAAATGAATCGACCGCTCAAATGTGCATTTCTTGTGGCAGTATAAACATAACTTTAAGATTTTGTAATTTCCAGGAAATGTGAATGGACCACACAAGCCTGAGGTTTCCCTGTTGGACGCGTATGCTGCTCTCCGCCTCGCAGTGTACAATCAGAACTTGGTGTTCGACATGCAGGAGGATAATGGTCAGGTATGAACTTACATCATAATAGTGTAATTATTTTCTTTATATATGAAAGCCAAGAATGACCAAGCAATGACCAAGTGGAAAATCGTTTAAAATTTAGATAATTCAATTTAGCTTGTAATGAGCATTTTCAGTGGCTTATCAGCCAATAAAGGAAAAAATAACATCGCCGTTTGTAACCTCGCTTCTGATTGGATGATATAACGGCGTTATGATTTTATAGAGTCCCAAAATTAATTTTGAATTTTGAATAGATTATCTTTACTTAATTGAACTATAATGATTATATTAGATTATGTTACGGAAATATAAAATAACAATCTGAGTGTACTCTCAGCATAAACCATTTTTTTATTGAGCTCCGTAACATAAAAATATATCAAAGTTACGCATTAAGGAATTTTTCATGCTTAGCTTTTCAATGAATGTTAATTCATTAAATTTGGTTTACTGTCCGGAGAATCTTTTGAGAAAATCGTATATGAACACCTTCTGAAACCTGTATCGGTAGTAACGTAGTGGAAATTATAAGACATCTTTTTATGCATTTACTTTTATCAACATGTGAGAGGAGAGGGACAATTTATCTTTGGTAAGACGTAATGTTTGTAATGATTTGTACTACTAATTGTTTTGAAGATGGTTGAGTACGTTGCTGTGGATACACAGATCCAAGAAGGTACGTTTATATTATACTTGTACGTACGCTTTTAAAATAAATGTTGCACACCGAAGTTCATTTTTTACGTGAGACTTTATGACTCGAGTCCTTGCAGATTTTTCTCATTACATTGTCTCATATAAAATAAACATAGCGATACGTTAGATATAAAATAACTTAACGTAAAATAAAATTCACATTGACACAGGTAGGCTAGAAACCTGTCAGTACCAAGCCATTGCTCTTATGTTATCACAATAGTTATATTGATATACGCAATGCTATGACATATTGTACTATTGTAAATGTGTGATAGACATTGTTAAAAGAAAAGAATGAAATAAAAGAAATAACATTTTTGGCGTGTAAGCAGGTTTTCTGGAAGTAATATTGAAATATTGTGAAAATAAAAGATCCACGCATTTCTCTCAAAATTCATTTATCTAAATACTCAGTTTATAGCTTACCTCCTACAATAGTGGTGTACTGAATTAAAATAAATCATTTACACTAAGATAATGTCACTCAATGTAGCCATGTTGTAGAATAGCACAATAAAGTGCTAATGAGGTACTTTGTCTTTCAAATGCGAGGTATATAAAGTCTTTTTACAGTAGTGTTAATGTGGTATTTTGTCTATCAAATACTATGTTACAATTTCATACTTTCATATTTCTATATATGATAAATATTTATTTGTCAAAGTTTGTATAGTTTTGTTTTTTCACTGAACACTAATGTGCAATAGGATATTTTGCTTTTCTCGTCAGAAATAACGAAATACATTATGTCAACATTACTTTCACATTGCCAAATGCTGATCTTCTCCTCAGTTCCTTCCTTGATTGGACGTGAAAAAGATAAATCTGCCTCCAGCACTTGGTACAGCCACATTTCGGATACAAATTGGCGGTAAAAACCTGTATTAGACGCTTCTATCGCGCATTCTATACAGAACCGGATGTACTCGTTTGTAGCAACATGGTCATTTCTGTCAATGTCACTATATCTGATCCGCTAAAAAATACTTGCTTAGGTATAACCATCTTTGGCATTTTACCAAACATAACTTTAGACTTCAACAAGGTCGGGTTAGCGTATTTTTCTAGAAACCATTCTGGCATAGGGACAGATTTCTGTCTTTGGATATCAGAACAAACTTAGACTGATCAAGAGCAAAAAACTGTCCGGTTCTTTCTTCCGATAAGGTGGTTGAATCGACGAAGAAGGATTTCCCGATTGGTTTCATAGCAGTCGTACTCTCAAATGATATTGGTTTAAAGAGACAATTCGCTCAGGCTAATTATTTTACATAACCAAGAAGCAAAATATAGCATAAATGTATTGTTCTACATTTCTTATGAAACATATAACGTTAAACATTGACCAATTCCACGACAAAATTAAGTATTTTAATAAATATCGCTGAAATATCAAATCGTTGATCAATACGATTAAGCAGGTATAATATGGACGCTGTACTCATACCCGAGCCAAAGTCACGCACGTTAAACAAATGAACTGCATAACCATTGAGAAGGTGATAAAATGATTTTTTTAGGCAAGACAATACACCTAATAAGGTAAACACACTACTGTCAGAACGATCTGAGCAGTTTTAGACAAACGTTGCATTACTCTACGAGCAAGGGACAGGGTTCGACATACAATAAGTTCGACCACAGTGTGTAATGGCGGACAGCGAGCGAGTTTGAACATTTCACACACATGTCACCACCATGGGCTTTTCAGGCATATCACAGTAAAACCGACTGATCTAATTTCCATTAGAACTGGGTTTTTTCCGATATATGTACAAATTCTAATGTTCTCTTAGACTGAATTGTCCCTTTAAAAAACGGCCTTGTTGTAAAACTCATTCGTTGCCTTGTATTGTACCCAAACGCCATACATGGCATTGTTCTCTGTCAGCCGAGCAAGGTCAATATTACTGTTACTGTACACACAGTTGAAGGCATCTCTCAAAATGTTGAGGACGTTCCATGTGGGTATGTGACATATAAATGTTTGGTAAAAAATGAAACATTGGCTTTGTTAACATGGTTTTTATCAAAAATGCAACAATAAACCGCCATGGCTGAATAACGTACCCGAAAAATATCTGTTAAAAATAATGCAACGCAGCTAATTCCAAGATTTTGTCTATTATAAGATATTTTTCAGGTAGCTCTTTAGTGCAATCGAGTTTTTCCCTTTTCCGAGCGAAATCGTAACTAAATTTTGAAGAAATTTATGGCGTGCTAATTATGTCTTAGTCTGAAGGTTGATTATTATATGATGTGATCAGATGTTAAACCTATAAAAGCTATTACTCAATAAACTTACTTACCGGAAATAAAAAATAACCGAACGGTATCCCACGGAAGAGTAGCTTTTCCCTGAGTCCCTGTAATGCTCTTTATGATGTAGTGTGTCATATAGTCCTACCATTTAAGGTAAAGCAATTAAAAGGTTGGTAAAAGTTGGGTTCTTAGATTTCACATGCATAGAAATAATGTGAAGTATAAAGGAGTGAGGTTCTGGACTTGCCTATGTCAGAAAACGTACATTGGACTTGCATAAGGTTTCGGAATATTGAAAAAAAAACTTGTTTTAGAAAGTTTTGGATTTCAGTCAGTAGTATATTAGAAAGAATACAAAACAAAAATGTATCCCTTTTGTAATTCATTCGTTTCTATGATAACAAAATATTCATTCGTTTCAATGATAACAAAATTAAAGTTTCTAACTAATTACTCACTCGCTTAGGTCTTTGAAATGAAATTTCTCTAATACCTATGTGTGTAATACTGCTTCATCATTCATTTTATGTAATACAATCGTGTCGTCTTAAACTAGTCACATGGTTACATAACCTCGTGACCATCCGGCAACAAAATTTCGAACCCTAGTGAAAATGGCGGGATAATTGTCGTAATAACATCGAAGTGAAAATGTCCTTTCATACGCATTACAAAAACTTCTCGGGAAATTTCGAACCCTAGTGAAAATGACGGGATATTTGTCGTAATAACATCGAAGTGAAAATGTCCTTTCATACGCATTACAAAAACTTCTCGGTAAATTTCGAACCCTAGTGAAAATGACGGGATATTTGTCGTAATAACATCGAAGTGAAAATGTCCTTTCATACGCATTACAAAAACAAGTTATGGCAGCTTGAAATACCCGTGAAATGCAACCACTTTTAATAACTTGGTATAAACCCTCGACAACCTCGGGTATTCCAAACTTTTGTTATCCCTGAGAAGAATATATGTATCCTTCCTATTCATTTATGAAGAATGTTATAGTAATCATCATTCATCAGCTTCAGTGGCGAATAGCTGCTTAACAACGTCTTAAAAATGGCTTCCCATATACATAATTATTTTTAACCATGAAAACGGAAAATTTAATACCATGTGCATTTCTTGTGCATATATCAATAAAAATTGTGTACAATACTGCCTAATTGCTCCACATTCATTAGTTTTCTCAGGCGAAAAAACTGGATCATCGTCACGGACATTCCATTAGTCAATAAGAGTTGACGTCTCTGTTACAGGAATGGTTACTCCAGTAACAATGCCCAAGATATCCGGCCAATTCTCCTACAGTCAAGAAGTTACTATACCAAGTATAGCTGAGGTGTATAGTGCCAAAGTAAGTCATCCTCAACAGGTTGGTGCATTTTAACAATAAAGCATAGTCTTACTCTGCCACAGGTATCTTCTCGGTGAGAGCTTGCTGTTGTTCATGTTTTCATGCTTCACATCTAAAGATGGCCACAAATGTTTCTGATTTCCTAACCTGAACATATATGCTTGCTTTTCACTTTACATTTATCCCCAAATATGGTACGATTCCTCGTACAAACTTGTCCGGTATGACTACCACCAATCGATATAAAATAACTTTTCACTTTACATTTATACCTCAGATATGGTACGATTCCTCGTACAAACTTGTCCGGTATGACTACCACCAATCGATACAAATTAATTTTTTACTTTACATTTATACCTCAGATATGGTACGATTCCTCGTACAAACTTGTCCGGTATGACTACCACTAATCGATATAAATTAACTTTTCACTTTACATTTATACCCCAGATATGGTACGATTCCTCGTACAAACTTGACCGGTATGACTATCACCAATCGATATAAATTAACTTTTTACTTTACATTTACACCCCAGATATGGTACGATTCCTCTTACAAACTTGTCCGGTATGACTACCACTAATCGATATAAATCAATTTTTCACTTTACATTTATACCTCAGATATGGTACGATTCCTCTTACAAACTTGTCCGGTATGACTACCACAAATCGATATAAATTAACTTTTCACTTTACATTTATACCTCAGATATGGTACGATTCCTCGTACAAACTTGTCCGGTATGACTACCACCAATCGATATAAATTAAGTTTTCACTTGACATTTATACCTCAGATATGGAATGATTCCTCGTACAAACTTGTTCGGTATGACTACCACCAATCGATATAAATTAACTTTTTACTTTGAATTTATACCCCAGATATGGTACGATTCCTCGTACAAACTTGTTCGGTATGACTACCACCAATCGATATAAATTAACTTTATACTTTGAATTTATACCCCAGATATGGTACGATTCCTCTTACAAACTTGTCCGGTATGACTACCACAAATCGATATAAATTAAGTTTTCACTTGACATTTATACCCCAGATATGGTACGATTCCTCGTACAAACTTGTCCGGTATGACTACCACCAATCGATATAAATTAAGTTTTCACTTGACATTTATACCCCAGATATGGTACGATTCCTCGTACAAACTTGTCCGGTATGACTACCACCAATCCTATCAACCTACGCCGCCCTTCTACTCCACCAACCCGATGACCTTCATCCACGACTTCAATACAGGTAAGTAAGTGTGCCTCCATTTACAGGTAAATGTACCTCCATTAACAGGTGATTGCACCTCCATTAACAGGTAAGTGTATCTCCATTGACAGGTAAGACGGTGTATCTCCATTAACAGGTATCTGCAATTTTTTAAGTTTTGAAATATTACGATTTGCCCATTAAAGTATATTTGTTTTTACTAGCCCTTAATATTTTGTGGACTAAATGCCCACACTAATGAGCCAAAAACTTGCGAAATTATCGCCACAAAATTAACTGATACCTGTAAATACCTGTAAATGTAGATATAAAAGTGTACCTGTATGCCTGTAAATGACTATCATTGATATCACAGGTGTGGCTTATAACATCGACAGAGACTTTGAGAACTGCACGGTGTTACCGATAGGGTCAGCTGCCATTGATAGTGAGCTAGATCCTAAGGCAGCTCTGAAGAATGGAGCATATATAGTACAGATGAAGAGTCCATCAGAGTTCTTCCATATATCTAATAACTACAAGTTTATTGGACAGGTAATTAATACATTATATCATTTATCGATAGGAGTTATGTGCGTATTGGAATAAACACAGGTATTCAATTAAGCGTTAAACTGTCTTCCTATGAAAGATATATTTTATATAGATGCCAGATCTTTGCAGACAATCATCTCATAATGCGCGTTCTATAGGAAGATTTAAGTTTAATATTTCCATTATGAACCCATCTTTGTATTAACATTGTTTAAATTAGGCCAGTAAAACGATTTAATACAAAAAGATGGAACAGCCATTTTGACGGTGACCAGTTTACGTTACCATGTCAGCATCAGTGACGTCATAATGGTCACGTTTTGGGTGGTGCCAGTTATACACCTATAGACTTCACTTTGTCTTGGTTAGTTTATATAAAAAAAGGCAAGTTAATGTAAATATTCCTAATTTGTATTGTAATAAATTCATATCGTACATAGTTAAAAGATTTTTTTCCGATATTCGTCTTAATTGTATTCATCTTCAGTTTAAAACAATAAACATTTGAGTTGAATACATATAATTAACATAAAATGATATGTGTTAAAATGATAAAATTTTGAGTCTTTAGTAAAACTCAAAAGTCCCTTGACTAAATATTCTATGATACTGAAATGATAATACTTAATATCGCAATATTAATGTAAAAAATCGTGTTTTCCAGAAATCAGTACGCGGTCAACTTTGCAGTGGCTATGAAATTTTGGTACAAAACTTCAGCATGCCAGGTTTAGCCTTCACCAATAACACTGCGCTCATCCGATACTTCTTCCTCGAGGTAAACACTCACATGACAACGTACTTCTATATTAGTGGGGAATACGGAATATATCAAATGCTTCATACTGGGATATATGTTAAATAATGGAGCACGTGAACATTTTACAAAAGGAGTTAGGAACAAGTTAATGATCGTGGAGGTGATGAAAGAACCAATATGAACATTCTTTTTTATTAGAAATAATCGGGAGATTGTCTTGTATGTCGAACCATGGCCCTGGCCAGGGTAGTAAATAATTTTTTTGCCTAGAACTACTCAAATCGCTCTTACAGTAGTCTGTTAACCTTATAAGATGCATGTTCTTGTCAAATAATTTCATCAACTCCTCAGTGCTTATGTATTGCATTTGTTTAACTTGTGTGACTTTGGCTCGGGGTTCGGGTACAGCGTACATGTTGTACCTGCTTAATCGTATTGATCACCGATTTGGAATTTCAACGGTATCAATCAAAATACTTAGCAATGTCGTGATCTTTGACAATTTTTCTTATTATATGTTTCATAAGGAATGTAGAACAATACATTTATATAATATTTTGCTTCGTGGTTATGTAACAGAATTAGCCTCACCGAATTTTCCCTTTAAAGTAAAAACTGGTGAAGGTAGAGCGGTCAAATGAGAACGTGTTTATTGGCAAAAATACTTTACTTTCACTGAAGATAACATTTAACCGCATGATAAAAATTGTCTGCAGTTTTAAACAGAATGAAAATGAAAGATGTTTATAATAATTTATGTTTTATAGGATGGTTGGACAGAGGTTCCAGAAGATTCAAGGGACCTGACATTCTCTCAGCCTGTCCGTATGGAACTTACTGTCTTACAGGTATGATGGATACACAATCTACCGCGTTAACTGGAAACTTTGAGTTTTTGATTAAGTCTAACTCAATTCAAGCAGCTTTAGCAGATCAAGCTATACGAGGCGAAGTTTTATCAATCTTTATTATACATTAGAAAGAAGAAAATCGTTGAGGAGGAATATAAACGATAATATCCTACATTTAATCGCCTTTTACGATCATGTAATAGAGGTAGCAGATACCATTCTAACGGCCTGCTAAATCTGATGCAGTCTCTATATGTCAGGACTTGTTCGAATGCACTAGAACTTCCTGCTTTCAAGAAAAAATATTTGTTTCCTTAGCAACACACTTGTCCGTCGTGTAATGCACTTTGTGAACAGAGAATGTGAATAACCTTACAGTCATTGTTGATGATATTCTCTCCGCAGACAGGACTGTTCTTAGCATACGACTTCTTTGACTTCGAGGAAGTGTCACATCCTGATCTGTCGATTTTTGATGTCAGGAAATGTTTCTCTGAAACAAATCAACACCACTTTCAAATTCAGTTTCCAGGTCAGTTCCTTTGTGATATAATCTTTTTGAGTTCTCATATTAACCGGTGGCATCTAACACTTTCGTAAAGCCCGAAATGGCCCAACGTTGTGCGTTGTGCATGATTTATAATTTATGAATGTTATAAGCTTACTTTACATATATATAATTGTTCCCCATTTTCTCATCGTCATAATGATAAATGACATTTGACGCCATAAACTACACAATTGTTAAATACCCTTTATCGTGACGTTATAGGTTCTTATTTTGTCAACACTTGGTTTGTCACTGTAAACCAAAGGTGGAACTCTATCTCGTTTTGTTCCATTCTCCATTTTTGTACGTGTAATTGAATGTTATTATAACATAGTAACATTCGTTATAGCATATATCACTTAAATCTTTGATTTGAAAGATGATTTCCCGCAGACATTATTGAGGTCAAGGTCACATTGACCTAATAGATTGGATGTTATGGTCAGGACAAAAGTTTGAAAGTAGAACAAAATAAATCAGTACCGATACACAATGCTGTTACACAAAAGTGAACTAAATAAATCAGTACCGATACACAATGCTATTTTCCCTGCTTAATTCAAAGGACACATAGCTTCCGATATTCCATAATTTAAACCAGCGAATATTTTCTCCTGTCAGTGGTTCGTTATTTTTCATTTTCTCAATCCTACCACAGGCGCATTTCAATTTCTATTGGATGAAGAGTAAAGCTATCAGCGTACTGTTAATTTGAAATGCATGGATGAACTGATCATTATTGTACGTATGTTGTAGGGAAATTTCATCCATTCCTCGACATCTACAGAAAGATATTTACAGTGATGTCCCAGATCAACATGGCGGCGGCCACAAATGCTTCCGTGATCCGTTTTCAAGGGATACAGGTGGATTACGACGATGACAATGTGTACGTTACAGGAACTCTCCTGGCCAGGAATAATTTCTTAGGTAAATATGTGTGCCTACAGAATTCAAGGTCTCGTGACACTTGCAGCACAACCGAAGCTTTGAAGATCAGAAATAGTTTTTTTTATAATTTCAATATCACAATTGTTCATATCAGATATCTTGTAACTACTTATTAAACTAAAAAATAAACATTTTTATTACATTGTTTTGCAGTAAAAATATAAAATTGATGGTGAAAATATGTCAATTTTCATATTTTCACTCGCTTTTGACCAATCAGAATGCAGCATTTCAAATGAAAATATCATTTTGATTGTTACGTCATTAGTTTGTGCACAAAAATAACGTTATATTTTTGTGTAGAAATATGAGGTTATGCTCACAAAAATATGATGTAATAATCGCAAGGGAAAATAATGCAACACAATGACAGAATAACCTTTGGCGGAACTAGTAGTGATAGTCTGCTATAAATGAAAGCGAGAATGAGAACGTGTTTATTGGCACCTCACGAGATGAAATAGTACTGGTATTCCATTTATATATCATTTATTTCACTTATTCGCATTCACTTGCTTTGAGAAGAATGAAAATCCTGTATGCACAAATAGATTATTTAATTAAGTAGGTATGTTTTGCAATACACTGTCATTGGATTTTAAATACAATGTACAATGGTTAATTTTGGACATAATTGAACTAGATGTTAAGAAAATGAATTACGTAATGACAACGTAGATTTTCAAAATAAGATTTATAGAAATTACATGAATTTTAATTATGTCTTAGTCTAATGGATAAAGCCTGGTACAATTTGCGATATTCATTATCTTTTCGTGATATATTTCAGCGGGTTTCACATTTGTCCCTGGGACCTTCACGCCCCACCAATCAGATGCTAATTTCCCTAACATCGGGACGGCTAAAAGCTGTGCAGATCTATGTACTTCCCTCAGTAGCTTCCCATGTAATAGTTTTGACTTTTGTCCCGGGGCCAACTTCTGCTTCCTTAACAGGAACCATAGTCAGGACGGACCCAAGGTCAACGTCTCAACGATCTGCAATCACTATTCCAGTAAGTCTTAGACAAATATATGTCACAAAATAGTAAACGTCTCAACGATCTGCAATCACTATTCCAGTAAGTCTTAGACAAATATATGTCACAAAAAAGTAAACGTCTCAACGATCTGCAATCACTATTCCAGTAAGTCTTAGACAAATATATGTCACAAAAAAGTAAACGTCTCAACGATCTGCAAACACAATTCCAGTTAGTCTTAGACAAATATATGTCGCAAAAAAGTAAACGTCTCAACGATCTGCAATCACTATTCCAGTAAGTCTTAGACAAATATATGTCACAAAAAAGTAAACGTCTCAACGATCTGCAATCACTATTCCAGTAAGTCTTAGACAAATATATGTCACAAAAAAGTAAACGTCTCAACGATCTGCAATCACTATTCCAGTAAGTCTTAGACAAATATATGTCACAAAAAAGTAAACGTCTCAACGATCTGCAAACACTATTCCAGTTAGTCTTAGACAAATATATGTCACAAAAAAGTAAACGTCTCAACGATCTGCAAACACTATTCCAGTAAGTCTTAAACAAATATACACTGTATATCGCAAAAACTGTTCATTTTTCGTTATCATTTATTACAACATTGATGTTGCAGGGACTGTGCAGGACAACTCGATGCCCAGCCCAAGCTTGCAACAAGCCTACACTCGACTGAAAAATGCAGTCTACACAAACAAGTTCAAAGTCACCATACCTAATGGTGAAATGGTAACGGTAAAACAATACTTCAGACACTGTCAAATATCAAACAATTATCAAATTATCGTTGACTATCGTGTTATTAGAGCGAGAACGACATTTTCACAATTTCATAGAACAAGTAATGAAATATTCTTTCTTGGCAATTCTGTATCCTCCTTAAAAAACCCAACTTTCTTTCGCAACTAAATTTTGCTATCTTCGTTTCTAAACATTTTCGCGGGGGGTTTCGCAAATTTAAAGTTGAATGGAAATCATTTTGTGCCAGAATTGAGGAAGATATCAATTCGTGGAGATACACTTCATGAGTTTATCTAGATCGCGAAAATAAATCGAACGCAAAAAAATTGGTTTACAGTATTCACGTACAGAGAAAAAGTTTTTTAAATGACGGGCTGTACGGTATAACATTTATAATGTGGAAAAACCTGTTTATTATGTATTAATTATGACACACAAAACAAGTACAGATAAGGATATACGATAAAGTTCTTTATGTAAGATTAAATGTATTTCCTCGTGTATATACATTGTAAATAAATTTGTGATGTCCTCTTTTTTTAGTAAGCTTTGCCTTTTTCAGCCACATATATATTATGCCACTGCGATTCGTGATGACATCGTCAGGCCTTCTGGACAACAACCGAAAGGTAAAATCAAAATTTTATCTCAGCACTTCCCACCATGGCGAAAAAGTTAGCACAGAAATTAATCTTGTTTTCACACTTATTATGACATGAACACCCTTGTACAATTTCTGGTATATTTGTACAATACCAAACACATGTACTAACATAAGAGACAATGAAATAATCTTTGATTAATTTTTGTAACATTTTACGAAATATACGAGAATTCAAGCCTTTGCGTAATAAATTGTCAGTATAACTTACCCATTGATATTCATATTTTGTATACATGTATATTTATGTGTTTTAATTGTGATATAAAAGGCCGGATCCTCACCCGCTTCCATCAGATGAAGAACAGCGTGTTGTCTGGGCCAGGTGATGGTCAGGAGAGCCGGGTGGCCGTGGACGACTGTGCCGCCGCCTGTCTGGGGGAGGCCACATTTGACTGTCAGTCGTTCAGCTACTGTTATAACACACAGACTTGTGCACTTAGTGTTACACATCCGGACGAGAATCTCCAGTTAGTCAAACACAGCTCGGCCTGTGATCTGTTCTCACGTACGTACACAAAACAACCAAGAAACACTATTAGATATTATGTAATGCACTTAATTGGCGTTGATTCTGTTTAAGTGCAGTTCGCGCCACGAGCTACATGTGTTTTAGAGTTGTCCTTTGAAGATATCGTTTATGTTACATTTTTACATTTTTGTTTGAGAAAATGTCATATATCATTTTGTGATAAATTTGCTACATATTATTATATACATAAGCACAATAGCAGTTAACTATGGAAGGCCGTTTCATGATAAAATACCAAAACTACTTAAGTGCATAACTTTAACAACTGAAGTAACTTTTATGTCCAGTTAAGTGTCTCTTTTTTCACACTTAAGTACATCATTTTCGTACTTAAGTGCTAAAATATGTACATAATTGACTATGTACATAATGTCAATTATGTACATAATGATCAGGTTTTTTCGCACTTAAGTGTTGAATCTAAGCACTTAAGTAAAAAGTTTATATAATGACATAATTGTTGAACTTCATTATGTGTTTGCCTTTGTCCATTATGTTCCCTGTCAACATAATGAAAAATATTGTACATCACATAATTGCAAATGTTCTCTGCCATTTCGTCCCAAGTTTAACATGTCTGCTTACATGTTTCCAACCAACATCTACTTAAGTAGTTTCAAGCCAGCTTCTACTTAAGTTGTTTCAAACCAACTTCTACTGATCAGAAGTAGTTTAACATATCTACTTAAGTACTTCATTGTTTTAACCAACTTCTACTTAAGTAGTTTAACATATCTACTTAAGTATTTCATTGTTTCAATCAACTTCTACTTAAGTAGTTTAACATATCTACTTAAGTACTTCATTGTTTTAACCAACTTTTACTTAAGTAGATAGACATATCTACTTTAATAAGTACTTCATTGTTTTAACCAACTTCTACCTAAGTTGTTTAACATATCTACTTAAGTACTTCATTGCTTTAACCAACTTCTACTTAAGTAGTTTAACATATCTACTTAAGTACTTCATTGTTTTAACCAACTTTTTCTGAAGTAGTTTAACATATCTTCTTAAGTACTTCATTGTTTTAACCAACTTCTACTGATCAGAAGTAGTTTAACATATCTACTTAAGTACTTCATTAATTTAACCAACTTTTACTTAAGTAGATAAACATATCTACTTAAGTACTTCATTAATTTAACCAACTTTTACTTAAGTAGATAAACATATCTACTTAAGTACTTCATTATTTTAACCAACTTTTACTTAAGTAGATAAACATATCTACTTAAGTACTTCATTATTTTTTTCACCTTTTACTTAAGTAGTTTAACATATCTACTTAAGTATTTCATTGTTTTAACCAACTTCTACTGAAGTAGTTTAACATATCTACTTAAGTACTTCATTGCTTTAACCAACTTTTACTTAAGTAGTTTAACATATCTACTTAAGTACTTCATTGTTTTAACCAACTTTTACTTAAGTAGTTTAACATATCTACTTAAGTACTTCATTGATTTAACAAACTTCTACTTAAGTTGTTTAACATATCTACTTAAGTGTTTTAACCAACGTCTACTTAAGTAGTTTAACATTTCTACTGAAGTGTTTCAAACCAACTTCTTCTTAAGGCCAAAACAATTATGTCTGTTAATGGTTACCCGACCGAACCTAATTTTTATTAACCCCGACCCTAATTGTTTGACACTTTTCTACGAAAAAAAAACCAGTCGTGATTTCGATCTTAGATACTAAAAAAAAAATCCTCCCGACCGACCGACTATATTTTTTTGCAAATGTAACCCTAAACAGACATATGTTTTTTGGTCTAAGAAGTTTAACATATCTACCTTCGTGTTTTAACCAACTTCTACTTAAGTAGTTTAGCATACAATGTATCTACTTAAGTACTTCATTGTTTTAACCAACTTCACGCGTGCCCAGAAACGATTCAATTTAATTCAACCAACTTCTTGCTTCTCATTACTTTTGCACGGGGCGAGTTGGTTCGTGGGTGTTTTCTAGATGATTATGTAAATGTACTTAAGTAACAAGAACAAAAGTTACACTTAAGTAAGTAAATACAACACATAATGACCTAAAAGTCATTAAGTACTTAAGTGGTAAAAAGACACTTTTAATAAGTAGTTTTGGTATTTAACACTAGTTATCGTCAGACCACATTGCAGAATGAACATTATTTTTTCGATGTGATCACTGGATGGGACACGTTATCTGAATGACGGAAGCAGAAATATGATGTTATCTATTCATTGTACCATAATATAGCCCGTCATGATTTAGATTTAGGTTTATTTCATCTCGAATGCCTCTATGTTAAAGATTGCTTATTCTTTCAGGTCAGTATTTAGATAACTATGTCGAGTATCCGGGTCAGTTGTTAAAAGTACCCACGGCTACTATACTGACAGCTAAAACCGACAATCTGTGTGCCCAGAAGTGTACCACTAGTTCCCTGTGTAAGTCCTTCGACTACTGCCCCAACTCAAAATCATGTCTACTACGGAGGAAACATATACTAGACGTATCTACTACCTACCTATCATCGTCCAATGAATGTAACCACTATTCAAGTATGTATGGGCTCTCCTTTTATTTAAGTATCTAAAATATATATCTTAAAATGGTTTTAGATAATTTGCATACTTCAATTACCAATTGTTGCATTGGCTGTGAATTTGCAAAACTAGCATTGTGTAAAATAAAGAGAAAGGAAGAATTTTATTTTATCCAATAACTTTTACTGTCTCAGAACTGTATTTGATATATGGGTCCAGTCAGTATATCCCCCTTTTGACTTAAAATTGACATTTTCCACATTAATGTCAGATACAGTAGATATAGATGTACATGGCACTTAGTAACAAGCTAATTCAGCTAGTTCCTTTAAATTTTGTATCAAAAATAGAAATGAAATGAAACAAAAAATGTCTTTAAGTCCCAATATCCGTATCTGTCTTATTTTTTTCATGATTTAGAAGAAATTTTGAAAAATAATCCTTGGCTTTTTTATAGTTACGTATAGTGTGACTTTAATATAACAGTATTTAGGCAAATAATCCGAACTAAAACTTTCCTCACGTCCCGTCAGTGGTCATATCACGACGTTACGATAGTATAGGTTAATGCCACTATTACAAAATATAAAACGTCATTTCTGTGAGTATAGTATACTTAAACAGTTTTGAATAATAAGTGAAGATCATCACGTTTGACGACGATAACATAACGAAAAATCTACAGGTCAAATAAACAAAAATAAATCTCCGCCAAAACGTATCAACTACAGGTCAAATAAACGAAAATAAATCTCCGCCAAAACGTATCAACTACAGGTCAAATAAACGAAAATGAATATCCGCCAAATTTTCCCATTTAAACCGAACAGTCCTCTTCCTAATTAACTTTATCTTTCCTAATGCCTCCCTTGGCACCGCCTCACCTTTGGCCTTGAGATGAGCGTTCGCCCCTGTGAGGAAGGCTCTGGGTTCTGTCCCCTGGCCGAGACACACCAAAGTCTATAAAAGTGGTAGTTTCTGCTCCTGCTTAGCGCTCAGAATACAGGAAGTGGGACGACTGGTTCGCCCGTTGTCAGTATAATGTGACTGGATGGGGTGTGTTACTTGATGTCTTCGGTGGCATGCTTCAGTGATATAGCACTATAAAAAGGGCAACAGTTCCACTATACAAGAAGACACTACAGGAACATACCGCAGTCTCCCAAAACACGCACCCATCACAACATACACGCAACATACCGCATACATAGGAGGCCGTCCTTACATGACCATAGCTGTTAGTAGGACGTTAATTAATCAAACAAACAAACAAACCTTTGGTGAGAGATCCACCCTTTACCATTTCTAGTGTTGACAACCTTACTAAGATATATAAATCAAAAGGGTATAACCCGTTACAAGAATACGATTTCTCTTTGTTTGTTCTCATGTAACCAGTATATGCATTTCTATTGACAGAAAAGTATTTATTTGACTTCAAGAAGAGTACCGGAAAGCAGCTGAAATACAGCGCAGCCTTACAGTTTACTGGGATATCTGTAGAGCAGTGTGCCAAGTCATGTGTAGAGGAGAATACAATAAACTGTCAAAGTTTTGATTTCTGTGGAGATACTAACCTTTGTATAATACACAGTCAGGTTCCCAGACAGGCCGCTGCTGGATCAGTCATTCAAAGTACAAACTGTAGTCTGTACTCTAGTAAGTATCCTAGAAAACTGCTCCTGTGACAACTGTCATCTTAATTACCCCAATACTGGGGGTCTATTAGTTTGCGACAAAGGATTATCTTCCCAAAATAAGCATCCATTACTATCAAAAAAAAATCCCAAATGAAAAGTCGGAAGTCAATATGTACAGCTACCCAGCTTAATTAATATAAGGTGTTTTGCCCTTGTTTGAACTAGTGATATTTTGCATGCTTAAGTGCACTTCTGTATGAATCATGACTAATCTGTGGTATAACTGTTACCCGTAATTTGCTGTGAATCTTTTTCAAAACACGCGAACATGTCCTTTTCAGGAAAACAAATTCCAGCAGTTGTCAAACCTATATATCTCGACTAGAAATAACTGAGCGTGGATGAAATAATCAAATAATACCATATTCAAGAACCCATCGGATTTGGTAATATTTGACTTCATATGCATAACGGTATCAATATAGTACAAAGAAGTGAAGCACCCAAACATCAATTTATGTTTTAATCGACAAATGTTTATGGTGCCCATATGAAATAATTTGCAAGCTTTTTTGTCTTATTTGTTAAATATCTTATCTGCTTTCGTCTACAGGACTATTCTTTCCTGGATCTTCACAAACACATCCAACCATAGGGCCAATCAATCCCGGATATAATCCAGGATCTGGGTGTATACATTCTTCGAGTGCGGTTACCAGTACATCTAGTGCTAGTGCAGGTGAGTGAAGTGTTGCTATGGATACAAACACATCTAGTGCTAGTACAGGTGAGAGTAATGTTACTTTGGTTACCAACACATCTGTGCTAGGGCAAGTGAGTGAAATGTTGCTATGGATACAAGAACATCTAGTGCTAGGGCAGGTGAGTGTAATGTTGCTATGGATACCAACACATCTAATGCTAGTACAGATGTATGTAATGCTGTTATGGTTACCAACACATCTAGTGCTAGTACAGGTGAGTGTAATGTTGCTATGGTTACCAGTACATCTGTGCTAGTACAGATGAGTGTAATGTTGCTATGGATACCAACACATCTAATGCTAGTACAGATGTATGTAATGCTGTTATGGTTACCAACATATCTAGTGCTAGTACAGGTGAGTGTAATGTTGCTATGGTTACCAGTACATCTAGTGCTAGTACAGATGAGTGTAATGTTGCCATGAATACCAACACATCTAGTGCTAGTACGGGTGAGTGTAATGTTGCCATATTTACTAACACATCTGGTGCTAGTATGGGTGAGTGTAATATTTTCATATTTACTAACACATCTAGTGCTAGTATGGGTGAGTGTAATGTTGCTATGGTTACCAACACATCTAGTGCTAGTACAGGTGAGTGTAATGTTGTCATGGATACCAACACATCTAGTGCTAGTACAGGTGAGTGTAATGTTGCCATATTTACTAACACATCTAGTGCTAGTATGGGTGAGTGTAATGTTGCTATGGTTACCAACACGTCTAGTTCTAGTACAGGTGAGTGTAATGTTGCTATGGTTACCAGTACATCTAGTGCTAGTACAGTTGAGTGTAATGTTGCTATGGTTACCAGTACATCTAGCGCTAGTACAGGTGAGTGCATTGTTACTATGGTTACCAGTACATCTAGCGCTAGTACAGGTGAGTGCATTGTTACTATGGTTACCAGTACATCTAGCGCTAGTACATGTGAATGTAAAGTTGCTATATGTTACTTGTTATTTATGATATGTAATGTATGGTGTAAGTGTTGTTATGATGAGACATCTGGTACGATGCATTGTGATTTAAATGTGCGATGTGTGATGATTTAAATGTACGATATGTGTCGATTTAAATGTACGATGTGTGGTGTTTCCAATGTACGATGTGTGGTGATTCAAATCTACGATATGTGGTCATTCAAATGTACGATGAGTGGTGATTCAAATGTACGATGTGTGGTGATTCAAATGTACGATGTGTGGTGATTCAAATGTACGATGTGTGGTGATTCAAATGTACGATGTGTGGTGATTCAAATGTACGATGTGTGGTGATTCAAATGTACGATGTGTGGTGATTCAAATGTACGATGTGTGGTGATTTAAATGTACGATGTGTGGTGATTTAAATGTACGATGTGTGGTGATTTAAATGTACGATGTGTGGTGATTTAAATGTACGATGTGTGGTGATTTAAATGTACGATGTGTGGTGATTTAAATGTACGATTATGGTGATTTAAATGCCCGATGTGTGGTGATTCAAATGTACGATGTGTGGTGATTTAAATGTACGATGTGTGGTGATTTAAATGTACGATGTAGGTGATTTAAATGTACGATGTGTGGTGATTCAAATGTACGATGTGTGGTGATTCAAATGTACGATGTGTGGTGATTCAAATATACGATGAGTGGTGATTCAAATGTACGATGATGTTACGATGTGTGGTGATTCAAATGTACGATGTGTGGTGATTCAAATGTACGATGTGTGGTGATTTAAATGTACGATGTGTGGTGATTCAAATGTACGATGTGTGGTGATTTAAATGTACGATGTGTGGTGATTCAAATATACGATGAGTGGTGATTCAAATGTACGATGTGTGGTGATTCAAATGTACGATGTGTGGTGATTTAAATGTACGATGTGTGGTGATTCAAATATACGATGAGTGGTGATTCAAATGTACGATGTGTGGTGATTCAAATGTACGATGTGTGGTGATTTAAATGTACGATGTGTGGTGATTCAAATGTACGATGTGTGGTGATTTAAATGTACGATGTGTGGTGATTCAAATATACGATGAGTGGTGATTCAAATGTACGATGAGTGGTGATTCAAATGTACGATGTGTGGTGATTCAAATGTACGATGAGTGGTGATTCAAATGTACGATTATGGTGATTTAAATATACGATGTGTGGTGATTCAAATGTACGATGTGTGGTGATTTAAATGTACGATGTATGGTGATTCAATTGTACGATGAGTGGTGATTCAAATGTACGATGTGTGGTGATTCAAATGTACGATGAGTGGTGATTCAAATATACGATTATGGTGATTCAAATGTACAATGTGTGGTGATTCAAATGTCCGATGTGTGGTCATGCAAATGTACGATATGTGGTCATTTAAATTTTATTAATGTTGTATTTTTACGATGTTTTTTACCCTCAAAATATGCATTTTCTATGTAAAGATTTTCACGTAGTTAGTACAATTTATCAAATTATCCGTATTTTAATTTAATTTTAGAAGTGATAATTTTTTTCGTATCGTACCCGATAAGGAATTTTTCCTGTTCTTTTACAGGTGCGTTGGTTGGGGTAGCTTTTGGCGTCTTCATTCCTGGTCTAGTCCTTGGGGCAGTGCTGATATCATTATTCCGTAGCTATCGAGAAAAGAAAAGTAAACAAGATGGCATGGCTGTTAATTTCGTAAAGGACGATCATGAATTAAGTTAGAAAGGAGTTGGTTGTTTACATTTCCTTTTTTATTTTACTGATGTGTTTTTACAGATATGATACATACCATAAATGCTGAACTACACTAATTGTAGTGTTATATGGAGGATCAGGACGCATCCTTCGTGTTAGTCATTACGTATGGATCAAACTCGTATAATACTCATGGAATCAACACTTTCATTGTTACATTTTTTCTTATATAGCGTAGTCTTTAATTTAAAAATGTCGTATTATTTATATCTGTAGTACTGATTTCGATTAGCGTTTAGTTTCTTTTAATACGTCATCAATATTTGATTAAACTATATATCAATCAAAGTACACCAGTTGCTCCAAGACCATAGTAACCATATTGTTGATATTTCTTATGTCTATAATGAATCGCGCTTTAAAGGCTCTTTTGTCAGTACCAGCATTATTTTAATGACTGAAATGAAATATACTCTCAAAGCAACCAGTGTATTTTGATTGGAGTTTATAGAAGGAAAACGCAATGCTAGTATTTAAACCTGGGATGTCTTTAAGTCAACTTTTCAATGTGAATCACAATATATAGATATGCTATGTCTCAAATGTTATGTACTATTTGTAATTTCGAGAGTGACATTACAGTGAGATTTTGTAGTAATCTCCCAAACTCGTTTAGGGGTGTGCTTCTGGTATATACCACTGCTTAGGTGTGAGTTTTCCGGGGGAAGGGGATTTTAATTTGTTACCCTTCGTGGTCATAGAATTTTCCTCCAACTTCAATAGCCATTCCAGTAAAACAAAAATATTTCAACAAAGATTAGGTTAAGCTTGTTATTTCGGTAATTCAACATTGACAATTTGCGCGATCATTCCCCTTGCGAATTAATTTCAAAGAGAAAAACGTGGAATTTTCTTGATGACAAATAATAACCTATCCTGTAATTATCATTGGAAAACATCGCAGTGTATTAAGATAGAACAAAAGGGTCTATTATCAAAAACATCGACAGTGTATTAACTAGATTTTCAACAATTCTAAGAATGTCGAAAGGTGAATATTTATCAAAGTGTCTATTAATTCAACATCGCGTGTATAGAGTTGAACAAAGGGTATATTTATCAAACAAATCGCCGTGTGTATAGATAGAACAATGAAACTTGTCTATTATCAAACATCGCCGT
The DNA here is from genome assembly GCF_041381155.1 of Argopecten irradians. Taxonomy (NCBI): domain Eukaryota; kingdom Metazoa; phylum Mollusca; class Bivalvia; order Pectinida; family Pectinidae; genus Argopecten; species Argopecten irradians. The sequence continues at coordinate 44,866,048 of NC_091139.1, forward strand.
CTGTATAGATAGATGAGAACAACAGAGTGTCTATTATCAAACATTAGCACGTGTATAGATCAGAATCAAAGTCGTGCTCTATTATCAAACATCGCAGTGTGTAGACATTGAACAAAGTGGTCTATTATCAAAACATCGCAGTGTTATACATAGAAGACATGTGTCAATTATCAAACATTCGCAGTGTATACATAGAACAAAGTGTCTATTATCAAAAAATCGCTGTTGTATGATAGATAGAACAAAGTGTCTATTATCAAACATGCAGTCTATAGAGTAGAACTCAGTGTATTATATTTCAGCTGTGAAATGAACAAAGTGTCTATTATCTAAACATCGCAGTGTATAGATAGAACAAAGATGTCTATTATCAAACATAGCCGTATCGTATAGATAGAACAAAGTGTCTATTATCAAAACATCGCAAAGATGAACAAAGTGTCTATTATCAAACATCGCAGTGTATAGATAGAACAAAGTGTCTATTATCAAACATCGCAGTGTATAGATAGAACAAAGTGTCTATTATCAAACATCGCCAAAGTGTAGTGTATAGATAGAAACAAAGTGTCTATTATCAAACATCGCCGTGTATAGATAGAACAAAGTGTCTATTATCAAACATCGCCGTGTATAGATAGAACAAAGTTGTCTATTATCAAACATCGCAGTGTATAGATAGAACAAAGTGTCTATTATCAAACATCGCAGTGTATAGATAGAACAAAGTGTCTATTATCAAACATCGCAGTGTATAGATAGAGCAAAGTGTCTATTATCAAACATCGCAGTGTATAGATAGAGCAAAGTGTCTATTATCAAACATCGCAGTGTATAGATAGAACAAAGTGTCTATTATCAAACATCGCAGTGTATAGATAGAACAAAGTGTCTATTATCAAACATCGCCAGTGTATAGATAGAACAAAGTGTCTATTATCAAACATCGCAGTGTATAGATAGAACAAAGTGTGTCTATTATCAAACATCGCAGTGTATAGATAGAACAAAGTGTCTATTATCAAACATCGCCGTGTATAGATAGAACAAAGTGTCTATTATCAAAAGATAGAACAAAGTGTCTATTATCAAACATCGCAGTGTATAGATAGAACAAAGTGTCTATTATCAAACATCGCAGTGTATAGATAGAACAAAGTGTCTATTATCAAACATCGCAGTGTATAGATAGAACAAAGTGTCTATTATCAAACATCGCAGTGTATAGATAGAACAAAGTGTCTATTATCAAACATCGCAGTGTATAGATAGAACAAAGTGTCTATTATCAAACATCGCAGTGTATAGATAGAACAAAGTGTCTATTATCAAACATCGCAGTGTATAGATAGAACAAAGTGTCTATTATCAAACATCGCAGTGTATAGATAGAGCAAAGTGTCTATTATCAAACATCGCAGTGTATAGATAGAACAAAGGCAGCTTGTCTATTATCAAACATCGCCGTGTATAGATAGAACAAAGTGTCTATTATCAAACATCGCAGTGTATAGATAGAACAAAGTGTCTATTATCAAACATCGCAGTGTATAGATAGAACAAAGTGTCTATTATCAAACATCGCAGTGTATAGATAGAACAAAGTGTCTATTATCAAACATCGCAGTGTATAGATAGAACAAAGTGTCTATTATCAAACATCGCAGTGTATAGATAGAACAAAGTGTCTATTATCAAACATCGCAGTGTATAGATAGAACAAAGTGTCTATTATCAAACATCGCAGTGTATAGATAGAAGAAAGTGTCTATTATCAAACATCGCAGTGTATAGATAGAACAAAGTGTCTATTATCAAACATCGCAGTGTATAGATAGAACAAAGTGTCTATTATCAAACATCGCAGTGTATAGATAGAACAAAGTGTCTATTATCAAACATCGCAGTGTAATAGATAGAACAAAGTGTCTATTATCAAACATCGCAGTGTATAGATAGAACAAAGTGTCTATTATCAAACATCGCAGTGTATAGATAGAACAAAGTGTCTATTATCAAACATCGCAGTGTATAGATAGAACAAAGTGTCTATTATCAAACATCGCAGTGTATAGATAGAACAAAAGTGTCTATTATCAAACATCGCAGTGTATAGATAGAACAAAGTGTCTATTATCAAACATCGCAGTGTATACATAGAAAAAGTGTTCTATTATCAAACATCGCAGTGTATAGATAGAACAAAGTGTCTATTATCAAACATCGCAGTGTATAGATAGAACAAAGTGTCTATTATCAAACAAGTGTATAGATCAAAGTGTTATTATCAAACATCGCAGTGTATAGATAGAACAAAGTGTCTATTATCTATTATCAAACATCGCAGTGTATAGATAGAACAAAGTGTCTATTATCAAAACATCGCGCAAAGTGTCTATTATCAAACATCGCATAGATAGAACAAAGTGTCTATTATCAAACATCGCCGTGTATAGATAGAACAAAGTGTCTATTATCAAACATCGCAGTGTATAGATAGAACAAAGTGTCTATTATCAAACATCGCAGTGTATAGATAGAGCAAAGTGTCTATTATCAAACATCGCAGTGTCTAGATAGAACAAAGTGTCTATTATCAAACATCGCAGTGTATAGAACATAGAACAAAGTAGAAACAAAGTGTCTATTATCAAACATCGCAGTGTATAGATAGAACAAAGTGTCTATTATCAAACATCGCAGTGTATAGATAGAACAAAGTGTCTATTATCAAACATCGCAGTGTATAGATAGAACAAAGTGTCTATTATCAAACATCGCAGTGTATAGATAGAACAAAGTGTCTATTATCAAACATCGCAGTGTATAGATAGAACAAAGTGTCTATTATCAAACATCGCAGTGTATAGATAGAACAAAGTGTCTATTATCAAACATCGCAGTGTATAGATAGAACAAAGTGTCTATTATCAAACATCGCAGTGTATAGATAGAACAAAGTGTCTATTATCAAACATCGCAGTGTATAGATAGAACAAAGTGTCTATTATCAAACATCGCAGTGTATAGATAGAACAAAGTGTCTATTATCAAACATCGCAGTGTATAGATAGAACAAAGTGTCTATTATCAAACATCGCAGTGTATAGATAGAACAAAGTGTCTATTATCAAACATAGCAAGTGTATTATATAGATAGAACAAAGTGTCTATTATCAAACATCGCAGTGTATAGATAGAACAAAGTGTCTATTATCAAACATCGCAGTGTATAGATAGAACAAAGTGTCTATTATCAAACATCGCAGTGTATAGATAGAACAAAGTGTCTATTATCAAACATCGCAGTGTATAGATAGAACAAAGTGTCTATTATCAAACATCGCAGTGTATAGATAGAACAAAGTGTCTATTATCAAACATCGCAGTGTATAGATAGAACAAAGTGTCTATTATCAAACATCGCAGTGTATAGATAGAACAAAGTGTCTATTATCAAACATCGCAGTGTATAGATAGAACAAAGTGTCAAACTCGCAGTGTATCAAACAATCGCAGTGTATAGATAGAACAAAGTGTCTATTATCAAACATCGCAGTGTATAGATAGAACAAAGTGTCTATTATCAAACATCGCAGTGTATAGATAGAACAAAGTGTCTATTATCAAACATCGCAGTGTATAGATAGAACAAAGTGTCTATTATCAAACATCGCATCGCCGTGTATAGATAGAACAAAGTGTCTATCATCAAACATCGCAGTGTATAGATAGAACAAAGTGTCTATTATCAAACATCGCAGTGTATAGATAGAACAAAGTGTCTATTATCAAACATCGCAGTGTATAGATAGAACAAAGTGTCTATTATCAAACATCGCAGTGTATAGATAGAACAAAGTGTCTATTATCAAACATCGCAGTGTATAGATAGAACAAAGTGTCTATTATCAAACATCGCAGTGTATAGATAGAACAAAGTGTCTATTATCAAACATCGCAGTGTCTATTATAGAACACAAAGTGAACAAAGTATTATTATCAAACATCGCAGTGTATAGATAGAACAAAGTGTCTATTATCAAACATCGCAGTGTATAGATAGAACAAAGTGTCTATTATCAAACATATCAAACATCGCAGTGTATAGATAGAACAAAGTGTCTATTATCAAACATCGCAGTGTATAGATAGAACAAAGTGTCTATTATCAAACATCGCAGTGTATAGATAGAACAAAGTGTCTATTATCAAACATCGCAGTTGTATAGATAGAACAAAGTGTCTATTATCAAACATCGCAGTGTATAGATAGAACAAAGTGTCTATTATCAAACATCGCAGTGTATAGATAGAACAAAGTGTCTATTATCAAACATCGCAGTGTATAGATAGAACAAAGTGTCTATTATCAAACATCGCAGTGTATAGATAGAACAAAGTGTCTATTATCAAACATCGCAGTGTATAGATAGAACAAAGTGTCTATTATCAAACATCGCAGTGTATACATAGAACAAAGTGTCTATTATCAAACATCGCAGTGTATAGATAGAACAAAGTGTCTATTATCAAACATCGCAGTGTATAGATAGAACAAAGTGTCTATTATCAAACATCGCAGTGTATAGATAGAACAAAGTGTCTATTATCAAACATCGCAGTGTATAGATAGAACAAAGTGTCTATTATCAAACATCGCAGTGTATAGATAGAACAAAGTGTCTATTATCAAACATCGCAGTGTATAGATAGAACAAAGTGTCTATTATCAAACATCGCAGTGTATAGATAGAACAAAGTGTCTATTATCAAACATCGCAGTGTATAGATAGAACAAAGTGTCTATTATCAAACATCGCAGTGTATAGATAGAACAAAGTGTCTATTATCAAACATCGCAGTGTATAGATAGAACAAAGTGTCTATTATCAAACATCGCAGTGTATAGATAGAACAAAGTGTCTATTATCAAACATCGCAGTGTATAGATAGAACAAAGTGTCTATTATCAAACATCGCAGTGTATAGATAGAACAAAGTGTCTATTATCAAACATCGCAGTGTATAGATAGAACAAAGTGTCTATTATCAAACATCGCAGTGTATAGATAGAACAAAGTGTCTATTATCAAACATCGCAGTGTATAGATAGAACAAAGTGTCTATTATCAAACATCGCAGTGTATAGATAGAACAAAGTGTCTATTATCAAACATCGCAGTGTATAGATAGAACAAAGTGTCTATTATCAAACATCGCAGTGTATAGATAGAACAAAGTGTATATTATCAAACATCGCAGTGTATAGATAGAACAAAGTGTCTATTATCAAACATCGCAGTGTATAGATAGAACAAAGTGTCTATTATCAAACATCGCAGTGTATAGATAGAACAAAGTGTCTATTATCAAACATCGCAGTGTTATAGATAGAACAAAGTGTCTATTATCAAACATCGCAGTGTATAGATAGAACAAAGTGTCTATTATCAAACATCGCAGTGTATAGATAGAACAAAGTGTCTATTATCAAACATCGCAGTGTATAGATAGAACAAAGTGTCTATTATCAAACATCGCAGTGTATAGATAGAACAAAGTGTCTATTATCAAACATCGCAGTGTATAGATAGAACAAAGTGTCTATTATCAAACATCGCCGTGTATAGATAGAACAAAGTGTCTATTATCAAACATCGCCGTGTATAGATAGAACAAAGTGTCTATTATCAAACATCGCAGTGTATAGATAGAACAAAGTGTCTATTATCAAACATCGCAGTGTATAGATAGAACAAAGTGTCTATTATCAAACATCGCAGTGTATAGATAGAACAAAGTGTCTATTATCAAACATCGCAGTGTATAGATAGAACAAAGTGTCTATTATCAAACATCGCAGTGTATAGATAGAACAAAGTGTCTATTATCAAACATCGCAGTGTATAGATAGAACAAAGTGTCTATTATCAAACATCGCCGTGTATAGATAGAACAAAGTGTCTATTATCAAACATCGCAGTGTATAGATAGAACAAAGTGTCTATTATCAAACATCGCAGTGTATAGATAGAACAAAGTGTCTATTATCAAACATCGCAGTGTATAGATAGAACAAAGTGTCTATTATCAAACATCGCAGTGTATAGATAGAACAAAGTGTCTATTATCAAACATCGCCGTGTATAGATAGAACAAAGTGTCTATTATCAAACATCGCAGTGTATAGATAGAACAAAGTGTCTATTATCAAACATCGCAGTGTATAGATAGAACAAAGTGTCTATTATCAAACATCGCAGTGTATAGATAGAACAAAGTGTCTATTATCAAACATCGCAGTGTATAGATAGAACAAAGTGTCTATTATCAAACATCGCAGTGTATAGATAGAACAAAGTGTCTATTATCAAACATCGCAGTGTATAGATAGAACAAAGTGTCTATTATCAAACATCGCAGTGTATAGATAGAACAAAGTGTCTATTATCAAACATCGCAGTGTATAGATAGAACAAAGTGTCTATTATCAAACATCGCAGTGTATAGATAGAACAAAGTGTCTATTATCAAACATCGCAGTGTATAGATAGAACAAAGTGTCTATTATCAAACATCGCAGTGTATAGATAGAACAAAGTGTCTATTATCAAACATCGCAGTGTATAGATAGAACAAAGTGTCTATTATCAAACATCGCAGTGTATAGATAGAACAAAGTGTCTATTATCAAACATCGCAGTGTATAGATAGAACAAAGTGTCTATTATCAAACATCGCAGTGTATAGATAGAACAAAGTGTCTTTATTATCAAACATCGCAGTGTATAGATAGAACAAAGTGTCTATTATCAAACATCGCAGTGTATAGATAGAACAAAGTGTCTATTATCAAACATCGCAGTGTATAGATAGAACAAAGTGTCTATTATCAAACATCGCAGTGTATAGATAGAACAAAGTGTCTATTATCAAACATCGCAGTGTATAGATAGAACAAAGTGTCTATTATCAAACATCGCAGTGTATAGATAGAACAAAGTGTCTATTATCAAACATCGCAGTGTATAGATAGAACAAAGTGTCTATTATCAAACATCGCAGTGTATAGATAGAACAAAGTGTCTATTATCAAACATCGCAGTGTATAGATAGAACAAAGTGTCTATTATCAAACATCGCAGTGTATAGATAGAACAAAGTGTCTATTATCAAACATCGCTAGAACAAAGTGTTATTATCAAACATCGCAGTGTATAGATAGAACAAAGTGTCTATTATCAAACATCGCAGTGTATAGATAGAACAAAGTGTCTATTATCAAACATCGCAGTGTATAGATAGAACAAAGTGTCTATTATCAAACATCGCAGTGTATAGATAGAACAAAGTGTCTATTATCAAACATCGCAGTGTATAGATAGAACAAAGTGTCTATTATCAAACATCGCAGTGTATAGATAGAACAAAGTGTCTATTATCAAACATCGCAGTGTATAGATAGAACAAAGTGTCTATTATCAAACATCGCAGTGTATAGATAGAACAAAGTGTCTATTATCAAACATCGCAGTGTATAGATAGAACAAAGTGTCTATTATCAAACATCGCAGTGTATAGATAGAACAAAGTGTCTATTATCAAACATCGCAGTGTATAGATAGAACAAAGTGTCTATTATCAAACATCGCAGTGTATAGATAGAACAAAGTGTCTATTATCAAACATCGCAGTGTATAGATAGAACAAAGTGTCTATTATCAAACATCGCAGTGTATAGATAGAACAAAGTGTCTATTATCAAACATCGCAGTGTATAGATAGAGCAAAGTGTCTATTATCAAACATCGCAGTGTATAGATAGAACAAAGTGTCTATTATCAAACATCGCGTGTATAGATATGTACAAAGTGTCTATTATCAAACATCGCAGTGTATAGATAGAACAAAGTGTCTATTATCAAACATCGCAGTGTATAGATAGAACAAAGTGTCTATTATCAAACATCGCAGTGTATAGATAGAACAAAGTGTCTATTATCAAACATCGCAGTGTATAGATAGAACAAAGTGTCTATTATCAAACATCGCAGTGTATAGATAGAACAAAGTGTCTATTATCAAACATCGCAGTGTATAGATAGAACAAAGTGTCTATTATCAAACATCGCAGTGTATAGATAGAACAAAGTGTCTATTATCAAACATAGCAGTGTATAGATAGAACAAAGTGTCTATTATCAAACATCGCAGTGTATAGATAGAACAAAGTGTCTATTATCAAACATCGCAGTGTATAGATAGAACAAAGTGTCTATTATCAAACATCGCCGTGTATAGATAGAACAAAGTGTCTATTATCAAACATCGCCGTGTATAGATAGAACAAAGTGTCTATTATCAAACATCGCAGTGTATAGATAGAACAAAGTGTCTATTATCAAACATCGCAGTGTATAGATAGAACAAAGTGTCTATTATCAAACATCGCAGTGTATAGATAGAACAAAGTGTCTATTATCAAACATCGCAGTGTATAGATAGAACAAAGTGTCTATTATCAAACATCGCAGTGTATAGATAGAACAAAGTGTCTATTATCAAACATCGCAGTGTATAGATAGAACAAAGTGTCTATTATCAAACATCGCAGTGTATAGATAGAACAAAGTGTCTATTATCAAACATCGCAGTGTATAGATAGAACAAAGTGTCTATTATCAAACATCGCAGTGTATAGATAGAACAAAGTGTCTATTATCAAACATCGCAGTGTATAGATAGAACAAAGTGTCTATTATCAAACATCGCAGTGTATAGATAGAACAAAGTGTCTATTATCAAACATCGCAGTGTATAGATAGAACAAAGTGTCTATTATCAAACATCGCAGTGTATAGATAGAACAAAGTGTCTATTATCAAACATCGCAGTGTATAGATAGAACAAAGTGTCTATTATCAAACATCGCAGTGTATAGATAGAACAAAGTGTCTATTATCAAACATCGCAGTGTATAGATAGAACAAAGTGTCTATTATCAAACATCGCAGTGTATAGATAGAACAAAGTGTCTATTATCAAACATCGCAGTGTATAGATAGAACAAAGTGTCTATTATCAAACATCGCAGTGTATAGATAGAACAAAGTGTCTATTATCAAACATCGCAGTGTATAGATAGAACAAAGTGTCTATTATCAAACATCGCAGTGTATAGATAGAACAAAGTGTCTATTATCAAACATCGCAGTGTATAGATAGAACAAAGTGTCTATTATCAATCATCGCAGTGTATAGATAGAACAAAGTGTCTATTATCAAACATCGCAGTGTATAGATAGAACAAAGTGTCTATTATCAAACATCGCAGTGTATAGATAGAACAAAGTGTCTATTATCAAACATCGCAGTGTATAGATAGAACAAAGTGTCTATTATCAAACATCGCAGTGTATAGATAGAACAAAGTGTCTATTATCAAACATCGCAGTGTATAGATAGAACAAAGTGTCTATTATCAAACATCGCAGTGTATAGATAGAACAAAGTGTCTATTATCAAACATCGCAGTGTATAGATAGAACAAAGTGTCTATTATCAAACATCGCAGTGTATAGATAGAACAAAGTGTCTATTATCAAACATCGCAGTGTATAGATAGAACAAAGTGTCTATTATCAAACATCGCAGTGTATAGATAGAACAAAGTGTCTATTATCAAACATCGCAGTGTATAGATAGAACAAAGTGTCTATTATCAAACATCGCAGTGTATAGATAGAACAAAGTGTCTATTATCAAACATCGCAGTGTATAGATAGAACAAAGTGTCTATTATCAAACATCGCAGTGTATAGTATAGATAGAACAAAGTGTCTATTATCAAACATCGCAGTGTATAGATAGAACAAAGTGTCTATTATCAAACATCGCAGTGTATAGATAGAACAAAGTGTCTATTATCAAACACCGCAGTGTATACATAAAACAAAGTGTCTATTATCAAACATCGCAGTGTATAGATAGAACAAAGTGTATATTATCAAACATCGCAGTGTATAGATAGAACAAAGTGTCTATTATCAAACATCGCAGTGTATAGATAGAACAAAGTGTCTATTATCAAACATCGCAGTGTATAGATAGAACAAAGTGTCTATTATCAAACATCGCAGTGTATAGATAGAACAAAGTGTCTATTATCAAACATCGCAGTGTATAGATAGAACAAAGTGTCTATTATCAAACATCGCAGTGTATACATAGAACAAAGTGTCTATTATCAAACATCGCAGTGTATAGATAGAACAAAGTGTCTATTATCAAACATCGCAGTGTATAGATAGAACAAAGTGTCTATTATCAAACATCGCAGTGTATAGATAGAACAAAGTGTCTATTATATCAAACATCGCAGTGTATAGATAGAACAAAGTGTCTATTATCAAACATCGCAGTGTATAGATAGAACAAAGTGTCTATTATCAAACATCGCAGTGTATAGATAGAACAAAGTGTCTATTATCAAACATCGCAGTGTATAGATAGAACAAAGTGTCTATTATCAAACATCGCAGTGTATAGATAGAACAAAGTGTCTATTATCAAACATCGCAGTGTATAGATAGAACAAAGGCTGCTTGTCTATTATCAAACATCGCAGTGTATAGATAGAACAAAGTGTCTATTATCAAACATCGCAGTGTATAGATAGAACAAAGTGTCTATTATCAAACATCGCAGTGTATAGATAGAACAAAGTGTCTATTATCAAACATCGCAGTATATAGATAGAACAAAGTGTCTATTATCAAACATCGCAGTGTATAGATAGAACAAAGTGTCTATTATCAAACATCGCAGTGATAGATAGAACAAAGTGTCTATATACCATATAGATAGAACAAAGTGTCTATTATCAAACATCGCAGTGTATAGATAGAACAAAGTGTCTATTATCAAACATCGCAGTTATAGATAGAACAAAGTGTCTATTATCAAACATCATAGAACAAAGTGTCTATTATCAAACATCGCAGTGTATAGATAGAACAAAGTGTCTATTATCAAACATCGCAGTGTATAGATAGAACAAAGTGTCTATTATCAAACATCGCAGTGTATAGATAGAACAAAGTGTCTATTATCAAACATCGCAGTGTATAGATAGAACAAAGTGTCTATTATCAAACATCGCCGTGTATAGATAGAACAAAGTGTCTATTATCAAACATCGCAGTGTATAGATAGAACAAAGTGTCTATTATCAAACATCGCAGTGTATAGATAGAACAAAGTGTCTATTATCAAACATCGCAGTGTATAGATAGAACAAAGTGTCTATTATCAAACATCGCAGTGTATAGATAGAACAAAGTGTCTATTATCAAACATCGCAGTGTATAGATAGAACAAAGTGTCTATTATCAAACATCGCAGTGTATAGATAGAACAAAGTGTCTATTATCAAACATCGCAGTGTATAGATAGAACAAAGTGTCTATTATCAAACATCGCAGTGTATAGATAGAACAAAGTGTCTATTATCAAACATCGCAGTGTATAGATAGAACAAAGTGTCTATTATCAAACATCGCAGTGTATAGATAGAACAAAGTGTCTATTATCAAACATCGCAGTGTATAGATAGAACAAAGTGTCTATTATCAAACATCGCAGTGTATAGATAGAACAAAGTGTCTATTATCAAACATCGCCGTGTATAGAAAAAAGTGTCTATTATCAAACATCGCAGTGTATAGATAGAACAAAGTGTCTATTATCAAACATCGCAGTGTATAGATAGAACAAAGTGTCTATTATCAAACATCGCAGTGTATAGATAGAACAAAGTGTCTATTATCAAAGAAAGAACAATACAAATCGCAGTGTATAGATAGAACAAAGTGTCTATTATCAAACATCGCAGTGTATAGATAGAACAAAGTGTCTATTATCAAACATCGCAGTGTATAGATAGAACAAAGTGTCTATTACAAACATCGCAGTGTATAGATAGAACAAAGTGTCTATTATCAAACATCGCCGCCATGTATAGATAGAACAAAGTGTCTATTATCAAACATCGCCGTGTATAGATAGAACAAAGTGTCTATTATCAAACATCGCAGTGTATAGATAGAACAAAGTGTCTATTATCAAACATCGCTGTGTATACATAGAACAAAATGTCTATTATCAAACATCGCAGTGTGTAGATAGAACAAAGTGTCTATTATCAAACATCGCAGTGTATACATAGAACAAAGTTTCTATTATCAAACATCGCATTGTATAGATAGAACAAAGTGTCTATTATCAAACATCGCAGTGTATAGATAGAACAAAGTGTCTGTTATCAAACATCGCAGTGTATAGATAGATCAAAGTGTCTATTATCAAACATCGCAGTGTATAGATAGAACAAAGGCTGCTGGAGACTTTTGAAACTTTCTATGTAAAAGACTACTGGTGACTCTAGGATCTTCAAGACGCTATAAATACCAAGTTCCATATTTCATACACAGCATATGACCACATACACGCATGAACATAAGAGAACTATACTCATGAGATATTAATACCAGCTTAGAAATCAAAAGGATCATTTTATAAAACGTTATAATAAACTATATACTATTGTACTGTTAATCACGATTCGTGGATCTTCAATACGAATACACTATATTCTATATATAGCACATAGCTTCTACATAGAATATATAAATAGTAGGTGTTACTTGTAAGAAAGAAGTTTCAGAAGCAATAATAACAATAATACTTAAATAAAATTCTATTGATTACACAATTATTGTAGAGTAAACTATTTTAACATTTACACAGATTACAGGCAGTACCAAGATAATACAGTTCTAACAGACATTATATCATAATCAATTCCATAAATACACTGGATGGCTCCAGTATGGCGTGCCGAACGATGCACAATTCATGCAAAATTCATTAGGTAAAATAAAATGTGTAAAAAATATTTAGTGATATATCGTTATATGTGTTCAATATCTTTAATTTGTGTGTAAAAACAATAAATGTTTGTGTAATTTTTTTTTAATTTATAAAAAATATAGTTTATGTGTAATATGTTCTTTGTGTGTGTGTTAAAAATACATATTTGTGTGTAAATATATATATTTGTACAAATATAAAACAAAATAACACACAAATGTATATTTTTACACACATACCATTTTTTTACACACAAATATGAAAAATTACACATCAATGTTTTTTTACACATAAATATATTTCACACACACACAAATTAAAAATATTGAACACATATAACGATATATTACAAACACATTTTTTTGCACAAATGTTTTATACTTATTGAATTTTGCAACGTTCGGCACGCCATACTCCAGCCCCTCATCAGATGGATCCTTATTTAGATATTTCGGTGCTGTCCAATCCAGAGGTGCGCTGGCTATTATCAGTTAATCAAGTCCAACCTGGGACCGATCGACTGTCATTCGTTTACTGAGTCCCCTCTATTCTGTGCATTCTGTTACTTCATTACCTCTGTCACATCGTGGCTAGTACTGTGTCTGGTGATAAATCCAAGTGAAAACAACCTCTTTCCCATTTAGTCTTCTTCACATTCATTCGGTATGCTCCTATGACTTATAATAGTAGTGAGGCTCCCTAAACTCACTGACCAGTGAAACCCATATATCTGACCTCTATTGGCAGGCATCATGTCTTCTATTTTCGTTGTTGACATTCCTCAACTAGGTCCTGCATACTGTTGCATCCCAGCGTTGATCTGCCGCATCCCGTCTTCAAATGTCACGTTAGACTCACCAATGACTACCTGCTTAGAGATGTAGGACCACAACACGATGTCAGGGCGAAGTGGTGTTGATGCTACTTCTGCCTGGAAATTCATCCTCTGCTGGATGTCTGCCCTCATCTCCTAGTCTTTTGCTGTTGCGAGTATCACACCAGTTTTCACACTCCCTGTACCAAGGTTTCTGGATTTCACAGACGGCAAAATGTTTGTCCCTTTGGATAGTGTCTGCTTCTGCCTTTTAGCGCGGTCAATACCTTGGGCTAAATCCTTGAGGATTGGTCTTGATACCATGTGTTGGGTTTTACAGCAATCTGATCCGCAAAACCAGTTCTTAAATACGCTTATGCTTTACAGAATATCATATGTTGGCTGCAGCTTTCATATCCCACGGATGGTTCCATGATATTCTCTGCTGTCTGAATGAATCCATTAACCTAACCAAGCTACTCTCACTTGTCTAGACTTCTCATGATCATTTATCGATCCTATGTCTCTTCGTTTTCGTTGGTTCGCATATCCTCTGCCTTGGCTTTGTCATGCTTCCTAGGCTAAGACGCCATGATGCCACCGACCTAGCATTTCCCCGTGCCGTAGTCTTAACACTGCTTCCTTGCTTTCTTCAAAGCCTGCTTAACGCTGTCTCTAAGTATGATGGTACGGCATATTTTATTTAACTTTACACCAGGCATTGCTCACAAAACTTGATTGCCTTCGTCCATTTGTCTGCCTCATCACTTGCCTACCACTAAGCGCACCGTCAAATCACTTGCCAGTGGCCTTCACTGTCAATCATATATTGCGGTTGATATGTCCCCTCTTCCAATCCTGAATTGTCTCTCATTCGTCTTGCTTACCTAAATGACAAAGCTTAGGGACTCGTTTGTTTTTAATTCCATGCGGACCCAAACAACCATCTCTTCATGCCAGGCCTGGTCTGCTATCCTTTTACCTCAGCCCGTCTTCATACCTGCTTGGTGGTTACGTACTGTCTGTTAACATGTAAGGACCTCTGTCCATCTTCTCTGTGACTTACGACTGGCATCGTACCCCGGTTCTACACTAATTGTGCGGTAGGGATCCTCATGTGGTGACTAGGTCAAGACTTATCCAGTATGTACTTTACATCTTAAAAAATGATTATGCATATAGTATTTTTTTACTGTTACTGCCGTACTTCCCCGTCGTGCTGAGAACGATTCAAGCATTTGATATTATACTCCAGCGAGAACTTTGGTCCATGAGGGAAACATGTATTGTACGAATGACTTCATCTTATTGTGGACAGAATAAATGGTCACTTTTTTGTCACAACCATGTCTTGTTTGTGATATTGCACTTTTTTTATCTGGAGAATGTATAAAATTATTCAAAACCTATTTTAACGAAAAAATTTCAGCAAAATGAATTCAATTATTACTCTAAAAATAATTGATTTATTACATAGGCGGGTATCAGTGGAGGATCTAGAGAGTGTTGTGCGGGGTGGTAAGATATTTCTTTCGCATCGGATAACTATAAACTAAAAAAACCTTCACAATCACGGTATATAACTTTGCTTTTTTACACAATCTATGCACGCCCCTGCCAATCCACATAATATAATCATCGATATCGATGAATTTGTGGCACTAACAAGAAAAGCATTCAAGAATATATGTACCCCGTCAACCTATCCGAAGAAT
Source organism: Argopecten irradians (assembly GCF_041381155.1). NCBI lineage: Eukaryota > Metazoa > Mollusca > Bivalvia > Pectinida > Pectinidae > Argopecten > Argopecten irradians. Next base: position 44,881,510 of record NC_091139.1, read on the forward strand.
TGTCTTTAAAAAGCATGTTTTGAAACAGTAATTACCATTTGGAAACACTTCAAAATAATTGATTTTAGACTCCACTAAAAAATGTTTATTTAACTCTTAATAAATAAAATTTGTTGATTGCTAAATATTTGAATTAACGCTGTGTATAAAAAAAGTATATCAGAAGTATAACTGATCGGGGAACCATAAAAGGAAATATAGACGGATTCAGTATAGACTAGAAATTATTAATATTTTCATTTGCATCATTTTATTAGATAATTATTAATTTATAATATTATATATAAATAAAGTTATTTACTTTCAGTTTTATAAGATAGTAAAAAGTAGTACGTAATTGGTTTCGTAAAAAATGATTACCCTGGATAATAACTTTAAAAGTTAAACATGATCCCTTCGACATGACTGTATTGTATAACGTCATAGGTACAAATTAGTAGCATGCTACCTCAAACGTTAACGCGGAGAGTTACTGCCCCTTAGCTATCACCTTCGCCATCTTTGGGTCAAGATCAACATGGCTCTGTTTCGGCAAATTTTAAGAACGGCCGGTTTGGCGAGACAGTGCAGTCGCGTGATTGCCTCTTCACAATCAAACAGAGGATATGCCGATGTGGTCGCTTCTACAATGCCGTTCTCATTCGCCTCACCGAATGCTGTAAGTTATTGTTCTAAACCTGTCCATGGAAAGTCGCCGGGTCAAGCACATTCGTGTTTCTTAGCTGGTTTCTGTTTAATATTTTGCAAGAGTTACTTGTAACTTCGCCTTACCGAATATGTTTGACTAATACTTAGTACTACTTGTGACGAATGACGTCTTTAATTTAAACCTCCAAATATATTATTGCTGGGATGAACCGTAACTCTTTTGAGAGAGGGGGGGGGGGTATTTTATGAAGGTGTTGCAGTAGACAGACACGGGAGCCACGGGTCCACGACCAGCGGCCTAGTTAGGATTGAAAAGACGTGCATGCTTTGGTGTGCAGGGGGCGATAGCCCTCTGCTCTGGGTCCAGGAGCGAAGCCCAGATAGAGGGTATGGGGGGTGGGGGCGAAGGCCCCCAGCAGTTGACAAACTTCCCCAACTAGGCTGCGGAGATCAGTGTATTTTCAGACTCTCTTAAATTGCCGAAACAGTTTCTTGGTCCGTTTTTATCTAGTAATGACGTAAGTTACAATATTTGGACTATTGTGAGCATTATTAGTGTTTTCAAATTCAAAATCCACATTTTTTTGAAGAGGAATTTTGGTGAAAAAGTCTAATGTTTTCTTTGACACCATTCAAACCAATCTCTCCCAGGGTGCATTGTGGTCCCCACAATTTCATCTCTGTAAACGGCCCAGCGCAATTTCAAGATTAGAGCTGTTATCATATATTGGCATCGCGATATATCACGATTGTAGAGAAGAGACGACGATATCGTTAAAAAAACTTATATCTACGATATCGTCGTCAGCCGTAACCCATCATGTGTTAGTTGGAAAGGAAACAAAAACATTGCACTGTCGGACACGGACAGAATATGATTGACTTGTAAACAAACATCTAACTAAAAGTATAACAAATAAATGTTTGTTTTGATGAATGTTTCACTTTATTTATTAACAAATTTCACTATTTATTGTACTTTCATGATTGGTCCCCCAAACATGACTAATAGTTCCATAAATTCCTTTTATATTTTACTCGGCAAAAATCGCGATACTATCTTGACGATATCGCGATGCACATTTTCTCTACGATAACAGCTCTATTCAAGATTATGAAAAAGATATTTTGAAGGCATACTAAATTCATTAACTACATTAAACCATCATCATGACGTAATATTCTGTGACCGGAGGTCAACAAACAGCCAGTTCGTGACCCGTTGACAGAGGTGAACATGGGGACTCTAATGAACCCTTGGAGAGATTAGATTCAAACATAACCACATTTAACAGCTTGGTAACTGGAAATATATAGACTAATAAAAGACAAGTTGTCCAAATGAAAAATTTTCGGAATGGCCAATCTGCATTAAGTCTTTCAAATCAAAAGTTATGGTATGCATATACATAGTCATATCACATGTGTATATATGTATATATACATATGTACATCATTTGTATTCTGCAGCATTGCATGTATACAAATGTTGTGTTGTTTTTTTTCTGATTGTACAAAAATGTTAGTCACATTATTTTTTGCATGCTCAAGCACGCACAGGCGCTACGCCACTGACAATGATACAGTATAGATAATTATGAATGAAATATTCACATATGATTTAGACTGGTTTTAGTTAATTTGGTTGGTCTCTTTCGGTTGATTTATTGAGTTTTTAGATGTATATGAAATGATTTTTCAATTTCAATTAAACAAGTCATTTATGAAAGCTTACATTTTAAAATGAATAAATGGGGTCAATCCCATAGCTGCAAAACCTGGTTATTAATTTGTTGTTTCCAGATTTACTACAAGAACGAAAATGTAAAGCAAGTTGACGTGCCAGGAATGAACGAATCCTTTGGTATCCTCGCCACTCACGTACCCTTGATCACAGTCCTACAGCCAGGAGTTATGACGGTTAAGGAAGAAGACGGCTCATCAAAGAAATTCTTTGGTACTTAAATTTTAGATGAACTTTGACCTGTTATGTCCAACAGAGAACAGAAACATACAAATGTTTGTGATTTTTGGGGATGGGCGCATATCGTCTGTAATATAAAACAGAATTTTATTGTTCATTGCCAAATAAATGATGTCATTATGATGGTATGACATATTCTATTCGCTTTATTTCAATATTACATCTTCTTTTATAAATAATGTGAATGGAAAATTTATTTCCTGTTCCTGAAAGGCTTCTCTTATCATGGAAAAATAATCCACTTCAGCATTGATGTCACTATTTTTTATTTTCATGGGGGTATGAAAGAAATTTTGTTTGCAAACTGAATCCGTGAAGCAGATTCTTACGAAGGTTTGCAAACAAAAGTTATTTCATACCCCAATGAAATTAAAAATAGTGACATCAATGCTTATTATTAATTTGGCAGACTACTTGATCAGTTAAAATACATTTACACGTACAATTCCATTGATTTTACAAATCAATATGCAACGTCAATCATTCTATTGTGACATCACGATAATGTCAAGTTTTCACGCCATTCTTTGATTTTTTTTCCATAGTGGTATGGGAAAAAAAAGAATTGGCCAATCATAAAACCAGATTTAGTATGAAAACAAAGAAAAATTATTTATATAATGCTTTTGATCTTAAGTCTTCTCGGGTCATATGTTTGACTAGTCTAAATTTTCTGTCGATTTTACAATAGCTATAACAGGTACTATATATAGGTAACATCACCATTGTATTAACACCAGAAACTTTAAGATTATTTTTGACTAGTCCTGTCTTTTTGTCTGAGCTATAAAAATTAGAATACAAATGTATGCTTATCCATTTGATTGAAATTTTCCAAAGCATCTTTGTGTGTTCAGGGCTCGACATTAACCATTGCCCGACTGCCCGGGGCAGGTCAGACCTCCTGTCGGGCAGGTCAGTTACGTCTGTGACTTGCCCGACTGGGCAGGTGGATATTTTAGTGCCATTGATACTTGTTTAGGCTGATGTAGAGTTGATATCACAGTCCTTAAGATACATTTACGGGTCATGTAACAAAATTTGAGCTATGAAGCTGTCTACACAGATTTATCGGTATAATTAGTCATGGTCAAACAGATGTTTGTACACCCATGTAGTATACACGATGCGATAATTCAAGCGCTTTGATGACACAGTCATAATGTAATTTGACAGAAAGCATGGCAAAGAGCTTTGAGATTGATAGCAAATGGTAGGCCTAGCTCAAAAGCAATAGTATGGCAATAGTGGAAATCAAAAGTTTATCATTATATGCAAGAATCAAGATTAATTAAACATGACCAGCTTTTGACTGAAAATCAAGAAATTTATAAGTTCTGTTCGCCATGTCGGCTATTCACAACCTAGTCTGCTCAAATCGATCTTTCCCTATCGGTATTTTACAGTTTTTGCTTGTAGAATATTGTTAGCTAAGACACCTGTTCATCTCGTTAATAATCACCGATATTGTGTGGACTAAGAAGAAGATACATCAAAGCAGATTTGAAGTGTCAGTGGAGTTATTAGGTCTGGAAGGTTCCTGATAATTATCACTTGCCCGACTGGTCAGTAGCTAGGAACAATTTATTAGGACAGGACATATTTTGTTATATTTACTGCAGTGAATTATTAATTCTTCAATATGCTCATAGAACACAAAAATTAAGAAAATCAAAAGGAATCATAAATTAATCATAAAAATAGAGAAATTGTATCATTTTTCATTAAATTTTATTGGGCAAGTCAAATTTCCAGTCGGGCAGGTAGGTTTTTGTAGTCACCTGCCCGACAGGGCAAGTCCTTAAAAAAGTTAATGTCGAGCCCTTATGTTGTAATCCGCCACTTCTGTAAACACTGTTTCTAAGCGTTGATTCATTTCAGTTATTAACTGTTTTATGTATTGTGAATTCTATATAGTGTAACCATGAAGGTTTATTTTATGTGTGTCTTTATAAAGGGCACACTGCCTTGAAAATTCAACATTCTATTTTGTCTACATGGTTGGAACTACTCCATGCCCCATAATGACTGAAGTAATTGTCCTACAGATAATTAGAAGGATCCTGTATAACCCCCTATGATATTACTTCTTTGACCCAAGTTTTATGTACCGTTATAATGATTCTGTGTCTGGTGTTTGTTATACAGTGAGCAGTGGATCAGTCACCATTAATAAAGACTCCACTGTACAGATATTGGCAGAGGAGGCCTATCCTTTAGACAGCCTTGATGCTCAGGTGAGAATTGTCCCATTTAGAATATTAAAGCTTATTATGCTACACTATCTTACAGTAAACAGGGGTTGACAATAACAGTATGCTGGACTCAGCTTTCCATTCACATTTTCGTTATTAAAGAATTAATCTGTCTAAGTGCTAAAATAATTTCATCCTGATTAGCAAAAAATGCAAAAGTTTTTGCCGACACAAGCTTCAAACATCGGTGAAATTTTTTATGCATGACTTAATCTAATCCACTATCCCTTACAACAAACTTTTTTTCCAGTCGCGTTACTTTCATAGCAGTCTAAAACAGTTGATAAGTTAATCAGTTACTGTACCATAATACGCACGACAGTTTAATGAAGGATTGGGAGCCTTTGTATGTGTGTACATTTCAATTGATGCATAAAATACATTCTGTAGTGCTTCTTAGTGATTTAATGTTTTTCATTATGAAATGCTGTGAATGGATAATTTGCTAAATGAAATTCTTATTTGCTAAAGAAAAAAAATCACTTTTGAAACTTTTGCTAAGCAAACTGTAAAGTTAGTGTGAGCCGGGGTATGTCAGGTTCTCTTAAACCAGTAGCCGTTCATTCATGAATTATATCCTTCAAACTTGTTTTGCCAAAAAGGTTAAAGTAAACATATTCAAGAAAAGTCACAATGTCAAACCTTTGCTTTAAGAGTTAAGAATTCACTAATATGCAGGATATTTCTTATTACAAAATATTTGTCTCAAAAGTTTTCCCCAGATAATTTTAAGTATTTTGTTGATCTTGTGAAGTGCTTGTAATACAAGTTTATGTCCAATATCGGCCACTGCACAAGCAGTCAGCTTCTGAATTTTACAATCTGGCAGCCCTGTGGACTCTTGAAAATAAAACTTTTGATGCATTCTGTCAAAATTTCTGTTGGTTGTTATAATTCACTTAAACTCTCGCATATTGAATTAATTATGACTAAAATTTATAATTTCAATTTGTCTTTGTTTAGGCTATAAGGGACGGTCTAGCTCAGGCCCAGAACAACTTAAAATCTGCATCTACAGACCGAGCCAGAGCTGAAGCCCAAGTGTCTGTCAATTGTTACGAGGCCATGAGTAAGGCAGTGTCAGGCCCCGCCTAAATAGACTTAAGACATTGTGAATGTGTTTTTGAGTGCTGACATAGGAACTACTACAACATCACACTATTTAATGGTAGTAATTTTTATGACTGATAATGTTGAAAGAATGTGTTTTGACATTTCAAAATAAACTAAATTCTGTACAGTATATTTTCTTTCTCTAGTGTTTTGTATAACCAAATGAGTCAGTTTCAGTTATGGAACTGTAACCAATAGTAGCAGGAAAATAGGATACATTGTACGTTTATACCAATTAGATAACGAAAGTAAGAAGCTTGCATTTGTATGCCTAGCAGTGTTATGTACCAAAACGTAGGTCACCGAGACATTGTACACTTGTACCTAACCTCATCAAAGGAAAAGCTTGTCCAGGCACACTCTTTCAGTTTTTGTTGCTGTTACTTTAGCTTTGGCCATGTATTTTTATGAGAATGTGGTAAGTAGAGTAACAAAGTTGGTCATGATCACTGACCTATATTTTGACCTTTGTACCTTTTATTTAATTGGAAGTGCATTTTCTGTCTTTATTCTTATCACACTCTGTTTATCATTTACACAGAGACATTCTTTAGGTCAAGGTTCCAAAATAAGTATTTTTCAATCAACAGATAGTGCAATATGTGATAAGTGGTAGACATATCAATAGTTTGGGGGGGGGGGGTGTCCTTTTATTCAATGCATTTTTGTATGTCATTATTGGACTCCATTCTCGATGTCAATTCTGAAACTGAATTTCAGTTTTAGCCTAATTACCAAAACATACTCCTGGCAATTTTGGCCACTTTACAAATACACTAATTTTCTTCCAAAGTTGAGATAAAAAGGCAACTGACTTTCAAAATGTATCAAGAAAAAGTTCAAAATCAACTTCAATTTCATCTGTAACAGTGCATCAGTTATATAACAAGAGGCCCATGGGCCTTAACAGTCACCTGATATTTGATACAAATTAGTTATGTAATTTACTAGCCAACTGATGCGTTTTGTTCACGAAATAGGAACATACATCTAATAGGTCTACATACAAAGTTTCAGTAAGCTTGGTGCATATTTATTCACATTACTGTGTTCACAAGGTTCAATAATTATTATTAACTCCATAAATAAGTTAAGAGTTGAATCAAGCTTATTTTCAAACTCGTCCAAGTTCTTTTCAATGTTAGTCTACATACAAAGTTTCATTAAGCTTGGTGTATATTGATTCAATAATTATAACTGCAAAGGGCAATAACTTTGTAAGCAACAATCTAATCAGGTTGCTTTTTGAACTTGTCCGAGATCTTTCCAATTTTAGTCTAAATACAGAGTTTCAATAAGCTCGGTGCATATTTACTCAAATTATCATGTTCACAATATCCAGTAATAATTATAAGTGCAAAGGGCAATAACTCCATAATTTACTGTCGAATCAAGCTGATTTTCAAACTTGTTAGAGATCTTTCAAATGTTAGTCTATATACAAAGTTTCATTATGCTCGGTTCATATTTACTGAAGTAATCGTGTTCACAAGGTCCAATAGTAATTATTAGTTCAAAGGGCAATAACTCCGTAAATTACTGTTAAATCATGCTGATTTTCAAACTCGTCCGGAATCCTTTCAATGTTAGTCTACACACAATGTTTCATTAAGCTTGATATATATTTACCAAAGTTATGGCTTTCACAAGGTCCAATAATAATTATCAGTGCAAAGGGCAATAACTCCATAATTTACAGTCGAATCAAGCTGATTTCCTAACTCGCCCCGAGATTTTTTTCCAATGTTACATATAAAATATTATAAAGCTCGGTGAATATTTACTCAAGTTATCGCGTTCATGAAGAAATGTTTAAGGGACATTGCACGACACACAAACGACGACGGACAAAAGACTATTGCAATAGATTACTGTGAGCTATGGTCAAATGAACTAAAAAGACAAACGACTATTAGTTTTATGTTTTCTTTATTCCTTGACTCAATTCTCTGTATTGTGGATTTTCCACAATAGTGTGCCGACGACATGAAAGTCGGTGTTGAACAAACTTAACAGTATAAATAAAATGGTTGGATCCTTCATGATATCACATAAATTCTCTGCTTAATAAGTATTAACACAAAATAGGCTGCAGAAGGAGCACATCAAAAGCAAACATACAAATCCTTACACCAAGACTACACATATACAGGTATACTTGGTAAAATATATATACACTCGGAACGTTAATTACCTGGTATAACTCAGCTCCGTCATAGTGGAACTAATACACACCACAGTCTCATTGACAATAGTGTATTACATTTGACAAAAGAAAACTTTCTTCATTACTGGCCATATATTTTGTCCAACTTGAAATCAGAATTAAACCAACCTTTTCTACAACATTTATTTTCTGGACAACATGCACGCATACATTTATAACATCATGAGTTGAGAAAACATTTGAGTAAAAGAATCATGGCTCTCGCTGAGCTGATGTTTGGCATCGATAATAATATAGTTTACAGAGAAAACCATTGGCTTGGCAACGATAATATATACTCTTCAGAGAAAACCTGCAGCTAGAATAGCTATGATTATGGCACTTTTTACTGGATTGGAACAAGCTGAAAAATAAATCATCCAAGCTAATTACATTCCTAACCTTGTACCATGTAGTTAGATTTTAAAACTTGGCTTCAGAGTTTTCCATCAGCTGTATTCACCAACAGAAGGAACATGATTTAGACAGCCTTGTTTCTGCCAACAGGAAAGTACATGTAACAATTCTTATATGGAATTGGTGTTTAATCAATAATATTTGGAAAATCAACTTGTCCTGTATGATTGAATTCCAAGCAGTTATTTCTGACTAGACCACTAGGTGAGTATATCATGTTCGATACTGAAATATCACACTGAACTATCAGAGTTACTCCTATCGCACAGTACTGTAGATTACTCCCACTCCTATCACACAGTACTGTAGATTACTCCCACTCCTATCACTCAGTACTGTAGATTACTCCCACTCCTATCACACAGTACTGTAGATTACTCCCACTCCTATCACACAGTACTGTAGATTACTCCCACTCCTATCACACAGTACTGTAGATTACTCCCACTCCTATCACACAGTACTGTAGATTACTCCCACTCCTATCACACAGTACTGTAGATTACCTCCCACTCCTATCACACAGTACTGTAGATTACTCCCACTCATATCACACAGTACTGTAGATTACTCCCGCTCCTATCACACAGTACTGTAGATTACTCCCACTCCTATCCACAGTACTGTAGATTACTCCCACTCCTATCACACAGTACTGTAGATTACTCCCACTCCTATCACACAGTACTGTAGATTACTCCCACTCCTATCACACAGTACTGTAGATTACTCCCGCTCCTATCACACAGTACTGTAGATTACTCCCGCTCCTATCACACAGTACTGTAGATTACTCCCGCTCCTATCACACAGTACTGTAGATTACTCCCGCTCCTATCACACAGTACTGTAGATTACTCCCACTCCTATCACACAGTACTGTAGATTACTCCCACTCCTATCACACAGTACTGTAGATTACTCCCACTCCTATCACACAGTACTGTAGATTACTCCCACTCCTATCACACAGTACTGTAGATTACTCCCACTCCTATCACACAGTACTGTAGATAACGCGATTCACACTCTTCTAAGCAGAGATGTCTTCTCAGAAGATCTTTCAGCTCAGATGGAAGAACTTCCAAAAGCAGAAGAGATACAAATCAAGTGACTGAAAGTTATATTCTAGAAACAGAAGAGGGCAAATAGAGTTAAGCCCGAGTGAAGCAAAGGGAAGTAACTCTATTTGATAATATGATATTGTAAAATTGTGACTAGCACTAAATTAACATTACTATGTACAATACACACTATATTCATATATCTTTTATATGTATAAATGTTTTAATTTTCTAGCCTATTGGCTAACATCATTAACATACATCTCAATATTCTATTTTTGCATATTACAGAGTAATCTGTCTGGGTAGGTATTGACTGTGACGTCATGTTTTTATGGGTGTAACGTCGTATTTTTTGAGAGAAAACTACATGTATATCATTTTTGCCAACAAAGTGTTGACGTCACAATCAATACCGATGCAGAAGGGAGAGAACTCTGTAATAAGTAAAGGTAGAATAGTTATCAATTATCTGTCATAATCAATCACACATTCATACATCGCTAGTATCACTTCTATGTTACAATCAAAGGTAGAATAGTTATCAATTATCTGTCATAATCAATCACACATTCATACATCGCTAGTATCACTTCTATGTTACAATCAAAGGTAGAATAGTTATCAATTATCTGTCATAATCAATCACACATTCATACATCGCTAGTATCACTTCTATGTTACAATCAAAGGTAGAATAGTTATCAATTATCTGTCATAATCAATCACACATTCATACATCGCTAGTATCACTTCTATGTTACAATCAAAGGTAGAATAGTTATCAATTATCTGTCATAATCAATCACACATTCATACATCGCTAGTATCACTTCTATGTTACAATCAAAGGTAGAATAGTTATCAATTATCTGTTATAATCAATCACACATTCATACATCGCTAGTATCATTTCTATGTTACAATCAAAGGTAGAATAGTTATCAATTATCTGTCATAATCAATCACACATTCATACATCGCTAGTATCACTTCTATGTTACAATCAAAGGTAGAATAGTTATCAATTATCTGTCATAATCAATCACACATTCATACATCGCTAGTATCACTTCTATGTTACAATCAAAGGTAGAATAGTTATCAATTATCTGTCATAATCAATCACACATTCATACATCGCTAGTATCACTTCTATGTTACAATCAAAGGTAGAATAGTTATCAATTATCTGTCATAATCAATCACACATTCATACATCGCTAGTATCACTTCTATGTTACAATCAAAGGTAGAATAGTTATCAATTATCTGTCATAATCAATCACACATTCATACATCGCTAGTATCACTTCTATGTTACAATCAAAGGTAGAATAGTTATCAATTATCTGTCATAATCAATCACACATTCATACATCGCTAGTATCACTTCTATGTTACAATCAAAGGTAGAATAGTTATCAATTATCTGTCATAATCAATCACACATTCATACATCGCTAGTATCACTTCTATGTTACAATCAAAGGTAGAATAGTTATCAATTATCTGTCATAATCAATCACACATTCATACATCGCTAGTATCACTTCTATGTTACAATCAAAGGTAGAATAGTTATCAATTATCTGTCATAATCAATCACACATTCATACATCGCTAGTATCACTTCTATGTTACAATCAAAGGTAGAATAGTTATCAATTATCTGTCATAATCAATCACACATTCATACATCGCTAGTATCACTTCTATGTTACAATCAAAGGTAGAATAGTTATCAATTATCTGTCATAATCAATCACACATTCATACATCGCTAGTATCACTTCTATGTTACAATCAAAGGTAGAATAGTTATCAATTATCTGTCATAATCAATCACACATTCATACATCGCTAGTATCACTTCTATGTTACAATCAAAGGTAGAATAGTTATCAATTATCTGTCATAATCAATCACACATTCATACATCGCTAGTATCACTTCTATGTTACAATCAAAGGTAGAAATAGTTATCAATTATCTGTCATAATCAATCACACATTCATACATCGCTAGTATCACTTCTATGTTACAATCAAAGGTAGAATAGTTATCAATTATCTGTCATAATCAATCACACATTCATACATCGCTAGTATCACTTCTATGTTACAATCAAAGGTAGAATAGTTATCAGTTATCTGTCATAATCAATCACACATTCATACATCGCTAGTATCACTTCTATATTACAATCAAAGGTAGAATAGTTATCAATTTATCTGTCATAATCAATCACACATTCATACATCGCTAGTATCACTTCTATGTTACAATCAAAGGTAGAATAGTTATCAATTATCTGTCATAATCAATCACACATTCATACATCGCTAGTATCACTTCTATGTTACAATCAAAGGTAGAATAGTTATCAATTATCTGTCATAATCAATCACACATTCATACATCGCTAGTATCACTTCTATGTTACAATCAAAGGTAGAATAGTTATCAATTATCTGTCATAATCAATCACACATTCATACATCGCTAGTATCACTTCTATGTTACAATCAAAGGTAGAATAGTTATCAATTATCTGTCATAATCAATCACACATTCATACATCGCTAGTATCACTTCTATGTTACAATCAAAGGTAGAATAGTTATCAATTATCTGTCATAATCAATCACACATTCATACATCGCTAGTATCACTTCTATGTTACAATCAAAGGTAGAATAGTTATCAATTATCTGTCATAATCAAATCACACATTCATACATCGCTAGTATCACTTCTATGTTACAATCAAAGGTAGAATAGTTATCAATTATCTGTCATAATCAATCACACATTCATACATCGCTAGTATCACTTCTATGTTACAATCAAAGGTAGAATAGTTATCAATTATCTGTCATAATCAATCACACATGCATACATCGCTAGTATCACTTCTATGTTACAATCATACGGCTTTACAACAGTCACCTGTTACATAATGGGCACCTGTCGTCAAAAACAAATTTAAAATTGATTCTGTTTACTAATATATAAAAATACACATGATCGTTAATATATGTATATCATGCATTGTCTAAGCTGTATATCAATTATTGCACTTTTGAAGACATTTCAATTTGGTGGGATGGGAAAGAATGTTCGGTTTACAACCGAGATGAAGTATTCTTACACAGCGGCCCTATATCAGTTGTATATAATGGATGGAGAATATCCTACAAAATTTGTAGGTGATATAGTTTTTACACATTATCTAATGCTTAACAATATACACCTTGATTCTTCATGATAATAGTAAAATCTTTATGAATGGTTCAAGTATACAACATTTTCTCTAATATTCATACAAACCACAGAACTATCATCTAATAATGTATCTAGAACAGGACATGTGTTTTAAACATTTCCAGTATAGAAATACATCATGAAATATTATGAGAAAGTACCAAAGAGAATGTCACTTTTCAGTTCAATCATAATGGTTCATAATGCTAAATCAAGCATATCAGAAGTTATTCATGGCAGACAGAATGTGTGTGTAAGTTATAATATTACACAAGTGTATGTAACTCTCCTCCTCAAATGGAAATAAATGAAAACTCAATGTCATAATGGTTGTTGTATTTTAACAGTAACTCTGTGACAGAAAGAAATAAGTGATCTTCATAATAACGTCACGCTGTTCTTTAAATCTTGACAAGGATATTGCAAAATTCCAAAACTAAATCTTGCACTGCTGTTGTGTTGACATACAGTTACTATCTTGAGGAATGTTCAGGTTCACATTTACAAACAGTACATTAATTGCTGGAAATGATAGTCAAAGTTTCTATGAAGACATAACTTTTACCATATGATCAATAACAAATGTACTGGTATAATAGAGCACAGTTGTTGACTTTGGTGGGGAGAAATTTTTGAATTTTGCAAGATATGGTTGCAAAAAATTAAAAAGCCAAAATAATAATGACATGATTAAGATATATCCACTTACTGATATTATTCAAAATTTTCAATTAATAAAATTGAAATTGCCACCTTATTTGAAAATCATATTTTTTTCATTTGAAAAGCATCCTGATATATGGTATTTCACTTTACTGAGTTACATCGCTTGCAAGTAGATGTTGATTGTGACGTCTCTGATTTGTGAGCAAAACTCTTGTCGTTTTCTCTGAAAAGTATGATGATTTGCTCACAAACAAATGACATCACATCAAATAATTATCCACAAGGGCAGATAACTCTGTAATATGCAAATACAGAACATTATAACCTGAATTTGTGTAAAAAATGAACAACCCTTTAGTCCATTAATTAACAGGAAATACTGTAAGTTAAACTATTTGTCCCAACAATCAATGAGATCCTTCTAAATTCACCAAATAAAAGTGATTTCCATGTACAGAACCCAGACAATTTGACAGAGGGTCACTCGGTGCAGAAAAGGTCACTGAGTGTAGAGATCACTCGGTGTATTGAATGGTCCTAACCGGGATTTCAATTATATTTATAATCTTATTAAAACAGAAGTTGAATAACAGATATTTCTCACATTTAGAAAATATTTTCCAAACATTAAATCAGAAATACATGCATGTTAAAAAAAAGATATTCATATCCATGAAAAGACTTTTTTCTGAGATATATATCTACTTTTGTTTTGAGGTTTCGTTTGACTGGAAAACTAATTGTCTAGTTTCCTGCACCGTTTCTGTACTAGCCATGTGTGTATACAATGAGACATTTCAGAACATGTTTTCCCATACACTGTCCAACGTGTCCTGTTTGTTGGTTACTGGTCCAGTGTTTTCTGTTTCCATAACAACACCAAGGATACATCTAGCTTCCTCCAGCAACTACAACAACATTTAGTTAAAACAATATTTAACAGAAACAAATTTCAGTGTTAAGACCCATCTTTACCACATATTTCTAATACTCTGCCACTTTTTCTTAAAAACTTCTAAAATCTTTTATTGGCTGAACTCATTCACCCCTACAAAATTATAATAAGCAGGGCTGTGTTTATACGGTTTGACTGGTTGGACCTAGTTGTTTGTTTATCAATTAAAGAAGGACCTGGTGATTTTATACTGTTTTTAGGCCTGTATCAAAAACTGCAAGTCCGTCAGGATTTATACTTGAAATAATGACTTTAACCAACGGTCAAACCGGTTGTTCCAAACGGCTCTGTTCTATTCTTTGAATCAGAAGAGTTCAAATGTGTCTTCAGGGGATAATGGGATAGATATGTTGAATGTAAAGATAACAAATCTACTTACCTTGGTTATATCAAACTCATCAAAGAGTTCCTGTATAAATCTGCGTGCAGTCAGGCGGAAAGAGCAGACGGTCATTATATGGCTCACTTCTGAGTAAAAACAAACATCCTGGAAAACTTTGGGAAATTTCTGCTTCAATCTAGAATTAAAATATTCAGTATTTACTTGATTGATCATAAGGTGAAGGTCAATTGTTTTTGCATGCAATGACATAAGTATTCTTGGTATACACACAGTCTCCGGTTCCATTAGAAGTATCACTGACCATACTGCATGCTATTAGATAATACATTTGTGATGCAAAAATACTGCAAATTTTCTTTTTATATTTTTATATTGCAATCTCCTTGTGAAAGAGTTGTCTACCATATTAATAAATCTGCTGCTCAAAATGTCAGAACTGCTCAATGTAGTGTTTTGCACGATTCACCAGAATTTGTCTTAGTCTGTTTACTATTACAGTGCCGTTACGTTGGCTAGCTGATGTAGTAGGCTGGTAACTGATGCAGTAGGTTAGTTTTTAATTGGCATGTAACGAAGGCACTGATTGGCTGAAGCATTGGCAGTCCGACTGATTGCCCCCCGACTGACAAGATCGCCGACAACATTGAGAAGTAGGCGGAGCCAGCGGATCTTTGATGTTCAAACCCGACTCTGTTGTACAATGTGTTTAATAATGTTGTGTACTATTTAATTGTTTACAATGTACACATTCAATCACTGTATTCAAAATTTGTTGAATGTTTTGAGGATGTTTTGTTCATAAATTATTGGCCATTTCTCTCGACTTCGGGGAGTATTCATCAATACTGTATAGCTTATCTATCAACGTTCGAATGGATCAAATTTTCCATCGTGTTTGTTAATGTGTTGGGTTTAGATCTAGACTATTATATCCATTGTAATGTTACATGTAATGTCACAGCCGTATCTAGCTACTGTTGTACCTTCTGACTGACTTTTCCACTTCAAAGTCTGTTTGGTATGAAAAACAAATCAGGTACGACTGACAATAAATTATGTCTTATCAGAATATATTCTGATCAAACACGGTTTTGATACATACCTGGATGTTAGTAGGGGATGTTATTTTAGTTGCAGACGTTGAGTTTGAATGCATTGCCTAAATACTTAACAATTTCATTCATATTTGCACGACCCTCACAGGTAATGTTCTCACAGGTTGGTGCATGCGCAGTGGTAGTTTATAAAATGTCAGTTTATTTTTGCCGAGAAATTGTCAACTCTAGATTCAAATGCATCTGATTAAATACTGTTGACAAATTTAAACAAGAGGCCCAGAGGGCCTGTATTGCTCACCTGGTTTGTAATGCCAAGTTTTGTTTTGAATACAGGTTCATTGTTTCTTTTCTTAAGGAATTTAAATATTTATACAATCTCTATTCCCCTTCCACCAAGGATGTTTCTGGCCAAATTTGGTTACATTCCATGCAGAACTCTAGGACAAGTAGAGATTTATAGGATTTACCACTATTTCCCCTATTGGGCCCCGCCCCTCCTGCCCCAGGAGGGTCAGAGACAAAATTTATACAAGTTCTGTCCCCCTTCCCCCAACGATGTTTGTGACCAAATTTGGTTACAATCCATGCAGAACTCTAGGACAAGTAGAGATTTATAGGATTTACCACTATTTCCCCTATTGGGCCCCGCCCCTCCTGCCCCGGGGGTCAGAGACAAAATTTATACAAGTTCTGTTCCCCTTCCCCCAACGATGTTTGTGACCAAATTTGGTTACAATCCATGCAGAACTCTAGGACAAGTAGCGATTTATAGGATTTACCTCTATTTCCCCTATTGGGCCCCGCCCCTCCTGCCCCCGGGGGGTCAGAGCCAAAATTTATACAAGTTCTGTTCCCCTTCCCCCAACGATGTTTGTGACCAAATTTGGTTACAATCCATGCAGAACTCTAGGACAAGTAGCGATTTATAGGATTTACCTCTATTTCCCCTATTGGGCCCCGCCCCTCCTGCCCCGGGGGTCAGAGCCAAAATTTATACAAGTTCTGTTCCTCTACCCCCAATGATGTTTGTGGTTATATTTAGTAACATTCCATGCAGAACCCAAGGATGTTTGTGGCCAAATTTGGTTACAATCCATGCAGAACTCTATGACTAGTAGCCATTTAAAGGAAATATTGACGGATGGACGACGGACGCCGCGCCATGACATAAACTCACCGGCCTTACGGCTGGAATAGCATCCCTACTGTACTTACATCCAGGTATGTGCTAAAGCTGTGATTAATCAGAATATATTTTGACAAGACACGATGGTCGGTCGTACATTGTACCCGATTTGGTTTCCCACACCTTGCGGTAAAGTTATAATTAGTCAGAAGTAGGTGATATCTTTTCCATACAATATCTGACTGACTTTTCCGCTACAACATTTCAATACATACTTCACTGAGTAGCGCTGATTCAGAGTCTATATATGAAGTCGTTAAAATGTGTTTGTGTAATCTTTTTACATTATGAAGCTTACGATGCCGATCATCTTATGTATATACTGCCAACTGGTACAGTACACATTTCTGATCTTGGTAATCACAAACAGACGTTTCTAACTGTTTAGCTCCGCCCCTACATTGAAGCGACAGCCAATGAGAGCCGCACTTACACAGCTTATTGAATGTTGTTGGCAAACTGACTAGCTACCAATCAACGGAACCAGCTACTAGACTGGCCGTCACTTGTACGCTTATTGTAACGGTGCTGTAAATGCATGTGGAAATGAAAGAGTTCAAGATACAACTTTTTCTATATTTTTATATAATGGGGCTGCATTTAAAATTTTAATTTGATTCAAAATATTTCAAGTAATCTTTTAATAAAGAGATTGCTTAACAAAATGCCCAGAAAGGACCAAATTAGAGAAGTGGTCGCTGACTTACCCGAGAAGTCCCTGTTCTGAGCCTTTGACTCCCACAGAACTGCTGAGATTGGTCACCAGCTTTCTGATCTCCTGTCGTATCAGGGCACGACCGTGGACACTGTCAAACGACATCTTCTTAGTGGCTGTCAATATAAAATCAAGTCATGCTCATCAGACATGTACTTCTATAAAGTAATTAATTTTGTTAAACATACTTGATATACCTAAATAACAACAAGAGGCCCAAAGGGCCTTAACCGTCATCTGACTACCTTGGCAATAGTAAAATTAATTTCATATGGTGTCACTTTGTCAGGACCATGTCAGGATCATTTTCCATTTCCTTCAACAAATTTTATTTCAAACAAGAGGCCCAAGGGCCTTAACATGTAGGAAATTAATCAGATATAGTGTCATGGTAGCCTTCTTCGATTTGGGATCAACCAGAGATGTAACAATACTTTGTCGAACCATGTCAGGATCATCTCATGCAAGTTTCAGCCAAATCACATAGGTAGAACTTGAGAAGAAGTTCAAAATGTGTTTTCAAGATGGTGGCTGTGGCGGCCATCTTGGATTTTGGATCGACCCAAAAAATAACAACACTTTTTGTTGGGACCATGTCAGGATCCTTTCATGCAAGTTTCAGCCAAATCGCACCGGTAGAAATTTAGAAGAAGTTCAAAATGTGTTTTCAAGATGGCGGCTGTGGCGGCCATCTTGGATTTCGGATCGACCCGAAAAATAACAACACTTTGTGTGGACCATGTCAGGATCATT
Organism: Argopecten irradians; assembly: GCF_041381155.1. Lineage (NCBI taxonomy): Eukaryota > Metazoa > Mollusca > Bivalvia > Pectinida > Pectinidae > Argopecten > Argopecten irradians. The sequence goes on from NC_091139.1 coordinate 44,900,140, forward strand.
TCATGCAAGTTTCAGCCAAATCGCACTGGCAGAACTTGTGAAGAAGTTCAAAATGTGTTTTCAAGATGGCGGCTGTGGCGGCCATCTTGGATTTCGGATCGACCCGAAAAATAACAACACTTTGTCGGGACCATGTCAGGATCATTTCAAGCAAGTTTCAGCCAAATCACACTGGTAGAACTTGAGAAGAAGTTCAAAATGTGTTTTCAAGAAGGCGGCTGTGGCGGCCATCTTGGATTTCGGATCGACCCAAAAAATAACAACACTTTGTCGGGACCATGTCAGGATCATTTCATGCAAGTTTCAGCCAAATCGCACTGGTAGAACTTGAGAAGAAGTTCAAAATGTGAAAAGTTAACGCACGGCGGACGGCGCACGACGACGGACGAAACATGACGACTATAGGTCGGGTCAGATGACCTAAAAACATTATTTGACATGAAATGTTAATACCTACATTGTATGTAAATCAATGAAGATTGAAATAGTGAGTTATCTTGTGAATGCAACAGTTAAATGATTTAAACAATACAGATTAACAAACTCTGACACTAAGAATTTTCAGTTTCATGGATTTTAAACATCAATGAAAAAGCTAGGTAGATATGGAGTGAAACAGATAGCAGATGACGAGTAACCATGGCAACACAGCATGCTTTTAGAATGCACAGTCTGATACAACATTTCCATGACCATAGGAGTTTTTAGAAGCAGACATATATGTTTAACATCTATTTTGACAAATCTAAAAGTCAAATCTTAAAAAATATGTTTGAATGCAGAGTCTTTTTAATAATACAATCTTACAATATTTAACGTTGCTGACATCGTGTCATTTACATTTGTCTGTATTGGGACGTCTTGATCCAAATGTACAGGTCATATCAATGCCAGAGCTTTGTCAAATAATTATCTGGATATCTCACCAATCATGTCATCAAAATATCTACACTCTGGGTTTAATGAGAATCTATATGTTTGTATTATCTACATGTATCTTATCTGAAAGATGGTTTGATGTTTGATCACAGAAGATCTAAAATACTGTGTCAAAATTTACCACTGTCAAAACAGTTGACCAGTTAAATTATCTGATGTAGACAAAATTAAACGCTGTCAAAATAGTTAACCTGTTGAAATATATGATGGAGTCAAAATTAACCGCTGTCAAAATAGTTGACATTTTATAGTCATATGCTGTCAAATATTAATTTAAAACATATCTGTAAACGTGGAATATCGACCATGTACAAAGAAAGCTCCTTGTTCTTTGTGAATGAGTATGGCAAAGTTGTGAAATTAAGCAAAGACATATATAATATAGTGTAGAAAATCCAGTGCACAGACATTACTTATGTAGACAAATTTAAAAGATGGGTAGAAGTACATTACTATACAGGGTACATGATTGGTTGAACTCAAAAGTTTATTTCAATATTTCATAACAGAAATGATTTAACTGTTAAATTAAAGAAATATTTTATTTCTTAAATAGACAACCCTTTCATATCATAAAATATATATGATAACATAATATATTATGCATATACATATGTGTATACCATATATATTTTAGTATTTTTGTAAAAAAACACATTAATGTATACATAATCTGACATTAACTTAATTGAAACAAAACTGTTATATATAAAGAAACACAATTGTTATAATTTGAAACAGAATTGTGATTTAAAATAAAACTTATAATTTAAAACAAAACCGCTATTATTTTTGGATATATATGAATACATGTATTATATCATAAGGAAGTGCTTGAAGTATATGTTTACATGAAATAGCCAGTAATGAAGAAAATAATTAAGTGCACAGACAAAAAATTAAGCTAAAGTAATGAAAGTTGTGAAACTAGTAAATCTGTCAGTGTCAGATGATATTTTAACTAGTTTCAAAACTTACAAAAGGAAAGTGGAATTCCAGATATCACAAAATTAAAGGTTTGTCTCTTACCAGCGAAAGACCACTGAAACCTTCAGTAACTAAACACACTGTTATTTTCCTTGTAATGAAGTACAGAAATATTGCACATGTAACTATAGGATGATTCCATATTTATTTGAATAAAATTTAATTGAATCTAATAAAGATAATGTGTTTCCAAAACTATTCTTAAAGATTTTTTAAATTGATGAAAATCAATGGCTATCATAGGAGTGGTTAATGTGTGTGATATTATACCATGAGCCATGATGCATACCCCTCCTAGTCATTCAAGCTATTGTGCAATGGAAGTCATGACCATCACTGGTTCAAATCAGGCACCTCCTTAAACGACCAAGTTGTTGGTTACATAAATCACAAACAAACCAAACAGATTTCGTAGCTTGATTTCAAGATAGCCAGGTTTGGTTTTATACATTTAATCTTTAAGCAAAAGAAAAAGTTATAATTTGGATGATCACTAAAATGTGATGTTCTGGAAAAGCAACAGAAGAGCAGTAAGCCAGAGAAAACATACGAGAGTCAGTACTAGTACAGCTGTTCATGCTTCCTGGTGTGGCAGACGACAGCTCGTTAAGACTGTCGAGGCGAGTCCGGCGGTCACCTTTCTGTTGTTTCACTGCCTCCAGTAAACTACCCGGGTCGTCCTCGCGCTCAATCACCGTCACACTCCCAGGGCCGTCAGACTCAAAATCTGGGTCCGGCTGACCTGCAACAATGGTGGTATAACAATTCAATATTGGTTTTATATTTCTTCAACAAATGTTCAGTGTTGCAAACATATATTAGTCCATCAGAATTAAAGTTTAAGTTGCCTTGCTTTCAGATAAGAATAACTCTTACAGTATTACACTGTAACATGCACCTGTTGCATCACTTCAGGAGTAATTGATTGTAGAAGTATAAATGTAGATGATATGTACCATCGTCTCCTTCTGCCTGCTGTCCGATGGACTGAAGTCTGTAACAAGCCACACAGACAGACATGTCATGATCTGACCCGACCGTCACTCCATCCCCCCTTGTGGTTGATAACGACGTTGTTCTTGACCTTTTACCTGATGCTGGGCAGAAATACATGACAGTCAAATAAAATATTTCATGATTTAATATATAACATCTATGTGCATGTTTTAAATCTATATATTAAATATCAGGTATGCTTTTGCATGAAAAATACTGTACTTTTATCAAAATGGCTGAACTCTCCATAATTAATACATTTTTAATTAGTCAAGGCAATTCATTAATCAGTATTTATAGATTCCATGATGAAAATGACTGATTTCAACTAGATAGCTGAAAAAATGATATCTGATATGAGAACTTACATGAGACTTTTCTGCTACGAGCTGGCTGACTTTCCTCGGTCCGGTCATACACCATTGATATAGACTGTGATCTCTTGTCTTCTCCTTCATGTACCTACATCATGAACGTCAAGGAAAAGTTAAAAGTTATTTCTTAATAATCAATTTACTAATATTTGTCAATACTTGATCACTGGAAAACTTTTTTAGATACCACTTATTTATGTTGACATCCTACTGTAAGGGTCATTTGAGGACATGTACATGCCAGATTTTGGAGCTGAAGAAAAACCAGAGTACTTGGTGACCAGAAAAAATTCCCCGACCTACAATCAGAATCTGGTAGCAGTCCTACAGGGATATCACATGAAGCAGCTTTAAAACCAGCCTTACAAATCACCTTTGTGTAAATAAGACTTCTTTCAAATGACCCATTTCAACACAATTTGACCCGTATATATATACTGCCACTTCTGTTCCCATTACATAGCTTGTCTTTACAGACAGGTTTGACTAAATAAGGTTACAGAGATAGTAGGAATCACCAGAGAACATCTTAATTAGATTCTCTATAAAGGGATCTTACCTCAAACATCATGTTGATATCTACAGGTAATGTAAGTCCTAGAAATTCTGACTCTCCTGTGTGTGGTCGTCGTTTTTGTAATGACGCCTTTGGCATAGCACCCATAGGGCTGGACGGCCGCCCATCCATCTCCGACAGAGATACACCACTAGCATTTCTGGTCATTCCCAAACTAAAAGGATGAAGTCATAAATTATTGAATATTTCTCATGAAAAAGAGAACTTTCAGTCAATTCTACTATCTTTAATATTTGCAAACAGAAAGATTTAATTTATTCAAGGAGAAAGTCATATCTTCTATAGAGTTGATGTAAGCTGTTGATGAAAACAGCACACTTATTGTTGGCAAATTAATTAATTGTGCATCAACATGATAAATTTAACTCTTATAATATTTGAGGTGTCTGGAACTTTCATGATGATTTCTAAAATATATTTTATTTATTCTGAAATTGTATAGGAATCAAGAAGACGAAAGCATGATAAAGTCATCATTTTGATATATAATGAACAAATATTGGTGAAGAACCTAGATAGAGCAATCTTTGTCTAAGATATAGTGGTACCTTAGTCTGCTGGCTGTTCCACCAAACAGGTCGAGGCTGAGTTTAGAATCAACACTCGACTTCCTACTGAGAGTTCCTGTTGTCGTACCTTCCTCATCATACAGATTACTGATACCAAGGTCAGAGTCAAGGTCAGAGCTTACAGTCCGCTGACGTTTGATTGACCGCCAGGTGGCATAGCCATAGGCATCTCTAGAAGTGGTGTACATTATGGCGTTTTCAGAGGTTAGTCCCTCAATCCGCGAGGATGACAGAATTCCATATGCTGGGTTACCCTGCATTTTTCTTAAACTAGGAACACGGTTAAGATTCATAGACTTTCTCCTTACACTGGACGGGTGGATAAGGTCTTTGGTTTCTAGTGAGGAGCCCTGTTGTGACTTGACTCCCACTGTATTCAGAGAGGTAGAGCTAGCGATTGGACTGAGAGACACGACCTCTGAGGAGATATAGGTGTTGGGTCCCGACTCACATGAACTCACTCCACTGGTCGTAGAGTCTGTATTAAAACTATCCGCACGGTTTTTACTTGACCTTGAACTTTCACTACTACTGCTCCTGCCATCACGGAATATTGGTGAACGTTTCATCACTTTACTCTTGTCGAATCCTTCTTGTCTAAAAATAACCTTGGAGTCTGTCACCTCTTTGTCCTTCGCACTTTCCTCTTTCTCCGTGGACCCAGGTTCAGGTTCGGAGGAGTCATCAGGCAAACATATCACAGGTATAACGGTGGACTCCTCAGAGTTACCTCCCTTCAGGGAAGTTAAGGTGCTCTGGGGCTGGGAGGCGAATTCCGAGGCCAGAGGTATATAGTCTGAAGGCGACACTGGTGAAAGAGGATCCTTAGGACTTGACCTCCTATCACAATCATCACTAAATGTTCGCTGTTTACTGCTTCTTGAGAATTTTTTAATATTTCGAGCCTGTGAAGGCATACTGTTATAGCGTCTGTATGTTGACGACTCGAATGGCAGTGTTTTACTGCGTATGATGGCCGACTTGGAGGTGTCAGGAATGTTTGTGGTGTCTAGGCTTTGGTTATGGTTATTATCACAGGCCACTTTATCACCGTCACTGAACAAAGACTTGTCCTCCTCCGCTATAAAGAACAGATTCGTGGAGGCTAAACCTGGGGAATGTAGACTTGTGCGGAAGTCTGTCTCGGATCTAGACATGCTACCAAAGCTGAGAATACTCTCGTTAGCATCCTCCAGGTCAGTCAGCATCTCGGCACGATCCTCGACAACCGGCCACAGTTCTCCCCTCGAGTGCCAACAGGACTCCCAGCCAAGCTGTGTGAGAAGTTCGGCCCCCTCACGTGTACTGGCCAGCAGTCCCAATACATAAAAGGCAGTCCTGTCATCAAAGTAAATTGTCATTTAATAATTTCAATTGTGATTATTAATAGAAAAATATAGCATGTCAGAGTTGAGAATCTACATATAAATATTTTATATTTTACTTGTATAACTCACAAAGTTAACTGCCTGTTTAAATTTATTTTGGTAATATCATCAAATTTTACCAAGAGATATTCTCAATTTCACCATAATTATTCTTAGTGACCTATCTAGTATCTAATATGAGACCATGAATATCTTAAAAGTTGTTAATAATATATAGTCTTGTTAGAGATTGGCAATACCACTGTTTTTGTTTGTATAATTAATATGTTTTTGTTCTGGTTTATTCAGTACAGAAATACAGCTGCATTAACCCCTCCGTAAATCTTACCCTCTGATTGAGAACACTCCACACTCCTCCGCTAAACGTATTATTTCAGGAAACAGACGCTCCTCATCAAGCCATCCAATTCCCCAGGTAGAACTCCCTATGTGTCCCTACAAAACAAAAAACACTTCAATCTGAACAAGCGAATTCGTGGAATTTATATCCCCTGCTTTCGTTAATCAAAGGGCCATAACTCAGCCAAATAGGGTGCAATCAAATTCCTGATCCAACTTGGCCTAGGCCCTGAGACATTTAACCATGTTACCAACTTTCGAGAAAAAACTGGTAATATTTGTGAGATTTATTAAACGGAAACAGAGGAAAATGCTGTTTTTTGTGTTAATCAGAGGACCATAACTCTGCCAAATTTGGTCCTATGAAAGTGCTGATCGAATTTGGCCAAGGCCCCCCGAGACATTTAACCATGTTACCAACTTTCGAGAAAATGCGGTGATATTTGCGAGAGTTATTGAACGGTAACAGATGAAAATGTCATTTTTCGTTAATCATAGGGCCATAACTCTGCCATATAGGGTTCGATGAAAGTGCCGATCTAACTCATCTAAGCCCTGGCACATTTAACCATGTTACCAAGTTACAAAAAAATCGCTTAAAATTTGTGGCAGTTATTGCAAGACAAGCATTACAGACAGAAGGACGGACAGACTCAAATAAATATCCCCCATTTCTGTGAAAGAGGAGGATCATAACTATCCATGTAGAAAGTAAATGTTGGTAAATTCCCTGTAGAAAGTAAATGTTGGTAAATTCCCTGTAGAGAGTAAATGTTGGTAATTTCCCTGTAGAGAGTAAATGTTGGTAATTTCCCTGTAGAGAGTAAATGTTGGTAATTTCCCTGTAGAGAGTAAATGTTGGTAAATTTCCTGTAGAGAGTAAATGTTGGTAATTTCCCTGTAGAGAGTAAATGTTGGTAAATTCCCTGTAGAGAGTAAATGTTGGTAAATTCCCTGTAGAGAGTAAATGTTGGTAAATTCCCTGTAGAGAGTAAATGTTGGTAATTTCCCTGTAGAAAGTAAATGTTGGTAATTTCCCTGTAGAGAGTAAATGTTGGTAAATTTCCTGTAGAGAGTAAATGTTGGTAATTTCCCTGTAGAGAGTAAATGTTGGTAAATTTCCTGTTAGAGAATGTGTAAATTCCGTAAATGTTGGTAAATTCCCTGTAGAGAGTAAATGTTGGTAAATTCCCTGTAGAGAGTAAATGTTGGTAATTTCCCTGTAGAGAGTAAATGTTGGTAATTTCCCTGTAGAGAGTAAATGTTGGTAATTTCCCTGTAGAGAGTAAATGTTGGTAATTTCCCTGTAGAGAGTAAATGTTGGTAAATTCCCTGTAGAGAGTAAATGTTGGTAAATTTCCCTGTAGAGAGTAAATGTTGGTAAATTTCCCTGTAGAGAGTAAATGTTGGTAAATTTCCCTGTAGAGAGTAAATGTTGGTAAATTTCCTGTTGAGAGTAAATGTTGGTAATTTCCCTGTAGAGAGTAAATGTTGGTAAATTCCCTGTAGAGAGTAAATGTTGGTAATTTCCCTGTAGAGAGTAAATGTTGGTAATTTCCCTGTAGAGAGTAAATGTTGGTAAATTTCCTGTTGAGAGTAAATGTTGGTAAATTTCCCGTAGAGAGTAAATGTGGTAAATTCCCTGTAGAGAGTAAATGTTTGTAAAAGTTAAACTAGACATATGTCTGTTAGACATTAAGTGCTTGCTAACTACTTCCTAACTTTAATTTTTAGTTTGAAATCATCCTTGGCAACAGGTGTACATAGCACTTTTGCCCATTATCCTTGCATTTTTTGGGACTATTGCTATCAAGGAGATGGTTTACGTCCTTGATGTATTGTAATACATATTTTCTCTTACTTCATCAGAACTCTAAATGTGAAATGACTTTGAACTTGGTAATTGTGCTCTTTGTTACATAGAAGTGTGTTTATTATCATATTGTATAGCTATTTAAAATAGTGGTACGCTACAACACTGTCCAGTCTGTGCACATGGTGACTTACCTGTGTCATGCTTGAACACCTTTCTGGGGTACACCAAATCTAGAGCTCAGACTGATATTTTTATGATAATGTTTTTATTCTGTTTCTCTTACGCAAGGCTGGATAATTTTACAAATATTTATTAGAACTGCAGCGGTCCGTGGTCACAGGGTTTAGTAAACGATAGTGCAACGTACACCTTGGACCTAGGATGATGTGAATTAAATCAAATATAGTCAGCTTAATAACGCTGTAAATGTCTTTGGCCGGTGCTAAAAGTTATCTGTTTCGTCACTTTCTTTTACTGACTATATAAACCTGACTTGCATTGTATTGTTCTGGAAATTTCCAAAGTCAATCAGATGCTTAGAATATATCACGATGCAAGAGTTTGTATGATACATCGCTTGAAGTTTACACAAAATGAAGGTGTTTAGCACTGTGTAATGTCACTGTTGTAAATTTACAGTAAAACATCGCAGGTATATCTTAGTATATGTTTTTGAAAGGTTGGTGTCACTAAATGACAGCGAAATCTATTAAACGGTATAAGACACTGAGTTCCGGTATCACACAGACTCCACACCAACAAGGAAATTAATAGTGCGAGTACGCTCGCACTAAAAAGAACATGACTTAGGATACCTACCACAGCCCAGAGGGCAGTCTTAAGCTTCATGTTATCTTCATCTGTCATCAGTTCTTGGCAGCGGATACATTGGAAGTATTCTTCTACACATTCCTACAGAGAAATCACACCAGCAAAGTTAGCTTACCATAAATTATTCCTATTGATGACCATAGCATAATTAATGGGTAATTTCTGTTAGCAAGTGTTCGCATCCCTACTAAGTACAATACAATGACTTTAGTATGAAGTGCATTATCACTGTACAAATATCAGAAATTTACATTATCAAAGGTTATTTGTAAATGAACATTTGCCCTTTAAGTGTCAGAGGAATAGAATTAAAAAACTGGAGATTGGTACCTGTTGTCGTAAAAGCTGAAAGCCATCTTTGGTTTGAGTGAGCTGACCATACAGATGGACAGGCAGAAAAGCATCTTTACTGGGACGCCTTCAAAACAAAAAATTACAGGTGTTAACGTCAGTCATTTTAGAAAATCTAAGTTACTAAATTTGTAATTCTGCACCATCAACCATTCATTACACTGATGTAGAAGTAATTTAAGAACAAAATTTTCTTTATGTCATATTTAATAGTGCAGCATTCAATGTTTGGTGTTTTTCTGTGAAGCCCTGTGACATATGGAGACAATGAAGAAATGCATGGGAGATAACTCTGTGTGCTATGGGAGATAACCCTGAAAAGTTTGAAAGAACAAGGACTTACTTCCTACTTGATCGCCTTGAAAAGGATCCTTCGAACGTCTTCTCATATGTTGTGAGGGCTTCATTCAACAGCTCTTCAACAATACTAACATACTTTGTGTCAAAGGTCTGTAAAAAAAGTTGTTTTTCTTTATACAAAATTCACCAAATCTTCTTCAATTGTGAGGTTACAGAAGTACAGCTGTTGATGTACCTTAATGTACAATGGAAATTAATTTGGAATACCAAGAATTACACATTGTTGAATATGTCGCCTGGGCTGCTTTGTTTACAAATTTGATATTTAACAAAGCACAAAAGATAATAGTGAATTATATAAAATCTGAATGGTTTAATATGTATTGTACACAATGAAATTATACAAAACCTGGAAATACTTCACATATATATATCAAATATGTAAATACCTTTGCCCAAATCTCCAGTTCATTCGAGATATAGTTAGCATCCATTAGTGTACGGAATCCACGAGACGTTGACATGAACCGGCATGTGAGGAGACGCCCCTTCTCTCCAAGATGGAGGCACGATGGTCGTAACTTTATCAAGGAGTTCAGACATGTCTTGAAAAAAAATCGAACAGTTACAAAATCATAATTGCAAAGACTCAAATATCTATTATTTCATACTTGGAATTCCTCGCTTCATACAAAATCATAATTGGACAAGAAAAGAGAGGACAGGAAGAGATAAGATGGCCACGGATAACACTATATGGTCTCCCACTATTTCATGCCAGGGCATGACTTCTCCAGTTTATGGCTATTGAAGGGAATTCATTATCTATAAAATCAAGACATGAAGATTTGTCAGAATGGAAATGTAACAGGTATGTACTTTTGTTCAAAGGGGCCTTGTCCATATGTAACACTTACATCGACCTCACACGCCTCCTCCATCACGCCGAGGGCAGCATGAGAGACGCTGCGGCTTTGATCATACAGCTGTGTGGTGAGTAGTTCCATTCCCCATGTACTGAAGCCTGGCACTCTCACCCGTAGTAACACCCGCAGGAACTTTGTACAGTACAAACGGGCACTCTGTAAAGTCCCAATGTATTCACTGATAATTCAATGATAATATTACATATAAACATTATCAAAACATGTTCATCATCTTTATGAGCATCATGCTGCCTATAATTCCATTTTTACAGCAATTAATACTTCCATATATAATGGCACTACATTAACAGATTTGTCTAGAATCACCAGATATGCTGGATATATCACCTCTTGGAATCACCTGTCACATATTATCTAGAGAAATCAGGGTTCAGTATGTGAGGATACAGCCACGACTAGTGTGTTACTTTCAGAGGCTAATCAGGCCAAATTCTAATTAATAAGTTAATGTGGTACTGTATAAAAATAATCCTTAATTGCCTTGCCTAAAATACTCATGCAGTAGCAGTGCTTACCTCTGACGAAGCACATAAAGCCTTAGATAGGATCGCCCTACAGTTCCCTTCCTGATTGTAGCTCAAACAGGACACTGTCAATTTCACAAAACTGTCTTGGGTGGCTGTACTCACAATTTCCAACAAACTGAAAAAAACAACATCATACATGTAGCACACAATTACAGCCCACTGTTTCATACATTGTCTCAACCTTTTATATTGTTATTCAACTACATATACCATGCAATAAAGAAAATGAAGAGTTCATTTTGCAAAATGGGCTTCAAAATCAGCTTATATACATACTTACTTGCGTATATGCTAAACATATTATTGGTATATACACTTACTATTGGTATATGTTACACATACTATTGGTATATGTCACACTTACTATTGGTTTATACATTTACTATAGGTAAATGCTACACTTACTATAGGTAAATTATACATTTACTATAGGTAAATGCTACACTTACTATAGGTAAATGCTACACTTACTTTTGGTAAATGATACACTTACTATTGGTATATACACTTACTGTTGGTAAATGCTACACCTACTGTTGGTAAATGCTACACTAATTATTGGTAAATGCTACACTTACTATTGGTAAATGATACACTTACTATTGGTAAATGCTACACTTACTATTGGTAAATGATACACTTACTATTGGTAAATGCTACACTTACTATTGGTATATGTCACACTTACTATTGGTATATGCCACACTTACTATTGGTAAATGTCACACTTACTATTGGTATATGTCACACTTACTATTGGTAAATGCCACACTTACTATTGGTAAATGCTACACTTACTATTGGTAAATGCTACACTTACTATTGGTAAATGTCACACTTACTATTGGTATATGTCACACTTACTATTGGTAAATGCCACACTTACTATTGGTAAATGATACACTTACTATTGGTATATGTCACACTTACTATTGGTAAATGCTACACTTACTATTGGTAAATGCCACACTTACTATTGGTAAATGATTCACTTACTATTGGTAATGTCACACTTACTATTGGTATATGTCACACTTACTATTGGTATATGTCACACTTACTATTGGGTATATTGATACTTACTTATATTGGTATATGTCACATTTACTATTGGTAATGTACACTTACTATTGGTATATGTCACACTTACTATTGGTATATGTCACACTTACTATTGGTATATGTCACACTTACTATTGGTATATGCACACTTACTATTGGTAAATGATCACACTTACTATTGGTATATGTCACACTTACTATTGGTAAATGCTCACACTTACTATTGGTAAATGTCACACTTACTATTGGTAAATGTCACACTTACTATTGGTAATGTCACACTTACTATTGGTATATGTCACACTTACTATTGGTAAATGTCACACTTACTATTGGTAAATGATACATGTTATACATTACTATTAGTAAATGTCACACTTACTATTGGTATATGTCACACTTACTATTGGTAAATGTCACTTATATTATATGTAATTCACTATTGGTAAATGTCACACTAAATGATGTCACACTTACTATTGGTATACTATTGGTAATGTCACACTTACTATTGGTATATGTCACACTTACTATTGGTATATGTCACACTTACTATTGGTAAATGTCACACTTACTATTGGTAAATGATTCACTTACTATTGGTAAATGATTCACTTACTATTGATATATGTCACACTTACTATTGGTATATGTCACACTTACTATTGGTTTATGTCACACTTACTATTGGTATATGCTAACTTACTATTGGTAAATGATACACTTACTATTGGTAAATGTCACACTTACTATTGGTAAATGATACACTTACTATTGGTAAATGTCACACTTACTATTGGTAAATGATTCACTTACTATTGGTATATGTCACACTTACTATTGGTATATGTCACACTTACTATTGGTAAATGTCACACTTACTATTGGTAAATGATACACTTACTATTGGTAAATGCTACACTTACTATTGGTAAATGCTACACATACTATTGGTATATGCTACACTTACACACTTACTATTGGCAAATGCTACACTTACTACTATTGGTATATGTCACACTTACTATTGGTAAATGTCACACTTACTATTGGTAAATGTCACACTTACTATTGGTAAATGTCACACTTACTATTGGTATATGTCACACTTACTATTGGTATATGTCACACTTACTATTGGTAAATGTCACACTTACTATTGGTATATGTCACACTTACACACTTACTATTGGTATATGTCACACTTACTATTGGTAAATGTCACACTTACTATTGGTATATGTCACACTTACTATTGGTAAATGTCACACTTACTATTGGTAAATGTCACACTTACTATTGGTAAATGTCACACTTACTATTGGTAAATGTCACACTTACTATTGGTAAATGATTCACTTACTATTGGTATATGTCACACTTACTATTGGTAAATGCTACACTTACTGTTGGTATATACTACACTTACTATTGGTAAATGCCACACTTACTATTGGTATATGCCACACTTCTCCAAGAGTTTGTCCCCTTTGGCTGTGACGGAGATTTTGCCGAGGAACAGGAAGTAGAACTGACTACAGGTGTTGATGGTGTTACTGGGACTCAGGACCGCCTCAGCAGCCAGGTGTTTACTGCTCACCTAAACATTAAATTATCTAAATCAGAAATGGTTTCCACCAGTGTGTGGATCACAATTAATAAACTATATTTTCGCTGAAGTTTCCCTCAATCCACATAATTGTAAGTAAATATACAATTGTTGCAATGTATTGATGACATTTCCAAGCTTATTGTTGTATACAGTTGAGTAAAGAAATCTGTATACATCATAGTCAAATCCAAAAGTACATTTTGAGAAATAAATAAAACTGGTTGATATAAGATGTAAGCTGCGAACAGGCATGCTGACCATCAAGAATATGGTGAGTGTTTGACTTGCTGCTACAGTTATTACAAGTACACACAGCAGTACTCACCTCAGATAAACACTGTCCTATATTACAAGTACACACAGCAGTACTCACCTCAGATAAACACTGTCCTATATTACAAGTACACACAGCAGTACTCACCTCAGATAAATACTGTCCTATATTACAAGTACACACATCAGTACTCACCTCAGATAAACACTGTCCTATATTACAAGTACACACATCAGTACTCACCTCAGATAAACACTGTCCTATATTACAAGTACACACAGCAGTACTCACCTCAGATAAACACTGTCCTATATTACAAGTACACACATCAGTACTCACCTCAGATAAACACTGTCCTATATTACAAGTACACACATCAGTACTCACCTCAGATAAACACTGTCCTATATTACAAGTACACACATCAGTACTCACCTCAGATAAACACTGTCCTATATTACAAGTACACACATCAGTACTCACCTCAGATAAACACTGTCCTATATTACAAGTACACACATCAGTACTCACCTCAGATAAACACTGTCCTATATTACAAGTACACACATCAGTACTCACCTCAGATAAACACTGTCCTATATTACAAGTACACACATCAGTACTCACCTCAGATAAACACTGTCCTATATTACAAGTACACACATCAGTACTCACCTCAGATAAACACTGTCCTATATTACAAGTACACACAGCAGTACTCACCTCAGATAAACACTGTCCTATATTACAAGTACACACAGCAGTACTCACCTCAGATAAACACTGTCCTATATTACAAGTACACACATCAGTACTCACCTCAGATAAACACTGTCCTATATTACAAGTACACACAGCAGTACTCACCTCAGATAAACACTGTCCTATATTACAAGTACACACACAGCAGTACTCACCTCAGATAAACACTGTCCTATATTACAAGTACACACATCAGTACTCACCTCAGATAAACACTGTCCTATATTACAAGTACACACAGCAGTACTCACCTCAGATAAACACTGTCCTATATTACAAGTACACACAGCAGTACTCACCTCAGATAAACACTGTCCTATATTACAAGTACACACAGCAGTACTCACCTCAGATAAACACTGTCCTATGTCATTTATCAGGTCCACAAAATGCTTCCTTACATCCTCCTGCAAAACATGCAGCATTCCATTCATCATGTGAAGAAAAATTTCCTTTATATTTGAAAATAACTACTATTCTTGTGTCATCAACTGATGTCCTTCATTAATGAACAACAGACATTAACATTACTAGTATGCACTATGTCCGTAGGTTCTATTTCACCTTTTGTATGGTACCGTATTTGACGAAATAAGTTCCCTGGGTGGTTAACAAAAATTGAGACAACTGATATCACTATTGTTTATTGGGCTAAATACAGTACCAGACAGGTGCTATTATATATACCGAACTTGTAAAATGATTGGAGCCAGCGATCTTTCCTAGGAAAGTGAAAGATAATGCAGTGTGGTACGGGATACTATAAGGCAGAGTTATCAACTCTAATGCGAAAGGTAAGGTAAGATACGATTTGAAGTTGTGTGTACAGTTACAAATAGGAAAATATAAAACAAGTTTTGGGGAAAAAGTAACAGAAAATGATTTGGTCGAGTGGTAACAGTGGCTGTCCCTTTTATATTTGTAACAAATGTTCAGGACACATCATATGAACCAAACTCATTATGTTTTATAAACGTTATTTTGAAAAAATGGAAACAAAATCCAGATGAGGCATTGTGTGTAAATTACTAGTAATGACACCATCGTTATGTTTACCTGTACACATTCCATCAGGAACTCGGTCAATAGACATCCAGCATGGGCTATCTTAGTGGCCAGTTTGTGTCCGACCTCGAGTCGAGAAAACAGGTGATTGGTGGGCTTGAAAAAGTATATCAATCGCTTCATAAACCTGTAATAATGGTCAACATGTGGTCAGATAAACTGTGGTGATGATATCATCAATCTGTAATAATGGTCAACATGTGGTCAGATAAACTGTGGTGATGATATCATCAACCTGTAATAATGGTCAACATGTGGTCAGATAGACTGTGGTGATGATATCATCAACCTGTAATAATGGTCAACATGTGGTCAGATAAACTGTGGTGATGATATCATCAACCTTGTAATAATGGTCAACATGTGGTCAGATAAACTGTGGTGATGATATCATCAACCTGTAATAATGGTCAAAATGTGGTCAGATAAACTGTGTGGTGATGATATCATCAACCTGTAATAATGGTCAACATGTGGTCAGATAAACTGTGGTGATGATATCATCAACCTGTAATAATGGTCAACATGTGGTCAGATAAACTGTGGTGATGATATCATCAACCTGTAATAATGGTCAACATGTGGTCAGATAGACTGTGGTGATGATATCATCAACCTGTAATAATGGTCAACATGTGGTCAGATAGACTGTGGTGATGATATCATAAACCTGTAATAATGGTCAACATGTGGTCAGATAAACTGTGGTGATGATATCATCAACCTGTAATAATGGTCAACATGTGGTCAGATAAACTGTGGTGATGATATCATCAACCTGCAATAATGTTCAACATGTGGTCAGATAGACTGTTGTGATGATATCATCAACCTGTAATAATGGTCAACATGTGGTCAGATAAACTGTGGTGATGATATCATCAACCTGCAATAATGGTCAACATGTGGTCAGATAAACTGTGGTGATGATGATATCATAAACCTGTAATAATGGTCAACATGTGGTCAGATAGACTGTTGTGATGATATCATCAACCTGTAATAATGGTCAACATGTGGTCAGATAGACTGTTGTGATGATATCATCAACCTGTAATAATGGTCAACATGTGGTCAGATAGACTGTGGTGATGATATTATCAACCTGTAATAATGGTCAACATGTGGTAAGATATAAACTGTGGTGGTGATGATATCATCAACCTGTAATAATGGTCAACATGTGGTCAGATAGACTGTTGTGATGATATCATAAACCTGTAATAATGGTCAACATGTGGTCAGATAGACTGTGGTGATGATATCATCAACCTGTAATAATGGTCAACATGTGGTCAGATAGACTGTTGTGATGATATCATCAACCTGTAATAATGGTCAACATGTGGTCAGATAAACTGTGGTGATGATATCATCAACCTGTAATAATGGTCAACATGTGGTCAGATAGTGGTGATGCTATCATAAACCTGTAATAATGGTCAACATGTGGTCTGATAGACTGTTGTGATGATATCATAAACCTGTAATAATGGTCAACATGTGGTCAGATAAACTGTGGTGATGATATCATCAACCTGTAATAATGGTCAACATGTGGTCAGATAGACTGTGGTGATGATATCATAAACCTGTAATAATGGTCAACATGTGGTCAGATAGACTGTGGTGATGATATCATCAACCTGTAATAATGGTCAACATGTGGTCAGATAAACTGTGGTGATGATATCATCAACCTGTAATAATGGTCAACATGTGGTCAGATATACTGTGGTGATGATATCATCAACCTGTAATAATGGTCAACATGTGGTCAGATAGACTGTGGTGATGATATCATCAACCTGTAATAATGGTCAACATGTGGTAAGATAAACTGTGGTGATGATATCATCAACCTGTAATAATGGTCAACATGTGGTCAGACAGACTGGTGATGATATCATCAACCTGTAATAATGGTCAACATGTGGTCAGATAAACTGTGGTGATGATATCATAAACCTGTAATAATGGTCAACATGTGGTCAGATAGACTGTGGTGATGATATCATCAACCTGTAATAATGGTCAACATGTGGTCAGATAAATTGTGGTGATGATATCATCAACCTGCAATAATGGTCAACATGTGGTCAGATAGACTGTGGTGATGATATCATCAACCTGTAATAATGGTCAACATGTGGTCAGATAAACTGTGGTGATGATATCATAAACCTGTAATAATGGTCAACATGTGGTCAGATAAACTGTGGTGATGATATCATCAACCTGTAATAATGGTCAACATGTGGTCAGATAGACTGTGGTGATGATATCATCAACCTGTAATAATGGTCAACATGTGGTCAGATAAACTGTGGTGATGATATCATCAACCTGTAATAATGGTCAACATGTGGTCAGATAGACTGTTGTGATGATATCATCAACCTGTAATAATGGTCAACATGTGGTCAGATAAACTGTGGTGATGATATCATCAACCTGTAATAATGGTCAACATGTGGTCAGATAGACTGTTGTGATGATATCATAAACCTGTAATAATGGTCAACATGTGGTCAGATAAACTGTGGTGATGATATCATCAACCTGTAATAATGGTCAACATGTGGTCAGATAAACTGTGGTGATGATATCATCAACCTGTAATAATGGTCAACATGTGGTCAGATAAACTGTGGTGATGATATCATCAACCTGTAATAATGGTCAACATGTGGTCAGATAGACTGTGGTGATGATATCATAAACCTGTAATAATGGTCAACATGTGGTCAGATAAACTGTGGTGATGATATCATCAACCTGTAATAATGGTCAACATGTGGTCAGATAGACTGTTGTGGATGATATCATCAACCTGTAATAATGGTCAACATGTGGTCAGATAAACTGTGGTGATGATATCATCAACCTGTAATAATGGTCAACATGTGGTCAGATAAACTGTGGTGATGATATCATAAACCTGTAATAATGGTCAACATGTGGTCAGATAAACTGTGGTGATGATATCATCAACCTGTAATAATGGTCAACATGTGGTCAGATAAACTGTGGTGATGATATCATCAACCTGTAATAATGGTCAACATGTGGTCAGATAGACTGTGGTGATGATATCATAAACCTGTAATAATGGTCAACATGTGGTCAGATAGACTGTGGTGATGATATCATCAACCTGTAATAATGGTCAACATGTGGTCAGATAAACTGTGGTGATGATATCATCAACCTGTAATAATGGTCAACATGTGGTCAGATAGACTGTGGTGATGATATCATCAACCTGTAATAATGGTCAACATGTGGTCAGATAGACTGTTGTGGTCATGATATCATCAACCTGTAATAATGGTCAACATGTGGTCAGATAGACTGTTGTGATGATATCATCAACCTGTAATAATGGTCAACATGTGGTCAGATAGACTGTGGTGATGATATCATCAACCTGTAATAATGGTCAACATGTGGTCAGATAAACTGTGGTGATGATATCATCAACCTGTAATAATGGTCAACATGTGGTCAGATAAACTGTGGTGATGATATCATCAACCTGTAATAATGGTCAACATGTGGTCAGATAAACTGTGGTGATGATATCATCAACCTGTAATAATGGTCAACATGTGGTCAGATAGACTGTGGTGATGATATCATAAACCTGTAATAATGGTCAACATGTGGTCAGATAAACTGTGGTGATGATATCATCAACCTGTAATAATGGTCAACATGTGGTCAGATAGACTGTGGTGATGATATCATAAACCTGTAATAATGGTCAACATGTGGTCAGATAAACTGTGGTGATGATATCATCAACCTGTAATAATGGTCAACATGTGGTCAGATAAACTGTGGTGATGATATCATAAACCTGTAATAATGGTCAACATGTGGTCAGATAAACTGTGGTGATGATATCATCAACCTGTAATAATGGTCAACATGTGGTCAGATAAACTGTGGTGATGATATCATCAACCTGTAATAATGGTCAACATGTGGTCAGATAGACTGTTGTGATGATATCATAAACCTGTAATAATGGTCAACATGTGGTCAGATAGACTGTGGTGATGATATCATCAAACTGTAATAATGGTCAACATGTGGTCAGATAAACTGTGGTGATGATATCATCAAACTGTAATAATGGTCAACATGTGGTCAGATAAACTGTGGTGATGATATCATCAACCTGTAATAATGGTCAACATGTGGTCAGATAGACTGTTGTGATGATATCATCAACCTGTAATAATGGTCAACATGTGGTCAGATAGACTGTGGTGATGATATCATCAACCTGTAATAATGGTCAACATGTGGTCAGATAGACTGTGGTGATGATATCATCAACCTGTAATAATGGTCAACATGTGGTCAGATAAACTGTGGTGATGATATCATCAACCTGTAATAATGGTCAACATGTGGTCAGATAGACTGTGGTGATGATATCATAAACCTGTAATAATGGTCAACATGTGGTCAGATAAACTGTGTGGTGATGATATCATCAACCTGTAATAATGGTCAACATGTGGTCAGATAAACTGTGGTGATGATATCATCAACCTGTAATAATGGTCAACATGTGGTCAGATAGACTGTTGTGATGATATCATAAACCTGTAATAATGGTCAACATGTGGTCAGATAGACTGTGGTGATGATATCATCAACCTGTAATAATGGTCAACATGTGGTCAGATAAACTGTGGTGATGATATCATCAACCTGTAATAATGGTCAACATGTGGTCAGATAAACTGTGGTGATGATATCATCAACCTGTAATAATGGTCAACATGTGGTCAGATAGACTGTGGTGATGATATCATCAACCTGTAATAATGGTCAACATGTGGTCAGATAGACTGTGGTGATGATATCATAAACCTGTAATAATGGTCAACATGTGGTCAGATAGACTGTGGTGATGATATCATCAACCTGTAATAATGGTCAACATGTGGTCAGATAAACTGTGGTGATGATATCATCAACCTGTAATAATGGTCAACATGTGGTCAGATAAACTGTGGTGATGATATCATCAACCTGTAATAATGGTCAACATGTGGTCAGATAGACTGTTGTGATGATATCATCAACCTGTAATAATGGTCAACATGTGGTCAGATAGACTGTGGTGATGATATCATCAACCTGTAATAATGGTCAACATGTGGTCAGATAGACTGTGGTGATGATATCATCAACCTGTAATAATGGTCAACATGTGGTCAGATAGACTGTGGTGATGATATCATCAACCTGTAATAATGGTCAACATGTGGTCAGATAAACTGTGGTGATGATATCATCAACCTGTAATAATGGTCAACATGTGGTCAGATAAACTGTGGTGATGATATCATCAACCTGTAATAATGGTCAACATGTGGTCAGATAAACTGTGGTGATGATATCATCAACCTGTAATAATGGTCAACATGTGGTCAGATAAACTGTGGTGATGATATCATCAACCTGTAATAATGGTCAACATGTGGTCAGATAAACTGTGGTGATGATATCATAAACCTGTAATAATGGTCAACATGTGGTCAGATAAACTGTGGTGATGATATCATCAACCTGTAATAATGGTCAACATGTGGTCAGATAAACTGTGGTGATGATATCATCAACCTGTAATAATGGTCAACATGTGGTCAGATAAACTGTGGTGATGATATCATCAACCTGTAATAATTGTCAACATGTGGTCAGATAAACTGTGGTGATGATATCATCAAACTGTAATAATGGTCAACATGTGGTCAGATAGACTGTGGTGATGATATCATCAACCTGTAATAATGGTCAACATGTGGTCAGATAGACTGTTGTGATGATATCATCAACCTGTAATAATGGTCAACATGTGGTCAGATAAACTGTGGTGATGATATCATCAACCTGTAATAATGGTCAACATGTGGTCAGATAAACTGTGGTGATGATATCATCAACCTGTAATAATGGTCAACATGTGGTCAGATAAACTGTGGTGATGATATCATCAACCTGTAATAATGGTCAACATGTGTGGTCAGATAAACTGTGGTGATGATATATCATCAACCTGTAATAATGGTCAACATGTGGTCAGATAAACTGTGGTGATGATATCATCAACCTGTAATAATGGTCAACATGTGGTCAGATAGACTGTGGTGATGATATCATCAACCTGTAATAATGGTCAACATGTGGTCAGATACTGTGGTGATGATATCATCAACTGTAATAATGGGTGGTGATGATATCATCAACCTGTAATAATGGTCAACATGTGGTCAGATAGACTGTGGTGATGATATCATCAACCTGTAATAATGGTCAACATGTGGTCAGATAGACTGTGGTGATGATATCATCAACCTGTAATAATGGTCAACATGTGGTCAGATAGACTGTGTGATGATATCATCAACCTGTAATAATGGTCAACATGTGGTCAGATAGACTGTGTGATGATATCATCAACCTGTAATAATGGTCAACATGTGGTCAGATAGACTGTGGTGATGATATCATCAACCTGTAATAATGGTCAACATGTGGTCAGATAAACTGTGGTGATGATATCATCAACCTGTAATAATGGTCAACATGTGGTCAGATAGACTGTGGTGATGATATCATCAACCTGTAATAATGGTCAACATGTGGTCAGATAAACTGTGGTGATGATATCATCAACCTGTAATAATGGTCAACATGTGGTCAGATAAACTGTGGTGATGATATCATCAACCTGTAATAATGGTCAACATGTGGTCAGATAAACTGTGGTGATGATATCATAAACCTGTAATAATGGTCAACATGTGGTCAGATAAACTGTGGTGATGATATCATCAACCTGTAATAATGGTCAACATGTAGGTCAGATAAACTGTGGTGATGATATCATCAACCTGTAATAATGGTCAACATGTGGTCAGATAAACTGTGGTGATGATATCATAACCTGTAATAATGGTCAACATGTGGTCAGATAACTGTGTGATGATATCATCAACCTGTAATAATGGTCAACATGTGGTCAGATAAACTGTGGTGATGATATCATCAACCTGTAATAATGGTCAACATGTGGTCAGATAGACTGTGGTGATGATATCATAAACCTGTAATAATGGTCAACATGTGGTCAGATAAACTGTGGTGATGATATCATCAACCTGTAATAATGGTCAACATGTGGTCAGATAGACTGTGGTGATGATATCATCAACCTGTAATAATGGTCAACATGTGGTCAGATAAACTGTGGTGATGATATCATCAACCTGTAATAATGGTCAACATGTGGTCAGATAAACTGTGGTGATGATATCATAAACCTGTAATAATGGTCAACATGTGGTCAGATAAACTGTGGTGATGATATCATCAACCTGTAATAATGGTCAACATGTGGTCAGATAGACTGTTGTGATGATATCATCAACCTGTAATAATGGTCAACATGTGGTCAGATAGACTGTGGTGATGATATCATCAACCTGTAATAATGGTCAACATGTGGTCAGATAAACTGTGGTGATGATATCATCAACCTGTAATAATGGTCAACATGTGGTCAGATAAACTGTGGTGATGATATATCATCAACCTGTAATAATGGTCAACATGTGGTCAGATAAACTGTGGTGATGATATCATCAACCTGTAATAATGGTCAACATGTGGTCAGATAAACTGTGGTGATGATATC
Source organism: Argopecten irradians (assembly GCF_041381155.1). Classification (NCBI taxonomy): domain Eukaryota; kingdom Metazoa; phylum Mollusca; class Bivalvia; order Pectinida; family Pectinidae; genus Argopecten; species Argopecten irradians. The sequence goes on from NC_091139.1 coordinate 44,923,579, forward strand.
ATCAACCTGTAATAATGGTCAACATGTGGTCAGATAAACTGTGGTGATGATATCATCAACCTGTAATAATGGTCAACATGTGGTCAGATAGACTGTGGTGATGATATCATCAAACCTGTAATAATGGTCAACATGTGGTCAGATAGACTGTGGTGATGATATCATCAAACTGTAATAATGGTCAACATGTGGTCAGATAAACTGTGGTGATGATATCATCAAACTGTAATAATGGTCAACATGTGGTCAGATAAACTGTGGTGATGATATCATCAACCTGTAATAATGGTCAACATGTGGTCAGATAGACTGTTGTGATGATATCATCAACCTGTAATAATGGTCAACATGTGGTCAGATAGACTGTGGTGATGATATCATCAACCTGTAATAATGGTCAACATGTGGTCAGATAGACTGTGGTGATGATATCATCAACCTGTAATAATGGTCAACATGTGGTCAGATAAACTGTGGTGATGATATCATCAACCTGTAATAATGGTCAACATGTGGTCAGATAAACTGTGGTGATGATATCATCAACCTGTAATAATGGTCAACATGTGGTCAGATAAACTGTGGTGATGATATCATCAACCTGTAATAATGGTCAACATGTGGTCAGATAGACTGTGGTGATGATATCATCAACCTGTAATAATGGTCAACATGTGGTCAGATAAACTGTGGTGATGATATCATCAACCTGTAATAATGGTCAACATGTGGTCAGATAGACTGTGGTGATGATATCATCAACCTGTAATAATGGTCAACATGTGGTCAGATAGACTGTGGTGATGATATCATCAACCTGTAATAATGGTCAACATGTGGTCAGATAGACTGTGGTGATGATATCATCAACCTGTAATAATGGTCAACATGTGGTCAGATAGACTGTTGTGATGATATCATCAACCTGTAATAATGGTCAACATGTGGTCAGATAGACTGTTGTGATGATATCATCAACCTGTAATAATGGTCAACATGTGGTCAGATAGACTGTGGTGATGATATCATCAACCTGTAATAATGGTCAACATGTGGTCAGATAAACTGTGGTGATGATATCATCAACCTGTAATAATGGTCAACATGTGGTCAGATAGACTGTTGTGATGATATCATCAACCTGTAATAATGGTCAACATGTGGTCAGATAGACTGTTGTGATGATATCATCAACCTGTAATAATGGTCAACATGTGGTCAGATAAACTGTGGTGATGATATCATCAACCTGTAATAATGGTCAACATGTGGTCAGATAAACTGTGGTGATGATATCATCAACCTGTAATAATGGTCAACATGTGGTCAGATAGACTGTGGTGATGATATCATCAACCTGTAATAATGGTCAACATGTGGTCAGATAAACTGTGGTGATGATATCATCAACCTGTAATAATGGTCAACATGTGGTCAGATAAACTGTGGTGATGATATCATCAACCTGTAATAATGGTCAACATGTGGTCAGATAAACTGTGGTGATGATATCATCAACCTGTAATAATGGTCAACATGTGGTCAGATAAACTGTTGTGATGATATCATCAACCTGTAATAATGGTCAACATGTGGTCAGATAAACTGTGGTGATGATATCATCAACCTGTAATAATGGTCAACATGTGGTCAGATAAACTGTGGTGATGATATCATCAACCTGTAATAATGGTCAACATGTGGTCAGATAGACTGTTGTGATGATATCATCAACCTGTAATAATGGTCAACATGTGGTCAGATAAACTGTGGTGATGATATCATCAACCTGTAATAATGGTCAACATGTGGTCAGATAGACTGTTGTGATGATATCATAAACCTGTAATAATGGTCAACATGTAGTCAGATAAACTGTTGTGATGATATCATAAACCTGTAATAATGGTCAACATGTGGTCAGATAAACTGTTGTGATGATATCATAAACCTGTAATAATGGTCAACATGTGGTCAGATAAACTGTGGTGATGATATCATCAACCTGTAATAATGGTCAACATGTGGTCAGATAAACTGTGGTGATGATATCATCAACCTGTAATAATGGTCAACATGTGGTCAGATAAACTGTGGTGATGATATCATCAACCTGTAATAATGGTCAACATGTGGTCAGATAGACTGTTGTGATGATATCATAAACCTGTAATAATGGTCAACATGTGGTCAGATAGACTGTGGTGATGATATCATCAACCTGTAATAATGGTCAACATGTGGTCAGATAAACTGTGGTGATGATATCATCAACCTGTAATAATGGTCAACATGTGGTCAGATAAACTGTGGTGATGATATCATCAACCTGTAATAATGGTCAACATGTGGTCAGATAAACTGTTGTGATGATATCATCAACCTGTAATAATGGTCAACATGTGGTCAGATAGACTGTGGTGATGATATCATCAAACTGTAATAATGGTCAACATGTGGTCAGATAAACTGTGGTGATGATATCATCAAACTGTAATAATGGTCAACATGTGGTCAGATAAACTGTGGTGATGATATCATCAACCTGTAATAATGGTCAACATGTGGTCAGATAAACTGTTGTGATGATATCATAAACCTGTAATAATGGTCAACATGTGGTCAGATAAACTGTGGTGATGATATCATCAACCTGTAATAATGGTCAACATGTGGTCAGATAAACTGTGGTGATGATATCATCAACCTGTAATAATGGTCAACATGTGGTCAGATAAACTGTGGTGATGATATCATAAACCTGTAATAATGGTCAACATGTGGTCAGATAGACTGTTGTGATGATATCATCAACCTGTAATAATGGTCAACATGTGGTCAGATAAACTGTGGTGATGATATCATCAACCTGTAATAATGGTCAACATGTGGTCAGATAAACTGTGGTGATGATATCATCAACCTGTAATAATGGTCAACATATGGTCAGATAGACTGTGGTGATGATATCATCAACCTGTAATAATGGTCAACATGTGGTCAGATAGACTGTTGTTATGAATCTTTCATATTGTGTTAGCGTTTCATTGTCTGTAAAGCTTGGGAATCTATATAGACCACAGATGCTATCTCCAGAGAGTTTAATGCTTATATCAAACATTTTGGGGGTCTATGCTGAAGTTTCGGATTAAATCAAGAAAACATTTGTTATCAATTATTCAATCCATAAAATGAAACAGACATTTCAACAAAGATGAGTTGACACTGAAATGTCGAGGTTAGTAGAAATGGTCATGGTTTGGACATTATTTATCGTCCTAGCTCTGGCTTAGTATCCCATCAACTGTCATTAAAGGACAGCATCCCTGTATAGAGTGTGATGCGTGTGTGAATGTTTGTATGTTTGTGGTATACACATGTTGTGTCTCCTTGTGATAGTGTGTTTTGGAAAGCTGTGGTATGTTAGTGTTGTGTCTCCTTGTGAAGTTGTTTTGGGAGGCTGTGGTATACTCATGTTGTCTCCTTGTGATAGTGTGTTTTGGGAGGCTGTGGTATGTTAGTGTTGTGTCTCCTTGTGAAGTTGTTTTGGGAGGCTGTGGTATACTCATGTTTTGTCTCCTTGTGATAGTGTGTTTTGGGAGGCTGTGGTATGTTAGTGTTGTGTCTCCTTGTGAAGTTGTTTTGGGAGGCTGTGGTATACTCATGTTGTGTCTCCTTGTGATAGCGTGTTTTGAAAGGCTGTGGTATACTCATGTTTTGTCTCCTTGTGATAGTGTGTTTTGGGAGGCTATGATATACTCATGTTTTGTCTCCTTGTGATAGTGTGTTTTGGGAGGCTGTGGTATGTAAGTGTTGTGTCTCCTAGTGAAGTTGTGTTGGGAGGCTGTGGTATGTTAATGTTGTGTCTCCTTATGAAATTTTTTTGGGAGGCTGTGGTATACTCATGTTGTATCTCCTTGTGATAGTGTGTTTTGGGAGGCTGTGGTATACTCATGTTTTGTCTCCTTGTGATAGTGTGTTTTGGGAGGCTGTGGTATGTTAGTGTTGTGTCTCCTTGTGAAGTTGTTTTGGGAGGCTGTGGTATACTCATGTTGTGTCTCCTTGTGATAGCGTGTTTTGAAAGGCTGTGGTATACTCATGTTTTGTCTCCTTGTGATAGTGTGTTTTGGGAGGCTATGATATACTCATGTTTTGTCTCCTTGTGATAGTGTGTTTTGGGAGGCTGTGGTATGTAAGTGTTGTGTCTCCTAGTGAAGTTGTGTTGGGAGGCTGTGGTATGTTAATGTTGTGTCTCCTTATGAAATTTTTTTGGGAGGCTGTGGTATACTCATGTTGTATCTCCTTGTGATAGTGTGTTTTGGGAGGCTGTGGTATACTCATGTTTTGTCTCCTTGTGATAGTGTTTTTTGGGAGGCTGTGGTATGTAAGTGTTGTGTCTCCTTGTGATAGTGTGTTTTGGGAGGCTATGATATACTTATGTTTGTGTCTCCTTGTGATAGTGTGTTTTGGGAGGCTATGATATACTCATGTTGTGTCTCCTTGTGATATTTTACCCTTTTTATAGTGCTATCTCACTGAAGTAGTGACAAGTATGTGAATATATATACAGTGGAACTTCCCGAAACCGATCATGATCGGTGCATATAATTTCGGCCGGTTTAGAGAGGGTTCGGTTTGGAGAAGTGAACCGAATACCGATCATCACGATCCGGATTTAATCGATCGGAAGTCGTTTTTTACGTTAGTGCATCGCATGTATGCCTAGTGTTCGTTAAAACCGACCGATATTGATTGTTAATGTGAATGTTATCACAAAAGAGAGAATCATACGTTTAAAAGGAATGGATTACAGCAAACTTGACTTTGTTACCGCTTATAAACGTAGTTTAGTTAGTTAGTTGCGTGAATGTTCTTGGGGACGTTCTCGTCTGCAACCTACATACGACCGATCGCTTCCGGTTACAGTACGTCAATAATCAAATTATATGGTCTAATTACACGATGATCAGTCGATGCCGGTCATTATATGACATAGTCATTTTCTAAAACAATACATGGCTTCGGCTTCTTCATACAGATAATTTACGTTATCCGACAACTACATATGTAAATAAAAAAAAACGTGTGATTTGAATACGAAACTTTCTCTTTATTACTAGCTCTGCTTGTTTTCTTACAGTAAACAAACCGCGTGCACATGGTAGACTTTCGTTAGATATCTAAACAATAGGCATGATTAAATAATTACACCACCATCTCGGGTATAATTACCGTGTACCTATAACCATTCACATCTGTATACATGCCCAAGGACATGGCATGCAACAGCTATGGTACAGGTACGTGTGTATTTCACGGTCGGTTGATCAGACCTCAATGTAATCTATCGGTGTCGCTCAGGTAAGGCCGGTTTTCAGAAGTGTAATTTAGTAACATTTGACTATTCCGATCTCAAAATCGGTCCGGTATTCGGAATTGGGAGGGATCGGTTTTGGGAAGTTTTATATACTATTAATAAAGAGGAATTCATTCCGTACATGACATCCATGTTCGGTTTCTATAGGTGATCGGTTTAGAGAAGGTTCGGTTTTGGGAGGTTCCACTGTACTCATAACAGATACAGATTATTTTCGTATCGAAGCAGTATATTAGAAATCAGCAAAGTTATTTTCTTACCGGGATAACATCTGCTCGTCCATCTTCTTCTGTTTATCTAGTGGCCACTGAAATATTAAAGTATTACATGATGAAACAGAAAATACAAATAAAACATAAACACCTCCATATATCAAAGTAGGATATTACATCATGGGACACTGCAGGACGTCGGTAACATTACAGGTAATAATCACAGAAGGACATTAAATGGTGTATGCTATCAAACCTGCAGTTTTTATCAACTTAATAAATGGCTTTAAAATCAACAAGAGGCCCATGGGCCTTAACGGTCACCTGAGTTAGAATATATAATGAAACAAATAATGAAACAAATTAAAGCCATATAAACACTATATGCTGGGCATTGAAGTTGGTCAGTGATTTATAAATTTGACCTTTTTAGACTATGAAGAGTATTTGCTTCCATCAAACCTGTGAACTTAGAGGTATTTTTGAAATTTTAATCAATTTGACCCTGTTTGGTCCTGCCCCTCTGGTCCCCCAGGGGGTCATCGAGGACGGATATGGATGTTAAAATGTTATATCTTCGTCTAATAATTCTAATCAAATAATGTTCACAAATATGTTTTTCCTATATACACTAAAGTAAACTTGACCCCTCCCCAGGGGGTAACGTGAGACTCCAAGATCATATAATTCACAGTTTTTATAAAACACCTGAAGACCTTTCCATCTATAATTATTTGATTCTACTATATCCAGAATTTTAGAAGATTTTTGAAGTTTTAGCCTATTTGACCCTTTTTTAGCCCCCCCCCCCCCCCCCCCTGCCCCCAGGGGGTCGGCCAGGACCAATGTGGACATGATATTAAAATGCTATCTCAGGCTAATAATTCTAACCAAGTTTGACTCATTTCTTATGAAAATTGAGCAAAAAATGCTCATTAATGTGTTTTTCCTATATAAACTATAGTAAACTTGACCCCCTCCCCAAGGGGAAACAGGAGACCCCAGGGTCATATAATTTACAATTTTTATAAACAAACTTTAAGACCTTTTCATATCTATAAAGTGTATCTGATTATACCATTTCCAGAATTTTAAAAGAATATTTTTGAAGTTTTAGCCTATTTGACCTTTTTTGGCCCCGCCCCTCTGCCACCAGGGGGTCGGCCTGGACCAATATGGATATGATATTAAAATGCTATCTCAGGCTAATAATTCTAACCAAGTTTGACTCGTTTCCAATGAAAATTGAGCAAAAAATGCTCATAAATGTGTTTTCCCTATATAAACTATAGTAAACTTGACCCCCTCCCCAAGGGAAAACAGGAGACCCCAGGGTCATATAATTCACAATTTTTGTAAAGGACCTTAAGACCTTTCTATTTATGAAAAGTATTTGTTTCTACCATTTCCAGAATTTCAGAAGAAGATTTTTGAAGTTTTAGCCTATTTGACCCATTTTTAGCCGCGCCCCTCTGCCCCCAGGGGGTCGGCCAGAACCAATATGATATTAAAATGCTATCTCAGGCTAATAATTCTAACCAAGTTTGACTCGTTTCCAATGAAAATTGAGCAAAAAATGCTCATAAATGTGTTTTCCCTATATAAACTATAGTAAACTTGACCCCCTCCCCAGGGGGAAACGTGAGACCCCAGGGTCATATAATTCACAATTTTTGTAAAGGACCTTAAGACCTTTCTATTTATGAAAAGTATTTGATTCTACCATATCCAGAATTTCAGAAGAAGATTTTTGAAGTTTTAGCCTATTTGACCCCTTTTGACCCCGCCTCTAAGGCCCCTGGGGGTCAGTTATAGAAAATTTGTTAATAGGATTAAATGGCCATCTCATACTGATAATTCTGACAACATTTGACTCATTTCCTATTACAAATGACCAAATAATGCGCAAAAATGTGTTTTCTCAATATAAAGTATAGTAAACTTAACCCCCTCCCCAGGAGGAAACTAGAGACCCCAGGGTCATATAATTCACAATTTTTGTAAAGGACCTTACGACCTTTCTATCTGTGAAGAGTATTTGATTCTACCACATCTGTGAGTAGAGAAGAAGATTTTTGAAATTTTACTCAATTTTGACCCTTTTGGCCCCTCCCACAGCCCCCTGGGGGGTGGGGACCATATAATTCACAATTTTGATTGGCCTTATGCCTTTGAAGGTTTGTGCAAAATTTCATTGAAATTGCTTTAGCAGTTTTGGAGAAGAAGTCGAAAATGTAAATTGTTTACGGACATACGACGGACGACGACGGACAAAAGGCGATTAGAATAGGTCACTTGAGACTTCGTCTCAGGTGACCTAATAAAAAGTTCTCTCTTTTGTCGAAGCCTGTTTAAAGTATTGATATGTTACCTTGAGAATTGACCCGATTAGGTCCCAGTCCCAGGCGTAATTATCTTTGGTATAGAGGACCTGTGAGTCCTTCACCGTCTGTGTAACCATGTCTTCAGAGGACAACTGGACAAAACAAACATGTTCTTAATAAACAACTGAGGACAACTGGACAAAACAAACATGTTCTAAATAAACAACTGAGGACAACTGGACAAAACAAACATGTTCTAAATAAACAACTGAGGACAACTGGACAAAACAAACATGTTCTTAATAAACAACTGAGGACAACTGGACAAAACAAACATGTTCTTAATAAACAACTGAGGACAACTGGACAAAACAAACATGTTCTTAATAAACAACTGAGGACAACTGGACAAAACAAACATGTTCTCAATAAACAACTGAGGACAACTGGACAAAACAAACATGTTCTTAATAAACAACTGAGGACAACTGGACAAAACGAACATGTTCTTAATAAACAACTGAGGACAACTGGACAAAACAAACATGTTCTTAATAAACAACTGAGGACAACTGGACAAAACAAACATGTTCTTAATAAATAACTGAGGACAACTGGACAAAACAAACATGTTCTAAATAAACAACTGACAAATCTATAATTAATATAAATATTTGTTTTCATTATCATGTTATAGAATAACATCTAACCTCATGAAACCATTTCAATTTTAATCTTATCTAAAGTCATCATGTAAACAACCCCTAATGTCAAAATTGCATACTCTTAATGATTTCTATTTTATCAAACCTACAAAACACTTTTGACCTCTTCTTATTCTAAGACTGGACCAGTTCATTATCAAATTACAGGGGTGAATTATGTGAATATTGATGTTACCTTGGTTATATAGTAGGAGTTGAGGCGGTTCTTGTTTTGGTGAAAGTGTTTAGAGAACGGTGACTTTCTTCCTCCCATGTTCTGTATAAGATGGTCTAGGTACAGACTACATGGTATTATGCCTCGTTTCTTCATGGAATGTAGACGATCAAGATAGGACACAGCTTTACATGCTCGGCTGTAAGTAAAGAAAGTACACAGTCAAATATGGAGAAATCTTAAAGAAACTTCCAAGAAATCATATCATTTGGATGACAGTAGATTTATAAAACTACAGGAAAATTGATGTTGTTAAGGTTTTATAGAGTAGAAATGCTGTAAAAGTTTGGCCAAAAACAGCTAATAGAGTGGAAACGCTGTAAAAGTTTGGCCAAACACCGACTTGTCTTAATCATGTATATATAAATATGCTTGACTATGAAGAATTATATAGTCAAATATGATAAAATATAAACCCTCCTAATTCGACCTTCATTTAAATTCAATGACATGTGAAATATATCACTTTTGATAAAACATTAATTATAGTTAAACATAGGCTCCACAGAAGCAAGACTTACTGTTGTTGGTGTTGGGGAATGTCAGTCGCCGACGCCATGGCCATGAGTGTAGGAAGACAGTGGCTATGATGGCTACACTCGTTAGGGAGGAGGGTACTGGCCTGTACAACACATACACAATGTCACAATACATCTTACAAGCTTGTTCATCCCTCAAGTTTTATATTGAACTGTTGTACAATAACGTACCTTCAGGGCTGAATGAGTTAACATATATGATCAAGGATGTGCTAGGTTTTAGTAGTTTGAAAATCAAGTTCTATGAGGAAAAACATTGACATACAATCAGACTAAATTTTATCTCCACTGCACACAGGATTCACATTCATAAAGAGATTTAGTATAAATGGTTGACTGTTGAAGATCTTAACCACTTTGCAATTCAGCTTCAAACTTCCTACCAACAAAATACTCTTGCTAAAAGCTGTTCCAGACAATTTATTTATAAAATTTGGTTATCTCTGACATAAATTACTGTATATTATCTTTGGCGATCCAAATGTTGTGACAACACCTGATCTCATTATCACACTCACAATGTGCATGAGTTGACCCAGAAGTATGGTGGTTCTAACATATCACACTCACCATGTGTATGAGTTGACCCAGAAGTATGATGGTTCTTACATATCACACTCACCATGTGCATGAGTTGACCCAGAAGTATGGTGGTTCTAACATATCACACTCACCATGTGCATGAGTTGACCCAGAAGTATGATGGTTCTAACATATCACACTCACCATGTGCATGAGTTGACCCAGAAGTATGGTGGTTCTAACATATCATACTGACATGTGTATGAGTTGACCCAGAAGTATGGTGGTTCTAACATATCACACTCACCATGTGTATGAGTTGACCCAGAAGTATGGTGGTTCTAACATATCACACTCACCATGTGTATGAGTTGACCCAGAAGTATGATGGTTCTAACATATCATACTCACCATGTGTATGAGTTGACCCAGAAGTATGGTGGTTCTAACATATCACACTCACCATGTGTATGAGTTGACCCAGAAGTATGGTGGTTCTAACATATCACACTCACCATGTGTATGAGTTGACCCAGAAGTATGGTGGTTCTAACATATCATACTGACATGTGTATGAGTTGACCCAGAAGTATGGTGGTTCTAACATATCACACTCACCATGTGTATGAGTTGACCCAGAAGTATGATGGTTCTAACATATCATAATCACCATGTGTATGAGTTGACCCAGAAGTATGGTGGTTCTAACATATCACACTCACCATGTGTATGAGTTGACCCAGAAGTATGGTGGTTCTAACATATCACACTCACCATGTGCATGAGTTGACCCAGAAGTATGATGGTTCTTACATATCATAATCACCATGTGTATGAGTTGACCCAGAAGTATGGTGGTTCTAACATATCATACTGACATGTGTATGAGTTGACCCAGAAGTATGGTGGTTCTAACATATCACACTCACCATGTGTATGAGTTGACCCAGAAGTATGGTGGTTCTAACATATCACACTCACCATGTGTATGAGTTGACCCAGAAGTATGGTGGTTCTAACATATCACACTCACCATGTGCATGAGTTGACCCAGAAGTATGGTGGTTCTTACATATCACACTCACCATGTGTATGAGTTGACCCAGAAGTATGGTGGTTCTAACATATCACACTCACCATGTGTATGAGTTGACCCAGAAGTATGGTGGTTCTAACATATCACACTCACCATGTGTATGAGTTGACCCAGAAGTATGGTGGTTCTAACATATCACACTCACCATGTGTATGAGTTGACCCAGAAGTATGGTGGTTCTAACATATCACACTCACCATGTGCATGAGTTGACCCAGAAGTATGATGGTTCTAACATATCATACTCACCATGTGTATGAGTTGACCCAGAAGTATGATGGTTCTAACATATCACACTCACCATGTGCATGAGTTGACCCAGAAGTATGGTGGTTCTAACATATCATACTCACCATGTGCATGAGTTGACCCAGAAGTATGATGGTTCTAACATATCATACTCACCATGTGTATGAGTTGACCCAGAAGTATGATGGTTCTAACATATCACACTCACCATGTGCATGAGTTGACCCAGAAGTATGGTGGTTCTAACATATCACACTCACCATGTGCATGAGTTGACCCAGAAGTATGATGGTTCTTACATATCATAATCACCATGTGTATGAGTTGACCCAGAAGTATGGTGGTTCTAACATATCACACTCACCATGTGCATGAGTTGACCCAGAAGTATGATGGTTCTAACATATCACACTCACCATGTGCATGAGTTGACCCAGAAGTATGGTGGTTCTAACATATCACACTCACCATGTGCATGAGTTGACCCAGAAGTATGATGGTTCTAACATATCACACTCACCATGTGAATGAGTTGACCCAGAAGTATGGTGGTTCTTACATATCACACTCACCATGTGTATGAGTTGACCCAGAAGTATGATGGTTCTAACATATCACACTCACCATGTGCATGAGTTGACCCAGAAGTATGATGGTTCTAACATATCACACTCACCATGTGCATGAGTTGACCCAGAAGTATGGTGGTTCTTACATATCACACTCACCATGTGTATGAGTTGACCCAGAAGTATGGTGGTTCTAACATATCACACTCACCATGTGTATGAGTTGACCCAGAAGTATGGTGGTTCTAACATATCACACTCACCATGTGCATGAGTTGACCCAGAAGTATGATGGTTCTAACATATCACACTCACCATGTACATGAGTTGACCCAGAAGTATGGTGGTTCTAACATATCACACTCACCATGTGTATGAGTTGACCCAGAAGTATGGTGGTTCTAACATATCATACTGACATGTGTATGAGTTGACCCAGAAGTATGGTGGTTCTAACATATCATACTGACATGTGTATGAGTTGACCCAGAAGTATGGTGGTTCTAACATATCATACTGACATGTGTATGAGTTGACCCAGAAGTATGGTGGTTCTAACATATCACACTCACCATGTGAATGAGTTGACCCAGAAGTATGGTGGTTCTTACATATCACACTCACCATGTGTATGAGTTGACCCAGAAGTATGGTGGTTCTAACATATCACACTCACCATGTGCATGAGTTGACCCAGAAGTATGGTGGTTCTTACATATCACACTCACCATGTGCATGAGTTGACCCAGAAGTATGGTGGTTCTAACATATCACACTCACCATGTGTATGAGTTGACCCAGAAGTATGGTGGTTCTAACATATCACACTCACCATGTGTATGAGTTGACCCAGAAGTATGGTGGTTCTAACATATCACACTCACCATGTGTATGAGTTGACCCAGAAGTATGGTGGTTCTAACATATCACACTCACCATGTGCATGAGTTGACCCAGAAGTATGGTGGTTCTAACATATCATAATCACCATGTGTATGAGTTGACCCAGAAGTATGGTGGTTCTAACATATCACACTCACCATGTGCATGAGTTGACCCAGAAGTATGGTGGTTCTAACATATCACACTCACCATGTGCATGAGTTGACCCAGAAGTATGGTGGTTCTAACATATCACACTCACCATGTGCATGAGTTGACCCAGAAGTATGATGGTTCTTACATATCATAATCACCATGTGTATGAGTTGACCCAGAAGTATGATGGTTCTAACATATCACACTCACCATGTGTATGAGTTGACCCAGAAGTATGGTGGTTCTAACATATCACACTCACCATGTGTATGAGTTGACCCAGAAGTATGGTGGTTCTAACATATCATACTCACCATGTGCATGAGTTGACCCAGAAGTATGGTGGTTCTAACATATCACACTCACCATGTGCATGAGTTGACCCAGAAGTATGGTGGTTCTTACATATCACACTCACCATGTGTATGAGTTGACCCAGAAGTATGATGGTTCTAACATATCACACTCACCATGTGTATGAGTTGACCCAGAAGTATGGTGATTCTAACATATCACACTCACCACCATGTGTATGAGTTGACCCAGAAGTATGGTGGTTCTAACATATCACACTCACCATGTGCATGAGTTGACCCAGAAGTATGATGGTTCTTACATATCATAATCACCATGTGTATGAGTTGACCCAGAAGTATGGTGGTTCTAACATATCACACTCACCATGTGCATGAGTTGAACCCAGAAGTATGATGGTTCTAACATATCACACTTACCATGTGTATGAGTTGACCCAGAAGTATGGTGGTTCTAACATATCACACTCACCATGTGTATGAGTTGACCCAGAAGTATAGTGGTTCTAACATATCACACTCACCATGTGCATGAGTTGACCCAGAAGTAAGGTGGTTCTAACATATCACACTCACCATGTGCATGAGTTGACCCAGAAGTATGGTGGTTCTAACATATCACACTCACCATGTGCATGAGTTGACCCAGAAGTATGGTGGTTCTAACATATCACACTCACCATGTGCATGAGTTGACCCAGAAGTATGATGGTTCTAACATATCACACTCACCATGTGTATGAGTTGACCCAGAAGTATGGTGGTTCTAACATATCACACTCACCATGTGTATGAGTTGACCCAGAAGTATGGTGGTTCTAACATATCATACTCACCATGTGCATGAGTTGACCCAGAAGTATGATGGTTCTAACATATCACACTCACCATGTGCATGAGTTGACCCAGAAGTATGGTGGTTCTTACATATCACACTCACCATGTGTATGAGTTGACCCAGAAGTATGATGGTTCTAACATATCACACTCACCATGTGTATGAGTTGACCCAGAAGTATGGTGGTTCTAACATATCACACTCACCATGTGTATGAGTTGACCCAGAAGTATGATGGTTCTAACATATCACACTCACCATGTGCATGAGTTGACCCAGAAGTATGATGGTTCTAACATATCACACTCACCATGTGTATGAGTTGACCCAGAAGTATGGTGGTTCTAACATATCACACTCACCATGTGTATGAGTTGACCCAGAAGTATGGTGGTTCTAACATATCACACTCACCATGTGCATGAGTTGACCCAGAAGTATGATGGTTCTTACATATCATAATCACCATGTGTATGAGTTGACCCAGAAGTATGGTGGTTCTAACATATCACACTCACCATGTGCATGAGTTGACCCAGAAGTATGATGGTTCTAACATATCACACTCACCATGTGTATGAGTTGACCCAGAAGTATGATGGTTCTAACATATCACACTCACCATGTGCATGAGTTGACCCAGAAGTATGGTGGTTCTAACATATCATACTGACATGTGTATGAGTTGACCCAGAAGTATGGTGGTTCTAACATATCATACTGACATGTGTATGAGTTGACCCAGAAGTATGGTGGTTCTAACATATCACACTCACCATGTGTATGAGTTGACCCAGAAGTATGGTGGTTCTAACATATCACACTCACCATGTACATGAGTTGACCCAGAAGTATGATGGTTCTAACATATCACACTCACCATGTGTATGAGTTGACCCAGAAGTATGGTGGTTCTAACATATCACACTCACCATGTGTATGAGTTGACCCAGAAGTATGGTGGTTCTAACATATCACACTCACCATGTGCATGAGTTGACCCAGAAGTATGGTGGTTCTAACATATCACACTCACCATGTGTATGAGAGTTGACCCAGAAGTATGGTGGTTCTAACATATCACACTCACCATGTGTATGAGTTGACCCAGAAGTATGATGGTTCTTACATATCATAATCACCATGTGTATGAGTTGACCCAGAAGTATGGTGGTTCTAACATATCACACTCACCATGTGAATGAGTTGACCCAGAAGTATGATGGTTCTAACATATCACACTCACCATGTGCATGAGTTGACCCAGAAGTATGATAGTTCTTACATATCACACTCACCATGTGTATGAGTTGACCCAGAAGTATGTTGGTTCTAACATATCACACTCACCATGTGCATGAGTTGACCCAGAAGTATGGTGGTTCTAACAAACAGCTGGTCTTCACTACTGATTACAACCTCTACCAAGGCCTGAAACACAACATTATACTTATACTGTAAACGAACATATCTTTGCTAAGTCAGCATTCAAATTGTTCATGGTGTGATAATTGTCACGCTGTGGTAATTGTAATTCTGTGCATCTTTAGTTTAATCATTTACATATCAATATGTCCACTGAGATTTAATGAAAGTGAAAGAAGTTAACATTTCACATCATGAATAATTCTACATATACAGGAAATACCAGGGTAGGTTGCTAAAAATTCTCTTTTTTATTTGATTTGCTTCTTGCTCCATGAAAGGAAAGTCATCAACATAGAAAACTTTCATTGTGACTTAAGAAGACTGACATGATTGTTTACAATACATCTGCAAGCCTAATCACAGTCATTTGAGTCTTATGAAAGACTAGAATTTGAAGTGATTAAAAACCATTACAGGTCCCCATACTACTTACATCTAAAATGCCAGCACCGATCCAGGCTGAGAGTAGGAGAGCAAGATGATTCTCTACCAAGTTTGGTCTGAAAAAGAGGTTAAAATAACAACTAATATATATACAAATATATTGAAATTTAAAATTGATAGAAAATTTGATATTTTGTAGAATACAGTCAATGTGTATTTGTTTGAGTTACAGGCACATACCTGATTTTGGCCATATGTGGTAACAGGGAGCGACCTTCCTCACAAATAAAACCGTCAGTCAGACGCCAGCTGTCTCGCATCATAGACGGATCTGTAATCAGGTTTAATCGGGATACTTTCAAGAGAATTCATAATTTATCCTCCATTATAGAACATAATTGTTTTATATTTTTTTTTCTATTGATAAAAAACATTCTATATAAACATACACATTTTTGTAGAATACTGACTCCTTTTATGATAATAGTTTCACTTGTATCACTACTCACCGACACTCAGCAGGGCAGTGGAGAAGTTGTCCGTCCATTCAGGAATTTGTAGACGGAATAAGTCGTACAGTATTTCTATAATTCCTTGCTACAATAACAAAGTTGGAATTATTTCAGTAGCTGATTTCTAATTATTAATGAAACAGCATTATGAAATGTTTTCTATCACAATCAAAAGCACACATGAGTTAAATACAATCAAACACAGTATTTTCATGAACTTGACATTGTATGATAAATTCTCACTTTTAATTTCATATGAACTAGAACTATATTGGATATAGAATGCCTCTGTCAACATATAAAATTAGGATAGCATGGAATTTGTTAGATTGTAAAATTAATAATGATGTTTCCTTTTTTCCACCAAACAAATTACACATCACAAAAATATCTTTATAAAAAGCAACACTAGTAAAATTCTTTTAAATATCATGAAACTATTTACATACATAGCATCAGGACAATTTTCCTGTCTACCAGTTAATGTAACCTACCCGGATCTCATAATATGGTAGATACAGTATTCCCACCAAGGACTGCAAACCAGTACCATCAGGCCGACAGAATCGTATAATACCTGTAAACGACAGAAAATGGAAACATTCACAAAATGAATATACATACATGTAAGTTTTCAGCTGTACAGTTATACTTTAAATACTAATGAGAATTAAGAATGATCATGATTACATATATTTTACACACCGACATCTAGGTATTTTAATGACTGTGATGCTATTTGATGAGTTCCTATCATAATTAGATCACACTTACCTGGCCAGGACCTCATTATAGACACAATAGCCATTTTACTGGCAGAAAATCGGTTCTCTTTATCCTCTCTGAAAAGTATAGAAATATATGTACATTGTAGATGGTTTTGTGTCAGATTCCTTTTGTTGATAATTTTATTTAAGTAATTCGTATCCTACAGACATATGTCTATAAGGATCCAGTGTTATATGGAAAATAACTGTTGATATTACTTCATTGACCCATAATTTTTTTTATTATAATGTGTTCAAATAATACTAATCCATCAGAAACTTTCACCATACAGTGAAACACCTAGTTGTATAGTATATTAGGCATTCAGTTACTCCTCATGATTTTAACCTACAAATTCACAACAAACATGAAACTGAATCAAAACTGCATTATCTTGTCTGACTGATGCCAATCTTAAACCTCAAGTTTTTGCTTAGCCAATAAAAAGGGACTATTTGTGACATCTGTTATGATTGACTAAGTCTAAATCTATGACAATATTACAGACTTATTGCTCGTTAGTGTAAATCACTCTGTTTTTATTGTAAATCAGTTTTTACCCGGATTGATCGGAGGAGTTCTCGGCTCCACTGTACCGGTAATGGCAGTCCGTGAATGGAGCTAACAGTTGCTGAAATTAGAAAATTACTGTTATAACAGCAAAAATCTTTCACATTAGGAAATATAATTAAAATATAAATTGATACTGCATAAGCTATATCATTTGTCTATACTTTCTATTCTTTGCCTTACTTCCATTATCTGGAGTTGGTTTCATGATGTAATATGAGCTAAATTTTGTAGGTTCTTTTATCCTATAGAATATTAAATAATTTACAGATACAAGTATATATCTCAGATGGAATATCTCTGATCAGCTAAGCTCTCTGACTAACCTCTAGATCAGTATTGAACTGATGAGATGGTCTATCTTTGATCAGCTAAGCTCTCTGACTAACCTCTAGATCCGTATTGAACTTGATGAGATGGAATATCTCTAATCAGCTAAGCTCTCTGACTTACCTCTAGATCAGAATTGAACTTGATGAGATGGGCTATCTCTGATCAGCTAAGTTCTCTGACTTACCTCTAGATCAGTATTGAACTTGATGAGATGGGCTATCTCTGATCAGCTAAGCTCCCTGACTTACCTCTAGATCAATATTGAACTTGATGAGATGGGCTATCTCTGATCAGCTAAGCTCCCTGACTTACCTCTAGATCAGTATTGAACTTGATGAGATGGGTCTGATCAACTAAGCTCTCTGACTTACCTCTAGATCAATATTGAACTTGATGAGATGGGCTATCTCTGATCAGCTAAGCTCTCTGACTTACCTCTAGATCAGTATTGAACTTGATGAGATGGGTCTGATCAGCTAAGCTCTCTGACTTACCTCTAGATCAGTATTGAACTTGATGAGATGGGTCTGATCAGCTAAGCTCTCTGACTTACCTCTAGATCAATATTGAACTTGATGAGATGGGTCTGATCAACTAAGCTCTCTGACTTACCTCTAGATCAGTATTGAACTTGATGAGATGGGTCTGATCAGCTAAGCTCTCTGACTTACCTCTAGATCAGTATTGAACTTGATGAGATGGGCTATCTCTGATCAGCTAAGCTCTCTGACTAACCTCTAGATCCGTATTGAACTTGATGAGATGGGCTATCTCTGATCAGCTAAGCTCTCTGACTTACCTCTAGACCTGTATTGAACTTGATGAGATGGGTCTGATCAGCAAAGCTCTCTGACTTACCTCTAGATCAGTATTGAACTTGATGAGATGGGCTATCTCTGATCAGCTAAGCTCTCTGACTTACCTCTAGATCAGTATTGAACTTGATGAGATGGGCTATATCTGATCAGCTAAGCTCCCTGACTTACCTCTAGACCTGTATTGAACTTGATGAGATGGGTCTGATCAGCAAAGCTCTCTGACTTACCTCTAGATCAGTATTGAACTTGATGAGATGGGCTATCTCTGATCAGCTAAGCTCTCTGACTTACCTCTAGATCAGTATTGAACTTGATGAGATGGGCTATCTCTGATCAGCTAAGCTCTGACTTACCTCTAGATCAGTATTGAACTTGATGAGATGGGTCTGATCAGCTAAGCTCTCTGACTTACCTCTAGATCAGTATTGAACTTGATGAGATGGGTCTGATCAGCTAAGCTCTCTGACTTACCTCTAGATCAGTATTGAACTTGATGAGATGGGCTATCTCTGATCAGCTAAGCTCTCTGACTTACCTCTAGATCCGTATTGAACTTGATGAGATGGGCTATCTCTGATCAGCTAAGCTCTCTGACTTACCTCTAGACCTGTATTGAACTTGATGAGATGGGTCTGATCAGCAAAGCTCTCTGACTTACCTCTAGATCAGTATTGAACTTGATGAGATGGGCTATCTCTGATCAACTAAGTTCTCTGACTTACCTCTAGATCCGTATTGAACTTGATGAGATGGGCTATCTCTGATCAACTAAGCTCTGACTTACCTCTAGATCAATATTGAACTTGATGAGATGGGCTATCTCTGATCAGCTAAGCTCTCTGACTTACCTCTAGATCAGTATTGAACTTGATGAGATGGGCTATATCTGATCAGCTAAGCTCCCTGACTTACCTCTAGACCTGTATTGAACTTAATGAGATGGGTCTGATCAGCAAAGCTCTCTGACTTACCTCTAGATCAGTATTAAACCTGATGAGATGGAATATCTCTGATCAGCTAAGCTCTCTGACTTACCTCTAGATCAGTATTGAACTTGATGAGATGGGTCTGATCAGCAAAGCTCTCTGACTTACCTCTAGATCAGTATTGAACTTGATGAGATGGGTCTGATCAACTAAGCTCTCTTACTAACCTCTAGATCATTATTGAACTTGATGAGATGGGCTATCTCTGATCAACTAAGCTCTGACTTACCTCTAGATCAATATTGAACTTGATGAGATGGGCTATCTCTGATCAGCTAAGCTCTCTGACTTACCTCTAGATCAGTATTGAACTTGATGAGATGGGCTATCTCTGATCAGCTAAGCTCTCTGACTTACCTCTAGATCAGTATTGAACTTGATGAGATGGGTCTGATCAGCTAAGCTCTGTGACTTACCTCTAGATCAGTATTGAACTTGATGAGATGGGCTATCTCTGATCAGCTAAGCTCTCTGACTTACCTCTAGATCAGTATTGAACTTGATGAGATGGGTCTGATCAACTAAGCTCTCTGACTTACCTCTAGATCAGTATTGAACTTGATGAGATGGGCTATCTCTGATCAGCTAAGCTCTCTGACTTACCTTTAGATCAGTATTGAACTGATGAGATGGGCTATCTCTGATCAATTAAGCTCTCTGACTTACCTCTAGATCAATATTGAACTTGATGAGATGGGCTATCTCTGATCAGCTAAGCTCTCTGACTTACCTCTAGATCAGTATTGAACTTGATGAGATGGGCTATCTCTGATCAGCTAAGCTCTCTGACTTACCTCTAGATCAGTATTGAACTTGATGAGATGGGTCTGATCAGCTAAGCTCTCTGACTTACCTCTAGATCAGTATTGAACTTGATGAGATGGAATATCTCTGATCAGCTAAGCTCTCTGACTTATCTCTAGGTCATTATTGAACTTGATGAGATGGGCTATCTCTGATCAACTAAGCTCTCTGACTTACCTCTAGATCAATATTGAACTTGATGAGATGGGCTATCTCTGATCAGCTAAGCTCCCTGACTTACCTCTAGATCAGTATTGAACTTGATGAGATGGGCTCTCTCTGATCAACTAAGCTCTCTGACTTACCTCTAGATCAATATTGAACTTGATGAGATGGAATATCTCTGATCAACTAAGCTCTCTGACTAACCTCTAGATCATTATTGAACTTGATGAGATGAGCTATCTCTGATCAGCTAAGTTCTCTGACTAACCTCTAGATCATTATTGAACTTCATGAGATGGGCTATCTCTGATCAGCTAAGCTCTCTGACTTACCTCTAGATCAGTATTGAACTTGATGAGATGGGTCTGATCAGCAAAGCTCTCTGACTAACCTCTAGATCATTATTGAACTTGATGAGATGGAATATCTCTGATCAACTAAGCTCTGACTTACCTCTAGATCAATATTGAACTTGATGAGATGGGTCTGATCAGCAAAGCTCTCTGACTTACCTCTAGATCAGTATTGAACTTGATGAGATGGGCTATCTCTGATCAGCTAAGCTCTCTGACTTACCTCTAGATCATTATTGAACTTGATGAGATGGGCTATCTCTGATCAACTAAGCTCTCTGACTTACCTCTAGATCAATATTGAACTTGATGAGATGGGCTATCTCTGATCAGCTAAGCTCTCTGACTTACCTCTAGATCAGTATTGAACTTGATGAGATGGGTCTGATCAACTAAGCTCTCTGACTTACCTCTAGATCAGTATTGAACTTGATGAGATGGGCTATCTCTGATCAACTAAGCTCTCTGACTTACCTCTAGATCGGTATTGAACTTGATGAGATGGAATATCTCTGAACAACTAAGCTCTCTGACTTACCTCTAGATCAGTATTGAACTTGATGAGATGCCTGGTGCGAGGATGGTTGAGGAGGTGGAGTATAGTACAGACAAGACTCTCGTTGATCCTTGGGTATTGATGACAGTCTAATGCAGCCCTCAGGATACTCCCAATGCCACCACACTTAGCAATCAGTTCTGGGTTCAGGAATGCTGAAAATACAACACTAATCAATTATCATGAATTTGAATCTAACCACATGGTAGGTCTTTTAAAGTTTCTTCCTTTCTAAGAAATTTTATAGAATTTTAACCACTGACTTCAGGTATAAACTTCAGAAACTATCTCTATTCTCAAGATTTACAAACAAACAAAAAATACTGAAATATTTAATGTAAGGCTACTTTTTGGTGTAATTCAACATTTAATGAAGTTAATATCATTATTTCATAGTTACTGGAACTGTATCAAAGCTCAGAGTAAGTAGAAATCCTGTTTTACTTTGGATAACATATTAATAAATGTTGTAACAGCAGCATGATAAATAATAATTTACCTATTTCACAAATAGTAGAGAGACAAACGCGGACCATGCGATCCCGTTCACCTGCTCCATCATTACCAATGGCAACCAGTGGGTAGATTAAGGAACAGGTGAGTCTGTGTGGGGCCAGCTGTGCTATCCTGCGTACCAGTTTGATGGCATGTATCCTCTCCACCTCATTGTCCAGGCACATGTCAATGGACCTATCAATAGAAACAGAAATGGTTCCAGATAATATACTGTATACATACAAAATTGGTACCAGGTAATATACTGTATATAAAATTGGTACCAGGTAATATACTGTATACAAAATTGGTACCAGGTAATATACTGTATACAAAATTGGTACCAGGTAATATACTGTATACGAAATTGGTACCAGGTAATATACTGTATACAAAATTGGTACCAGGTAATATACTGTATACAAAATTAGAACCAGATAATATACTATATAAAAAATTAGTACCAGGTAATATACTGCATACAAAATTGGTACCAGGTAATATACTGTATACAAAATTGGTACCAGCTGCAGGTAATATACTGTATATAAAATTGGTACCAGGTAATATACTGTATACAAAATTAGTACCAGATAATATACTGTATACAAAACTGGTACCAGGTAATATACTGTATATAAAATTGGTACCAGGTAATATACTGTATACAAAATTAGTACCAGATAATATACTGTATACAAAACTGGTACCAGGTAATATACTGTAAACAAAATTGGTACCAGGTAATATACTGTATATAAAACTGGTACCAGCTGCAGGTAATATACTGTATACGAAATTAGTACCAGATAATATACTATATACAAAATAAGTACCAGGAAATATACTGTATACAAAACTGGTACCAGGTAATATACTGTATACAAAACTGGTACCAGGTAATATACTGTAAACAAAATTAGTACCAGATAATATACTATATACAAAATTAGTACCAGGTAATATACTGTATACAAAACTGGTACCAGGTAATATACTGTAAACAAAATTAGTACCAGATAATATACTATATACAAAATTAGTACCAGGTAATATACTCTATATACAAAACTGGTACCAGGTAATATACTGCAAACAAAATTAAATATTGGTACCAGGTAATATACTGTATATAAAACTGGTACCAACTGCAGGTAATATACTGTATATGAAATTAGTACCAGATAATATACTATATACAAAATAAGTACCAGGTAATATACTGTATACAAAACTGGTACCAGGTAATATACTGTATACAAAATTAGTACCAGGTAATATACTGTATACAAAACTGGTACCAGGTAATATACTGTATACAAAATTGGTACCAGCTGCAGGTAACATACTGTATACGAAATTAGTACCAGATAATATACTATATACAAAATAAGTACCAGGTAATATACTGTATAAAAAATTGGTACTAGGTAATATACTTTATACAAAATTGGTACCAGCTGCAGGTAATATACTGTATACAAAATTGGTACCTGGTAACATACTGTATACAAAATTGGTACCAGGTAATATACTGTATACAAAACTGGTACCAGGTAATATACTGTATACAAAATTGGTACCAGCTGCAGGTAACATACTGTATACGAAATTAGTACCAGATAATATACTATATACAAAATAAGTACCAGGTAATATACTGTATACAAAACTGGTACCAGGTAATATACTGTATATGAAATTAGTACCAGGTAATATACTATATACAAAACTGGTACCAGGTAATATAATATACAAAATTGGTACAAATGTATACAAAATTGGTACCAGCTGCAGGTAACATACTGTATACGAAATTAGTACCAGATAATATACTATATACAAAATAAGTACCAGGTAATATACTGTATAAAAAATTGGTACTAGGTAATATACTTTATACAAAATTGGTACCAGCTGCAGGTAATATACTGTATACAAAATTGGTACCTGGTAACATACTGTATACAAAATTGGTACCAGATAATATACTGTAAACAGAATTGGTACCAGGTAATATACTGTATACAAAATTGGTACCAGGTAATATACTGTATACAAAATTGGTACCAGGTAATATACTGCATATAAAATTGGTACCAGGTAATATACTGTATACAAAATTGGTACCAGATAATATACTGTAAACAGAATTGGTACCAGGTAATATACTTTATACAAAATTGGTACCAGGTAATATACTGTATACAAAATTGGTACCAGGTAATATACTGCATACAAAATTGGTACCAGGTAATATACTGTATACAAAATTGGTACCAGATAATATACTGTATACAAAATTGGTACCAGGTAATATACTGTATACAAAATTGGTACCAGGTAATATACTGCATATAAAATTGGTACCAGGTAATATACTGCATACAAAATTGGTACCAGGTAATATACTGTATACAAAATTGGTACCAGATAATATACTGTATACAAAATTGGTACCAGATAATATACTGTATACAAAATTGGTACCAGGTAATATACTCTATACAAAATTGGTACCAGGTAATATACTGTATACAAAATTGGTACCAGGTAATATAATGCATATAAAATTGGTACCAGGTAATATACTGCATACAAAATTGGTACCAGGTAATATACTGTATACAAAATTGGTACCAGATAATATACTGTATACAAAATTGGTACCAGGTAATATACTCTATACAAAATTGGTACCAGGTAATATACTGCACACAAAATTGGTACCAGGTAATATACTGTATTCAGAATTTAAAATAATAACAGGTCGGGTTATAGAACCAAACTTGGACTAGCCTTTCATAAAAATATTGTGCAAAGCAAGCCATAAATCAATTTACTTTTACTTTTTCTTTCCCTTTATTTCTACAACTGTATTTTCAAAATAGTACTTTTGATCTAGATATTGTCAAAAGTTTTTGTCCCATGCATTCTGGAGGTGCATTATGTTTAATTTACTAGCCGTATAAGTCCTGAGTTACCTAGTGTAGTGTGATGTTTAATGTACTAGCCCTATAAGTCCTGAGTTACCAAGTGTAGTGTTTTACATACCTGACAATGAGATAGTCCATGTGTAACTTGTACAGGAGATCCAAAGTTTCTCCATCTTGTATAAAATACCTCAGTACTCGCAATGTGGCTGCTCGGACTTCTTTTGCTTCATGGAATAAACTCACCCTCAGGCTGAAATAAATGTTTTATGATACCTTAAAACTAAGTAACAATCCACTTGTTTTATTTTTACCTGTTAAGTGGTAAATGCAGCAGATTATTATCTTGCAACAATTATGAATTAGACCATAGTAAACCTTTGAGTGATCTACAAACATTATGAATTAGACCATAGTAAACCTTTGAGTGATCTACAAACATTATTTTCATTGTGACAGTAAGTGTTTTTTTGAGCGACATACAGTTGGCTTTGACTAGCAAAAGAATTCAAAATTACAAAGGGTGCACATGGTTTTTGGTAATAACATCAAAAGTTAGACCAAACAAGGTCTTAATGATTAAACATTAGGTTCATTGTAATCCTATTAATGTTTTTTAACAGTCCGCAAAGATTATATCAAAATAAAAGGAATTCCTTACCAGCAAAGAATGTCTTGCTTTGAATATCCTAAACTTTTCTCCTTTCCTAATTTGTACAGTAGTTTAACAAATGCATTCAGGTATCCTAGTTTCTTGGTCTTATGAACATGAAGATGCACTGTTGCTATTGTCAGAATTTCTTTAACATTCTCGCCAGGATCTGAAAAAAGAAAATATTAGCATTAATTGAAAGTACATTGCTAAAATGCAGAAATCTAACAAATTCATGGTATAAGCTCATATCAAATATCAAAATATGATACATATGTGAATTGTTAATTAATATGACTGATATTTTAAGTTCACTTTTAAAATTTATATTTAATTAAATACTGCATGAACTTTTGATCAAATTCCAAATATTTAATCCTGACTTTGTGAGCACAAAGATTAACTGATTCACATCGCAGAAAATGATGGAACAACTCAGAGTGAAAACTGCAAAATAACCATTATCATTTTGCTTTAATTGAAAATTGAAGTTGATTCTTTTAAATCATACATTTAAAATGCTAAAATAGCCCACCATTACGATTGTATGACGATTGACATGTTTACTGTAACAGCTCGTCTTGATTTAGGACTCGTATTCTTAAATGTTACACAGGCCATGATACATAAATTTAACAAATACAGTACTGTTTACTTTTATCACATCTATAAGTAACCCATGGTCCCCATCAGGTAATCAGCAAGTCTGTATCAGATCAGTCCGTTCTAATCGACATTGTTTATGTTTTCTCTGTCCAAAATTCCCCCCTTCTAAATCACTGTCGTTTAAGCGGTTAACTAAAAAGAACTTGAATGGGAAGCCATAAAGCGTTTATGTAACCATTACTGACCTTCCCCTCAACAGCTGACTGCTTTACATTGCTGATAACCGAGTCTAATTGGATTAAAATTAATGTGTTTATTAACCATGGTAGTGTCATAACTACAGTCAATGAAGTGTCATGTATCGTTAGGGTCCAGTGAACAGGTCATTAGCGAACAACTATCTGTACATGTGCTTACCGGACAAGTGTTATCTCTGACTCTGCGGGGATGAAAGGGGCTCCATACAGGGTTTTGATAAGTGGTCTTTCAAAATCAGAGATTTTAACTGTCTTTTTGAACAACACGATTGGGAAATAGGATAGGGAGTCTGAAACCGGGAATTTCTCGGTAGCGGATTGGACTGGGTCGATCATCGGTGACCAGGTAGC
Organism: Argopecten irradians; assembly: GCF_041381155.1. Taxonomy (NCBI): domain Eukaryota; kingdom Metazoa; phylum Mollusca; class Bivalvia; order Pectinida; family Pectinidae; genus Argopecten; species Argopecten irradians. The sequence goes on from NC_091139.1 coordinate 44,950,567, forward strand.
TCAGCGGTAGAGCATTCGGCTAGTGTTCAGAGGTCTCAGGTTCAATCCTGGTCTGGCTCTGGTCACTACATTTTCTCCTCTCCCGCTACAAAATTGGCACCCAACTAAAATGCCCCTAGTGGTGGTATAAGGGCTATCTTGTACATCTTCAATGGCATAGACTTTGAAAAGGGTGAAAGGAGTGTAGCGGGATTGGACTGGGTCAATCATCAGTGACCAGCTGGTAGCTCAGCAGATAGTGTTTGGAGGTCTGGGGTTCGAATCACGGTTGGGCCGCTACATTTTCTCCTCTACTGTTACATGAGTATAGCTTTGGTCCACTGTTACCTTCTCTGTACAAAATTATTAAAACTTACGTATTAGCAGATATGGTAAGTACATTGCTGTGGAAATTAATTGTTTTCTGCTACACAAAACCGGCAAATGTCAAATGATTCCATATTTTCAATCGCCATCAAAAGTTGTGGTACCACTTTCTAATCGTTGATTATTATGAGAGCCGTGTAAAGAGCTGTCGTTCTGATTTGCTGTTAATGCTGTATGATATCACTAACAGTCTTTTTAACATGATCAACCCATCATCCACTGTCCAAAACATACCATTAGATTTGTTTCAGACATGTCAACCCACCTTTCGAAAGGTCCAACTTTACACCTTCCTCGCCGCTTTCGTGGCGTACTGAAAAAGAAAAGAAGCCAATTGTGAGATAGAAATACATTTTGTTATTTAGAAAATATAATAAATAATCTAAATTGTAATGCACTTACTTCTAGATCTGACATTTCTGAATGGACGTCCGTGGCGGACCATAGCGGCCGCCATCATCAAAATTTACTTCCTACAACGGGCGGTTGTCGTACAACTAATTTCTGAAAAAAAATAGAAAATATAAAGTTAGAAATCTCATACGATTTACAAACATAATTGCAATCGAATATTGACGGAAACATTACGAATAAATACAATTTAAATTATCATTGCTATATATAATTTACGACTTCTTTATCAGAGTCGAACACGTTTATGGTAACATGGCCGACGGGATGGAGGATTCCGAACCAACCTTTACAAAAATAGCTGAAAATATCCGAGGTGCTGAAGGACCGGTATTTGATGCAGATGGACAGTTTTACATGGTTGCTCCTGAAGTAGAAAAAGATGGGAAATTTGCTGGTCAAGTATTGAAAGTTGACTTGTCGACAGGGAAGGTAAGGGCGTAAACAGTCATCGAGGTATCAAGACGTTTCGTCCAAAGTTGTTCATACTGAAGTGGATTCGCCCCAAATACAATACGTAATTGCAAGGAAGGGCAGTAAATGGGGGCTAAACGACCATGATGAACAGACTGGGACGAAACGTATATTATTCATTTTATGGACGCAGGCAAGTAACATGCCTCTATGTCCATATCTCATACAATGAAATACAATGAAATAATATCCATGATGTACAATTAGTAATTAAGTGATATCAATTATTAAATGAAGTTAGTTAATTGGCACGTCCGTGTTCCATTTTATAGCTCTCCAAGTGGTTGTATTTAAGTTCCAAATTAGCCCAGTACTTGTCTAGACTTATCTCGAAATCTCTTATTGTTGTTGAGTTTATGATATTTTCTGGTAAACTGTTCCATATATCGACAGTTCTAAATCCAAAGGAATACTTCCGTATATCTAACTTGCAATGTTTTTTCTTTAATTTTTGCGAATGACCTCTCGTCTGGGATGTGGTATCATGCTCAGATATTCCAATGGTAACCCTTTCGTGTCATGGAAATTGTTTATTATCTTGTATACATTTATGATGTCTCCTCTCAGTCTCCGGTAGGATAGTGAAGGTAAACCTAGTCGCTTTAATCTCTCGATGTAGGGTAGATCTCTGAGCTCCGGGATTAGTTTAGTTGCCCTCCGCTGTACTTTTTCTATGGATTCGGTGTCCTTTGTTCTGTATGGATTCCAGACGCTTGCAGCGTATTCTAAATGTGGTCTTACTAATGCTTTGAAAAGTTGTTTAAATGATATTTCATCTATGTATACAAATGATCTTCTTATTAGTCCAAGAATACCATTGGCTTTATTGACTGCTTGTTGAATGTGTATAGAGAAATTTAGATCCTTGTCCACATGCACTCCTATGTCTTTTTCCGATGATATGTTCTCAAGATTAATTTTATTACCTCCTGCATTTGTCATGTTGTACTTCCGACTTTCATTGCTTTTTCCTTTTATGGTTAGAACCTTACATTTCAGCGGGTGGAATTTCAGTAGCCATGTGTTTGACCATGGTGTAATTTTTTCACCTGGCCCATTGGTCATAGAGTTAGAATTATGTTTCTTTTTTGTTAGAAATACAATAATGATCAGCTGATAATTGGTAAATGATCAATGAAATATATTTTATGCTGAGTGTGTTTAATGTGTAATGGTGTTGTAAAATAAGGGGTGGGTCCCAACTAGAACGAATATAAGTACCCGGCCTACTGTACCGTTCGGCCGGGCACGAATTGGTCCCTATGTGTCGTAGTGGAGCACTGCCTCCGAAAATCACTCGGGCATAGTTTTCTATACTTTTTCGTAGGTTTCTAGTTATTTAATGTGTATACATGCATTAACATATTATTTTTGTCCAAAACAAACATAACTACCATTCTTAATATCTACCGTACCGCTCACAAGACGTCAAATTCACAATTTGTGGACTTGCCGTATAAATTCCCTTCAGAAAGACCTTCATATGTATTATGTAAAAAAAATGCCTCAATGAGAACTTGATATTTTATGTAGTTCAGTTTTATTGCCTAGTAGGTAAGCGATATCAAACAAGTACGATAAAAATGCAAACAAATGTTTTATAATGGTTTGCATAATCATTACTTTGCTCCATTAGCAGTAATAGGCACCAATTGTAGCTCTAAAGACGACACCATTTTCTGTCAAAAAGTCTTTTGAGCTACAATATTGCAGCTAGGTCCCAACATTCTACTAGTGCTTGGAAACACCGGGATCTGAGAATTAGTTACAGTTTATACAACTTGGACTGTTCCTAGTTTGGCCGCAGTGGCCGACTGCTTAAGATTTCCTGACATGTACATACCACTAATCCATTGATATAAGACGTCATTATTAAGAAACTTCTGATGGGCAATATCGACGTTAGACAGTACAACATGTTATACATAAATGATCAAAAGTATCTTGTCGTGCTTTACCTCTAAAATTGTCGGAGAAATATTACCACACACTTGACCTCTGGGTCGTGATTCCAAATGCCATGTGGGACACCAGCTGGGACAGGTAGTTGTCAGGTATTGTCACATCGCTCAGGTCGGTGGTTTTCCTCCAGGTACCACAGCTTTCCTCAACCATCTAAACCTGGCACATCCTTAAATGACCCAACAGACTATTCATTGTTAGATGACGTCATTCAGTTCTGTAGCTAAGGTGGGTGTAGTCTGCCACCAGTCAGACTCGAACCAGCCACCACGTACTTACTGCTCCAACACTCTACCATCTAAAGGGAAATTCTATTTAGCACGAAGCTAGAAGGGAACAGACTACCTCACTCCTCTCCTTCCGTACACCTCATCGTTTATCTTTATAATTCTCACACTAGAGAAATAACAAGAAATAAATGTATGCAAACGTGCCACCAGTTTTCGATTTAATCCGACAGAGGACAGGCCGCTTCTTAGTTTTGACTGGTCTGAATATCCCTTTATACAAACACCAGGCAATAGAGTGTCTGCCTTGTGATCATTACCCAGCGATTTTTTAAAAAATGAAAAAAAAAAAGTTCTTACCTGAAGCATGCCAGTCCATTGTACAAATCTTTGCCGTGTATGGTTCCATTTGATTACATGGCTTCCCTACTCTAGTGTGGGGATGTTTTATCACTGCTACATGTATCTCCTGTTACATTTAAAATTCATAAAATTGCCTGGGTTCAGTTGGCAAGCTTTTGATAGTTTGCAGGGGGTAAATGTGATAGAATCAGATATTGATGTGGACGTACATGTTTTTCTTTTGGTAGAAAACATTTGTATAAGGGTTAGATTGTCCTAGTATAGGAATCACTACTGCTACACTGAACCCTCACAAATTATCGGCTATACTCCTCCTGATCTGCCTAAGGGATTTCAACAACACTTGGTGGCAATAATCCTTATACAATATAGATATGTGTGATCTATATCTAGACAAGATACCTCCACCTTTTTCAGAGTTATGCCCCTTTTTACAGGGAGTGTGGGGTAGGTACCTTCAAAACTTGTGTAATGTTCGCACTTCAGCACTGGTTTAATTATATAAAAAAATTATGTAGTTTATTGAGAAAACAATGTATCATTTGTTGGGGATTACTCCCTAAACCTAAGTCGGTCATGATGTAAGACTTCCGATGTTTTCACATACAAGTCGGTCTTGATGTAATACTTCCGATGTTTTTCACATACAAGTTGGTCTTGATGTAAGACTTCCAATGTTTTCACTTACAAGTCGGTCTTGATGTAAGACTTCTGATGTTTTCACATACAAGTTGGTCTTGATGTAAGACTTCCAATATTTTCACATACAAGTCGGTCTTGATGTAAGACTTCCAATGTTTTCACATACAAGTCGGTCTTGATGTAAGACTTCCGATGTTTTCACATACAAGTCGGTCTTGATGTAAGACTTCCGATGTTTTCACATACAAGTCGGTCTTGATGTAAGACTTCCAATGTTTTCACATACAAGTCGGTCTTGATGTAAGACTTCCGATGTTTTCACATACAAGTCGATCTTGATGTAAGACTTCCAATGTTTTCACATACAAGTCGGTCTTGATGTAAGACTTCCGATGTTTTCACATACAAGTTGGTCTTGATGTAAGACTTCCAATGTTTTCACATACAAGTTGGTCTTGATGTAAGACTTCCGATGTTTTCACATACAAGTTAGTCTTGATGTAAGACTTCCAATGTTTTCACATACAAGTCGGTCTTGATGTAAGACTTCCGATGTTTTCACATACAAGTCGATCTTGATGTAAGACTTCCAATGTTTTCACATACAAGTCGGTCTTGATGTAAGACTTCCGATGTTTTCACATACAAGTCGGTCTTGATGTAAGACTTCCGATGTTTTCACATACAAGTCGGTCTTGATGTAAGACTTCCAATGTTTTCACATACAAGTTGGTCTTGATGTAAGACTTCCGATGTTTTCACATACAAGTTGGTCTTGATGTAAGACTTCCAATGTTTTCACATACAAGTTGGTCTTGATGTAAGACTTCTGATGTTTTCACATACAAGTTGGTCTTGATGTAAGACTTCCAATGTTTTCACATACAAGTCGGTCTCCTGGATGACAATTCTAGATCTGATGTTGAATACCCAGGTCTTTCTCTTGATATTGAGATAATTGACTTGATTGATGTTTAAATTGTAGTTGGATATTCTATGTGAGCCCAGTTTAGACGGTGAAGGTGGAGTGCCGGCCGGCTGCCAGTGTGATAAAAACAATGATATCTGGATAGCAGATATGAGACTAGGAATCATTAAAGTCAATAAGGATGGCCAATTCCAGCAGGTAACATTTCACTTAGTTAGATAATCAATGTGGAATTGAAGTGCTATATGCTACAGTAAACCGACAACTTTGGTCATGAAATTTGCAAAAGTAAATCTCAGAAAGAAATTTTGTTTGCATTATTACTCAGTGATAGCTTTCACAACATCAGTGTTTATGTCCACATTTAAGATTAACATGGCTGAAAGGTACGTTTAACACATAACAGGTTTGTAAAACTGACAAAGACAACAACCCTATGCAAGGATGCAATGACTGTAGTTTTGACTACTCCGGAAACTTGTGGGTGACAGCTCCAGCGGGAGAGATCGCTCCATCTCCATACAGGAGGTCGATGGAGGTAGGTCATGTATAAATAATTTATTTTATCATCAAGTGGCAAGAGTCAGTGGCATGCTTGTGGACCTCAATGTTTGTAAGAATCAGTAACAAATGTCTAGATTCATAACATGTATCAGTTTCATACTGGTTTTAAGCGATTCTTTGTAAATATCAAAGAAAATCTGAACGACTTTTTCCTAACTGTTGAGAGTCGTGATATAAGGCTATAGAATGTCAATTGAATAATCCTGTCTGAATTTCAAGGTCACATTACCAACCAAAAGATCTTAGATCTGTACAGGCAATATCAAGCTGTTCAAACAAATGACATACAAAACTTAATGTGTAACTTAATTAATTAAGGGAACATACAAAACTTAATGTGTAACTTAATTAATTAAGGGAACAGCTGATCAACTGCTTTTGACAGTTGAACTTTCTTATTACTGCAAATATTTAAAACCTTAAATTTCTACATGGATAGGAACCGTTCGGGTCGGTGTATTGTATGACAAAGGATGGGGAAGTGATCAAGGTGGACACTGGAATACGCTTCCCTAACGGGATAGCAGTTAAACACTCCGAGGATGGACGACCTTCTCTTCTTATCGTGGCTGAGACTCCGACCAAATCTCTGTGGGGGTACAATATACTGGGGCCTGGTAAGGTGTCTGAGAAGTTCCTGTGGGGAAAGCTGCCTGGTCAGTATCTGTTGACATTGCTTATGTGATGTTTCTACATATATATTGTAATTATAATTTGAGAATCTTCTTAACTATCTAGCAACCTTTAAGCTTGTTTCTTTGCTAACCTTCCAATGACCTTGTTTCTTTGCTAACCTTCCTATGACCTTGTTTCTTTGCTAACCTTCCTATGACCTTGTTTCTTTGCTAACCTTCCTATGACCTTGTTTCTTTGCTAACCTTCCTAAGTTCTTGTTTCCTGTGCCTTTTTATGACCTTTTTTCTTTGCTAAACTTCCTATGACCTTGTTTCTTTGCTAACCTTCCTATGATCTTGTTTCTTTGCTAACCTTTCTATGACCTTGTTTCTTTGCTAATTCTCCAATGATTTAATAAGGGGTGCTGAATATGTTTGTACTGAATCTGGAAACTGTTTCAGTCATCAGTCATATTTTTCTTACAACTTCTTAATTATTACTACATGTATATTTTAGCATTGTCTTTCATGTGATCTTGGACTTCCACGTTTTGTCATCATGTGTTTCAATACTTGTCTGTTTTCATTATTACAGGCAACCTTGAGGGTGGACCAGATGGAATGGATTTTGATGTAGAAGGAAATCTTTTGGTCGCTCATTGGGGCTCCTCCCATATTGAAGTGTTCAGTCCCGAGGGGGGCAGTCCCAAGATCAGGATAAAATGTCCATTTGCCAATCCAAGTAATGTCCATTTTCAGCAAAAGTCTAACACTGTGTATGTCACGGAGCACGAATTCCATGGTCTCTGGAAATTTGAATGGAAGAATAAGGGCATGCCGCAATATTGTGATATCATGACTTTCTAGTCAGCTGTAGGGCTTTCATATATACACAGATTGTAGATTTTAAGCCAGAATGTTGCTGGTATATGTTATATTTATATTTCAAATATATAATTTTTATAGAATAATGTAGTTGCCATATTTTTATATACTATACATGTATTTATCAAATTTAAGTCAATATATACATGTACATGTACTTATGAAATTATGATTGATTTATATGGAAATTGGACCATTTTTAATTGTCTTTGATTTGAGTTCAGCTTTTTATTCTTGATTATTCAACTTAATTTTTCACTAGTAAGATGAATATTGTTTTGACTCATAACGCCAGTAAAGAACTTATCAAAACTGAAGAAAATGCTGTTTTTCAAATACACAATTTTCAAAATGATTTGAAAGTAAGTTTTCAAACAGAAAAAACATTTTGCAAGGATTTTATCTTTTAATGTTCTAAAGTCATCTGCGTTCAGTTTACTAGTCAATTTAATATAACTGCATGCTTTGCTGCATTATGGTTAAAGTTTTATGTGCCACGAAAATGTTTACTTGCTATTTTTTCTTCAGTAATATATTGAAAACCATCAGAACATATAAACATGTATGGTGCCTTAAAAACATTGCTTATATTACATTGTTAATGAGCTGTAAAATTGTTGTTTATATGCTATATGTATGCTTATATGGAAATATATCGGGAGAAATCACTTTACAATTACTGATAACTCAGTTACAATGCGAAATGAAATTGTAGACCGCAATTATGGTCTGACCGTATGTATTCATTTCAAAGCATGTTAGATGTAAAAATAATATTTTTGGCAGTACTGTCAAAAATCATTTTCAGCTCTTATTTGTAATTTTAAAATTAAAACCTATGCATTGTGTGTATTGAAATTCTCAAAATGTTCATAGTTTTTGGTGATGAATAAAATATTAAAAGTTCTTTTTGATTCGTGAGTATGAAAATTACGGCATATAACATAAAATAAATATATGCATTTGTCAGAGAGTTACAGTAAATTTCACATATAACAAGGCACCGTTTTACAAGGTACATATTGTAACGAGGAGAACCCTGAATCAAACCTGGGGTCCTAGATTTTGATATAAACAAAGTGATGGCCTGCTTGATCTTGTTTCATGTGGAACTATTTAGGTATGTTTATGTGTGTATTTATGTGAAACTGTTATTTATAAATTTATTTTGTTTTATTAAATTTACAATAAAAGCAGTGTTGTGATTAGTTGATATGGTTTAATTACAGATAGTCAAAATTAATCTGCAATGTTGTTTTTATACACGATTGTTTATACATGACATACACGTTTGTGCTACACACTGTTAAAACTGTCTTAGGACACAAAGTTATTATTTTACTTATGTCATTTACACAATTTTCACTGTAAAACATCTGATTTTCTTTGTTACTAAGGTAGTTGAGTCATTTTTTGCTAAATTTTGTAAACTTTAAGTCCTCATATGAATTCTTTTAAGCATTTTTATGACAGCACCATGACCAAGTTGTTTTATACAAAACTGTCAGCCATGTCAAAACAGGACTTAGAGTTATATGTGAATTATCTATGAAATATGAATATTGGTTTAATATATGATTACATTGTTGTTGAATATGTTAGTATACTTTTGTTGAATTTATTTTCTTATTGTGAATGAATGAATTTTATAATGATTATTATTAAAAATGACAGCGAAATCAAACTTACTGTATCATATTATGATTTATAACTTTATAACTTACAATGCACATATTGAGATCCCAGAGGGATAATGGTGCCGACCATTGAATGTTCTATATATTATATTTGTTCTTTTCCTTCCTTACATGAACTATATAAAGTGGCTTGGGAAATAATGTATAAAAAGTACACTAATTGATCACTATCACTTCCAAAACCCAACAACTACAACAAGGACCCAAAGGGAAGGACACCATTGAGTAAGCTTTGAAAAAAGTACATGTAGTGAAAAACTTTGTCAAAATGTTAGATGACTTCTCATGAGCCAAATTGTTGTGTAATCAGTCCCATAATACAGTATTCATAGTTATAGGGACACATACACGTGAACTTAAACAAAGACTCTTTCACTTTACAAGAAAGTTGTTATGGGAAACCCTGATAAACTTGAATTGTCAAAATCCAAAATAGCTATTTGTTGTCTGATTTGTCAAAAAACTAAGAACGTATAATTGCAATTGAAGAAAGATTTCTTGGAAATAATAGAAGCAAATTTCAGTTTTCAAAGTCTTCTATTATGGTTAACCATTTGTAAGTAATCTTGTGGTCCCATTGGTCCGAAAATGCAATATACACAGTCTAAGATGAAAAGATATGCATCACAAAATCTGAAAAAGATTCGATCAGCACCTGAGAAATAGCGGAATAAGAAAAAACTTTAGGGCTCAAAGGACAACAGGATAAAAACTAATTTTCCACAACGTGATGATGGTTGGCGAAAAATGTTCAATGGAACCCAATGTTGATTAACATTAACATTTTATACAATTATTTCATAAAGCTATTTCTAAAAGAAATCCAATGGAGAAACCATTCAGTTTTCATATACACAGCATTTAATTCCATAGTAGTGAAAATGATGGAGGGACGCTTATTGGATGGATTACTGTACTTTTAGTACCTGTGTTATAGAGGTTCCCTAACAAGTGACTGTTGTTTATCATGTTTATCAAACTCGAGTTAGTTAATTTTCACATTTTGAAAAGACACGAGCTTTAGCGAGTGTCTTTTAAAAAATTGAAAATTAACTTACGAGAGTTTAGATAAATAATGTTCTCAGCAGACTACATAACATCACAGCTGTATAAGGTATCAACAGTCTACTTTTAAGGCTTTGTAAAGTCAGACTACATAACATCACAGCTGTATAAGGTATCAACAGTCTACTTTTAAGGCTTTGTAAAGTCAGACTACATAACATCACAGCTGTATAAGGTATCAACAGTCTACTTTTAAGGCTTTGTAAAGTCAGACTACATAACATCACAGCTGTATAAGGTATCAACAGTCTACTTTTAAGGCTTTGTAAAGTCAGACTACATAACATCACAGCTGTATAAGGTATCAACAGTCTACTTTTAAGGCTTTGTAAAGTCAGACTACATAACATCACAGCTGTATAAGGTATCAACAGTCTACTTTTAAGGCTTTGTAAAGTCAGACTACATAACATCACAGCTGTATAAGGTATCAACAGTCTACTTTAGCTTTGTAAGTCAACTACTTTTAAGGCTGTTTGTAAAGTCAGACTACATAACATCACAGCTGTATAAGGTATCAACAGTCTACTTTTAAGGCTTTGTAAAGTCAGACTACATAACATCACAGCTGTATAAGGTATCAACAGTCTACTTTTAAGGCTTTGTAAAGTCAGACTACATAACATCACAGCTGTATAAGGTATCAACAGTCTACTTTTAAGGCTTTGTAAAGTCAGACTACATAACATCACAGCTGTATAAGGTATCAACAGTCTACTTTTAAGGCTTTGTAAAGTCAGACTACATAACATCACAGCTGTATAAGGTATCAACAGTCTACTTTTAAGGCTTTGTAAAGTCAGACTACATAACATCACAGCTGTATAAGGTATCAACAGTCTACTTTTAAGGCTTTGTAAAGTCAGACTACATAACATCACAGCTGTATAAGGTATCAACAGTCTACTTTTAAGGCTTTGTAAAGTCAGACTACATAACATCACAGCTGTATAAGGTATCAACAGTCTACTTTTAAGGCTTTGTAAAGTCAGACTACATAACATCACAGCTGTATAAGGTATCAACAGTCTACTTTTAAGGCTTTGTAAAGTCAGACTACATAAAAGGTATCAACAGTCACTTTAAGGCTACATAACATCACAGCTGTATAAGGTATCAACAGTCTACTTTTAAGGCTTTGTAAAGTCAGACTACATAACATCACAGCTGTATAAGGTATCAACAGTCTACTTTTAAGGCTTTGTAAAGTCAGACTACATAACATCACAGCTGTATAAGGTATCAACAGTCTCTACTTTTAAGGCTTTGTAAAGTCAGACTACATAACATCACAGCTGTATAAGGTATCAACAGTCTACTTTTAAGGCTTTGTAAAGTCAGACTACATAACATCACAGCTGTATAAGGTATCAACAGTCTACTTTTAAGGCTTTGTAAAGTCAGACTACATAACATCACAGCTGTATAAGGTATCAACAGTCTACTTTAAGCTTTGTAAGTCAAACATACATAGCGTATATATCAACAGTCTACTTTAAGCTTTGTAAAGTCAGACTACATAACATCACAGCTGTATAAGGTATCAACAGTCTACTTTAAGGCTTTGTAAAGTCAGACTACATAACATCACAGCTGTATAAGGTATCAACAGTCTACTTTTAAGGCTTTGTAAAGTCAGACTACATAACATCACAGCTGTATAAGGTATCAACAGTCTACTTTTAAGGCTTTGTAAAGTCAGACTACATAACATACATAATCATCACAGCTTATAAGGTATCAACAGTCTACTTTAAGCTTTGTAAAGTCGCCCTATGATAAATGTCGTATACGTTGAACTTATAGTCAAGTCGCAATTGACTAGTGTATTAAGTTCTACTTTTAAGGCTTTGTAAGTTTGTTCTTATGTTTGTTTCGAAAATGAAAGTTCTGCATGTTATAATATCCATTCCAAAAGAGAAGATAAATAAAAGACGAAGTATTCTGACAGTTTAATTGAACATCTGATTCTGTGTTTTTGGATGTCCTTAAGTTAGTGATCAGAATGATATTACATGCAGTGTATATCTAAGAAAAAACAGAGGCCTTAACGGTCACCAAGTTCGGATATAGAATGAAAAAAGACATTATGTACTGGCCTTTGAAGTCGGTAAGTGAATTTACATTTGACTTTTTAATCTATGAAGAGTATTTGTTTCCATCAAACCTGTTAACTCAGAAGATTTTTTTTAAATTTTAGTCATTTTGATCCTTCCACATTTGTGAGTGGAGAAGAAGAGTTTTGACATTTTAGTCAATTTACCCCTTTTGGCGCATCCCACGGCCCCCTGGGGTGGATGGGATCTGGACCATATAATTCACAATTTTGATTGGCCTTACGCCTTAGAACGTTTGTGCAAAGTTTCATTGAAATTGCTTCAGCAGTTTTGGAAAAGTCGAAAATGTAAATTGTTCACGGGCATACGACGCACGACGGACGACGGACAAAAGGCGATTAGAATAGGTCACTTGAGACTTCGTATCAGGTGACCTAAAAAGTGAAATAAGTTATAAAATTAGGTTCTACTAATATGCTTTGTACAAAATTGAAAAGGATTTATTATCGATCTGAAAAGTCAAAATATATTTATTTTGTTACAAAGGCAACAAAAGAAAACTAGAAGAATGAATAAATTCTTTATTTCATCATTATTAGTTAAACATGTAAACACTAGAAAGTTTTCATATAAACTGGAATGATAATTAACAGCAAAGTTAATTGTTATCAATAAGATATCTCTCGTAAACAACAAATCAAATTCCGTCTTACAATTAAAATGTGATGTATAGTCCTTTATTAAGACACAAATATACTTTAATCACTGTTACATGAAGGTTAAATTGCATTTTCTATTTGTTCCCTTTGGATATCACAAACTTGTATAATAATGTGGATACAAAAATACTATAAAAGGTACCCTCTGTAATTGTATTACGAATATAAAGTATTGTTCTTTATATGTCAGCTGAAATTGTTGTTTTCTTTACTCAGGGACTTAAAATGTTGCATCAAACGTTAAGTTTCTCCATTTTAAGTAAAAACTTTTCGACGTTTAAAACAATGTTTCAATGGTTGTTGACCTGCATTGAAACTAAAAATGAAAGCATCATACTATACAGGCAGATCATCATTAAGAAAAAAAAAAGGTTTTGGCAATGGAAGTACATGTATGGTATGTGTGTCACATGAACTTGTAAACATACTAAGTAATTCTGTTCTAATACACATGCATTAACATTGGTAATTACGTAACGTGTACATACGAACTGAAGATAGACCATGATTATCATAGAGACAAAAAAGTGTTTGCATTAAATTGATATCTGTCACATGGACTTGTAAAGATTCTGAGTGTTCCAATATTACATACATGTAATTGAATGTCTCTTGTATCAAACAGTTTCTTTAAATTAAAACATACCTGTAAAATCGTATAGCGCTTAAAGACATATAACCCAGGTTAGACAGTATATTATTTGTTCCTACATCTATCAAACTGTGTCCCCTGCAGTCTACAAGCTAGTCCCTGTAGAACCTTTACAATAAGCACACTGACCTTACACATATATCGTTACAATAACTGGCTAAATATGCGATACAAGATTTACAGTAAATCAAATGTTATAAAAACAATTCACATATTGGATTTAGTTTGTCTTTAGTATTTGATATCACGATTAAAGCTATCGACGTTTAAGGACATGCCAGTTTTGATTTTAATAGTAGTAATTTTATTTTCTCGTTTGAAGTTGAAATTGCAAATATTTGAACAACAAAAATAAATCAAAGATATCACAACAGCAAAATGAAGCAGCATTACAGTTTCAATCCGAATCTGTTATTATCAACCTCCAATATCTTAGATAAGGCACACTACGATTTATGATAGTCTGATGGTCTACTTCCCATTACAACAAGTAGTCACACATTTTGACACTTTTTTTTTTATCTTTGTCATGCAGTAGAACACATATGTTTTAAGGTAATACATCATTTACATTAAGCGCATATTTGAAGCAGGCAATACTGATGAGAATGAAATTGATTTAGTTCATTTAAATGAATTATGGAAACATCAGTAGTTATATCCATTTATCCGTGTAGGTTCAAGAATGCTTTATTATAAAAATAATTGTAAAAATGTTTATATTAGAAAAAAACCTTTCAATTACATATTTTGATTGTTGATGCTTTTTCATGATAGAAAAAACCAATGTGAACAAAAGATTTATTCTTGTCATGATGACTTTTCCCAGTTTACTGTGAATTAACACATTATTTTCATGTACAATTTAATTATGCAAACTTCGAGGCCAAAGAAAATTCGAACTCAAATACAATTTTCAAAACAAGGCAGAATTCATCAAATAAACAACAAGCAATTAATTCTTAATAAGGCAGAAATTATAGTCCATACCGAAAACACGAAATGTGTTGGTTACAATAGATCTTATTTATCTATAATATAAGCTATACAATAAAAACATAATGATTTTTATTATTTTGTTATATACAAATATTGCTATTGATACAAAATTGTTAGCAGCATATATCAATCCACTTGGAAATCTAACAATACTATAGCATTATATACATATAAGGAAATTACCGATACGTCATCTGGCATATGTACATATAAGGAAATTACAGATACTTCATCTGGCGTGGACAAATGTATACTACATACAAAGATACAGGAATGGCTATATAATATGGAAATTATCAAACAACTTCAATCGTTTGAGTTTTAAGTTTAATAAATTTCGCATTACATGGCCACAAGTGTAAAATTAAATTTATCACATAACTTGTGTTGATGGGAATATACACAAAATTTATTTTCTACTTCGTTCTATATAAGACAATCGTGTGACGTTATATTTTGATTGTGATGTCATAATTAAGTGTAACTTTATTCATTACTGTTATTACACATGTGATATTTATGACATCGCCGTATGACATGGCTGAATGGATATGTTATTATTTGTTACTATTGACAAAAGCTCGCCTGGTAAAATTAAATTATTTTGTTGGCACCAACCAGACTTCACACTGTGTTCAAGACCAAGTACGCAATAATTCTATAAGTTTTACGATTGATCGGCCGACTTCGGGAAAACGACATCGACTTCATACGTATAAAGTAAAAACACATGAAGTCGATGTTATATAGTTATCATCGTGACGCAAACTTAGTACATTATTATCAATAAACGATGTAAAACGAATTAATTAAGTTTGTTTAAAAACAAAATAAAACAAAAATGTAAAATTACTGTTCTCATGTAACTCATGTTATCAGATTTACTACTTATGAAATAATCTCCGTAAACAAAATACATGTATTCGTTTAAGCGGACTTGAAATACTGTAGTGTTACTAAACGGTAATCAAAATGCAAGGAAGGGGATGATATGTATGTCAAAAATAATCAGTATTTTGTAAATCAAACAGGTTTTGTGTTTAGTGTATTGGGGAGGGGGACGAGGGGGAGCAAAGGACTCTTATATATTTAAGTAGATAACAATTTGTTAAAGTTTTGTGTTTAGTGTATTGGGGAGGGGGACGAGGGGGAGCAAAGGACTCTTATATATTTAAGTAGATAATAATATGTTAAAATATCCCACTCGCCCCTACACATACTTGACCCACTCTTTACATAGTCTAGTACTATTCTTCGCTACCTTGATTGTTTTTCTATCATTGCAGTAAGCATGTCCCGGTATGCAGTAGTTTAAAGCACCGACTATACCAATTTACTTTTTGAATGTTATAAAAATAAACATCAAAACATCACAGATAAGACACCAATAATGGTAAAACTAGGTTGAAGATAAAAATCACAGTGGCTTAGACAGATGACAGCATTACTGACTCAGAGTCAAACTTAAATATAATTATATATGAGTAAAGAGAAAAAGATTAAAAACAAACAAGAAAACAAAATAATAATAGTGGGTATATACAAATGTAAATTGTCTTTGTAATAAAAGGCATAGTTTTTGTATTTATGACTTTTCGAACACTTTTATTACTTTGTCGAATTTAATTATTTTCATAAAATATCTCTTAATAAAAAAATGTCATTCTATTGTGTTATTATGTTACTCCTTTACTGTATAACATAGAATAATCGTGGTGTAAAGACAATCCTTGTTTTCGTGGTTGGTATGGAACCATGCGTAATTACATATAAAATAAGTTAGGTAATTATATAAGTAATTACATCTAAAATAAATTAGGCAATTATATAGGTAACTACATCAGTAATTACATCTAAAATGAAATTAACAATGAACAATTATGCAGTACTAATATCTTAAATGGTTTATAGAACTTAGAGGGCTATTTGGGGCAATGTACCACAAAAGTATTTAAAAGTCAATTTCAACTTTGATTGGAGCTCACAATAAGAAATTTTAAACAGGGCCTTTTTTGGGGAGGGGATTTAGCCCTTAGACACTTAAAAATACAATCCATAAACAATTTCCCGTGGAAGTTTTCGTGGAAATCAATCGTCGTGAAAATCTTTCAAGCATAACTAGAGTAGAACAATACGAGTCTAAATCACGAAATCAAATCACCGTGAAATTGTCGTGTCATGCTTGAAATCGCGTATATAATTAACCGCGGGAAATAAGTTGGTTTATAGCATTCATTTCATTGAATACATCTGAATCAAAAGCGATTCGACCAGATTACCTTTGTTTTAATCATTAAAATTCGATTCAACGTTTCATTCTTCTATGAAAAAAGGGTAAGATATTTCTTTATCAGATTTACTGGTGAGCAAGGAGTAAACATATATAAATAGACAAAAGATAGAAGTTGATGATTCAACCTAAAAATTTTACAATCGAGGACATTATTGTTCTGCTTCTATACATTCATTAAGATATTTTATTTTTGTATCTATGTGCAATGTAATAATAATCAATTTATAACACACTCAGGCACATTCATTTAGATATTTTATCTACGTATTTATGTGCAATGTAATAATAATCAATTTCTGACACACTCAGACACATTCATTTCGATTTTCTTTCATAACAAACACGTCTTCCACACGATATGAATACATATATGTAATAATCATGAACATACATTTCATGTGTGTTATTGAGTAGTAAGGTTCATATAAGTAAAATTATTTGCAACAATATAATTTACAAAATAAAACGGTGTCAACCATAAATATATCACAGATCGGTTTAAGGTAAATTGGAGTTACTAGCAAACTTTCTACGACACTTTTTTGTTCACCTTTATTAAGACTATAAAGTATTTAATGTTGGTATTCCTTTAAGTAGATAATTTGTACAAAGTTGAGTTGCTTTCTAACTTAGGATAAAATTATTGGTTTAATAAAACATTTTGAAATGAAAGCAAAACATGGACTATATACAAACAATAGTATCCACACTATATTAGATACGGTAATGGGATGATTGCGTAGTATAACCTTAAATGGGTCATTGCGATAAGTAATTGTTCCCTTAGCTATAATCCCAGTCATAATTAAGTTCTGTGCTTACATTGTGCTAAAACTGCTAAACAATGTCATTTCCAAAAATAGAAGTTTCTACACAGTGAACAAAGGAGTAACCATACTAGCGTAGTAATAACTGCTTTTGTACATATGTGTGGATCAATAAATGAATAGGAACCGAGCTAACAGCAATATGGAAATTTTAATGATGTTATCTATGTTAAAACTTTAGTTGCAACTATTATTGGTATATGTGAGATGATGTTACAAATTACATTTTTAAAAACTTGGCACTGATAATGAAAAATAAACAATCCAAAAAGGGTGCTGTAAACAAATTGAAATGAAAAAAATAATAATAAGATATCGATTAATGCGTCATAGTGCAATCCTCTTTGTGTGCGTCATTTAAATCATATGGTATCATATGGTTTTCAAACCGCATTAATCCAAAAATATATGAGAATACATTATTGTACATTTATATACAAACTATTACCATATCTTACATTATTGTACATTTATATACTATTACCATATCTTACATTATTGTACATTTATATACTATTACCATATCTTACATTATTTTACATTCATATACTATTACCATATCTTACATTATTGTACATTTATATACTATTACCATATCTTACATTATTTTACATTCATATACTATTACCATATCTTACATTATTGTACATTCATATACTATTACCATATCTTACATTATTGTACATTTATATACTATTACCATATCTTACATTATTTTACATTTATATACTATTACCATATCTTACATTATTGTACATTCATATACTATTACCATATCTTACATTATTGTAAACGACGTTATCTTTGCGGTGTCTTTATACCAAAGGACGTTTCCGCGAAGAAATAATTTTGCGACGTAATCTTGTCTTTCTACTTTACCTGTATTGAAAATTTTGCAATATTGTGGAGGATGAAACTCACTTTATCCTCAAGTGTACAGTAAATTCTACTGTAAAGAGTCGTTTCAACTGAGGAAAACGGGCTTGCTGAATGTTTTAATATTATTGTTTGATAAATGTAACGTTATGTTACTAAATTTATATCGATCCTTGTTTTTGGATGTAAAAATGCAAATAAAAATGTATTTTATTGTATTGTATTTTCAGTTTCGCGGCGATTTAGTTAAGCGATTTCTCGTAGCCCGCGAAATCCACGAAATTTTATCGAACACGGAAATAGAATGGTTTATATTAGTTTGTAACCGATATGATAATCTACGATATTTACATATATACATGTCGATAACAGAATATTATGCATTCAGTATGCAGATCAAATAGTGAAAGGATACACCATCTTAGTTGGAATGTGTCGTGACACCTGGTCCAATTTCATTTGTTGATGAAAACGTACTGTCTTGGTGGAACGAAGCCAGAGCAAAGGTCAACATATGATAAAATTCATCAACTGGTATAAATTTATAGTTTGATAATAAAGTTCCTTTCTAGTTATTCAGCTGCAGATCGAATTTCACTAGTTAATGATCATTTCCTGTCCGGGCGGAATTATGACATGAGGTGTCACCATCCTCAGATAACTGCCACACATGTTACACCGTGAGCGTAAACGAACGCGCCGAGAACTATCCATACACGTTAGTCTGATGCACTGGGCGAGTTTGTTTCCGTTCAAAAAATTAATACTTAATGGATATCGAGGTTTCCTAAATGATCGCGTTCTCGTATTAATGAGGTAATCCACATTTTCCACGGCCTTGACCTTTATGCCATTTTGAATATCAAGTGTTCTCTGATGTGTCACCTTTTTGTCGTATATTCCCATCACATGACAATGGGAGTCATGCTCAGCTAGGACCATTACAGTCCCGGACTTTTGGATCTGAAGTGTGTTTCCAGTTATCATCGTTTCTTTGGAGACTTCCTTAGTCCCGCAGAAGTATGTATTTATAGATCTCTCAACTAAAGTATCACCGTATAACAACTTTATCTGCCCCATGCGATCTGATTTCTCTTCATTGTTATAAAATGAAAAGTGATCCTTCGGAGGACGAGGTATGGGAGGCAACTCGTCTTCGCTCTTCCACTTGATTTGGATTGCTTGCTGACTGTCATCCATCACAACCTGGTGTGGTTTTACGTTAATTGGCTTTTTATCGACTTTAGTCGATATCTGTATTGTGAAATAACTAGTATCGCACATGGTTTCCAGTAGGATTCCTTGTCTGTTGGCAACTGTTACCGCCATTGTGTTTTCTTCTTTAGATGTAAAGTAGCCACCAGAACCTTGGTACTGCAGCACAAGAGACGGACTTCTGTGACTTTTGAGGGCAGACATAAGAAGTAAGCCTATGTTTGCACTCATGTCCTCTGGTGATAAAGAGAAGATCAACCAACCATCCTCAAAGTCTACTGTTGTAACGTTGGATTCAGCGAGAGCGAACTGAAAGTCCACAAAACATGCTGCTAATTGTTCCTTTCCATCGGCAGTGTTCATGATATCCCCCAAACAAGACAAAAGTCTTTGCAGGACATATTCTACGTAGCACAAGTCAGGACGTGTTGGTCTAGGGCCGTCATATTGCTTTTTTCTCCATTTGTCTTTTTCAGGATTTTTGGCAATGCCCTTTTCTATGAATAATTTTACTTCCACTTCCAGAAGGTGAATTACTGATATTAAGAGGGTTTCTTGGAATCGACCAATGTTCTGAAAAGCGGAATATGCTATAGTCAAAGCGCTTCCTGTCCTAAGATGTAGCTGTGGCTGGTCTTTCTCCTTTGGTCGTATTATCCGTAAAACAGAAGCGTCCGGTTTGAAGTCGTCGGGGAGTTTTGCCATATTAAGACTAGATATCTTCATGAGTGATTTGCTGGACGCCTTGTGACTACTTTGTATCATATGACACGGTAAGCGTTTATCGCTGAACACACTGTCAAGTGTTTCTCCAACATTTCTGATGATTCGTTCAATCTTCCGTTCGTTGTCCTCCTTGTCAGCGGGTTTAATTTCCGACAACTCGTCCCAGTTGACCACAATGTGTTGTATGTGTTGCACTCCATACAAACAGTTGGTTCTGTACAAAGAGTCATACAGGACAGGAATCGAGGTAGATGTGCTGCTGAGCCCGATATCCTGAATGAGAGTGGGGAATAATTTGACGAACAGCCGTTCAGGTCCAAACAAATCCAAGATGTCAAGCATATCATGGCCCATTACCGCTTTAGTTGGCAGTTTGCCAAGTGCTCGCATCAGCGCATTTTGGTCTACAATCTCGTACATAGTTTGGTTGCATGACGCAAAACGGATATGTTGGATGCTATCTGTATGACCTCTGTCTATCAACCGGCTTGTTGTGTTCATAAATTCATAACAGTTAGACCCTACAGCTTTGTTGTCAATGTCTTCTTGTGATAGCTTCTCCATCTTGAAGTGTTTAGCATAGGAGGCATATTCCAAACACTTATCATTAGGACCATTTTCGTATGTTCGTCTGACGATTCCTTTGTTTTGTTTGACCGCCTTTCCGTTTCTTTTCGTGTAATCTTTCCACATCCCAGATGGCACGTCTAGCTTTTGTGCGTATAAAGAAAATGATGTGTGTATACCAGAAAACAGCTGGTACATAGCTTCTGCATAAGCAAAGATTACGTGATTTAGGAATTGCTTCGCTGATTGCCGTATAAGATCATGCGGATGGGCCATCTCTCTTCTGCACTTTAAAAATAACGGGGCGAGTACTCTTTTTTCATCAAACAGAATATCGATATTGATGCCAAACCTGTCTTGAGCGGTTGTTTTAGATTCTGCAATATGTTTCTCAATCAGTGAATGAGTATCTTTTAGCCAATTTCCAGAAGTTAGTTGCTTGTCTTCTAGGTCTCCCAGTTTTGCGGCCGTTCTGCTATCTTCAACCATCCAGGTTTTCTTTGCAGTCTGGTGAACATATACGGAGGCGGTCATTGATTTCCCATGGGTATCGAGACTAATGCCGGTGTAAAGAGTGGATGCGGAATTCTTTACTGTGACACGATTGTTGTCCACCGTCAGACGCAACATAGCTTCGGTCTCGTAAGCCATAGCTTGCAACTCTCGTGCTATCCCGTGACCTACCAATTCCATAAATGCCTTTTCATCGGTAGTTTGGAATGAACCCCATTCTACTTCAAGAGTGACACGTCGTTTCCTTCGGTTTTTGTATAATTCTACGTGTGAAGCTTTGTCAAGTGGCGAGAAATTTGAGAATCTATAGATACTATCACAAAAAGCAACACACGCTGTTCGGTACCGATTCAAATGGAACCAAAGTGGGAATACGGACCTGTCATATTTCATAGTTGATCTTTCTATGGAAAAACACCACAAACAGTTCGTGTCTGTATGAGTCGTCCGTGACTTCTTTTGTCCGTCGTGGGCAGAAATACTGTCGACGAATGTGATAGTTATAAATTTCATCCCAGCCACTGGTTTCAATGCAAGTTTAACAGTGTCTTTGTTGAACAAGTATTTGATGGTATCCTTTATTTCTACACAATCGTTCAGTACATCTTGTAGTCCTCCCAGCTTGTTGTTAAAATTGTCTCCGGTCAGTGCCTTTAGGATTGTTTCAGATCCGCTTGTTCGCTTGCGTGCGTCGATTGAACTCCAATCTACCCGAAGTTTCACTGGCATTTCAAATTCATTCGATATCTACAAAGAAAGAAGAATCAATCAAAATTTAGATATACATTATGTACCTAGTAAACTGTTAATTGGGAAAAAATCAAGCAATATGTATATAATATCGAAAATTAATTGCACATCATATTATTTTTAAACAACATTAGATAGATAATATACAGATGTAAAATGATGCATGAAAAAAGAAATACCTGTGACTCCATTTCAGGTATGATGTCGTTTTGGATAACGTCCCTCAATGAAGCCTCTTTAGATCGTATCATGAATCCAGGGTCATGCTGCAATACAGGCGTCTCGCTGTGAACAGCTACAGCAATGCTGTCAATCAACATTCCATTCGTCTCGACGTTCGTCTTTGGATGATCTGACGATCCGGGAGGAAGACATGCGACTTTGATGGCGTTGACGGTTGTTACCTTAGCATCGTCGATATTCAGGGAGTCATATACATGACCAAGTACCTGGCTAGAGGCAATGAAACAGCTGATCCAAATATCCCCTTTTTCTTTGAAGTACGGATATTTCTTGAAGCTTTCTTTATCAGGAACAAACTTTTTGCCATTGACTGTTTCGGGAAGGAGTTTGTCAAGAGTTATTTTTTCTTCAATGTAGGACTTGATTGACTTTGTTTCATCAAGAGAAAGCCAGACATCAGGAAGTGTCAACCGCTTATTCTGTTCAATATCGTCAATATCCTTTACCCACAGTTCGCTTCCGGGGATCTGCTCCCCCATCAACCATATAATCTTCTGTGGAATGGCCTCAATCACTTGGTGAAATAAATCAAACGGCTCTGCGCGTCCCGATGTTTCTAGTAACTTCAGCAATCGAACTCCCAAAGCAGTCTGTCCGAATGCTATTGCAGATTCGCTTATGGAATTCGTCAAGGCGGCATTTGTTATCAGAGAAGTAAATCGCTCTTTGCAGCGATCAATTAGATATGTTTTTCCATCAACTGCAGCAGTTTCAAAAACAGTCAAGGCTTGGTCATCGTTCAGTTGCGGTATAAATTTGACAGCTAACGCATTGAACCCAGATCGGACAGCTTTCTTTGCAGCCTCAAATGGATCCGTAATCGATCGAAGAGTTAGCCATTGCATTGTTTCTTCATTTGCTTTGTAACCCATTGCGAAAAGTGCGGATTGCACGAGTTTGCTGTTCAGTCCACCTAAAGCACTAACGTAGTGAATTTTGTGAACTTGGTAAGACTTGTTGTCTTCATGTACTGTGCACACATGTCGAATTTCATAAGGTATTTGGCTTAGTCTTCTGGAGGAACGCTTTGAGTATGCTAGTCTAAACGGTATATGTTCAAAAACGTATCCTCTATTGTTCTTCTTTTGAAAGATAATTCTGGCATTTTCCTCCTCTTCTATGGCATTTGCAGTCGTTTCGGATTCACCATTGAGGTAGGTTTTAGACCAGCCAATGCAACTATCTAACAAACAGTCGACACATCCGTAGTCGATACGATTACCCCCATGTCTTTCGTGAGACGATGAGAGTGATTTCAGTTTGTTGTTTGTCAGTATCCTGAATGTTCGATGGAGACCTAAGGCGACAGCAATGGCAACAGGAGTTACTTTTTGCCTGTCTTCTTCAAACATCAGTTTTCCATCTGTTTTGTCATTGACATATTTTGTGATTGAAACGTTTTCAGTCTTAACTGCTATATGGAGTATGCATTCCAGCGAAAAGGTTTCTCTCCATGTTGAACATGTTTCCTTTTCCATTAAAATCTCAACTCCTTCCATGTTCTGAGAGTATACAGCCCATCCCAGTGGCGTAAGACCGTTTCCGCGTTTCCTGTGTGGTGACCCTTTCAGGTGCCCATCCATCAGAAGGAGTGATTGTAGGTTATGTTTACCGTCGGTCGGGGTTTGTAATACGTCACACAGAGCTTTCAATGCTTTGTTGCATTTACATGATGCAGCTAAGTTGAAGTATTCAATACACTTCTGTGGTTCTTCCTCTGCCATACGAATGAACTCCTTGGACGACCATCTAATAATGTTTTCAGACGCATGATCATCGGACCGCAAAAGTAGATTTTTAAGAGTAAGCTTTCTTTGAGCAAAAACATGGGGCGAGACGATCATTTGACTATCACTTTGTTGAATAAGAGAGTTTTCAATCAGAATGCACCTCAGCCAGCCTTCACATTCATGAGCTTGTTGTCGCAGAGTTTGTCTGGAACCTTGGAATAATTTCGGGCGTCCCATAGAGTTTGCATAGTCTTTTGGAGTCAGTCCATGTATATCGGTTTTGTCCAGCGCTGATGGATGCCTTTCTGTAATGATTGCTGCCAACTTTTCCATTCCATAGTAACCACAATAATGTAACGGCGACATATTGAACCTATCAGACGTGGTCTCGTTTGCTGATTGCTTTTCGATAAGATATATACAGAGATCTTCATGACCCCTACTTGATGCTGTTTGCAACATGGAATCCCAGTCTCTCTGAAGAACAATTTGATTTTTTGCCATTGAAAAAAATTGAGCCATCTGATGAACGATGCCAGGACAACCCGTCCTTCCACTCTCCTTGATACATTCTTCAACTACAAGGTTTGTCAGAAAGTCCCTTTCAGTTTTTAATACACTTAAGATTTCTTTAAGTGTTTTCTCTGACTTTCCGTAAAATACATAATGTAAAATGTTCCATGATTGTTTATGGCGATCTCCAAGAATATCACGGATTGGGTATTCATCCATGGCGCCGACGGTCGGTACGTTGTGTCGTAGTAAGTACTTCACAACATCAGTTTTGCCTGCTCTACAAGCTAAACACAGATACGCAGTAAAGCAAGACTTCTGATCAGCTGTCATCCTTGGTATGTGGAGTTTGTCCAATATTGACCTAAGGAACGGAAGTTGGCCGCGCTCTGCACCGGTAGCAAGAATCGAATGCCATTCGTCGCTGAGACTCCCTTCTGTTTCGAATGTTTGGAACAATGCATGTTCAAGGAAGACCCACAGGTTCTTTTGCACTGCTAACGTTCCTATTCCTGGTGTCAAATTAAGGCTACATCGGCTCATCATTTCTTTCAAGCACTTGTCGATTCTTGACTGGTTGACTGCCTTACCATGCATCCGTTCATCTTCTGGACTAGTGAATATGAATATGCAATCGACGATGGAATATTTGGACAGTATCGGTTTTTCCATAAGAGTCTTTGCAGTGTTGTTATCAAGGAGTTCTTTCAGTACCCATGGTTTCTGCATCATCACGAGGGATAGTAAGGTAATTGAGTCGAGTTCTTTGACGTTATCCAGTAACAGAGTCAGCAGCAGTTTGGCGTAGTTCTCTGATAAAATATTAGTATTTTCAGCGTTCATGTACAGCAAAGAATCTAGGGAATGCCACTTCAATAACATGTTACGTAAACAATTGATTTGTTCCGCCACTTGTTCGACGTTTTCTACTCCGTCAACCTGCAAACAGCGTTTCAATGTCGTCTCTTTCTGCGGCCAGTTGCTGATAAACTCATCCCAGCGGAAGGGAGAAAGCTTCAATTGGTGTGATTTAAGGTCTCCCAAACTTAGATTACTGAGAAGTTCAAACAGGTTTTTGTCGCCAAAAATGTACCCAAGAAGCTGAGAAAATGATCGATGAAGTTTATTATTCTTCTCTGAATAAGCAATTTTCCAAATGAAGGGCTTTAATGAATTAGTCGCTATTTCAGAAGACATGTGTCCTCTCAGTAAATCCATCACTGCTTCGTTTCCTCCTATAACTGCATAGGCAAATGGAAAGTAACCCTCGCCATCCTTTCGTTTAGAAGCACTTGGCTGCATTCTTATGATCTCTTTAACAAGGTCACAATTTCCGATACCACAAGCAGCGTGTATGATGTCACATCCTGCTGCATCTGCCAGCTGTGAAAGTCTAACAAGTCGTTTTACAGCAACTTTATCCGGGTCTTGCTTCGCTAAAAGCCGTGGAGTGGGAGCATCCTCGACTGATTTGGTGGTTGTTTCAGAAACGGCGTCCTTTTTCTGATGGAAGAATGTGCTTGCTGGAGCAAAACACAAGGAAATTTCTGTTGAGTCGTTTCTCGATTCGGGAAAGGTGCGAACACCATTTAATTGACTCCCATTTTTGCGCTTGAGCTCATGTCCACGTTTTTGTTTACACGGTCGGATAATCTCAAAGTCAGGTATTGATCTATCTGTATATCCGTTTGCATCAAAGATGAGCAAAAGTGTTGCCGTTGACCAGTGTTTGTTTGCAAGTGCATACCAAAGAGCGGAGGCATCAGCTGAATCACGCTTGTTAATAACTTCTTTTCTAGAATCGTCCGTTAGTAGACGCTTCAGGATGATTTCTAGACCATGTGTATGTCCAATCTGTGACAGGTAGTGTAAAATTGTCATACCATGTTTGTCAGTTTGCCTGCATATTTCTAACCACTTTTTATCATCGGCAATTAACGCATCCAGTTGTTTCAATGTGCTATCTACAAGCTTTGAGTCAGACCGCCTCGTAGTGATTTGAAGTACGATCGAAAGGCCCAATACCACGGTAGAGAAATTCTCTGCAGTGGAGGAAGATATATACTTCCCAGAAGTCTCCACTATTGACTTGCATAGCTCCCTAGTTACCTCCAAAGGCCATTTGAGTCTTCTAGAAAAAAAAAAAAAAAAAAAACCATCATTATTTATGGATGTGAATAGACTATTGAACTAATATTAAAACTCTATAAACAATAGTCCTCCCGAAGGAGAAAAATAATAATTTAAGCTATATTAGAAAAAACTATTTCTTATACAAGAATTCCTTTTCTGTTCTAACTGGCAAAGCATAGACTGATGTGTCTATACTTTAATGATATTTATGAATCTGTTTTATAAGGCAATGGCATCGACGTTTATAGGAGGAGAACAACGGAATATCAAAAACATTTGTCAGATTCAAAACTCAACATCAATGTACTAACACAGATTATTAGGAATCGCAGTAAGACAAAGACTATGGGAATGTTTGATGGTCGATAACAGTCGGGATTACTTGTTCTTATGGAAATTGAGTTAGAGTTGTTCAGGCTTGATTTGACTTTAGATTTCGTTTCTTCACCTATTCCTTATCGGATGTAAGGCTGGGAGTTGTCATGGAAACAGAGAGTGCCTACATTGCTGTATCACCTTGCCATCATGAAATAGTCTTTAGTTTAGAATGTAACGTTGCAAAAAGTGATGTCATTTCTATTGGCTAAATTTAAACTTAAGTCTAAGATTGTTTCATGATCCTGGAGCCTTTTTCTATTTTCATTTGACATTTTGTAAAAAATTCCGAAGACATCTAGACGGGATATATGATAAATCAGTTTCTATTCGGATTACGGTTAAGCTATATTATTACCCATTCACAGATGCCGTATTCATATAACTAATTATACCTGTAGCGTTACTAATTTAATGAGAAAAATTTACACAATACGATAGTTTGTACATAGATCTTACCTGTTTTTATCGATACCCTGTAGCATTGGTACGACGGCCTCCCCACCTGATACCGTACATAGGTACTCAGCGACGGACCAGACCTGTGACTGGAGAGCGGCACCAAGAGGTGTTTCTCCGTACTCAGTGGTGTAGGAGGCCTTTACTTTGTCGCTCCTACAAGTACAGTTTGAAGTTACCTGAGTTGCCTTGGTATTGTGTCGTGCAAAGGCAATAGTTTGGTATAGCAAAATCAAAATCCACTCAGTTAGAAATTGACGGAGAAAGTGGTCACAATAAATATGTAATATCAATAATTGTTATTTTTTCTGAATAATTCAATTAATTTCCAATGCCCCGTGTTCATTATTTGCCAATATCTATTTTAGGATGTAATCTACACATCAATAAAGGTATAAAAATAGAAGTAGATCATCTTGCCATGACAAGATTTTCAAATGTCATACTGAGTGACTACTAGAGTGCGAATTAGTTTTGATATGGTATACACAATATGTTCAGACTCTATATAATGCATGTCACGTACTGCAAACAAATTAATTCTGCGATCGAATTTAGCGTATTTCGTGATCAGACATATATCCCCATGAATTCGCCATGGATTCGAACGTGACCGCAAACAACATATCTCACCAAAGAATCAAAATTCCGAAACTAATCGCCGAAGTTAAGTGGCCATGACAATTAGAATGTTTAAGGTATTAATGATGATTTACCTCCCACACAGGTCCTTGGCTATCTTCAGTCTGAGTTTCTCAGTGGCCACCGTCTTACCATGGACTGTGTGGATTCTGTCCATCCAAATGTGCATAGCTGTGTAAAGCCAAATAACAAAGCATTAAACGTCTACATAATTCAAAGTACCATGTTTTGATGACTTTAATTTTGGAATCATTAGTAAGTGACAAGTATATAGGTTTATATAATAAACTCGAATTCAAATAAATGTATGTATTAGGAATTGTGGAGACTCCGGCTATCTTAAATTGTCGAGCTCACTTAATTTGCCTACTCGAATGGCTCGTTTTACCAAGGTCCAGATGCCTGGCTATAACTTTATAATCGTTGGCTTTGGTAAAAAATAAAAATGCTTCAGGATGGATTACGTATCATCTGTTAAAGACTATTACTATTATAATATATAGAGGGAAATGGAGTGACCCTAACATAAAGCCTTGGGATACTCCTGTTATTACACCTAGAGAGAGGGTTATTCAAAGTTATGTTTTCACCATATAAACAATTCTTCTTGAAAAACTATCAAAACTGTATAATCAAAAGCAAAGTAGAGCTAGTTATGAGACGTGTTGCTGAATGTGTTATTCCATATCCATACAAATGTATGTCTAACATGGCTTCCTATATATCTGCGATAATTTTTCGATCTCTGCAATCATGTTTCATTTTATTCA
Source organism: Argopecten irradians (assembly GCF_041381155.1). Taxonomy (NCBI): domain Eukaryota; kingdom Metazoa; phylum Mollusca; class Bivalvia; order Pectinida; family Pectinidae; genus Argopecten; species Argopecten irradians. The sequence goes on from NC_091139.1 coordinate 44,979,824, forward strand.
AGTTTTAAGCTTTGTGTATGTAAATGCCATCATATAAACTATTCATAAACTTGTCTGCATTTTTCTGGGTTTGAAATAGAAATACCTTATACTCGATTTACATGATCAATTCGGAAACCCATGAATGAGCCGTGGATTACTTAAAGGTGCTCCACCGCTGACAAATGTTTTTTTTACTATTAAAAACAGGACCAGACGATTTAGTAATTTTCTTCAGTTACAAAAGTTACTTACTTTACCACCATTGAAAAGTTTGAGTTTCATATTTTACTTCAAGTTAAGAATATAAAAAATAATTAATTGCATCCCGAAAAAATTCAGTGGCACTATATCCTATATGGAATGAAGTACTGATTGGTAATGCACCAAAGGCAAAATAAATATATTTTGTGTTAATTAGAAATATATATATACACGGTTAAACACCAATTATTGTTCGAATGATGAACATCATTTATGCTCTGCTGACGGTGGAGCATCTTTAACAAATTATTAAAATCAAAATGAAGTCACTTACATTTGTGTTTGTCTTGGGCACAACAGGCCATGAGAGTGTCATTGTCTACATCAGCCTCGTTATCGATAAGGAACTTGAACACAGGCCAGTTCCCACACGCTGCTGCCACATCGACTGGCTTTATGCCGTCTGCTGACTTTTTGTTGATATCCACATCCGTGCCACACTGAAAGCAGATTATTGGTAAGTCAAACCTGTCCTCAACGTCCGCGAACGGACAAAGACAAATATGTTTTCATAGTTAAGTGGTCCTCAGATCAGTGGTGTGATACAGAGGTGGTAGCTAAGGTACCTTGTCTGAATACATCTAAACCGGTTGGGAATAATTGAATGCATGTTAAATATTCATTGCGAAAAAAGGATTGCCATACTAAATTAGATATCTGCAAGTTTTTGAAATGACGGTATAAAGATAACTTGTACATACGGAATACGCTTCATTGTGAAATTGAAGGCTACAAAGTTGATTTTAAATGTAGCAGAAATATATCCAAGAATACAGACCTTAACAAGTTCCTTCACAAGATCCACGTTGTCCAGCGCACATATCATGTGGAGGGGAGTGAGGCCTTCCGGGATATCAAAACACCCACCGTTGTTAGATAGAGTACAGCACGTTCGGATGAATCTGCCCATGTAATTCTGACGCCTTTGTATTGTGAAGAGTCTACCATCCACATACTGTAGAACACCCAACATGTTCGGCAACATTTGAACCAATTTGTAAATGTCAGGTCTTCCCTTTCGTTGCAGAGGCATTAAATGTGTGATGTAAACGATTTTCTGGAGGAAGGGATCTTGTATTTTTTCTACAGCTGCCCTCGATTCTTCGTCCATGTCATCTAAAGGCACCGAATCTTTATCGAATTCTTTCAACCCATGTTGCAGCAGAAGCTGGAGAATTATGTTTGGAGCATCCTCTGAGCATGCCAGCAGCAGCATATACTCGATAAAGGGTGGTTCGTGCATGTGTTTCACTTTCCGATTATACATCCGTTTTTTGAAGGAGTGCTGAAATCGACATTGCGTCACACCCATTGCGCATTTCCATATTGTTTGAGCTTCCTTTTGTAAAATACGCTCCGCCACCTTATAGAATTTCCTCTCCATAGCTTTCAGCAGACATTCGCAGCAACCATGTAAGAACTGGTCCGGGTTATCATTGTTTGAATGTGTGTAATAGAAAACTTTGCCGAGATTTATACCCTCATCTAACAGCTGACAGGCATTGGCTTCTATCTTGTCCTTGGATAATATTCTCCTCTTTCGATCGTAGTCACCGGACATGATCTTGCCGAGCGATGTGACCTCCTGGAATGTCTGTTTCGGTATGTCGAACTGTAGATAGCGCCTGTTGGCCGGGTGATCTGTTAAAATTCCCTGTGTGTTTTGTTCCAGCATTTCAGGATATAGTTTTGCTAAAAGTTTAATCATATCCGAAGTGATATTTGGGCTTCGGCAAGCTATATCTAGCAATATACGTTCATCTATTTCTTCCTCTTCTCTAGGTTCATCATCGTCGTCGTCAGCATCATCGTCGTTTCTCTGTGAATTGGCTTTCTTATTAATTGTCTCAATCATTGAGTGTTGTCCCTTGTATGCTGCTATCAATAAAGCCACTGAGTTATTCTTTCCGGTGGATTTGTCTAAAACCAATTTAAATAAGTCTTCATCGTTGTTTCTAACAACAACTTCCAAAGGTTTATAACCTTTCAGGTAACATTGCCTGTAGCAGAATTTACCTTTCTCAACTGTGCAGCCGTCGTGATTGACTTTTCCAGTCTCCAACCTCTTGTCGACAAAATGTCCTTTCGCAATCAGCGAGGTTAGTAGAACTTTTCTTGTAGTGTCGTTCTTCTTCTTCTTTTGAAGCAGGACTCGGTAGACCAGTCCTGGGTTAGGCTCTGGAGGCAGCAGCTCCAGCAAGGTCTGGACAAGTTTCACAGCTCCTTGGTCGATGGCAAGTTCTATCAAAGTCCGACCCAGATTGTCGGTTTCGTTGATGTATTCTGGGTTAAATTTCAACAGTTTCTTTAGCAACGCAGCTTTTCCCGTTTTTACTGCGTTGAAAACTGGCGATATGATGTCTTGTTTAAAGGCATAATGGTGTTTAAAAGCTTTAAATGCTACGCTGCGTATTTCTCCCTCTCCTTCATGCCGTCTTATTGCGGCTAATGTACATCGATGAGGTCTGAAGAAAAGAGAAAAATACTATTAAAATAATACTCATAGAAGTTGTCTATTTATCATGAATGACAACTATTTACTACCTAAAACGCTTCAAAATAAAGTTACCGTAGCTACAAGCATTTGTTAAGCGCAAAAGTAACATGATGCTTTAATTTGAAAAAAAAGTGTTGCAATATTCCGTTAAAAGTAATAATTTATATCGAATAGAGCATTTTACTATTTTCATAGATAGAAATTAGTTCAACAAATTAACAAGAACAAATCCAAGCCATACTTACTCTCGATATGACGACATCTTGAGGAGATCTTTACATCTCGTACAATCTTTCATCTTCAACTTCGGGGACTTTCCAAGTTTCTTAACATCTGATTTGGATTCCCTCCGTGAATTCCATGACGCAATATGCAATCCATTGTTAAAGGGTCCTTCCAGCACTTCCTGTGTTTCCGAATCCGCGTACTTGACGTCATAACTGTTTGTGATAGAAATATTCACCGTTGCGCGGAAGCGGGAAGCAATGATATGCCGAGACCAGGCAGAGTGTTCTACGGAGTCTGTCCACAGAGTCCTTCTGTAATGTTTCCATGTGGTGGTTTGTTCGATGGACGGGTAATTTCCAAGGATCAGATCCACGACTTTATCTGGCATTCCAATAAGGTGATGAAGAATACATTGGCCATGGCTGTCAGTTGCTGTAATATTGATGCCATTCTTATGGTTGGACACCAAGTATTGTACGACTTCAAATTTTCGAGAATGAGCTGCTTCAAGTAACGGTGTTCTTCCACCTGCATTTTGGTTTCCAGCTTCAACTTTTGAGTCCATCAGTATTTTGACAGATTGTAAGTGTCCTTTTGCACATGCGTAGTGAAGTGGGCTGCTTCCTCTCCAGTCAACTGCGTTGGGATTGGCTTTCCCCTTCAATAGAACACTGATAACTTTACTGCTGTTGCATTCTGCAGCTTCGTGTAATGGCGACCTCCCCATGTAATCTCTATCGTTGAAATTCGCCCCGGCCGACCCGAGCAGTGACAAGGCATCGGAAAGGTTGTTTCTCCCACAATCATATAGGTAAGTTTCCAGCACACCCTCTTCTCCCTTCAACAGCGGGATTACACTCTTTAGGAGGTTTTCCCATTCTTTAAAATCCTTTTCTTTGCTCTTTCCCTCTTTGCTTACGTTCCTGAGCGCTGCATCAATGTGATTTATAATGGTACATACTGAATTTTCATCCATGACCAGTGAAGGTTTCTTCGAGCGTATTTCTGAACAGATAGTGTAACACTTGTTTTTCACTGCAAGAGACACTCCCTTGCAAATATCAGAATCTTCCATATCGTGAAATAGAAGCAAATATACGATGTCTTTGTTTCCTTTGGCACATGCTCTGTGAAATGGCAAATATTCTTTTATATCTCTCTTTGACAACTCAAACTTGTTTGCAATCAATTGCTCCACTATCGCCGAGTCACCCATGTCAGCAGCTACGTGAAGCAAACTCTCTCCCATTGTATCATCAGCACAGGGCTGAACGCTGTCAATTAATCTTTTCGTCATTTTAACATCTCCCTTCTTCATTGCGAACCGCGCGAGATGGTATTTGAGTACTTCATCTATACAGTCTATTTGAAGCTTTGAAATGATAAATTCAATGTCTTTTGGATATTGTTGGAGCAGTAGATCTATGCAAGTATTTCCGTATATGTCTGGTCGTACCAGGTCTGAATTCATTTGTAGGAGATACACACTTGTCTTCATCTTTCTCCTGTACAGAGCGCAGTGCAGAGGCGTCTTTTGGTTGACATCTTGCTGATAAATGAGTTCCTTGCCGATGGTAGCAATCAGTATCTCGCATATTTCTAGGTGACCGTTCTCAGCAGCGTAATGGAGAGGCACGGCGCCTCTCTGATCTTTCATATTCTGCACGTAAGTGGAATCGGGAAGTTGATGAATGGCGGTCTCTAATTCTTTCTTTTGGTTGCATGCGGCGTAGCCATGGATTGTTGTCGCCCGGCTCTCTGGAATTATAAGAGAATAAATTATAAAACGTACACAATCTAATTAAAATACATATCCTTATTATCACTGCGTTGGATAAGAGGATCTGACAACATCCCATTAGGGGCCATGTCCAGATGTCCTTTGGAATCGGCCATTCAAATTGCTGCTGCAAGAATCTTGAATGTGACTTTAAGGGGACGAAATTGTATGAAAACGCTGTCAGAATTATTTTTGTCCTTTTGCCAAAACAACACAACAATTAATAATAAAATTACAAATAAATGTAAATGTATACTAGGACGAAATGGCGTTGCCAATTGATGTAGTAGTGTGTAGAAAATGCATTGTATCTGAAGTACACGTGGTACAAAGGTCATTCAAACATGACCCATTATGGGATGTTGTCAGATCCTCTATTGAACGGAGTGATATCAGGATCTGTATTTTAATCAGATTGAAACGTACTCAGACCTCGTGAACAAGAGATAAAATAAAATCGGAGTCCAAGTGGTAATAAGTCGACACCAACCCTGACACAACGTCTCCTACATCGTTACCTATGAGACCATGCTACTGGCCGCAAAACTTACACATAGTCTTCATTAATGTTACATGTGACTCAAATTAGCATGTTGATATGTTATCCTTACCAACAAGTTTCTCCTTCCAAGACATTATATCACTGGGAATGAAACTAAAACCCTCCAACATGCCGGCACTGAGTTCCTCTTGGAGCTTGTCTGGTGGCCAGTGACTAACCTTGCTTCTCTCGAACAGGAAAACTACACACGCACACATTGCTAAATGACGCCTCCCGTCGATATCATAAGACAGCTGAAATAACAAACAAAACGTTTCATGACAAGATGAGAAAATAAACATTGTTTGGATTTGATTGTACAAATTTGCTTTACTTACCTCCTTGTATTGTACGCCAGGGTATAAGAAATTGTCGGATGGAAGTCTTCGCTGCTGCTCTCGTATTCTTCCGTATATATCAAGCTCTTCTATCTTTGGTATTTTGGGAAGGATATCAAATATCGTCAGTTGTCTCTCCTTGGCCTTTATGACTTCTTTGGTTTTACACAAGAAGATGAACCCTCCATCAAAGAATGTTTTGAAGTGGGCGTTGATCGGTCGCCTGAGTTCGGATAGCTTGCTATGCAGGTTCACCGACATGTAATGGAAGGCAACACATGGTTGTGTCCGGCTGACCAGCTGGAACCTGACCAGTAGGCCCTTCCGCTCCCCGGGGGTAGTGGGGCGAGAGGAGTACATATACACGCTCTCCTGGTCATCATCCCGCTCCACCGTTCGGGCCCTTTCAATCACTCTGGTATAAAAATAAGGATTAATATTAGAAGTTGGCTTAGCAGATCTATATGATACTGTGTGGCACGAAGGTCAAAGCTATGCTACTTTGCGACACGAAGGTCAAGGCAAAGTTACTATGTAACACGAGGTCAAGGGTATGTTAATTTCCGGCACGAATGTCAAGGCTATGTTACTTTGCGACTCGAAGGTCAAGGCTCGCACGTATACATCCTGGCCATCGAAAGTGATTTGTGTACGTTATACCACTTGTCTTGCAATCTATGTAAAATAAAGAAAATTTATTTATATATAAGACAAGGCTATTTTACTGTGTTAGGCGCTTTGAATATTGAATTATTGCCAAAACATTCATCATGAATATTTCCTGTCTTTGAACAAATAGAATTTGCTACACAAGTACCTGGTTTAGGTAATCGATCAATTATGTAATCTATTTACTCTGGTTAATTATGTTTGTACTATGACGCATCTGCTCGATATTTTCGCATTATACTTTAAGTTCCACTAGTGGTTTCTGTATATTGTCTGGTATATGTAATAAGTAGTCTTATAAACCAAGTGAATAAATCACGAAATAAAAATGACATATTTATAACATGATAATAAAACAATAATGACAGTGACATTTAGGTAATATTCCGATTTGATGACATAGAAAAAAATTAATAATATGTAAACTCCCTATTACTAGATATGGATATCTTTGGCGTAACAAACCCAGCATTCAAACTGAAAACATGTTCATATCTACTGTCAGGACATGGCATATGTTCAATCTTGGCCTTCAATTAGAGGATAAGATGTGTTGGTAAAGTGATACTTTTAATATACCTTTTACGTTCCAACCATGAGGTCAATGTTATAATGTTAGTTAACCCCATGATCCTCACGACGAAAAAGTGCCAGGCTTGTGGTTGAATGCTAGATACCCTAACCACTTAATTACCGAAGCCCTGATATAAAGGCCGAACGATGGCAGACATCTTAACCACCTGGTCACCATTGAGTTCCGTCGGGGAAAAAACCAAGTAGACACAAAACTGTTTATGTTAATCCAATAACTATGCATGGTTCACAATTGAGATATCACCTAGAGTGCCTCTCATTGGCCATCTCCAACCTCTCTTGATAATGAATGACTTTCAACTTCGGACTACCTTTCATAGTGTATTTTCGTTTAAATTGCATTTATAACAGGTAGGTATTTAAGGTATAACAAACAGAATAATGACTCTAATTAGATAATATATTTGATGGAAAGAAGATATGTATGACGCAATATTTGGTAGTTAGCTCCCCTGGATGTAGGCGAGAAACACGGTATAAATATAGATTTAAAATTATGGGATAGATTTATTATGTTTATTTTCTTAATTTATTTTGAATTTTGAAAATAAATTCGTTAAAACTCGTGTCTTTTCTTCAAAATTAAAAAAATGAACTCGAATGTAATAAGCATGATAAACAGCATTCACTTGTTGGAGTACCTATATATATCAAACTGTATGAGAGTGTACAGAGTGTGTAATACGGGTACCACAAGTTACATGTTTACGTTATCATTGTGTTCTAAATGACAGGATAGACCTATTACAACTATGAAGAACAAAATCAACAAAGTCAATGATACACAAACACATGTTGATAAACCGTCAACAAAATCAAGCGCTTAACTACAAACAAAGCCTGTTTCTGACCTAAATATTGACAAGATTTTATAGAGTACGTAAAGGTGGAATTCACAATATGTCAACAACGCTTAATTATAAAAGTATGGTAGGATACGATATCCAACTTAAAGTAAAGACATTTGTACCAAAATACAACATGTATATTCAAATGGAAAATGTAATATACAAATTTCTTTTGTATCATCCGATAGAATAGTTACAATATCATTTGGGAAAGAAAAATCAACATGGTGATATAAGTTGCAAATGTTCTTTTCCAAAAATGACAAAATATGATTTAAGATTTAAAATGAAAACCCAAGAAGTTAATAAAGTGAAAACGTAGTAATAAGATTGTGTTTCGTATATGTGGCACATTTCTGACTCCACGGAGTTCCCTGTTTTATACACTGCAATCCGTTTTACAGTGTTGAAAACTGAAACGAGAGTGAACTATCACATATTGGTGTATACCATTTCTCAGGAAATGAATCTATAAGTATTAAGTTCACTTGTCACTTTCATTCAGGATGAGAACGATCAAGTAATCAAAAAGATAATGTTTCGATGTAAAACTAATCTTGTTAAGAACAATATCCTTTTCACAATTTACGGAAAATCAACAAAATTCTAATTACCAATAAACTACATAATATGTGTATATATTGGTGATCAGTTCAATACACACTGAAGCCTTACATTAGCTTAATGCCTATGTAATACAGTGATCCCACTCAACTCTAGTAACGATGTTATCATATACCAATCGCCAATGTAAATAAAACTTCCATGAAACAACATGTGCCGAAAACTTAAAGACCAGGACAATACGGTGGTCTGATCTAAGGCAACATTCACCATCAGACAGGGATTCTTAATAACATATCTAAACAAACCTGGTGAATCAATGTGTGGTATACACTACGTAAACACTTCTATAACAAATACACTATTTATTTATTGTGTTTCCCCGCTTCCCTTTAATTGATTTATTCACCATCCATTATTTGGCCCTAGTGACGTTACAATACATTACAGTATAGATGAATTAGTATAAGTTTGTCCATGGGTGTTAACGGTGCCCTGTATTTTATAAACTCAATGCTTATGTACTGCTTCAAGTCAATGTATCCTCAAATAAACGTTTGTAAGGATTCGGTGTTATCTGGAATACAGCCGTTAATATGTCTATACAGGGACTGAGTACCTACAAAGTGACGACCAGGTTTTAAACTCAAGGTCATTTAAATACTCGTCGCTGTAAACTTCATTATGTACATATGTTTGTTTAAATTACTATGTTGTTATAGTAGCATACAATCCAGGTTTAAACTAATACATAATGTGAATATTTAATGTTAATTTAAATCGTTTAACGTCGAGTTGGCTGGGAATCAATCAATATCTCGAATACAGCAACAATGTATATAGCAACAAATTCTTCATGGTTTCAAGGTGACATCCACATTTATTTATTTGATTTCTTCTCTTTTATTCATTATATTACCCATTAAAATAGTATTAAGTATTTGGTTGAAGTAGCTTCACTTATCAATAGCCTTGCTTTATATAATACAATAACACTGTGTATAGACAAATCTTCAGACATAGATCCAAGCTTTTTTACCCCCAACTAATACTGGCGTATAGAATGATGTCTTCTCTGTCATTCCTTTGGACATTTTCTTTTGAAGACTCAGTTTAAGTAGGTGTAATTATCAGTAGCCTTGATCTTTGACATTACTAACGATGCCTATCAGGACAACAGGATCCTATGGACCAGTTTTTATGTTCATATATAGTGCAATGTAATGGGACTTTACTCAGGTATAATCGGATATAACTTGAAATATAAACATGTTATGCCGCTACATATTTAGATGTTTTTTTCATATGACGATTTCGAGATACTAAGTAGTATAACGACGTAGTTTCAGAACGACTCGTCCCACCTTCCAGTGATTGTGACGTCATATTTTAGCGGGACTTTTTGTACAATGAATATAACGTCACAAATACTGGAAAGTGGGACTGGTTCGTTCTGAAATTGTGTTATTTAACTATCTCCAATCCGGGGTATTCAAGATGTTGAGTAATATGTTTTTCTCTAATTTGATCATGGCATTTCATGACATCCAAAAAATATTTTTTTGAAAAAAAAAAAACGTTCAAAAACGCGTACCCATTATGAGGTACAAGGTTTAAGTCTCATAACTTAAATGAGATTAAATTTCTGTTGAATAGAATGCTGAATAAAGAAAACGTTTTCGTATTGAAAAGATTTACTCTATTTAAATAATATAGGCTAAATAACATAAACCTAAAAAGATAAATTTTATCGATACAAAGCTATAGTTTCTCTATAGGTTTTTTATGTCTTGTGGTTATAAACTTGTCAACTAGTGCACATCACAAAGATATTCTTTTCAACCAAACTAAATCCTATCGTCCGAGTATGGCGGTGTTCTGCATTACACAGTGCAGTGTTTAAACACCCAGTATTATACGTCTGTAGAAGACCTAACAATACGTCTTTGTCATTTATCATTGTGTATTACATAGTATATAGATTAGGCAGTAAAGTCGCTGTCTGTAATCTATCGGGCTACATTGTGTGATGGGGTTCCGTGTTAATAAATTTAGAGTCAAATAGGTCACGTCATGATAAATACATTGTTGAGAGTCTGCTTGGGAATTTACATTTAAGATTTTCTCGACTACGTTTTAAAATTATAAAGGCATAACGCAAAACTAATAGTCCAAAATCCACTATTACTCTATTCATAGAAAACGGAATAGTTCATTATAAAATGAAAATGTGAAAAGTCAATTCCAAAACAGGATATCATCATGGTATATATATATGACACCATAATAATTTGTTATGTTTATTCTTAATCCACTTTCTATTCACAACTCACTGTTGAGGGTATCAGAAATCTTAGTTATGCGGATGTTTCAGCCAATCCAATTCGGCGTTACAAACATCGACGTCATATATCACGTAATAAAAACTCAAACTAATGAAAATACTTGTTACGTGCAAGGGAGCACGATTTACAACAGCAAAGGTTTACTGGTGTTTACCACTGGGATTGAATTCATAATCAATAGATTCAATGGAAGTTTATTTATAAATCAATAATTTAAAAACCCGGTATATTTTTTCATATAGACTAAAGTTCTTATTTTACAAAATAACATAAGATCATGGAAACAAAACAATTATTTTGATGTTATCACGAACAAAAAAGATAAGAGATGTGTGAACACAAATCTAACAAAGATGCATGCTCAATCGATATTATAATCGATAAAGAAATAACACCAGAACGTTACATAGGTAATCCGTTAAAAGACACAATTTTGATACTAGGTAAAGCTTATCGGAGTAGGTTGTGGGTCAGTACTGGAAGGGGGTCTTATCTAAATATAATCTGACTGTAATGTCTGTGAAACAGCTATCTAGGATGTGTTAGCTATCTTACATGTGTAGCTTCCTGTTCATTACAACTCAATACTCTAAATATCTACCGGACAAGCATGAAGCATTAGTCAACTTCATCGATACAAACACACAAAGTACATATGTCTTCAGTGAGCGTTTAGATTTTGCAATGTTTTTTTCAAATAAGAATACAAAAACTTAAGTACAAATTAAATGATATAAGTAATTAAAACAAACATAGAGCATGCTGGTGCTATAGATCATCTTGACATCACTTGATACCTCTTATTTAAAAATATAAGCAACCACCAATTGATTATTATAATTACTTAATAAGCAACGCATGGGTGATTAGTACTAAATGATTAGGTCTTCATAGCTTTAAACAGTATGCAGTTTACGAGTCTCTTATCACTGTAAATGAAATTACAGTAAAATGGCATATAACTGTTCTGAAACTCTAAGTGCATGCACATCAAGTTTTTATAAAAAAAATCAACATACCCCATTTTGAGAGGGAGGTGTCAGTATCAAGTTCAACTTTTCTTCCTCTTCAAGACGACAGCCCCCGCCATTTTGTCGACTGAATACACACCGAGTCTCAGTGAAGCGTCCCCGTTACCAAGGACAGTTGTTGTTAAAGATCTGCGCACTATTTATAGACAATTAATTGGACAGTCCTCGCTAGGGTGGTGAGACACAGTACATTGTCCTAGACCATTGTCTTACTCTGTGACACAATGACTAGTCTTCCTCCCCACTTGGTACCAATGTAACAGAGAACCCCACGTCTTCTGGACACTCCTGGACATGCCTACACACGGACTGCAATACAAGGAAGTAATATGTTCAATTGGAGGCAATCATCAGGTAAATATACTTGTTTTATTGAACTTGATTATTCCTAACGTTGACACACTTGTGTAAATCGGATTATTTGAGGGCTACCTCCATTCATATTTAATGTGTATTGTAAGGTGTTTGTGACTGATTAACTCCTGTGACAGGGTATATACAATGATATGTGCTGTCGACACCAATGATGGACGATAAGGAATATACAACAGATATGGGTATCTCTAAATGACAGATCTTTTTACAAAAGAAACATTTCCCAGCCTATGTGCCAAGTATTGTGTAGTGGATATTTACCGAGACAACGGCCATAAGTTATCAGAATATTATACCAGAATCATTTTTACCTCCAGGTCAGCCGTCGAATCACGGTATATTTGTCAGTGTAACCATGGTTATTCATTGACGGGGTTTTCTCTTTGATAAAGAACAGGTAAGTTTTTAAGGTTTTATTATATGTAAATGTACAATTGTATATATGGTCGGTACAATATGTATAAAAGAAACACACGTATACCAACACACCACATACCTGTTATATAGAGTCGATACCAGTACTTCGTGTTTGTTACCTGAGCCGGTATCAAACATTTATCAAACTACTTAACAAGAAGTAATAGGAATAGGTACCTTGGCGTCTATGGAGACCAGTGGAAAGCAAGCATTCTGTTTGGTCAATTTAGTAATACATTACATCAGAGAACATAACGCAGGTTCTAGTAATCATTGTAATCAATTTTTTCCATTTATATCGTTTCAATACACGACTGAATATTGATCTAACACTAGGAATAAATATTTGAGTTTTGAATAGTATGTAATTAAAACACGGGCGCTTGCTCCATACTTCACTAGATCATTTGTAATTTATATATACAGTAGGCGGAGCTGACGAGTGGTTATGATGTCCTACAAAATCAATAAAAAGTTTTGTATTGATAGCTGGTCTCAATCACGCCATTTGTTAACTATGAACGCTTAACATTTCGACACGCCTGGTCCATAATTCACATACGTATTTATTTAATTATATTATACGTTGCAGTAACAAATTGTAAGCTGCAGGAAGTAGCCATGATACAAAACGTGAAATTTCACCTCGAACGACAATCATTTCGGCACGCCTGGTTCAATACATATCTTTGTTTATGTTTTATTTTTGCAGTAGTACACTGTCCGCTGTGTGAAGTAGCCAGGATGCACGACGTAAACTATCGACTGTACGACGCTGTCGTGAGAGGTCAGACGGGGAACGCGATCAAGTTCCTCAGACTCGGAGCTGATGTCAACAAGCGTGACGTGGTAGGTATCTTAATGGACCGAGAGACCAAGATAGGATCACGTCTAGATAATCTCTATCCGCCATCAAAATAACCCCTGCAGAATGCGTTTCGTCGAACATACCATTAGTTCAAAGTAATTGAAAATTGAAAGCTGGAGCTTGTAAAGGCACGTTGAATGATAGATTTTAATTGAATACTTTGAGACAGTCTGCAAGGTAAATGAGACATTAGCTACAGATGCGGTGTTGGTCAAGATATACCGATACATAATTACATAATTTGCTAAAGCTTCTTAAAATGAAACAAAATTTCATATAATTGATGATTACATTTTTTATGGATTATCATTCCAACGAGAGGTCAAATTGTATCAGTTCCAACCATCACATAATGTACAAAACTCCCAGAGATAAATGTTTTTTTGTTTTTGTTTTATTTTTACTATAAAATGATTCTGTGTCACTAATAGCTTATTATTTCAAAACACCAAAATAACAAATTTTAAAAAGTGAAAAACAAATCTTAATAACGATCATAATTTTCTGAGACATAATTTCGATTCATTTCAAGTCGATTCTGTACTCCTTTTCCATTTGATATAAAATTATTACCGCTTTGTTTTCGTGTCTACACTATTTCGTGTAATTCGTGTATACACTATTTCGTGTATTTCGTGTATACAATATTTCGTGTATACTACAATATATCGTGTATACAATATTTAGTGTATACAATATTTCGTGTATACGATATTTCGTGTATACAATATTTCGTGTATACAATATATCGTGTATACGATATTTCGTGTATACGATATTTCGTGTATACAATATTTCATGTATACAATATATCGTGTACACGGTATATCGTGTATACGATATTTCGTGTATACAATATTTCATGTATACAATATATCGTGTATACAATATATCGTGTATACGATATTTCGTGTATACAATATATCGTGTATACGATATTTCGTGTATTCAATATTCCGTGTATACTACAATATATCGTGTATACAATATTTAGTGTATACGATATTTCGTGTATACGATATTTTGTGTATACGATATTTCGTGTATACAATATTTAGTGTATACAATATTTCATGTATACAATATTTCATGTATACGATATATCGTGTATACAATATTTCGTGTATACAATATTTAGTGTATACAATATTTCGTGTATACGATATATCGTGTATACAATATTTCGTGTATACAATATTTCATGTATACGATATTTCGTGTATACAATATATCGTGTATACGATATTTCGACGACATCGTTATGCTCGACATCTTTTGCGGATAAGTAAATTGGCGACCAAGGACTTTAACTGATTCGTGTATTCACATATATGTTTTACACGATATTTTGCGAAATATTTGAATTCACATCCGAGCTCTTGTCATATAATAGAGTATAGTACAGTATATATAAAGAGAGTCCTCGCCGTGAGAGTAGTCAACCGTTTACGTAATCTAATTTGAAGACGGTGTACAAGGATCAATGTCAATCAATGGGTCCTAATAATGTCCCTACCTACCGTTATCTCTCTTACAGATTGATGGCATGACACCTCTACTTAAGGCGGCTCGGCGCCGGAACTTCGTCATGATGAAACTGCTGCTGTTTCATGGCGCCAAACCTAACACACGGGACAGGGTGAGTGTGCATATCTTAAAACGTAGGATGTTAAAGTGAATAGTCGGGCAAAGAAAACCAGTCTAAATGCGTTCATTGGCCTTCCAAAAGTTCTCACATATTAATACGACGGTCAAGCTCTGCTTAGTTTCCCAGTTCTGACCATGATAGTAAAGAAAAGTTGAAAGCATTGAAAGCGAGGCTGCGTGGAAATGTAACCACGGACATAGTTAGCCGGGAGGACGTTTTAGAATTCCCATACTTTAAATTAATTTCTTCGTACGAAGACAGATTTTGACGAGAGATTTTATTTTTCCATTTCATAAGAAATTATACTGGATACATTCACACCATTTTTACTGACTTTAGCCATCCTTGCCTGACTGTTCACTTTAAATCCGCTAATGTCGAACACATAATAATAGAGACACCTACTCCATATAGGATATTAGAAGGGATCGATATGGTTTGTTGAAAGAGATGGAATCGAAAATAACGAATATAAGCTGTAATAGTTCTCTACACTTCATATGATGTTAGAGAGAAGAATAAAGACTAGAGAATTGTATATATATGCTGTACTCGAATAAATAACTGTGATGTATAATAGAGATAGCGACTCGGTCATAATGAATATAATATGATCAAATATGAATTCGACAGATTCAAGTAAAACATGTTTAAGTGACAAAATCGAGAGAGGTTAATATTTTAAGAGAGAAATAAGACAGACACGAAAAATATGAAAATACCGGAAACATATTTTGATCAAAATGTAAAATGTTATATAGGTATATTGAATTCGTAAACATGATGGTAAAAATGAATTTGTTGGAGTGGAATGTTTAATGCTTCTTTATACTATTCGTTCCGTTTGTCATTTAACTTTTAATTATCAATCTCTAGAGCCAAGAACATGATTAAGTACACAAAACTTGTTAGCAAATTCCCACCAACAGTATTTAGATTGCACTTCTAATTATGACGTTGAAAGCATTGTCAGCTTCACAGTTAAATATTCCATGCACAGCTACCGTCTCGTTTGTAAAGAGTATGGCCTTATAAAAGGTAATTAGAAGTTATTAAACTAGGAGCTATGTTAGTACCAAACTAACTGGTATACTTCTAATTGACTGATCTACACGATACTAATAACGTAAGGACATTATATACCACAATCAAATACACGTAAACCTTACACTGAGTAGAAAACAATCACATACACGTGTTATAGTTATTAGTTTCCCTGGAACATGCACCGCTGTGCAGTCTATTTGTATAAACAAACAGGTAGTCTGCAGGTGTGTATCAAATTTGTTTGGCGAGCAATTTATGATACTAATCTGTATACCATGAGGCCTACTAAATAAATACAAATCACAATTAATGTGACCAGACTGCCGTTTGTTTGTTTATCTGTGTTACACAGTCGATACTTATCGGTAACCATCTATTACTTCTCTACAAAATATCGGTTTGGGTTAATATTGATTAACGTCATTTAGGAACCACCAACCTGTGATCAGGTATCAACGAACTCCCCTCACTGGACTCTAAAATGGACTCCCGGATGGAAGGAGTAGTGGTTAAATGTTTGACATTATAAATACCCGGATACTGTGGCCCCGTTCTGATCAAATAACTGTTGAATAATTGAAGAATGATCTTTTGGTTAAATACTTATGTACACCAAAGGTTTTATTTGTGTGAGTGTTCGTACCTAGTCACGCTGATGGGCTGATACCAGTACACTATAGTACGTAGTCTGTTACCTACAACGTCTCATATTGTCTGATGACCCCGATAAACAAATCGGTATTAACAACTCAGCAGTTTAACTAGTCTAAACATCGCCAATACTGATACAGAATACCTGGTTAAACCCTGACCTATTTACACTAGTTAAAGTTTAACTAGTCTAAACATCGCCAATACTGAAACGGAATACCTGGTTACACCCTGACCTATTTACAGTAGTTAAAATATAACTAGTCTAAACATCGCCAATACTGATACGGAATACCTGGTTAAATCCTGACATATTTACAGTAATTAAAATATAACTAGTGTAAACATCGCCAATACTGATACGGAATACCTGGTTAAATCCTGACCTATTTACAGTAGTTAAAGTATAACTAGTCTAAACATCGCCAATACTGATACGGAATACCTGGTTAAACCCTGACCTATTTACAGTAGCTAAAGTATAACTAGTCTAAACATCGCCAATACTGATACGGAATACCTGGTTAAACCCTGACCTATTTACAGTAGTTAAAGTATAACTAGTCTAAACATCGCCAATACTGATACAGAATACCTGGTTAAACCCTGACCTATTTACAGTAGCTAAAATATAACTAGTCTAAACATCGCCAATACTGATACGGAATACCTGGTTAAACCCTGACCTATTTACAGTAGTTAAAGTATAACTAGTCTAAACATCGCCAATACTGATACGGAATACCTGGTTAAACCCTGACATATTTACAGTAGTTAAAGTTTAACTTTATTAAAGTGTCAATCAATATTATTGTTTAAGTTAATGTCGAAATCAATATTAGATAATAAAACAGATTAAAATTGATTTTATTTTAATGAGATTGATAGTATCAAACTTAGTGTAGGTAGTCCAGAAATTGTCAATACAGATTGGCATATGATTTAATGCTACCAACAATACATTGGAATAGAAGTGTATTTACCTTGAGAGTTTGATATTACCAATACTAAGAGAAAATATTTATTTAGTTTTTTTTCTATAGTTATGATTCAGATGTCTAAGGAACTCCACGTATTCTTATGTACAACAATGATGTGATATACATCTACCAATAGGGTATTGTGTACACAACATCTATTCATTATTTGAATTCTGAACCTTTATATGCAGCCAAGGACAATTAATTATAACGAGTTAAAGATCCCTGTGACGATAACACACACCATTACACAACGAATCTTCTTCACATCAGACATACATAGGATGGCGTCATGTCGTAGTACCGGAGTTCTACAGCAATGTAAAGTTAACAAACATAAAAAACACAAATTCCATCACTAGATATGTATATATTGGAAAGTGTAATATTTGATTGACGATGTAGTGAAATGACGCACTCGTCACGCTTCAGTGACGCCGTGAGATAGTTCTACAATCTAATTTTAGAGATTACCAACACCTTGCACACGTAAACACTAATGGTATAAGCATCTCCGTCCAAACCTTACTACTTAATAATTTTATAAAGACACTTTCCGTCGTCATAAATAAATGGAACTTTCGCTTTGACTTGGTGTATTCATATGTGGATATTTATCGTGAAATTGATCGTATATCAATTTGCATATTGAGAAGAAACCACAGCATACCTTACACAACATAACAGTGAATGATATTGAAAATGATGCATATAACTTGAATCCCCTATGTATCAAAATATTACAGAAACTATCCACATGCTTATTTATAACACATATCAATTCGATAAATAAGTATACATGTATGTCCTTATCTCTTGGAAGATTGGTCCTATATCTATATGATGCGTTACTATTTAAAATAAAATTGTATTGTTTGAAAATAACTTTATAATACATCAAAATATTTTCCACCTGTATTGATTAGACATTAACGCCAGGTGCACTAGTGATACTTACCTGTACCTATGTAACCATCCCGGTATCTATCCCATGTCTTCTATCACTGTATATGGCACTGTATCTGTCAATGTATAACACCTGTAACAGCACAATGACATCACTTTAGGACAACAACTTCCCTGTTTTATATACAGGCACCTAAAACACGATGTAAGTAGTATACATACGAATGCTACATGTGTTGGTGTGGACTAGTGTGTTACATCCGCTGTGATCCCTCGTCTAACTATATAACGGTGTTACTTCCTGACTTCCTGTAGATCACCTCTCAGTCAGCAGACACTTGCTCAAGGTTTCATCATCACTGGGGGTTCCCATCGCAACTATGAATTGCGCGTGTTTATATGTGTTTCAAGTAATTGTGCAATCGGCGTTACAGAAGTCAATGTAAAAATGTAAAGGAGACGTTAATTTCCACGATGTATGTACACTAGAATCTTACAAATATAAGATCACTACTTTATTTAAGATGTGTTCTGACTTCAAGAATATAAGCATTATCACTAAAACGCATGCAACCATTATAAACTATGAAAACACAATGACAAAGTAACATAAGAAAGTGAGTCATTTACATAATATATTGTACAAAAGATTCACCTTTAACGTACGGACAGAAAGTAAACTTGATTAGACACGAGTGACATAAATCTAACATCTAATGTGAGAGATATGTATGGAATAGGTACGAGAGACCAGGTACACTACCAATTCATTTTGGTAGAGCAAATTCCTTTAATGCCGATACTCGTCATTGGATAATAAATAAATAATTCAATTTATAACTTTAAAAACTACTATTTAACATGTCCACATAACTTTTCATCTAGTACTACAGATATCGGATCGTAATAATGATGGTGATAATTCAATCATAAAATAAATACCAAATTTGATGACATAAAATTGAAATATTTATTATGGGCAAATGACTCTTGCAGGCAATCACTTAGCTTAGCAAAGACTTTGTTCAGACAATACATATCGCCATTGCTTTACAAAAGTCGCCACTAAATTGTTAATTGTATTTTAATGATAAACGAACTAAGATTATAGATGAAATACCTTGTGTTTGATTCTTTTTTTTCCTGATGCAATATGTTCAAAGTCGAAGAAATAAAACTGAGCTTTAATATTGGGAAAATAACATGGTGGACTTGTCTAAGTAACCCTTTACCTTAACATGTAACACAAACATTAACGTATCAACACAAATTCATCATCACAATAGCACTTCTAACAATACTCGTAATTACTCTCCCTTCTGACAATTCTAACTTAACAAGACTGCTACTTGAACATTTTCCGCTGTTCTTTATCCTGGAATTTTGACGAAGTGATTAATGAGGCATCAATACAATTAAGACCCGACAGACATCATACATGGTATTCATGTCGGTGTTTGTGTCTGTAGGATCGTGGTCTGACAGCGATGCACTACTCGGCCGAGGCGGGGGACACAGAGAGTATGATGCTACTGCTAGCCTTTGATGCCCACGTGGATAGTACTGACTATGTAAGTATAGATCAATCACCACTCACACACAGAGAACCTGGCATGTACATTCCTTAGCAGCATCTATAATAACATCCATCTTATAGATATCATGCTCATTTTCATTTTTTTAATTTTTACGTTGAGAATATTCAAAATAGTTTGAGTAAATGTTTACATTTTATTGTCAATGTAAATATGTATTTATCATGGTCGGTTCATCGATTAATTGAGACCAATGGAAAAGGTCACTTTGGCTATAGTAGAAAAATGCAAAAACCTTATTCTTAACTGGTTTCTAGTAAAACAACCTTATTAACATGATTGATTTATTAAGTGTAAAAATAGTATGCTGTAGTGATGTGGATGAGTTACAAATGTGTAATGTAATTGAAAAATCAATTTTAAGCGAGCGACAACGTGTAATGTAAGTGAAGTACACATGTGTAATGTTAGTGAGCTACAGATGTAATATCATGTTCTAGTCAGGTAGGATTACACATGAGATGTGAGTTACCTGTGTAATGTAAGTGTATCTCACTTGTGTGATGTAAGTAAAATTCATGTATGATGTAAGTAAAATTCACGTGTGTAATGTACGTGAGATACATATGTGATGTAAGTGAGCTACACTTGTGTGATGTAAGTGAGCTACGCAAGGTGGTGTAAGTGAACTACATATGAGTAATGTAAGTGAACTACAAATTTGTAATGTAAATGTAATTGAGCTACACATGTATGGTGTAAGTCAACATCTGTGATATAGATGTGTGTCAGCTACACATATATGGTGTAAGTGAGCTACACATCTGTAATAAAGGCTTAATACTTATGTGTGATATAGGTGAGTTACACATGTGTGATATAGGTGAGTTACACATGTGTGATATAGGTGAGTTACACATGTGTGATATAGGTGAGTTACACATGTGTGATATAGGTGAGTTACACATGTGTGATATAGGTGAGTTACCCATGTGTGATATAGGTGAGTTACACATGTGTGATATAGGTGAGTCACACATGTGTGATATAGGTGAGTTACACATGTGTGGTATAGGTGAGTTACACATGTGTGATATAGGTGAGCTGCAAATGTGTGATATAGGTGAGTTACACATGTGTGATATAGGTGAGTTACACATGTGTGATATAGGTGAGTTACACATGTGTGATATAGGTGAGTTACACATGTGTGATATAGGTGAGCTGCAAATGTGTGATATAGGTGAGTTACACATGTGTGATATAGGTGAGTTACACATGTGTGATATAGGTGAGTTACACATGTGTGATATAGGTGAGTTACACATGTGTGATATAGTGAGTGAGTTAACACATGTGTGATATAGGTGAGTTACACATGTGTGATATAGGTGAGTCAATGATATAGGTGAGTTACACATGTGTGATATATAGGTGAGTACACATGTGTGATATAGGTGAGTTACACATGTGTGATATAGGTGAGTTACACATGTGTGATATAGGTGAGTTCACATGTGTGATATAGGTGAGTTAACATGTGTGATATAGGTGAGTTACACATGTGTGATATAGGTGAGTTACACATGTGTGATATAGGTGAGTTACACATGTGTGATATAGGTGAGTTACACATGTGTGATATAGGTGAGTTACACATGTGTGATATAGGTGAGTTACACATGTGTGATATAGGTGAGTTACACATGTGTGATATAGGGTGAGTAACACAGGTGAGTCACACATGTGTGATATAGGTGAGTTACACATGTGTGATATAGGTGAGTTACACATGTGTGATATAGGTGAGTTACACATGTGTGATATAGGTGAGTTACACATGTGTGATATAGGTGAGTTACACATGTGTGATATAGGTGAGTTACACATGTGTGATATAGGTGAGTCACACATGTGTGATATAGGTGAGTTACACATGTGTGATATAGGTGAGTCACACATGTGTGATATAGGTGAGTTACACATGTGGTGATATAGGTGAGTTACACATGTGTGATATAGGTGAGTTACACATGTGTGATATAGGTGAGTTACACATGTGTGATATAGGTGAGTTACACATGTGTGATATAGGTGAGTTACACATGTGTGATATAGGTGAGTTACACATGTGTGATATAGGTGAGTTACACATGTGTGATAGTGAGTAAATTGTGATATAGGTGAGTTACACATGTGTGATATAGGTGAGTTACACATGTGTGAAATAGGTGTGTTAAGCACACATGTGTGAGTATAGGTGAGTTACACATGTGTGATATAGGTGAGTTACACATGTGTGATATAGGTGAGTTACACATGTGTGATATAGGTGAGTTACACATGTGTGATATAGGTGAGTTACACATGTGTGATATAGGTGAGTTACACATGTGTGATATAGGTGAGTCACACATGTGTGATATAGGTGAGTTACACATGTGTGATATTACACACATGTGTGATATAGGTGAGTTACACACATGTGTGATATAGGTGAGTTACACATGTGTGATATAGGTGAGTCACACATGTGTGATATAGGTGAGTTACACATGTGTGATATAGGTGAGTTACACATGTGTGATATAGGTGAGTTACACATGTGTGATATAGGTGAGTTACACATGTGTGATATAGGTGAGTTACACATGTGTGATATAGGTGAGTTACACATGTGTGATATAGGTGAGTTACACATGTGTGATATAGGTGAGTTACACATGTGTGATATAGGTGAGTTACACACATGTGTGATATAGGTGAGTTACACATGTGTGATATAGGTGAGTTACACATGTGTGATATAGGTGAGTTACACATGTGTGATATAGGTGAGTTACACATGTGTGATATAGGTGAGTTACACATGTGTGATATAGGTGAGTTACACTGTGTGATATAGGTGAGTTACACATGTGTGATATAGGTGAGTTACACATGTGTGATATAGGTGAGTTACACATGTGTGATATAGGTGAGTTACACATGTGTGATATAGGTGAGTTACACATGTGTGATATAGGTGAGTTACACATGTGTGATATAGGTGAGTTACACATGTGTGGTGATACACATGTGTGATATAGGTGAGTCACACATGTGTGATATAGGTGAGTTACACATGTGTGATATAGGTGAGTTACACATGTGTGATATAGGTGAGTTACACATGTGTGATATAGGTGAGTTACACATGTGTGTGATATAGGTGAGTTACACATGTGTGATATAGGTGAGTTACACATGTGTGATATAGGTGAGTTACACATGTGTGATATAGGTGAGTTACACATGTGTGATATAGGTGAGGTGAGTTACACAGTTATAATCATAAGCAAAGACATAATCAAATGTTTTTGGATAACAAACAATAAGCAAATTACCAAAGGTATATCTTACAAACTATAATGGTTATCACTGGGAGCGGCAAATGACCTAAATTGATTTCATGCTTTACATGATATTTTCGATCTTGGTATTTCCTTTTTATCATCACAACTGTCAACCTCGTTTATCGCGATTGAAATATAATGGTGAAAACAAGTGCATTACGTGGTCTTTCGATTAATTTTAAATTTCTTCTTAGTTAAAATATCTTATATGATTTTTAAAATATGCATATACTGTATCAAAATAATATTGCAAAACAAAATTTAGCTAGGATAACAACGGAATTGATAAACATTTAATATTTGAAATGACTGCAATTAGCGAGAAATTTAAATTGGAATATCATAACAAATAATTGGGAAAACAAATAATTTGTAAGAATGGTTTACATACTATAGGTACATTTGTATATTTTTCAGAAAACTCCGAATGACTTTAAGTGGGTTTCGTTACACCGACTGGTCGGACCTCACCTCCATGAGTCAGTCTCTTCTGTCTACGACCTAAAAACAAAGAGAGTAACTGGGATGTCACCATACGAGAGTGGAGACGTTTAGTATACCCCCTGAGGGAAGAACAGTCACATCCGAAGTGGACCAGTTTGTACAGATCGCCGTGCCTATATTGTCCCAATACATTCCAGTCCCCAAAGAGTGTGATATCTCATAGAGTGTAATCCTCATGTCCCATCAATATAAAACAATCAGTTAGGTGACAATTCACCCCAACAAACAAACATATACTGTATTCATGAAATTTTATGAGTGTACTTACAACAGTTATAAACCAGACAATCGGATTTTGTTTGATAGAAATAGATGTGGTAAGCCGACTGTGTTACACGCAGTTCCACAGTAACAACAGTACTGCTATGTGTCGTCATACCGACTTTATCGACTAACTGCTACGTTACTTATAAGGTTTATCTGTTTGATCAATTTTTTCAACCTCGTCTACCCATACGGAAATGTTTGGTTTAAGTTCCCCTTACACTTATCGATTTCGTATATAATCATAAGACTGACCTTCAACCCAAAACAAAAGTGTATGATGCAACAGAAACATTAACACATGAAAAATCAAGTACATATATTTTGATTATAGGTAATGCCTAGTCAAGGGAGTTTTTGATCCAAAAGACTTCGACAAGATTGTATCAACTTGGTAATTCAGGTCACTTTTTACGATTACTGTCAACCTCGTTAAATTGAATGTATAATGGTGCGGACAGAAGGAAATAAACAAGTGCATTACGTGGTCTTTCGATTAATTTTAAATTTCTTCTTAGTTAAAATATCTTATATGATTATTAAAATATGCATATACTGTATCAAAATAATATTGCAAAACAAAATTTAGCTAGGATAACAACGGAATTGATAAACATTTAATATTTGAAATGACTGCAATTAGCGAGAAATTTAAATTGGAATATCATAACAAATAATTGGGAAAACAAATAATTTGTAAGAATGGTTTACATACTATAGGTACATTTGTATATTTTCAGAAAACTCCGAATGACTTTAAGTGGGTTTGTTACACCGAGGCGGACCTCACCTCCATGTCAGCCTTCTGTCTCGTCAACATACCGAGAGTGGAGACGTTTAGTATACCCCCTGAGGGAAGAACAGTCACATCCGAAGTGGACCAGTTTGTACAGATCGCCGTGCCTCCCAATACATTCCAGTCCCCAAAGAGTGTGATATCTCTAGAGGTAATCCTAATCCCGATAAAACAATCAGTTAGGTGACAATTCACCCCAACAAACAAACATATACTGCATAACATGAAATATTTATGAGTGTATCTTAATAGTTATAAACTTTGATATAATTTTGTGGATAGAAATATTTGTGGTAAGCCGACTATGTTACCGCAGTTCCACAGTAACCAAGATGCTATGTGTAATCAGTACCGACTTTATCGACTAACTGCTACGTTATATGGTTTATCTGTTTATCGATTTTTTCAACCTCGTAGGAAATACAGATAGTTCGTGTTATAACCTTCACTCCAAACAAAAGTGTATGATGCAACAGAAACATTAACACATGAAAAATCATAATTCGTTATAGGTAATGCCTAGTCCAGTTTTTGATCCAAAAGACTTCGACAAGATTGTATCCGTCAGTCACTTTTACGATCTGAACCACAATTACTGTGAGCGGCCCCAGAAGGAGTGTAGTTTAAAGGTGCCTCTGCCACAGGACTATGACGGAGAGGGCAGTTTGTATGTCCTTGGTGCTGAACTCAACAGTCAAGTCTACCTGGATATGGAGGACGGCGAGGAGACAGAGAAACACATACTAGATCGCTGGAGTATCATACAGAAAAATCCTGTGTCGGTCAAAGGCTGTATCAAATGTCCAGTCTCGCATTTCTCATAGTGAGTCCTGATGAAATTACTGATCAAATAAACATTTCTCATAGTGAGTCTCAGTAGAGATACTGATCACAACAGACATTCCTCATAGTGAGTCCTTATAAAGTTAATGATCGCAATAGACATATCTCGTAGTGAGTCCTTATAACGTTACTGATCACAAATAGGCATTTCTCATAGTGAGTCTCAGTAGAGATACTGATCAAATAGACATTTCTCATAGTGAGTCTCAGTAGAGATATTGATCAAGTAGACATTTCTCATAGTGAGTCTCAGTAGAGATACTGATCAAATAGACATTTCTCATAGTGAGTCTCAGTAGAGATACTGATCAAATAGACATTTCTCATAGTGAGTCTCAGTAGAGATACTGATCAAACAGACATTTCTCTAAGTGAGTCTCAGTAGATATGCTGATCAAATAGACATTTCTCATAGTGAGTCTCAGTAGAGATACTGATCAAATAGACATTTCTCATAGCGAGTCCTTATAAAGATACCGATCAAACAGACATTTCTCATAGTGAGTCTCAGTAGATACTGACCAAATAGACATTCCTCATAGCGAGTCCTTATAAAGATACTGATCAAATAGATATTTCTCATAGTGAGTCTCAGTAGAGATACTGATCAAATAGATATTTCTCATAGTGAGTCCTTATAAAGATACTGATCAAATAGACATTCCTCATAGTGAGTCTCAGTAGAGATACTGATCAAACAGACATTTCTCTAAGTGAGTCTCAGTAGAGATACTGATCAAATAGACATTTCTCATAGTGAGTCCTTATAAAGATACTGATCAAATAGACATTCCTCATAGTGAGTCTCAGTAGAGATACTGATCAAATAGAAATTTCTCATAGTGAGTCTCAGTAGATACTGATCAAATAGACATTTCTCATAGTGAGTCTCAGTAGAGATACTGATCAAATAGACATTTCTCATAGTGGGTCTCAGAAGAGATACTGATCAAATAGACATTTCTCATAGTGAGAAGATAATGATCACAAGTTTTTCTAATTTTTATGTAGGCGCATTTAATACTGCTTAATTGGAGGTAGTATCTGTGAATAGATATAATTTCTATGTTTCCCTTGATTAATCCGTAGACAAAATCTGTGAACCTGATAATTGGAAATGAATTATTATTTTTCTTCAGTTTGAAGTGATCTTTACCAGTACGTACCGAAGAAGATCTTATCCCAATTATAGTAGGCCTATCGATGTTTGTTAGGATGTTCAAAAATTTGCTAGTAGACTTGCTATCGTCCCTGTATCAGTGGTAAACGTCAGATCATTGAAGCATTATTTTGTACTACTTTTGTTGAAGGATATTTTCGTTTCTTACATGAAATATGTTTTTTACGTGGTTTGGTATTTTATGCTTGCTATACATGTTATAAGTTGTCTCTAACAGCACTTCCACATATATCCAATTTCAATATGACAACATGGCTACGTACAGGATCTTTAGTTTTTAAAGCTAATAAAGATGAGTAACGTACGACATAAAGCAGTGCGTCACGACGAAACATAAGAAGATACAAAGCATTGTCATGACCAAATCCATGTTTCAGCTACGTAGCATCTGAAGCCCAACAAAACATGACAGAAGAGGCCGTGATAGAACAAACCTCCAAACTGTGTAAGAGGGCGTCACTACGGAAACAGCACGTCAAACTCATCGTTATGCTCCAACCACGGAGTAATGAGCAGTATGACGTCATAGTGGAGATCGTTATCTCACGGAAAGCAGAAGACAGACTCAATCACTGGAGAGCGTATAAATACTTGGATCAAAAGCCGAGTATGTCACGTGATTTCGAATCGATTCCAAGAAAGAGGTACAATATAACACTAAGTGATGAGATAGAGAAGGTCGGAGGGTTACCTTCCACGCCGTTAGACTTCCATCCAAAACGATTTAACTATCAACAGTTCCAAATATGTAGGAGGAAGAATGTAGATTTAAACGTTGGGTACGTGATTCTGACCGACGAGGAAACAGGAGAGGAGATTGCTAGACTGACCATACACCTAACTGGCACTCCCTTCCTGGAGGACTTTGGAGAGCAGGACGGATTTCCAGGTAAGAAAATCATCATTGGCTTTGAAGAGCTTGAAGGATTTCCAGGTAAGTAAAGCATAAGTGACTTTGGAGAGTTTGACGGATTTCAAGGTAAGTAAAGCATAAGTGACTTAGTAGAACAGGACGGATTTCAAGGTAAGTGACTTTGGAGAGCTTGACGATTTCCAGAAAAGCACAGCATCGGGCACTATTAATGATAGCTGGTTATATTACATGATAGAAAATCATAAGTTTTAAAGTCTTAAGTAGTGTGCTCTTGATATATATGATTCAGTTTCCTGGTAAGTCTGCATTGCTTATATAGATGTTCACAACTACAGATTGCTTTAAAAAGAAAGATATGTGAAAAATGTAGAAGCTAAAGATTTACTATACATTTTGAACACACCTCCCTATCTCTTTATATTAAATGTATACGGTGTTTTGGTGTCACCTTTGTTTGGGTTTATTTTCATATCTACGAGTATGTATATTGTTATCACATTAACCTTGTAGGCTTTACACGGAACACTTTGCTGAAGCACCTGGCCAGAGAGCTGGGTGAAGAGTGGATCAAGGTGTGTGTCCTACTAGGTCTGACCTACCGAACTGTGGAGGAACACTCCAAAATGCCTAACAAAACAATTACAGAAAAGAAATTCAAGGTAAAAGACCAAACAATGAATCCCTGAATTTATTGCATCACATGTTTTGTGATATCATGGTTTTCCATGTAAGAAATTGTTACAATTGATGGTCCTGTGTCCGCTTCTATGAAACGTTTGGAAGACTCATATTTCCAATAGACAATGGATTGCGTGAGTTTTCTGCCTTATCTTTGAGACGCTTTATACAAGTGGGCCAAGGGGTTCTGTTTGCCAATTACAATTTATAGTAAATACTGGTTTTGTCAGGAGAACTTTTACGTTGTTGAACCACACTAATATATTAATGCAAAATTACTGAAAATCATTTTTTCACATTTGAAAGTTATGATTCACCTATAACTTATCAACGCGTACTATTTGTAATTATAAATAAAAGAGGTTTTAAATAGATAATAGTACTGGGTTTTAAATGCAGTATCTTAAATTACGAAAAAAACATCGAAGCAATAATTAACTTGCCAGGCAAGGAATTGAGATGATTATTAGGTGGCGGTGAAAATAAGTGGGTTTACTGATTAATGAGTTCGCTGCATGGTAATCTTCTAAGAAAATTAAATACAAGAAGAAGTAATGCAATCAATGGTATGGAAACTGGGACCTTTACGTTTGGTCTTCATCTAGATCTTACAAATGTGGAGAGACTTTAGTAAAAACCGCCACGACCTCGGAGTCCCAGATCTCCTGTCATCTCTAGGGAAGAACAAACGTGATGACCTTGTAGAGTACGTCAACACACAACTCAAATTATGGTAAGTATATACAACCACATTTGATACGTTAATGTACACATATTCAGCTCAAGCTTGTGGAATCACAGATGATACCTTTTCAGTTTAATTTAAAAAGCTCAAATTATGGTAAGTATTGAATAATCGCAATTGATACCTCTTCGGTTTACATATATGCAACTGACATTTGAGTGAACATTTGAAAAAATTCTTTTGCTTCAAGAGTATACATAAGTCCATTTCTTATTTTTTCGCGAATCAATTTTTTGCGGGTATGTCGATATCCCGCGAAAATAAATACATGAAGGTAAGTATGCATTTGCGTGTTCTGCAGGCTTCAAGAGAAGAAGGACCAGCCAGACCGCTTCTACCACTGGTTAGAGGAAGTCTTCCAGGGACCCAGTGCAGATTTCTTAGAAACGAACAGTCAGTACTAACTTTATACTGGTCATACTACAAATATCAAATATAATGTTCAACATATCACCTATTTAACGACACCTCGATGCTTTTTACAGGTTTTATATACATTTGTATTAGATGCTTCGAATGGTCACAGCATGTGATTAATGTTGAATGTATGAGTTCTAATAAGCAAATCTTTACGCAAATCTGCCTGTTTCTAACGAGTATACCATGCCAAGACAAGATGTTAATAAAGCATCACTTTAACGTGTGATACAATGAAAACTGTCTAAATCGAAAATAAGGAGAACAATATCCAGGCAGTAGAAACACTGGTTACCACCGCCATCATCGTATATATCTTAGGTCACAATAAAAATCAATGTACTCACCTACCGGTAACAGGCCATACCATTATGTGCTTTCAGATCACCCAGAGCCCATGTCGGACCAGTTCTATGTCCTCCTGGTGGAAAAATGTGGTGCAGATCTAAGGTCAACCGGAAGTCACCTGGACCTCTCCAAACCGGAACTGGATGAAATATTCTCCGACACAATGATCAGCAAGGAAGAAAATAAACTACTACATGTAAGCTTGGCGCCAGGTTATTAGTTAAATATTAAACATTGTTGATGTGAGCCGTTCCTGGCCGAGTCTGCTCAGTACTATAACAACTGAAACAGGATCGATATTCATCGGCACCTCCAGCCCTAGTAGTACAATAGCGACCGTAGAGTAGGGACTCTGTAAGTCATGTGTTTTCGGTGCTTTGTTAGATCTGTTGTTATTCAGTTTAAGATATGTTAAAATGATATATATTCATGACCAACCAATTAGGTACTCACTTTAAAAGTTGTTGGTAGTAATATATTTAAGTTTGAACTAGGAATTTATCCCGTGTTATGGAATATGCCTTTTGGTGACGATTTCAATTCCCTTTGAAATTGTTACTGGACCAGGATATGTATGGTGGAGGCTGTCTGTGATGTAGATGACGCTTACCCTCCATTGACACCTGGATATGATCTTGTAATGTCGTTATAGACCTATCAACTTTGAACTTCAACATCACTCATGTCACAAATTAATCAGCAATACGTTGAATTGTATTTTCTTCTTCAGGGGAAAGATTTTTTGTTTACGTTATTCTGTTGAAAACCAAATATATGATTGATGCTTGGGGTATTTTTTACAGTCCCTGGGTCAGTTTTATGACCTATGCTCGGCGGAGATTGAGGAAATAATAGCCTATCCCATTGGACATGGACATAGGTTACTGAGGGTAAATTGTATATGCATGCTGATATTTAATCCAAACACCTGCATTTAATCTGTAATATATGTCAAGCTGCATGCCACTATAATACGTTTCAGTATTTTCCTCTTACTTCAAATTCCCCTACATCTCAGTAAGCCTAGCCCTTTCTATCCGCTGTAATTGTATGTATACTACTGTTATGCATGGTTCAGGTATTTTCTTGTAAAATCCATCTATCCTATTTCGTCTGTAACATTAATTATCTGTATATTTAATCTCTATAGAACTCAGTTGATATATGAAATACATATGTACAATACAAAACCAAACCATCTTCACCTTCATTACACAATTGCTTCACTTCTTTACTTTCTAGGCATATGCCGACTGATATATCAGATAACATGCTACCATACCCGTGGTGCCTCAGCTTCTTATTTGGGAACAACCAACCAATTCCAAAATAGACCTCGGAGATGACCCATATATAGAGTACTTAGCCCTGGGTCAACATTTTCTTTATTGGGGATTGCCTATTTAAATTTGCGGTAACAAATCGAAAATACTTTCCAATAGAAAATTACACAAGGATAACGATGGAATAAATCCGGTTGTCAGATCGCAGTCGATTAAATTAAACAATTGTTATCAGTTTAAAAAATGATATATTTTTTGCTTTACCCACCAAATTTGTAAAAAAAAATCCCCCAAGTTATATAAACTCATAACTTGAACGCTGGAGTCTATGGGAGAGCGATTGGTTGGTTGGTCGTTACCCCTAAAGTCGTTACTTTAGAATTTTACTCTACAGTGTATAGTGAATGTACTACTGCATGTCTACACTCATCAACAATAGATTAGTCTCCATAGCTTAATTGTAGGCTAGTTTCCATAAATTGCTTTGATCACTTTTTCAGATAGTATTCTGTAATTAAACACAATATTGTTCCTCCGTTCGTTACTATGCATATCCTTAGATAAACCAAACGTGAATCTGTTCATTAAAATCAAAGCAAACGGTGCAAGTTTGGACTATTCTCTCATGACAAATACATATTCATTTAGATAAACAATTAACGCATCCTCAACTTCCAAAGTGCCTCCTGGCCAATAATTATTCTGTTGGTTTTTAAGCTAATTAACATGTCTATATTTCCTATGAAACCGCGAATGGAAGATTAATTAGCCTCTCTTGTTTTATACATGCCATTTTTTTTAAAAACTTGCACTGTCCGTTTTAATCATCAAGAATGGATCGAAATTCAAACATCTACTAAGCGTTACTGCATTATGTATTCATTACTTAATGAACCTTAATATATTTGGTTTAAATCCGAATGAACCCTTATTTACTATATAACAATTAATGAGAGTCCTACAGTAATTTTTGTTTGTACCACATAACAATACTTTTCATATTTTAGATTTGATTTGATGTACAACGTTTTACCTGTAGCGTTTGTTATCTTTTAATAATCTAATTTTGCATGCAACGAACATTTTCATTGGCTTAAAAACTTACATTATCAGCCGATAAAGGAACAATGGCGTCGCCGTTTATAACGGTGCATCTGATAGACTGAGATGACGGTATATTTAGTAATTTTTATTATAAGGATTAATTTTGATAAACTTAGCGTACTCTCATCATAAACGGTTTATTTAGGGTACACTCAGAATTTTTTGTGTTAATCCTCTAAACAGATATATTTACGTACCATCAAACCTGTCTATAAAGACCAGTATAAGGGCTAGATTTACATGTCTTTATACCCAAGAGGTCAAATGGTGTAGAAATTGGTCAGATGAGGCCCAAAGCGGTCTTACTAAGTAAGTGATCGTTATAGAGAGGTGGTTGATAATTTCCACTGACGTATGCATATCCGAAAATACTATGGAAATAATAACTAGAAATAAACCATGTATGACTGAATACTGTTAAAAATGTGCATTATCCAAACAATTCACACCCCGTGACTAAGTATCGCGAAATATTCTCCTTACGAAATTAAATAACTATACAGTATTTGCTTCCGATAGAAAGCAACTACTGTCTGTAAAATCTTGTATGTATGCGAAATGTTCTTCTTTAATACTAAAACAATTATATTGTACATAATTCTATAACTAATACCAAGATCAGTAACTAATAGCTTTGTGTTATTTTCTCGTGTCTTAAGATGTTGGTGATTGCCCGAGAAAAGAGTGAGAACAATATAGAAGCGTTTAAGAAGTTGATAGAGGCCTGTGACACAGTCGGAATGATGGAGGCGAAGCAGTGGATCCTGGACATGTCTAAAGAATGGTAACATCTCACTAGGATCTTGTGTTCATTCTAAAAGTGGCAAAGTTCATGTAGTCCATTGTAGTGATGATCTGATTAGGATTATACAGTAGACACACAATGGGTCATTTATTTGTTTGAAAGGTTTCACAGCGTCGAAATGAAACCAAATACATCTCTCCGAACAGTGGAAAAATAGTAAAATATTTTCTGATACATAAACACTGCAGGCGAAAGGGAAAATAATATGAGAGTATTTATTTGAAAAACAAAACATAAACGGTATGACTCGAGAGATTCACAAATGGTTTCTGATTCTGGTTTAGATATCTTTTATTGTTCGATTTGATTCAAATTGGTATTAAAGTCCAATGGCCATAGAATTCTTCATTCCACATTTCTTTAGTCTCGGATTCGTGGCAGAACTACTTTATACGCATGTGGGATATTATTACTCTTACTCATTTTCATTTTAATGAATAGGACTCTTTTCTATATTGTGTCCATTTGTTATGTACAGGTTAATGGAGGATCCTGAGGCGACGGACCCGTTCCGGGTGTCTGTACAGGAAGTGATCGAGTCTGTTGAGGGTCATTATTTAGAAAAATCAGATCTAAACAGCAACGATGGGTCCACCGCCGAACAAAACAATACAGATGAATCCACCGCCGACCAACCCACTGCCGACGTTTACAATATAAAGGAAGCTACCGCCGACCAATCTGATGTCGACCAACCCACCGCCGATTTCTACGATACAAATGAACAAACCGTCGAACAATCTGTCGCCGATGAATCTACTGCCGACCACAATAACACTACTGAATCTACCGCAGATCATAATAGTACAGATAAATCTCCTACCGATCTCAATGACCACTGGCCATCACATTGACTTCATCTATAGTGAAACATACCAAGGCCACTTCAGGGGCAAATTCCAATGTGGGGTCATTTGTGACCCAAAGAAAGAACGTGGTCTTATCAAGCAGGTGGTCGTTATACAGAGGTGGTCGTTGTGGCAGGGTTTACTGTATTAGCTCAATATTATTCATTAGCTAAAACATATGGAGTTTCTTCTAAGTATTGCATAAACTACGTATTAGTACTACTCTAGTTTTAAAATAGACAATCATTGTGAAATCAAAATAACCATTTATAAGTTTATATATATTACAAATAGGCTCATGGAGTGAATGTTTATGTAATATACATGGGACATAAAGTTTTTCTCACTATCAGTTGTATCTTAATGTAAATTACCGTCAAATAAAGTTTATGTTAATATTTGAAGTTTTGATTTGTTATGTGTGCATAAAATCACTTTTAAATAAACTGGTATTAAAACTAGAGTTCCACTTATAATGAATATAATAATAATTCATTGACTAAATCTTCTATTTCAATAACAGAAATGAGACATTTTGAAACAATTAAAGTATACATGTAAGTGTCCTTTTTATATTTGTAGTGTGTTATTCGGTGTCAAATCAAGATTATCGACAGAATTTAGTTTTTGTATCATTTCTTCATTGTGATATTAGGAAATAGCACGTTTGTAATGCTTGACTATTATATTAACTTGGTATGAATTTTGGTCTGATTTAAAAGTATACCTCGAGAGCAAATCTTATCACAAAGGACAAGGGACGTGCTAGATATATCTTTAACCGTAGTTAGAATTATGAACAAATAGAGCACTAGACAAAAAGACAAATAATTCTAAGAAACTTTTTCCAAATCAAATTTGTGGTATAGTTGATAACACAAAGTCCGTTTACAGTACCAGATTTAGCTGTAACACAATATCAAATCTTCTGTAAAACTATGTAGGTAGATTGTTCAATGCCATAGGGCCTCTAAATGGCATTACCATATAATGAACGTTCTATCGTGTAATTCACATATGGAGGTATAGTAGATGATGAGTAAATGCCGAGAAGTCCTTGGCAATGAAATATCATTGTAAAAGTAAAGATGGCTGGGTAAACCAGACAGCTGGACAGGACATTCAAATATAGCACTGACAAAATGTGGCTTGTGTCTAAGTAGGAGTTTCAAAGATAAGAGAAATGGTATAACACAAACGCATAGTGCAGTAAACTTTGACAGGTTGAACCATTTGATATTGTCATAGTGTCAACGAAAGTCTTCGTCTGGAAGTCAACTTTCATTAAGTCATTTGATTCAGAGTAACATACATTGTGCAACTTTAACATTGGCGACCTACATATGTAGTATTTAATGGTGCAATCTAGCGCACCATGTATGTCATAAACCAGTGTATATACAATATTGACAACCATTAGTCTACTTATACTAACACGAATGAAAACTACACGTTTTAACTTCTGTATCAATCCAGAGAATAGCCACTAGCTAACAATTAAAACTGTATAAATCCAGAGAATAACCACTAGCTAACAATTAAAACTGTGTCAACCCAGAGAATAGTCACTAGCTAACAATTAAAACTGTATAAATCCAGAGAATAACCACTAGCTAACAATTAAAACTGTGTCAACCCAGAGAATAGTCACTAGCTAACAATTAAAACTGTGTCAACCCAGAGAATAGTCACTAGCTAACAATTAAAACTGTATAAATCCAGAGAATAACCACTAGCTAACAATTAAAACTGTGTCAACCCAGAGAATAACCACTAGCTAACAATTAAAACTGTGTCAACCCAGAGAATAGTCACTAGCTAACAATTAAAACTGTGTCAATCCAGAGAATAACCACTAGCTAACAATTAAAACTGTGTCAACCCAGAGAATAGTCACTAGCTAACAATTAAAACTGTGTCAATCCAGAGAATAGTCACTAGCTAACAATTAAAACTGTGTCAATCCAGAGAATAGTCACTAGCTAACAATTAAAACTGTGTCAATCCAGAGAATAGTCACTAGCTAACAATTAAAACTGTGTCAATCCAGAGAATAGTCACTAGCTAACAATTAAAACTGTGTCAATCCAGAGAATAGTCACTAGCTAACAATTAAAACTGTGTCAATCCAGAGAATAGTCACTAGCTAACAATTAAAACTGTGTCAATCCAGAGAATAGTCACTAGCTAACAATTAAAACTGTGTCAATCCAGAGAATAGTCACTAGCTAACAATTAAAACTGTGTCAATCCAGAGAATAGTCACTAGCTAACAATTAAAACTGTATAAATCCAGAGAATAACCACTAGCTAATAATTAAAACTGTGTCAATCCAGAGAATAGTCACTAGCTAACAATTAAAACTGTATAAATCCAGAGAATAACCACTAGCTAACAATTAAAACTGTGTCAACCCAGAGAATAGTCACTAGCTAACAATTAAAACTGTGTCAATCCAGAGAATAGTCACTAGCTAACAATTAAAACTGTGTCAATCCAGAGAATAGTCACTAGCTAACAATTAAAACTGTGTCAATCCAGAGAATAGTCACTAGCTAACAATTAAAACTGTGTCAATCCAGAGAATAGTCACTAGCTAACAATTAAAACTGTGTCAATCCAGAGAATAGTCACTAGCTAACAATTAAAACTGTGTCAACCCAGAGAATAGTCACTAGCTAACAATTAAAACTGTGTCAATCCAGAGAATAACCACTAGCTAACAATTAAAACTGTGTCAATCCAGAGAATAGTCACTAGCTAACAATTAAAACTGTGTCAATCCAGAGAATAGTCACTAGCTAACAATTAAAACTGTGTCAACCCAGAGAATAGTCACTAGCTAACAATTAAAACTGTGTCAATCCAGAGAATAGTCACTAGCTAACAATTAAAACTGTGTCAATCCAGAGAATAGTCACTAGCTAACAATTAAAACTGTGTCAATCCAGAGAATAGTCACTAGCTAACAATTAAAACTGTGTCAATCCAGAGAATAGTCACTAGCTAACAATTAAAACTGTGTCAATCCAGAGAATAGTCACTAGCTAACAATTAAAACTGTGTCAATCCAGAGAATAGTCACTAGCTAACAATTAAAACTGTGTCAATCCAGAGAATAGTCACTAGCTAACAATTAAAACTGTGTCAATCCAGAGAATAGTCACTAGCTAACAATTAAAACTGTGTCAATCCAGAGAATAGTCACTAGCTAACAATTAAAACTGTGTCAACCCAGAGAATAGTCACTAGCTAACAATTAAAACTGTGTCAATCCAGAGAATAGTCACTAGCTAACAATTAAAACTGTATAAATCCAGAGAATAACCACTAGCTAACAATTAAAACTGTGTCAATCCAGAGAATAGTCACTAGCTAACAATTAAAACTGTGTCAATCCAGAGAATAGTCACTAGCTAACAATTAAAACTGTATAAATCCAGAGAATAACCACTAGCTAACAATTAAAACTGTGTCAATCCAGAGAATAGTCACTAGCTAACAATTAAAACTGTATAAATCCAGAGAATAACCACTAGCTAACAATTAAAACTGTGTCAATCCAGAGAATAGTCACTAGCTAACAATTAAAACTGTGTCAATCCAGAGAATAACCACTAGCTAACAATTAAAACTGTGTCAACCCAGAGAATAGTCACTAGCTAACAATTAAAAACTGTGTCAATCCAGAGAATAGTCACTAGCTAACAATTAAAACTGTGTCAATCCAGAGAATAGTCACTAGCTAACAATTAAAACTGTGTCAATCCAGAGAATAGTCACTAGCTAACAATTAAAACTGTGTCAATCCAGAGAATAGTCACTAGCTAACAATTAAAACTGTATAAATCCAGAGAATAACCACTAGCTAACAATTAAAACTGTGTCAATCCAGAGAATAGTCACTAGCTAACAATTAAAACTGTATAAATCCAGAGAATAACCACTAGCTAACAATTAAAACTGTGTCAATCCAGAGAATAGTCACTAGCTAACAATTAAAACTGTATAAATCCAGAGAATAACCACTAGCTAACAATTAAAACTGTGTCAATCCAGAGAATAGTCACTAGCTAACAATTAAAACTGTATAAATCCAGAGAATAACCACTAGCTAACAATTAAAACTGTGTCAATCCAGAGAATAGTCACTAGCTAACAATTAAAACTGTATAAATCCAGAGAATAACCACTAGCTAACAATTAAAACTGTGTCAATCCAGAGAATAGTCACTAGCTAACAATTAAAACTGTGTCAATCCAGAGAATAGCCACTAGCTAACAATTAAAACTGTGTCAACCCAGAGAATAGCCACTAGCTAACAATTAAAACTGTGTCAATCCAGAGAATAGTCACTAGCTAACAATTAAAACTGTGTCAATCCAGAGAATAGCCACTAGCTAACAATTAAAACTGTGTCAATCCAGAGAATAGCCACTAGCTAACAATTAAAACTGTGTCAATCCAGAGAATAGTCACTAGCTAACAATTAAAACTGTGTCAATCCAGAGAATAGTCACTAGCTAACAATTAAAAGATGCAATTTCCAATGTTACAGTTATAATGAAAAAGACATATTGGCGTTACAAGGGACCCACCTTTTCATACAAATATGAAGCAGATAATTTGTAGTAGTGATTTGCAGTGGAAATGTAAACCGTAAAATATGTTCGAAATAAAGTTATAACAAAAATAACAATACAAAATTAGGCAACATTTTATTATCTGTAACGTATATACCATATAACTGACAATCCTATATCTCACTACTACGTCAACTATCAAGTACACAAGCTAAATATGTAAAATGGGATGATTATGATTCTGACAGGGTTATGAATAATTAATCATGATTCTTGGAATCTACAGTTCATTAAGTGGGCTTGTATGCATATGTCAATCATTATCCTACGTTCTACAATGTTTGGGTTTGTTTTCTTTTACGTCATATATAAACAGTGTAGTTTAAGGAGGTGACCGGTTTAGAGGATTTCACAATGTACCGTGTTCAGACAAATCATATAACTTATATAAGTTTTACGATAGCAATCATGATCATTTTATCAATGATTTCATTTCATTTGCAGTTTAAATTCGAATATTTCGTCATAAATAAATCTGTTGAGATCATAATACATTTGTACAAGAGAGAATTTAGTAACGATAGTGTCTGATTAAAATATGCCACATACAAGTGTACACATACATATATGCATATACATAGTTACATATGAGATATGTTCGAAGAATAAGTAGTGTAAATTCTGAGAATTTTGGCAGGAAGAGGATAAATATTAGTTCAGAAAATCCGTGATGCTACAAATTATATTTCTCGAATGCAAGATGATTGTTAGTTGGTTTTTACATGTAGCTATGGTCAGTAAAATACCTGTAAGGTTCGCTTATGTATTTAGCTATATTCTGTAACATCCAAGAGGCAGAGGACTAGTGGAAGGTTGTAAGGCATTATCGTAGCCACTTCCCACCTAGAATGAGGACAATATGGACGAAATCTTCCACTAGTTATGGAGGTATAACATTTTTTTATTATTTCTATCAGTTAACCTATAAGAACGTTTTGAGGTAGGAAAAATTAATATTAAATGACAAAAAAAGAAAAATTATTGGGCTCAAATCAATACGTGTCGTGCCTAGCAGCTACTGCCTGAATGTGTATCATTTAGATAATAATCACCTGTAATAATACCCTGATTATCCGTATAAATACATTATCATCACAAAGGTTAACGTAATGGATGTGCCCTCGGAGATTTATGGTATCCATATATGTCAACGGGACATTAGTACGCTTTAAACAGAATAATTTGATTTTCACAAAGACTGTCAAAAGAGCAAACTTAGCCAAAGTCAGATTAAGCATGATTAGAACTTACCACACATAATAATTATGTACTAGAACCAGATTTCCTTTCTCCGCCCAGTCTCAAATAAAGATTTATGATATAAAATCCCAACTTACTTTCCCCCAATTTGAAATCGGCCTAATTTGAATGTATATAAGGCCCAGTCCACGAATATTTCTAAACTTACAGAAAGTCTTTAACTTCAGATTATATATAGAAAAACACTGTAGAAGTTCAGGGGGAAATTCTAAGTTAACGTCAACAATGCTTATGACTACCTGTCGTCAACAATGCTTATGACTACCTGTATGACAATTTTTCTCTTAAATCAAGGAAAGGTCGTGATACTGGACCAAGGAAAAATATACATATAAAGATTTTCATTGAAATTATCTATTACTAAGACGGTAGGATAAGTTGAAATGAGTACAAATATTATGTTGGCGTAGCGAAATAGTCGGAGAGATTTTCAATCAGCACTAATCAGGTACAATAACAGATAAAAAAAACATCCCGGGGATGTGGCATGAACATCATAATAGATAGTCACCAATAACTACTTATGGAAGGCGGTGACATCATCACATAACATTATGCTTAACAAAATAAGTAACAATATAGTTACACAAATGTGTAGAATAACAATACAATGATGTGTGTAGGTGGCTAGATGACGCTCCACTCTGGAGGACCGTTGTACAGGTAGTCATCTTCAGGATTAGGGGGAAGCTCGGGATCTATCCGGAACATTTTCTCCAGCCTCTTCATGGACTGGTCGTACTTTGTATTAGCGTGAAGCACAGAGTCAGAAACTAAGGCAGGTATTTCTATCTCGGGTGGCTTTTGATAGGCATATACCGGCCGGTTGAACTCGGGGTTCAAATAGTTTGTTGCTGCCGGTAAAGGCTGGTGTTTCATCCAGCTGTCATTCTTCCAGTCAATCTTTTGGTTGTGGTTCTTCTTGGGAGCATTCCACGCACTCTCGTCCACCTCGTGGTTCTCCTTGGGTTTGGTCGGTGGGACGTACTTAGGCTGAAGGCGGCCTAACTGGGCTTTCTTGTGTTTGATTACTTTCTTATCAGATGATGGGAGACCTAGAAGGTTCCTCACGTTTTCTCTGTTTCTATCATTACAACAAGAACACTGTAACTGCCCAATGCCTTCATACACAGGAATGATGTGTCCGTAGGCTGCGTAGTGTAGGTAGTCTGCCACTAGACCGTCCACGAGGGTGTGACTGTCATTCGGGGTCATGGGCATCTCCACAGTCAGGCGTGGCTTCTGTACCAACTTAGGCTGTTCTGCCTCCACATCAGGCTGCGTGCCTGGAAGTGGCCTCACGTGTATCCGAGGCTTGTTGAGTGAGGTGGTGTTCAGAGCTGCCAGGTTGGCTTTTGGCTCGTTAGACGGAGGTACAGAGGGACCACCAGCCTTGACCGGTACCGAGGTTGTGGAATAAGGCACGCGAGGAGTTCGAGGACTAGCACCTGCGAACGATTCCTCACGAATCGGTGGCAGTTTTTGCATTCGGGTTACGGAATACTTTGGTTTTGACGCCATTTTGGTTTTCTGACACTTATTCAATGGGAGTATGTCGTCCAAATACCGGTATCTGAAATATCAAGATATGTACTGTAGGTGATTTAGACAGTGTAAACAATGTGCAATTCAATATACGCCGATTATATAATTGTGAATGAGAATTTGGTATAACATAATTTCCGAAATTGATTGGTTTCATAATGGTAAAATGCAACTTTGGTACACTTTTCATTTACTTTATTTCAAACTGTGGAAGTCATCTTGAAATATAAGTTGACAAATGTACACATTCCCGGCAAGTCTATAAGAATAGCTAAGAGTAGCCAAGTATTAATAGGACTTTGTTCACTGAACCTTTAATGTTATAAGTCTGTCTTCCATTGTGGCAGAAACGTGATATTCCAAAAATAGAACATGATAATCCTTTAGTTAATATACAGTATATACAATGTATATAAACAAACAAAGCTCTATGTACCTAGGTAGGACCGTATTAATAAAATAGATAAGTATATTTACCAAGTCTATAGATTATCATCCATTGTCTGTCACTAGCCTCCCCACGAGATCTAATACTCTCCATGGCCTTCCATATCCCTCTCCATTTTAGAATATCAGGGGGCCGCCATACTTGTTTAAATAGTTGTCATGACACAACCATCCAGTGGGCTATTTAAAAAACATATACGTGAATGTGTCCCGGAATACTCGGATAGGTGTATAGAGGGATAAAGAGCTCTGCTTTACTGCTGTCTATCTGGCCGGGGTAAATCGCTTCCCTATACAAATATAACGATAGGCCTTTATGTCGGTACGCCGAGTACACCAATAGGTTCGGGCACGTTCTGATCGATACCATTCAGACCAATACACAGGTTCACAAGTATACATTAACACGGGAGTACAATGTGAACGTCTTTCTGTGGTGTGTAATTAAAATTCTTTATTCTTTTCATCTCTATTCACTACTTTGTTATAAAAGACGTGGCTTTTGATGACTTTTTTCTGTTAACACGAGTTTTCTTATCAGTACAATTCAAACGATATATTAAGGAACAGATGTACATTTTGTATTTCGATACGTAAGATTAAGAAAATACCTTAATTTTTATTAAAGGATTAATTTGATTAGATGGAGCGATATCATAAAAAGTCAGAGTGTATTCTAAATAGACTTCGTTCTAAACCAATATCATTTAATCTAACCCAATATAATTCTATATAAACCAATATAATTCAATCTAAACCAATAAAATTCAATCTAAACCAATAAAATTCAATCTAAACCAATATAATTCAATCTTAATCAAAACAATTCAATCTAAACCAATATAATTCAATCTAAACCAATATAATTCAATCTAAATCAAAACAATTCAATCTAAACCAATATAATTCAATCTAAACCAATATAATTCAATCTAAATAAATCAAAACAATTCAATCTAAACCAACATAATTCAATCTTAACCAATATAATTCAATGTAAATCAAAACAATTCAA
This sequence comes from Argopecten irradians, assembly GCF_041381155.1. Taxonomy (NCBI): domain Eukaryota; kingdom Metazoa; phylum Mollusca; class Bivalvia; order Pectinida; family Pectinidae; genus Argopecten; species Argopecten irradians. The sequence goes on from NC_091139.1 coordinate 45,022,925, forward strand.
TCTAAACCAATATAATTCAATCTAAATCAAAACAATTCAATCTAAACCAATATAATTCAATCTAAATCAAAACAATTCAATCTAAATCAAAATAATTCAATCTAACCAATATAATTCAATCTAAATCAAAACAATTCAATCTAAACCAATATAATTCAATCTAAATCAAAACAATTCAATCTAAACCAATATAATTCAATCTAAATCAAATAATTCAATCTCAATCAAAATAATTCAATCTCAACCAATATAATTCAATCTAAGCCAAATAATTCAATCAACAATATATTCAATCTAAACCAATATAATTCAATCTAAACCAATATAATTCAATCTAAATCTAAACCAATATAATTCAATCTAAATCAATATAATCATCTAACCAATATAATTCAATCTAAATCAATATAATTCAATCTAAACCAATATAAATTCAATCTAAACCAATATAATTCAATCTAAACCAATATAATTCAATCTAAATCAAAACAATTCAATCTAAACCAATATAATTCAATCTAAATCAAAATATTTCAATCTCAATCAATATAATTCAATCTCAACCAATATAATTCAATCTAAGCCAATATAATTCAATCTCAACCAAAATAATTCAATCTAAACCAATATAATTCAATCTAAATCAATATAATTCAATCTAAACCAATATAATTCAATCTAAATCAAAATATTTCAATCTAAATCAATATAATTCAATCTAAACCAATATAATTCAATCTAAACCAATATAATTCAATCTAAACCAATATAATTCAATCTAAACCAATATAATTCAATCTAAATCAAAATATTTCAATCTAAATCAATATAATTCAATCTAAACCAATATAATTCAATCTAAATCAATATAATTCAATCTAAACCAATATAATTCAATCTAAATCAAAAAAATTCAATCTAAACCAATATAATTCAATCTAAACCAATATAATTCAATCTAAACCAATATAATTCAATCTAAACCAATATAATTCAATCTAAATCAATATAATTCAATCTAAATCAATATAATTCAATCTAAACCAATATAATTCAATCTAAACCAATATAATTCAATCTAAACCAATATAATTCAATCTAAACCAATATAATTCAATCTAAATCAAAATATTTCAATCTAAATCAATATAATTCAATCTAAACCAATATAATTCAATCTAAACCAATATAATTCAATCTAAACCAATATATTTCAATCTAAACCAATATAATTCAATCTAAATCAATATAATTCAATCTAAACCAATATAATTCAATCTAAATCAATATATTTCAATCCAAACCAATATAATTCAATCTAAAACAACATAATTCAATCTAAACCAATATAATTTAATCTAAAGCAATATTAAACTAAATATAATTCAATCTAAATCAATTTAATTCAATCTCAATCAATATAAATCAATCTTAACCAATATAATTCAATCTAAACCAATATAATTCAATCTAAACCAATATAATTCAATCTAAACCAATATAATTCAATCTAAACCAATATAATTCAATCTAAATCAATTAATTCAATCTCAATCAATATAATTCAATCTAAACAATATAATTCAATCTAAACCAATATAATTCAATAACCAATATAATTCAATCTAAACCAATATAATTCAATCTAAACCAATATATTCAATCTCAATCAATATAATTCAATCTTAACCAATATAATTCAATCTAAACCAATATAATTCAATCTAAACCAATATAATTCAATCTAAACCAATATAATTCAATCTAAACCAATATAATTCAATCTAAACCAATATAATTCAATCTAAACCAATATAATCTATTTTTACGTTATAAGACGATACATAATTTCCCAAGCCAATGAAAATGCTCGTTACAAACTAAGATAGAATTATACACTTTTAGTTGTGTACGATGTATCCATGGAAGATGTTGACGTTTTACTTTTTTTACATTATGATTAAATAACACAAGTCTCTTATAATGTGTTTTAGGAATGAACATTTATAGATGTGGACGACATTATATCAGCCGCATACATTTTGTTCCCTATTCTCGATTACTTTTGGCAATAATTGTGATTTCATCTCTCCCAATGATTTAAAAGAAATTGGCTATATTTTATGGTTGACGAATTTTACTGGATTGCGACAACTTACAATGATGTACAGTTAGCGTGATTTCAGCGCACACTCACGAAATTCATAATGGTCGGTTTTTGGGGAAACGCTTTTGACAGCGGCCTCCTTGTGTCTAGATGGCACTAGTTCAATTTAGTTTCAGTAAAATCCAAGTACTTTACTAGCATGTTCCAAATAGGTTGTTGAAATGAAAATCAAACTAACTTATTGATTATGAAATTTTTAGCTCCTATCTCCAATTATAATTTCTGTACATTCTATTAACAGCGAGTGTCGTGAATGTGCGTTCTATACACAGCCAGTGTCGTGTGTATGCGCGTTCTATTTACATTAACAGCCAGTGTCGTTGTATTGCGCAGTTCTAATTACAGCCAGTGTCGTGTATGCGCGTTTATATTAACAGCCAGTGTCGTGTATGCGCGTTATAATTAACAGCCAGTGTCGTGTATGTGCATTCTATTACAGCTAGTGTCGTGTATGCGCGTTCTAATTACAGCCAGTGTCGTGTATGCAGCCAGTGTCGTGTATGCGCGTTTAATTACAGCCAGTGTCGTGTATGCGCGTTTAATTACAGCCAGTGTCGTTTATGCGCGTTTAATTACAGCCAGTGTCGTGTATGCGCGTTTTAATTACAGCCAGTGTCGTGTATGCGCGTTTTAATTAACAGCCAGTGTCGTGTATGCGCGTTCTAATTACAGCCAGTGTCGTGTATGCGCGTTCTAATTACAGCCAGTGTCGTGTATGCGCGTTCTAATTACAGCCAGTGTCGTGTATGCGCGTTCTAATTACAGCCAGTGTCGTGTATGCGCGTTCTAATTACAGCCAGTGTCGTTTATGCGCGTTCTAATTACAGCCAGTGTCGTGTATGCGCGTTTTAATTACAGCCAGTGTCGTGTATGCGCGTTTTAATTACAGCCAGTGTCGTGTATGCGCGTTTTAATTACAGCCAGTGTCGTGTATGCGCGTTCTAATTACAGCCAGTGTCGTGTATGCGCGTTCTAATTACAGCCAGTGTCGTGTATGCGCGTTTTAATTACAGCCAGTGTCGTGTATGCGCGTTTTAATTACAGCCAGTGTCGTGTATGCGCGTTTTAATTACAGCCAGTGTCGTGTATGCGCGTTATATTAACAGCCAGTGTCGTGTATGTGCATTCTATTAACAGCTAGTGTCGTGTATGCGCGTTTTAATTACAGCCAGTGTCGTGTATGCGCGTTCTAATTACAGCCAGTGTCGTGTATGCGCGTTCTAATTACAGCCAGTGTCGTGTATGCGCGTTTTAATTACAGCCAGTGTCGTGTATGCGCGTTTTAATTACAGCCAGTGTCGTGTATGCGCGTTTTAATTACAGCCAGTGTCGTGTATGCGCGTTTTAATTACAGCCAGTGTCGTGTATGCGCGTTCTAATTACAGCCAGTGTCGTGTATGCGCGTTCTATTACAGCCAGTGTCGTTAGCGCTTCTATTCAGTGTCGTGTATGCGCGTTTTAATTACAGCCAGTGTCGTGTATGCGCGTTTTAATTACAGCCAGTGTCGTGTATGCGCGTTTTAATTACAGCCAGTGTCGTGTATGCGCGTTTTAATTACAGCCAGTGTCGTGTATGCGCGTTTTAATTACAGCCAGTGTCGTGTATGCGCGTTTTAATTACAGCCAGTGTCGTGTATGCGCGTTCTAATTACAGCCAGTGTCGTGTATGCGCGTTCTAATTACAGCCAGTGTCGTGTATGCGCGTTCTAATTACAGCCAGTGTCGTGTATGCGCGTTTTAATTACAGCCAGTGTCGTGTATGCGCGTTTTAATTACAGCCAGTGTCGTGTATGCGCGTTTAATAACAGCCAGTGTCGTGTATGCGCGTTCTAATTACAGCAGTGTCGTGTATGCGCGTTTAATTACAGCCAGTGTCGTGTATGCGCGTTCTAATTACAGCCAGTGTCGTGTATGCGCGTTTTAATTACAGCCAGTGTCGTGTATGCGCGTTTTAATTACAGCCAGTGTCGTGTATGCGCGTTTTAATTACAGCCATGTCGTGTTGCCGTGTCGTGTATGCGCGTTTATTACAGCCAGTGTCGTGTATGTGCATTCTATTTACAGCCAGTGTCGTGTATGCGCGTTTTAATTACAGCCAGTGTCGTGTATGCGCGTTCTAATTACAGCCAGTGTCGTGTATGCGCGTTTATTATTACAGCCTGTGGTATGTGCGCGTTTATTACAGTGTGTGCGTGTTGCAGGTTTTAATTAACAGCCAGTGTCGTGTATGGCGCGTTCTAATTACAGCCAGTGTCGTGTATGCGCGTTCTAATTACAGCCAGTGTGTGTCGTGTATGCGCGTTCTAATTACAGCCAGTGTCGTGTATGCGCGTTTAATTACAGCCAGTGTCGTGTATGCGCGTTCTAATTACAGCCAGTGTCGTGTATGCGCGTTTCTAATTACAGCCAGTGTCGTGTATGCGCGTTTTAATTACAGCCAGTGTCGTGCGCGTATGCGCGTGTATTTCTAATTACAGCCAGTGTCGTGTATGCGCGTTTATTAATTGTCAGCCAGTGTCGTGTATGCGCGTTTTTAATTACAGCCAGTGTCGTGTATGCGCGTTTTAATTACAGCCAGTGTCGTGTATGCGCGTTTTAATTACAGCCAGTGTCGTGTATGCGCGTTTTAATTACAGCCAGTGTCGTGTATGCGCGTTCTAATTACAGCCAGTGTCGTGTATGCGCGTTTTAATTACAGCCAGTGTCGTGTATGCGCGTTTTAATTACAGCCAGTGTCGTGTATGCGCGTTCTAATTACAGCCAGTGTCGTGTATGCGCGTTCTAATTACAGCCAGTGTCGTGTATGCGCGTTCTAATTACAGCCAGTGTCGTGTATGCGCGTTCTAATTACAGCCAGTGTCGTGTATGCGCGTTCTAATTACAGCCAGTGTCGTGTATGCGCGTTCTAATTACAGCCAGTGTCGTGTATGCGCGTTATAATTACAGCCAGTGTCGTGTATGCGCGTTTTAATTACAGCCAGTGTCGTGTATGCGCGTTCTAATTACAGCCAGTGTCGTGTATGCGCGTTCTAATTACAGCCAGTGTCGTGTATGCGCGTTCTAATTACAGCCAGTGTCGTGTATGCGCGTTTAATTACAGCCAGTGTCGTGTATGCGCGTTTTAATTACAGCCAGTGTCGTGTATGCGCGTTTAATTACAGCCAGTGTCGTGTATGCGCGTTTTAATTACAGCCAGTGTCGTGTGTATGCGCGTTTTATTACAGCCAGTGTCGTGTATGCGCGTGCATATTAATTACAGCCAGTGTCGTGTATGCGCGTTTTTTAATTACAGCCAGTGTCGTGTATGCGCGTTCTAATTACAGCCAGTGTCGTGTATGCGCGTTTTAATTACAGCCAGTGTCGTGTATGCGCGTTTTAATTACAGCCAGTGTCGTGTATGCGCGTTATATTAACAGCCAGTGTCGTGTATGTGCATTCTATTAACAGCTAGTGTCGTGTATGAGCGTTTTAATTACAGCCAGTGTCGTGTATGCGCGTTCTAATTACAGCCAGTGTCGTGTATGCGCGTCGAATGCGCGTTTTAATTACAGCCAGTGTCGTGTATGCGCGTTTTAATTACAGCCAGTGTCGTGTATGCGCGTTCTAATTACAGCCAGTGTCGTGTATGTGCATTCTATTTACAGCCAGTGTCGTGTATGCGCGTTTTAATTACAGCCAGTGTCGTGGGCTTTTAATACAGTGTCGTGTATGCGCGTTCTAATTACAGCCAGTGTCGTGTATTGCGCGTTTCTATTGTTGTGATGTGCATTCTATTTACAGCCAGTGTCGTGTATAATTACAGCAGTCAGGTACAGCCATGTGTCCGTGTCGTGTATGCGCGTAATACAGCCAGTGTCGTGTATGCGCGTGTTGTGACTCCTACATATTTTGTCTTTGTAATAGTGAAGATTTTTATAGTGATATCTGACTGAAGCATGCCGCCAGACACCACACAGCACACCACACCTGGTGACATTATACTGATAACGATGGTCTGTCTATGTTTTGAAGGTTAACAAGTATAGCGATGTATGTTGTCGCTTTTAAGGATGTATTCTTCTGAGGTTTCAGGTTTCAATGAATGAATGAATGAATTCAATTTTGGATCGGGCAGAAGGCAAAGCCTATGTATGCCCTCTCCTCTTGCAGCATTCATTGAGGTTGGTTCAATCTGTGTCTTTAGAACGATCAGTGTTAGTCCAAAATACTACTTCATGTATGCGCGTTCTATTTACATTAACAGCCAGTGTCGTGTATGCGCGTTCTAATTACGCCAGTGTCGTGTATGCGCGTTATATTAACAGCCAGTGTCGTGTATGTGCATTCTATTAACAGCTAGTGTCGTGTATGCGCGTTCTATTAACAGCCAGTGTCGTGTATGCGCGTTTTAATTACAGCCAGTGTCGTGTATGCGCGTTCTAATTACAGCCAGTGTCGTTTATGCGCGTTCTAATTGCAGCCAGTGTCGTGTATGCGCGTTTTAACTACAGCCAGTGTCGTGTATGCGCGTTTTAATTACAGCCAGTGTCGTGTTTGCGCGTTATATTAACAGCCAGTGTCGTGTATGTGCATTCTATTAACAGCTAGTGTCGTGTATGCGCGTTTTAATTACAGCCAGTGTCGTGTATGCGCGTTATATTAACAGCCAGTGTAGTGTATGTGCAATCTATTAACAGCTAGTGTCGTGTATGCGCGTTCTAATTACAGCCAGTGTCGTGTATGCGCGTTATATTAACAGCCAGTGTCGTGTATGTGCATTCTATTAACAGCTAGTGTCGTGTATGCGCGTTTTAATTACAGCCAGTGTCGTGTATGTGCGTTCTAATTACAGCCAGTGTCGTTTATGCGCGTTATATTAACAGCCAGTGTCGTGTATGCGCGTTATATTAACAGCCAGTGTCATGTATGTGCATTCTATTAACAGCCAGTGTCGTGTATGCGCGTTCTAATTACAGCCAGTGTCGTGTATGCGCGTTATATTAACAGCCAGTGTCGTGTATGCGCGTTATATTAACAGCCAGTGTCGTGTATGTGCATTCTATTAACAGCTAGTGTCGTGTATGCGCGTTTTAATTACAGCCAGTGTCGTGTATGCGCGTTCTAATTACAGCCAGTGTCGTGTATGCGCGTTCTATTTACAGCCAGTGTCGTGTATGCGCATTATATTTACAGCCAGTGTCGTGTATGCGCGTTCTAATTACAGCCAGTGTCGTGTATGCGCGTGTTGTGACTCCTACATATTTTGTCTTTGTAATAGTGAAGATTTTTATAGTGATATCTGACTGAAGCATGCCGCCAGACACCACACAGCACACCACACCTGGTGACATTATACTGATAACGATGGTCTGTCTATGTTTTGAAGGTTAACAAGTATAGCGATGTATGTTGTCGCTTTTAAGGATGTATTCTTCTGAGGTTTCAGGTTTCAATGAATGAATGAATGAATTCAATTTTGGATCGGGCAGAAGGCAAAGCCTATGTATGCCCTCTCCTCTTGCAGCATTCATTGAGGTTGGTTCAATCTGTGTCTTTAGAACGATCAGTGTTAGTCCAAAATACTACTTCATGTAACACTGATCGTTCTAAAGACACAGATTGAACCAACCTCAATGAATGCTGCAAGAGGAGAGGGCATATATAGGCTTTGCCTTCTGCCCGATCCAAAATTGAATTCATTCATTCATTCATTCAATCTTTAATGCCTCTTATAGAGATACAAATAATAAATTCAAAAGAAATACAAAATATTACAAAAAGAAACAAGAGCTGTTAGAGAACAGCAAAGCTCGCCCATTCAGAAGAAGTTGATGTTCAAGTATTTACTATTTAAACATGGAAATATGACAAATTAACAGACTCAAAAAGCCCCTAAAGGGCCCCAAATTGGTTCTATTATCACGTTCAGCATCCATACACATTAAGAAAATAACATCATAAACATTTATGATGATTAAGCTTAAACAATTGACGAAACAGAAACTTGCTCAAAAAACTTAAACGTGAAACGGGACGCCAACGCTGACGCCGACGCCGACGCCGGGGTGACAACATTAGCTCCCCCTATTCTTCGAATAGGCGAGCTAAAAACTGATTTTGCAGTTTTAAAAGTTCATGAATTTCAAATAGAAGAAGGGAGAGCCAGGCGTACGTCTACGCGTTCACGTCGCGAAACGTTAATCCATTCTTTCTTATTGTCTGTCACTAGTAGAGGATAAATATGCATGTGGAGCTGCTCTTACGTAGTGTGTAGCCATTTTGTAAAATTGTTCCTCTATGTCTTTTAGACCGTACAAAGCCTTCATCTGACTGTCTAGTAGTATAAAATATTCAATACCACATATGTCGAGGACATCAGTCATGGATTTGTCTCTTAAAGAATGAGTGACACGGCACTGTGTCAAGTAATGTCTAATGATGTCCGTTCGTCCTTTTCCACATTTTGGACACAATTCATGGTTATTTTGAGGTTGATATGTCAACATCGTTGAAACAAAGCGCGCACATGAAAGATCTGATGGGGTTTTCGGAGTAGTCCAGAGTTCGTGGGCGAATATCTGAGTGTGGACATGTTTAAAACGACTGAAATCGCTCTCCTTGTCCATCCGATCGAGCCATAACTTCGTTTCGAGGTTCCTAATAGCAGAGTTTACAAAAAGTTTCTAGGATATCTTTGATGGAAACTCTGTCTTCGTTGAAATATAATTCTCTAATAAATCCATAAGATTATATTTATTTAGGACTTCGCAGATGTCGGGTATAAATCCTCGTTGTTCCGGAACTTCATTATTAAGGTAAGTATAAAGGCGAGTCAGGAAAATCTTTTTAGCAAGAAAATTGCTCGGTAATTTAATTAGTCGAAGTAAAAACTGAAGTTTTCGTCTGTCAACTTCTGCGTTAATACGGAAAAGGCCAATCATACTTTCGGATATGTCCGACCGTGTGCGCGCTGGGAAATCTTGGGTTTTACGAGCCGCTAAATGTTGAAGCCTGGAGAGTTTTTCACTGTCACATATTTTGATATTGCTCCATGTTTCGCAGCCGTATAACATAGATGGTAAAATGACTTTCTTGTATAATTTAACGGATGTAATGGGGTTTAGCCTACAGCTTTTGTGTCCAACTCCACATACAGAGAAAAGTGATGCGCGACCTTTTTTGCAGCTTTTTTTCTATTTTCTTCGTGCATGACAAGTTACTAGTTATTGGGATACCTAAGTGTTCGTGGACATCCTTAACTTCAAAATCCACACCAGACAATGTCTACCTATAGTTATCGACGTTAGGACGTCCACCAAATATCACAATGAAAGCCTCGAGGTCGAATAGTGGACCAACCTCAATAAGTGCTTCAAAGACAAAAATTGAACCAACCACAATGAATGATTCAAAAACAAAGATTGGAGCAACCATGATGAATTTTAAAAGAAAAAACGTTTTGTGAGACTTTTTTTGCATTTAATATTTTACCAGCAATGCTACGAGAGACTTTTAATGTGTGTTGGATCTTCTATCACCTTATTGTCACCCCTTACTTTATTACCCTTCATCTTAACATGCCTTGGGCTTATATTCGAGATACATGGCCCTTGGTATTATCAGGAAAGGTAAATGATTTTGACAAATATCAGCAAATGATAAATTCATAAAGCGATCGATTGGTCATTTATTTGGACAATCTGGAACTAGGTTCAATCTACTCCTATCTCCAGTTATTGTACTACCGATTCGTGTTTATTTGAATATAAAGTAAAATGCACGATGACCAATGGCTGGACACTGCTCTGTGCCACATCATCACTTACTCTTGTAGTTACAGACCTAAATACATTGAAGGATGCACAGCACCTGGTCTGGGCATACACTAGTTGCAATATTGTAGCTCAAAAGACTTTTAGACTGAAAATGGTGCAAAGGTATAGTGGGCCGGGTACGTATATTCGTTCTAGGCATAAACTTGTTAACACTTAATGTGTGCTGCCTCCACAAGAGAGAGTATATTTCTGGAAAATCCTTTAGCACAATAGATAACCACCATGGCAAGATGCAGTGCAGCAATTCAAATTACATGTGTATCAATCAACTAGAAAATTGACGTGAGTCAGAAACAGTCTGGTCTTCACTAAGTTGACCCTTACCTGCAGTAAATAAATACGTGAACTAATTTTTGTTTGCCAATTTTCAGTGAAATCTGTCAATTTTTTTTTTAAATTTTGACTCCTTTAGAGGTCACTGCTACCATTTTTTTTATTTCCAAATCACTTAAAAACTATAACCAATGTAGTCAGTGTCCCATGTATACTAATTTTCACTGAAATAAGACGATTTTACAACTTTAGGGACCACTGGAGCCATTTTGGATTTCGAGACCTCTTCAAAACTATGACCCATGATATTCATGCAGTGTCCCCAAAAATCTCTGTTTACCAACTTTCATTGTAATCAGATGATTTAAATTTTGAACTCTTTAGGCCATGGTAGTCATCTTGGATATCTTGGAAAATTGAAACCCTATTGCACATCAAATTGCACCAAATATCTGGAAACCAAATGTGGATGGACAGACAGACAGATGAGAGTGATCACTATGTGACTAATAGAATCTTTTCCTACCTAGAGGGTGTGACAACAAAATCACAACCCGAGGAGTAATTCATGAAATTCCAACCAGAGGCTTGCCGAGGGATGGACATTCAGGAATTCCCCCCGAGGGTTGTGATTTTGTTGTCACACCCTGTCACATATTGATGACGTCATCGACAACGCACGCCACGGTCACACCGCATGAAGTCATGATGTCTCGTAATTGTCTGCAGGTTCAAAAGGTTAGCGTGCACAATCTGTCAAAAAAGGTTGACAGAGAAATCTCCAATGGCTAAAACCGGTGACAAATCAGTGAATGGTGGGAGAATAAAGCATCTTTGATGCGAGATACTAATATAAACATCTTTTGCAAGATGTTTTGGTGAGAAATAAAACAAAAGGTAGAAAAAAGGTGTCTTGCTTTGTCAATCTTCAAGGCCACGAACGAAAAAACACAAATATCAACTTGTGCTGCTAGGTCAAGCTTCTTCAGTAAACACAATGAAGCAAGGGGAAATAACTCTGAACATAGTAAGTATTTATTGATTCTAACATCAGTGTTCCATTGCTTCTCCGTTTGTATCTACATCATTGTCACTGTCACTATCTAGTTCATTCACATCCCCGTCCACTTCCTCCCCGTCCACTTCCTCCTCGTCCTCCTCCTCACCTACAACACAGGGAGATAACCCCATCAACATTAGGATACTTTAGGTGTTATAAGAAATCACGAAAATGAATCACAGAGACCAGTTCGTCCACATGTTTTAGAAGTTCTGGATCATCACATTTTATCTTCTCATACACCTGTAAATGACACATTCACACATTCACACATTCATACTTTAGATGTTATAAGAAATCACGAAAATGAATCACAGAGAAAGTGTCATTGAGTACGAAAATCCAAAGTTACATGAAGTTGGTTTATTGTATTGTAATGGAGAATTTATTCCACCCCAACACTTCCAGTTCTGTTCGGGATAAACCATCCATAGAAATTATTCAAAGAGATACATCAAAGTAAAACACTTTTTTTTACTACTTTCTATTTCCAAATAAGTTGCAAAGATTTGCTCCTGTTGTTTTCTGAAAATGCACTTATAGTAAATACTGAACTACTCACCTGGGCCTATCTCCTGCACCAGTTCGTCCACATGTTTTAGAAGTTCTGGATCATCACATTTTATCTTCTCATACACCTGTAAATGACACATTCACACAGGTAATCAAAGGTAATTACAGATTATCACAGGTAATCTAGAGTAATCAAATGTAATCAAGAGTAATTACAGAGTATCATAGGTAATCTAGAGTAATCACAGGTAATCTAGAGTAATTACAGACTATCATAGGTAATCTAGAGTAATCACAGGTAATCTAGAGTAATTACAGATTATCATAGGTAATCTAGAGTAATCACAGGAAATCTAGAGTAATTACAGATTATCATAGGTAATCAAGAGTAATCACAGATAATCTAGAGGAATTACAGATTATCATAAATAATCTAGAGTAATCACAGGTAATCTAGAGTAATCACATGTAATCTAGAGTAATTACAGATTATCATAGGTAATCTAGAGTAATCACATGTAATCTAGAGTAATTACAGATTATCATAGGTAATCTAGAGTAATCACAGGTAATCTAGAGTAATCACAGGTAATCTAGAGTAATCACGTATAATCTAGAGTAATTACAGATTATCATAGGTAATATAGAGTAATCACATGTAATCTAGAGTAATCACATGTAATCTAGAGTAATCACAGGTAATCTAGAGTAATCACATGTAATCTAGAGTAATTACAGATTATCATAGGTAATCTAGAGTAATCACGTGTAATCTAGAGTAATTACAGATTATCATAGGTAATATAGAGTAATCACAGGTAATCTAGAGTGATCACATGTAATCAAGAGTAATTACAGATTATCATAGGTAATATAGAGTAATCACAGGTAATCTAGAGTAATCACATGTAATCTAGAGTAATCACGTGTAATCTAGAGTAATTACAGATTATCATAGGTAATATAGAGTAATCACATGTAATCTAGAGTAATCACATGTAATCTAGAGTAATCACAGGTAATCTAGAGTAATCACGTGTAATCTAGAGTAATTACAGATTATCATAGGTAATATAGAGTAATCACAGGTAATCTAGAGTAATCACAGGTAATCTAGAGAAATCACTGAAAATAAAAAATAATGATAAAACTCACCTGTTTTGTTTGATGTAGGTAATATCGAGCATTTTCCTTGTAGTCTGGACCCTGTAGGTAATTGGCCCAACCAATCATATACCAGACTTGTGGAACTTCATCATTCTCATCCAACAACCCTTCTAGTACATCTACAGCTGTCTACAAATCATACAGACATTCAATTATATATCTACATCTACAGTCGTCTACAAGTCATATTAACTTTTATTGTATAATCATCTAATTAATTACATGAATTTGAATATTTTAATATCACTCTTTTCCTAATCACAAGTAAGTATATTAAGAGTACACAACATATATGACCATTTACAGCAAACCAAATTCAATTAAAATGAATTAGTACAAGAAAAAGTATAATCAAATATCGGCAATACCTTAAACATAACCAATTGAATAATAATTGAAAGAGAGTACAGATATATAACCAGAATGTATATTTCTTTGTTACATGCTATTGTTATTCCAGTAAACTTACCTCGTACTGTTTAACTTCAGTTAAAATTTTGGCCGCGGCTATCCTGGTATCGTAACTTAATGGCGTCAACTGTAAGTAACAATTTTCATAGAAATTAGAACACGTGACTGAAAATTGATTATTCTCATCTATAAAATCACAACACTGATGTAATAAATATTGGAAGATCTCAGGTACACCTGTAATTATCTTTTATATGTTAAAGTTTGTGTATATTCAAAATCATCTCCATCCATCGAATGAAAAAGGGTGTTCTAAACAGTACTGTATTTGAAAGTTAAGACGTTTTATAAAAACAAGAGGTCCAGAGGGCCTGCATCGCTCACCTGGTTAGTAATGTTCTGAATACAGGTTCATTGTTGCTTTTCTGAAGGAATTTGAATATTTACCTCTAATTCCACTATTGAGTCCCACTCTTTCTGCTCAAGGGGATCAAAGCCAAAATTTATACAAACTCTGTTCCCCTTCACCATGGATGTTTCTGGTCAAATTTGGTTAGAATCCATGCAGAACTCTATGGCTAGTAGCAATTTAAAGGATTTACCTCTATTTCCCCTATTGGGCCCCGCCTCTCCTGCCCCCGCAGGGTCAGAGCCAAAATTTATACAAACTCTGTTCCCCTTCCCCCAAGGATGCTTTTGGCCAAATTTGGTTAGAATCCTTGCAGAACTCAATGACTAGTACGATTTAAAGGGTTTACCTCTTTTTCCCCTATTGGGCCCCGCCCCTCCTGCCCCTAGTGTTCAGAGCCAAAATTCATACAAACTCTGTTCCCCTTCCCCCAAGGATGTTTCTGGCCAAATTTGATTAGAATCCATACATAACTATTTGACTAGTAGCGATTTAAAGGATTTACCTCTATTTCCCCTATTATGCCCCGCCCCTCCTGACCCCTGGGGGTCAGAGCCAAAACTTATACAAACTCTGTTCCCCTTCCCCCAAGGATGTTTCTGGCCAAATTTGGTAGGAATCCGTGAAGAACTCTATGACTAGTACGATTTTAAAAGATTTACCTCTATTTCCTCTGACCCCGGGGGGTCAGAGCCAAAATTTATACAAACTCTGTTCCCCTTCCCCCAAGGATGTTTCTGGCCAAATTTGGTAGGAATCCATGAAGAACTCTATGACTAGTACGATTTTAAAAGATTTACCTCTATTTCCTCTATTTCCTGAGTACAATATGATTACATCTATATATACCACTATGTACAGGATTACCTCGAGAGGGTCAAACTCTTCATCAGGTACTTCTCCTTTATCAGCAGCTTTATACTTAGGTAACCATAGCGACACACTCTTCTTAATCATCTCAGTGGCCATCTACAACAACAAACATCAATATGATCAGGACTCCATTGTTACGCATTTAAGAGAGTAATACAATTTTGTGAGAATTTTATTTTCACAAAAACTACTGACTGAACTACCACGCCACAAGGGCAAATACCCCTGTATTCTAACAACTTCCTTTTACAGTGACCTTGACCTCAAAATCTCTGATAAGGCCTGAAAAGCTATCACAAGCAACTGTTTTTGGTATGGAAGATCTTTATAAAGTGGCAGCTTAATCTGCCCAGAACTGACATAATTGATCCAATAGCATATCAAATTGAAAACTAACGACATCTTTATTCTAAATAAGAGTATAATTTTATCCTCAAAACTCATATTCTTCAAAAATTAAACAAAAACCAAAGTTTACCTCTTCATTTTCTTTAGAGAGATGAAAACTGGCCATCATCTGGTAGGCCTCAGCATTCTCCCCGTCTATTTCTACGGCTTTGTTTATATACTGTTCACATTTAATGTCTGAATCCTCCTCCATGCTGCGACGGCCAAAGTATATAAATTGATTTTTATCAAATAAACATACATACAAACAACGTCTCATAATCAATCAGGTGATGAAAAATTTGTCTAGATATTACAGAACATAACATGTAATTCTTGATATTTTAAAATTAACTAAATTCAATAAGCTGGTTATGTTTTTAAAGTTATCAATGTTCCAGAAACAGTGAATACATTGAATCTCACCTTTTTCATACTTAAGATGATTTGGTAAGTTACATAATGCATAGTAATAAACAAGAGGTGCAGAGGTCCTGTATCGCTCACCTGGTTTGTAATGCCAAGTAATGTTCTGAATACAGGTTCATTGTTTCCTTTCCTTTGAATATTTACCTCTAATTCCCCTATTGGGCCCCGCCCCTCCTGCCCCCGGGGTGTCAGAGCCAAAATCTATACAGGTTCTGTTCCCTTTCCCCCAAGGATGTTTGTGGTCAAATTTGGTCACAATCCATGCAGAACTCTAGGATAAGTAGCAATTTATAGGATTTACCATATTTGACCCAATAAGCGCCCCTCCCCCTTTTTGAGGCCTCAATTTCAATTGCCCATGCATAAATAAGGACCAAAATTACATAAAATGGTATAGATTTGCAATAATTTCGACTTATTAGCACCTTTTCATTTTTATCAATTTTTTAAGCGCCCTGGGCGCTTATTGGGTCGAATACGGTACCTCTAATTCCCCTTTTGGGCCCGTCCCTCCTGCCCCCAGGGTGTCAGAGTCAAAATTTATACAAGTTTTGTTCCCCTTCCCTCAAGGATGTTTGTGGCCAAATTTGGTTACAATCCATGGACAATCTCTAGGACAAGTAGCAATTTATAGGATTTACCTCTATTTCCCCTATTTGGCCCTGCACGTCCTGCCCCCCCGGGGGTCAGAGCCAAAATTTATACAAGTTCTGTTCCTCTTTCTCCCAAGGATGTTTGTGGCCAAATTTGGTTAAAATCAATACCGAACTCTAGGACAAGTAGCTATTTATAGGAATTACCTCTAATTCCCCTATTGGGCCCCGTCCCTCCTGCCCCGGGGGGTCAGAGCTAAAATTTATACAAGTTCTGTTCCCCTTCTCCCAAGGATGTTTGTGGCCAATTTTGGTCACAATCCATACAGAACTATAGGACAAGAAGCGATTTAAAGGATTTACCTCTATTTCCCATATTGGGCCCCGTCCCTCCTGCCCCCGAGGGGTCAGAGCCAAAATTTAAAGGAAATGTTGACGGACAGACGGACAGATGACGGACGTCACGTCATGACATAAGCTCACCGGCCAGGTGAGCTAACAATTAGTATGTATTGCATATCTTAAATTATCTTTCACCTTACATTTCAGTCCATCCACTCATGACAACATTTCCTTCCTTCTGCATTTTTAAAAATGAGTTTGATAAAAAAATGGATTCTAGGGGAGAATATGTAAATTCTGGAATAAACATCACTAACAGAATACACTAATAAATCAAAAGATGATTTTTGTTTTCTTTCCTCACCAACAGTCTGTCATGTAGAGCTCTGCTAGTGACAGGTAGGCATTACTGATCTCCTCAGAGGAGACACCATCACTTGGCCCGCCCCCACAGGCAGCTGCCAACTGTCAAAGTAAAATTATATTAAAATAAAGGAAATAGCTCCAGGGAACATTACAAATCCAGGGGTTTATAATATGGATAAATAAATTCCATGGTAACATCATGTTACTGTGGAATTTATTTATCATGCATGTAGTTTTGGTTAGTAATAACCAAATATAGTATAGAGTCTACCAACAATAGATCTTGTTTTTTTAAATTTGTATCTCTCTGCTAGCTGATACCTCTTTCAACCATGAAATACTTACAAGATGTCATAAAGCTTCACTTTTAATTCATTTGTTATTTTGTCATACATAGTATTAGTGATGAGAAAATATCTGGCCATGAAAAACATTATTTTATAAAACATTCCCGTTGTTCACACATTGTTCATACCTCTGATGCCTGCTTAGCCTCATATTCCTTCATCATTAATTCTATTCCCTTCTGGAAGCACTGGACAGCCTGAGCACCTTCAAATAACTGGCCAAGGTACATGTATTTGGAGTGACCCTGGTCAGGACACACCTCTACAGCTCGGCCAAAACACTGTTCACAGGGGAGAAAGAAATGCAGGGTTAGATCACTTATCCAAGGGAAATAACTTCCACATGATAAAGATATTCAGCATTTGGAATTCATTAAATATGCCTCTATTTTGAGCAACTGGTATTATAGAAAATTTACAATTTCATTTTATTTATAATGAGTTTTAGGTGGGGAATCAGGAATCATTTTATCATCACATATTGTAAAAGTGGTATCATTCATGGTGTAAAATGTTTGCTTATTTTGCTATGTATGTAAATATATCCACATGTAAACATATAAACATGTGCAAATTTTACAAGTGATTTTTTTTCCTTATAGATACACAGCACAAAAATTGGCAGACCATTAACAATTCCAAAGCTGACTATGTGAACAAATCCACACTTAAAATATCTACATCTATAGTTATATAATGTACAGAAATTGTCTGCCCATGGAATTAAACAACTGTATACAATTATCTTCAGTCCTATACCTGATGATAAGAAATCTACCTGTTTGGCAGCCTCCTGATTTCCGACCTCTAACAGAAGGGATCCGGTTGTTTCCAGGGCCAGGATGCTATCAGGCTCCATCTCCAAGGCCCTCTGACAGAACTTCTGGGCAAGTTCATATTCAAATCGATCAATACAATCTTCTGCCTACATAAAGTACAATCACAAAGTTATTGACAAACTATCAGCTTTTCACACTTTTGGTTACTATCTTTGTATTAGAATATAAAACACAATTTTAAGAAGACAAAATGCATTTAGCTTACCAACAAAATAATGAAATATTTTCATTTCACAAATAACACAACTGTATTTCACCCCGCAATAAGATTCAAATTCACCAGAAATATATAGCCGCGGTAACCCAACTATTTGAATAATTTTAGAAAAATCTGGTCAAATATTAATTCATATAACTGTGGTCATCTTATGTTTGCAAGAGTTGTCTTAATTACCATACACAATTGACTAACACTATGACACGCAGCAAAACAGTGAAATAAAACATTGTTAACATAGATGTATACATTACATTTTTTGGTGTTGCAACGTCTTCTTAGGCCATATAAATAAATATTTAGTTCTGATGCTATTATTATTTTTGTTTTTGAAGTGCAGTGGGCCTTATAAGAATCAAAATAATCATCTGTTAATTAACTTTGTCAACATTAATTAAAGTCTATAGTGCTTCATCCAATTAAGCTGAAGTTATATTAGCAGAAGTGATAATATGAAAAGATTTATCTCCCTTTATTTGGTTTACATGTATCAATTACATTTTTTTACAGAAAGACTTTGCCACGCTTTGTTTGAGAATTCCACATTTCCTATAACACTAATATGCTCTGATTTAACAGCACAATATTTGTTTAAAATTGAGATCTAAATCCCATGTTAAAGTCAAATTAAACTCGGCCTTTGTTCTACATTTGTATTCAGTGAGTATGTCTTTCCAAATCAGCATTATTTGCAAACTAATCACATAACTAATATATGGCAATTCTCCGGTATCAATATATTTTAAAATGGCGAGTTTTAACACACACCACATCATATATTTTCATTTATTTTAATCTACATGTACAGTGTACCTTCTCTAAAAGTTGTTCAACACTGTATTTTGGGGATTTTCCTTTCGATTCAACTGCTACTTCTCTTTTTGCCTTTTGTATACGTCTTCTTCTTTCAGCTGAAAAAAAGCAATGTTCAACAAAATAATGCACTTTGCAGAATACACTTTTATAAACTTACTTCAACTTAATACTGTTCCATACATATTTACATGACTTCATAATTTTTTTTTTATTACATTGTTTGTACATGTCTGTTGGACATGTATATTAATTAAACATGAGTATTCTAGTTTATAGTTGTTTTAAGACGTTTTAGAGATAATCATATATATATGTATGTAGTGGAATTAGACTGGGTTGATTATTGGTGATCAGGTAGCTGAATTGTTAGAGCAACTTGCTAGTGTTCGGAGGCCTTACGTTCAAACCTAGGTTTTCTTCTGTTACAAAATCGGTGAGCTTGTCAACTCCTGTTTCAAGCATTGGGGGTACATGTACACTTAGCAGTATATATGCGAACTTGTGAGTTGTGTCCTCAAGGTCAAAGACTTGCAAATAAGAGGGAGGATTGTACAAATGAAGCAGAATTGGACTGTGTCGATTGATTCATCGGTAATCTGGTACAATATACAGCTGTACATGTAATCCCTATTGAAATTCCTCCTCGACTCTTTTATGTTTAGACATTTGATAAGTGTCTCTCGTCGAAATCCCTACCCGAGTCTTCTAAACTTTATTCTGGAAAATCAAATAAGGTTGACCTACATGTACCTCTTGTAAGGGTCTATTACTGAAATAATCCAACTGCAGTGGTCCCTATACTGGCACACATCGCTGAAACCCACATACATTATTTAGTGACATGTATTAAAAACAAAGAACCATCTCATTTTGTAAACGATGTCTTGTTCCATTGCTACTTTGCGCAGCCATTCTTTGAAAGTGCCTCACTGTCATGAGAGTCTGACCACTATAGTCTTTCAATAAAATTCATTATCTCATCCTGTATAACCTTATTCCATTCAATGTAATAGGCATTATCTAGAACACACAAGACATCGTTTACAAAATGAGATGTTTCTTTGTTTTTAATACATGTCACTAAATAATTTATGTTGTTTTAAGACGTCAAATGTCAGAATATAAAAGTCCCAAGGATGAATTCCAATAGGGATTACTGAACATTAGCTCAATCATCTATTTATTAGAAAAATAAGGATTTTATATCTTTTTCATCAAAACTTGGGGATGAATGGATGCGAGTTCCAAAATATCCAACGAGGGTTTTTTTTTTAAATCACCGGAAATTATGTGCAATTGGATGACAAAAATATTTCATTTTGCCCATTATTAAGATTCGTCATTCAATTTTCGATATGTATGCTGATTTTGTGGCAAGGTATGTCACTTTTGTTTACATTTGTCCACTATACGTGTTGTCAGATTTGGCTATACGTAGTCAAATCTAGCTATATAGCCAGATTTCACACCGGACCTGATGGTCGACAGTGTGGGTGAAAGGATTATCATTCATGCCACTTTTCACGAGAAAAATAGGAATGTTTTATAAAATAATTACCCAGAGATCCTTCAACGCTTTTCTTGAATTTACGTTTTCCCATATTTCTGTTTTAGTTCAAATATTATGTCAGATTTCCTAATTTAAAAACATTGGGAGATTGCATGCTTTGTCAACATGTGTTAGGCAATCTATGCGAACAGACGCTTGAAATGGAACATCGTCACAAAAACGCTTACACGAGTTGGTATATAGTGTAAAAACGAACTGCCGGAATGGCTCCGAAAGCAATCCGGAAATGTATTCTTAGAAACTGTAACATTCTGACCAAAGTTTTGAATTAGAGCGATTTTTTCTCGTAGTAGAATTGGTAGTACACGAACATACACTTTTCGTAAGTTTTCTGGGTTTACACGGGGCCATTAACTGTAAATATGATATTGTCTAAATGTACGATATAACTTTTCTGTCTGAAAGCATCATGTTCATTGTTAATTCTTTGGTTTTGTAAAAGGATGAGTAAACAGAACAACTCTAAAATCAAAATATTCAATGTTTGACATTGGTAAACTGACCCCAACATTTATCCATGGAGTATGTCTTCGGCAAATATTGCGTGTTAAAGACATGGCAAATCATCAGATAAACCTATTTTACATTGTCACTAGAAAATCCTCCATTAATGAAACTTTAAACTTGCTTAAATACTTAAACTTTCTTCAATATTGCAGGTGAAGAAAAGATGAGTATTCACAACGTTTGGTCAACTTGTTGACGATCTAATACTGTCAAAGGAATGCCAAACAACAGCAAAAGATGTCATTGGTGAGAAACACATTTTTCTTGAAAAACTATTCATGTACATATGAAATATTGACTATTTGAATGTTACCATAATTAATTCATCAAATATTAAGATAAAGATAATAAATAAATGGCTTTGAACTTGATTTTTCATTGTTTGAACAATGAAGTCAAAGACATTCACATAATCCAGCGGATCTACAGATGGAGTACCTCGTCAAACACATTCACATATTCCAGCAGATCTACAGATGGAGTACCTCGTCAAAGACATCCACATATTCCAGCAGATCTACAGATGGAGTACCTCGTCAAACACATTCACATATTCCAGCAGATCTACAGATGGAGTACCTCGTCAAAGACATTCAGAAACATATTCCAGCGGATCTACAGATGGAGTACCTCGTCAAAGACATTCAGAAACATATGAAACATATGTTCTCAAACAAATCTGCAAGCAACATCGCAATGCGCACAAGAGGTCTTTCATGCCTAAAATCACTATCAGAAAGATACGATTCACAGTCAAATGTTAAAGGAAGGGCAAAAAAACACCAAAAGGGTTCATATTTTGATGACGAACTGGTTCTGGTAAAGGACTTGTAGTAGGTACAGCCCTTCCAGAAACAACCTGAAAGATACCACAATTCATTCTCAAAGATGCCCAAAACAATGTTGGATTACCTAAATGGTGATCACTTTGATGAGATGATCAGGAGTAGGACACATTCATTCATTCATATCTTTATTCCTCCGTAAACGAAGAGTTACATGAACATATAAGAATACAAACAAAAAAAGGTGCAAGGTAATAACAAAACAAAAAAAGGTGAGATAGCATTAAGGAAAGGGAGAACACAAGGCAAAAAAGTAAAAAGGAAATAGAATAGAAATAGTATCATTAATTGTAATCTATATGAATGCACAGGAAAGCATCAGTTTAACTTTGACTATCAACAAACATGTTGAATTGAATCTACTGTATTGCCACTAATTGAAAAGTAAGTATAAACTTACAAATACAGTTATGAGAAAAGACATCAAATAGCTACACTATACAGCGAATGGTATATAGAGCATTTAATTACTGAAAGGTCAATGCAGACACTTTATCTGCGAAACACAAACAATCTTGAACGAATGAATATACGGTATTATCATCACCGAGAGCTAGAATAATGTTCTCATTTGGGCGGCCAAGAATGATATGTGTTTGTTCTTCCCTGTCCGCTTGGTCTAATAGAACATATACACGAACGGGATATATATTCACAACTTTTGTAAAAAAACGTATCTCTAATTGCGACTATATCTATATTTCTACAATCTAAAGTACAATGGGCAACAGCGTCAGACACACATAAATTGCATTTGGCACAGTGTAACTCACAATCAGGGGGAGTAATCCATAATTTGGAGACGCGTTTACAGATACCAGAAAAAGATGGAGAAACTTTGGAAATTGACCACAAAATCGATGGAGAAAATTCCATGTGAATATTTCTGAACCTGCGCAATTCAGGGTTTAATGTCAGACGCTGTTTCCATTGATTACTTTCCTCAAGAAGTAAGACATTTTTAACAATATATTTCCATGTACGTTTGCTTGGAATCCAGGTTGACTCTAAGTAATCATAAACAAACGACTGCAAGTTGTATTTATGAAAAATATTCCATACGTCGAAAATAAAACCTGTTTTCGACTTATATATACCTAAATACATGTGGTATAGACGTAACAAAAACAACTGCTTCGCAGTACATACAGACTTGACATTACACAGAGCAGCAAAAAATCTTAACTTACATTGTTCAATATATACAGATAGAGATACTATACCTAACATTCCCAATGCAATATCTGATCTAGTACGTATTGGAAAATTCTGTATAAGTTTGGTACATAGATGATGGGTAGTCTCTAGTCGCCGCAAATCGGTTAAAGAAAGTGCAAACCAGAGCTCACAACCAAATAAAGCTCTAGAAAGAACAATAGACTTATAAAGTTTTAAATTTGTTAGGGGGTTAATCCCTGTGCCAAGCAAGTTGCACTGAATAAGCGCAAAGGTTTGTCCACGCAACTTATGCACAATTTCGTCCATTTCTGGACGACCAGGACGAAACTTGTCCACGTAAATACCAACATGTGTAGTATTAGAGGACTCTACTACCTCTTTTGGTCCAAGAAACCACTTACGTTTCGTATTGACAAAATCCACTTCTTTTTTCATTAAAAACAATAACAATAGATTTTGAAGCATTATATTCAAATCTCCAATTACAACTATATATATAACAAGTATACATTAAATTGTCAAGATCACGCTTAGATAGTGAAAGAAGAACTATATCGTCTGCTTGAGTAGGACAAGTGACGTTAACGTCTTGAATGAAAAAAAGAAGACTTAGAAGAACATAATTCATTTAACAAATCATTAATGTACACAGAATAAAGCCAAGGAGAGAGAATACTCCCTTGTCGTGTTCCCTGACATATAGGAAACCATTTTGAAATAAAACCTTGATAAAGAACTGCACTGTACATATCATTATATAATGAGACAATGACATTAATAAAATCACGATTAAAACCAAGGGATATAAGTTTGAAAAACAGACCCTTATGCCAAACGCAATCGAAGGCTTTGGCAGCATCCAAAAAACAAGAAAACAATTTACTATTGTTTTCACCACAGTAAACAACTGATTCATGTACAAGATATGACGTCATAGTGCTACTGACATTTTTCTGAAACCCATTTTGTAAAGGGTTAACGTGAAATACGTTTTCACTCACTAGTCTATTTAGAATCAGCTTTTCATATACTTTTAAAATAACAGGTAATAGGGAAATTGCTCGATAACTGTTAGGATCAGATTTTGGCTTATTATGACCTTTATAGAGTGTACAAATAATACCTCTTTTGAGGTCCATTGGAACAAAAAGTAATTTTTTAAAAGCATTAAAAAGATTACATAGACACTGGAAAATACAGTCATCTGCAAAAATAAGATGTTCGTAAACAATTAAGTCAACACCTGCAGCTTTTCCACGAGGGAGATTAACACAAATATTTTTTACTTCGTCAAAAGTAAAATCAATGAACGAAGTGTTATTACGGGATTCATTTTCCATAAAACATTTAAATGAGTTTTCAATTTCCTCTTTAAAAGAACCATTATAATTTACATTAGAAGATTCTGTATACATTTTTGAGAAATAGTATACATTTTTGAGAAATAATCTCCCCAGTGCAGGGCAAGGCTAGGTGGATCTCTTACAATAATGTTTGCAAATTTCATTTCTGCCCCCGAATTACCACACGAGTCACTACGTCGAGATTTAATCATTGACCAAAAAGTTTTTTGATTTAAATCAGCCGCAGATTCTAACTCAATATTCAGGTTCACTAGATGAGACTCTGAAAGCTGTCTATGTTTTAACCTAAATTTTCTTTTTGCTTCCTTATATTGAGCAAACGAAACAGAGTTAGAGTCACGTGGCCGTCCATTTGAAACCCACACACAACGAAGTCTCCACATCTCCTTATGCAATGCCTTCAGTTCACCCTTCCAATAGGGTTTCAGGAATGAGCGGAACTTACGTTTCTTCAGAGAAGACTCCGACGCCGCGTAAAGACAAGAAGCAATATCTCTGGTAAATCTTTCAATATCTTGTTCGGATGCTAAGACGCGTTTGCATATATCAGAATTTACCAAATGTGACTGGAGTGTTTGCCGATATATTTCGGAGTAATCAGAACCATCAGCTGAATTCCATTTAAATGAGGTATGCGGCATTTGTTCATACGATGTTGGAATGTCGACAGGAAAACACATTTCACAAATAATAGTACGATGATTAGATACATCAAGATAATAATCGTTGAGCACTCGGCATTCTTTGATAAGGTCATGTTTACTAGATTCAATGATCAGGTGATCGATCAAGGAAGATGAGCCGTCATCAGAGTGAACATAGGTATGGGTAGGACCATTGCACAACAAGGACGTTGTTACCGCGAAAAGTTGATGACGATTCAAGACTACTTGAAGTTGGTGACCACGGCTGTTCTCATATCCGTTGATTCTGGGACCACTTAAACGTGCATTAAGATCACCCATAATAATAACTGAACCTTCAGAAAGGAACGACGCGCAGAATTCGTTTAATTTTGCATCATATACAGAAAAAGTATCTGCACCATAACGAGATGTCGGAAGATAAACTTGCATTATGAATACCACGCTTGCGTTCAAAGATAATTTCAGTATTGCGATTCGATCATCAGCAGAATCAATTACCGTCACTCGACTTGAAAGATCTTTGCGCCATAATAAAGCGACGCCTCCCTTGCGCCTTCTGTCATGAGCTAAAGGATGAAGTGAAAAGTCAGAGATGACATGACTGGCATAGTCACTATGTATACTCTGAAATAGATGTCTTTGCTCTTCAAGTAACCAATGCTCTGATATGCCACATATGTCGATGTTATGTGAAGTGAGGGCAGTGTTAAGGTGCGAAGCCGCTGACATAATGCCAGTAACATTCCATGACATAAACCGGATCGAAGCCATGACGAATAGAATAACAGATACATAAAGAGTCGTGGGCTTAACTGTCATTATTAACATTGGAGGATTCATCACTTTCACCGTAGTACTGGTTTTTTGAATACCATTTCCTGACTCGTAATCCGTTGGGCCAGAATTTTTCAGATTTTGTTCTCCCGACGTCAGACGAAAGTATGTTGACTTGAGCAGAAACGCTGTGCTTTATCTTACTTTTCATGATGCGAATGAAAGTAGCCGTTACCCCGCGTTCGCTTAGATAAGATTGAATATCATTGAATGTACATGACGCTGACATGCCGCAAAGAAAAAGACGGGTAGTCTTATTTCTCACCACGGCGACGAATCCACTCGAAGAGGGAGGATCTTGAGGTTTGCAAGTGATATGCTTACCAGAAGATGCTGGCGAAGGAGAGACAGGAACAGAATGATCACCATGATGACGAGAAGAGGTCAAAGACTTCTTACTGCTATCCTTGACGATCTAATACTGTCAAAGGAATGCCAAACAACAGCAAAAGATGTCATTGGTGAGAAACACATTTTTCTTGAAAAACTATTCATGTACATATGAAATATTGACTATTTGAATGTTACCATAATTAATTCATCAAATATTAAGATAAAGATAATAAATAAATGGCTTTGAACTTGATTTTTCATTGTTTGAACAATGAAGTCAAAGACATTCACATATTCCAGCGGATCTACAGATGGAGTACCTCGTCAAACACATTCACATATTCCAGCAGATCTACAGATGGTGTACCTCGTCAAAGACATCCACATATTCCAGCGGATCTACAGATGGAAAACCTCGTCAAAGACATCCACATATTCCAGCGGATCTACAGATGGAGTACCTCGTCAAAGACATTCAGAAACATATTCCAGCGGATCTACAGATGGAGTACCTCGTCAAAGACATTCAGAAACATATGAAACATATGTACTCAAACAAATCTGCAAGCAACATCGCAATGCGCACAAGAGGTCTTTCATGCCTAAAATCACTATCAGAAAGATACGATTCACAGTCAAAACAATGTTGGATTACCTAAATGGTGATCACTTTGATGAGATGATCAGGAGTAGGACACATGTAGTTGTTACAGAATTAGGAAATTAAATAAGATAATTTTGTTAATAGTATTGTACATATATTCCAGTGCTCCAGTTAAGATTAAGTATCTAAGGTTAAGATGGATGCACAATAAGATCCCGGGTCGTTTAGATAATTGAAAAAATGAAAATATGCGTACTAAGAAGAAATTATTGCAAAGAAAGTGCAAACCTATACAGTTTTGATAGTTTTAGTCTTTATTGGATCGAATACGGTAAATGTCAGGATCACTTTGTTAGCAGCTAGTATTTGAGGGTAGACTTGCACTGATTGTGCACGTGGCGTCCTGTGTTTGCGAGCGTAATTAACGTCATACTTTTCGAGAGAAATGGCGTAAATTGTGCTTACAAAATAATGACGTCAATATGGGTCTTAATGAGAGACCTTCCAAAAAGAAATAGTGTGTTGTGTGCAAACCAAAGTAGTTTTCTTTTACTTTATTATTCTAATGATTTTGTTATTCATATTAATGTTGAGCATGTGAGTAATGACTATATATATACAGAGGCGTACAGCATGGGGACAGATGTGGAGACATCAGGAGAATAATTCATTTAGGTGAATTTTCCAATCTAATTAAAATTAGACTTGTAATTCCGCTCCACTGCGATACTCTACGTTACGCTCCAATACAAGATCTAACGAAGCCCCGTTCGAGGTCTATCGTAAAGTGCACATATGTCTCTTTAATTTTGTATGTTAAAAGTATTTTCTTTGGCCTCCATATTACAATAATAATCATTTCAAGTTCTCAGTTAAATGGCTCAACTTACCCCGTGTCCGGTGCTACTTGAGCAACCAACCGGGGTAAGTTGAGCCACACACTTTCCGCGTACCAAGGACGACGTACTTATAAGTCTTTGCCGCGAACCTATACAAATATTGTTGACGTTACTAATAAATTAATAAAGGTATTCTAATGATATCTGGATATGTATATATTGATGCACATGTATAGTATTCATAAATCGTTAGCTTATTATTAACCAGTATTTTTTTGCCAGCTTAAGTTTACTTCATATACATATGTACATGTACATGTACCTTGAGTAAGGGTGTGTGTGTGTTTTTTTTAAATGGTCTATGAACATTGTTTTTTTTGTTTTTTTTTGTTTGTCATGATATAACAAAGAAAAATGTTTACAAAAGTGGTTGAATTACAACGTATTACAAATGAGTGGTACGATTGTTCAAATACAATACAGGTACAGTTACAAACATGTGTTGTTTTGACATAGGTCGATTTAGTCACGAATCCAAAACACAACAAATCATTGATAAGCATAGACTAAATATTACTTATTCTTAACTTGAATAGCTTAACTTGCCAGAGGCAAATTGCTTGATCATGTATTTTATACATGTGTCTAGAGTGTCATTGTATGTAAAAGCGTAGCGTACACGTTCACATATACCTGTATATTATTCGTGAAATTTTCAGAGAATCAATTCTTGCATACTTTGCAAAATATCAATATACAGAATATATTTGTTTAAGACTAAATAGAAAAGAAAAACGAAATAATTCAAATACATTTTGTAATATGTAATTGGATAGCAGCGGCACAGGGTGAAGTAGTAGACACTAGTACATTTGTATGACAAGTTCAGAGGTTTCAATTTATCTTTAAATTACCACGCATCTCAAAATAAATCATCATCAGATTCGCAGTTCTGGCAAATGTATACTGATGACCCATCGGTACATTCCTCGTGGGACCACAACTTGCAATTGATGCACTGAATTCAAGACTCGTTCGGCTTACTGTTAGCATAAGACTCTAGACAAACTAAACAGAAGTAATCATCATCGTCACTACTATCCTCTTCAATCACGGCAATGGCCTTCGTTTTCTTTTGTCTCTTTTGCTTTCCTCCTTTGTTTCTTTGTCTTTTACGTCTTGGTGCAGGTTGCTGTTTTTCTTTCTGTTTCTTTTTAAGCGATTCCTCCTCGATAATTTTCAGCTCTGGGGTATCCGTCAGTATGGCACTCCTCTTTTTACGGCCTTTGTGTACACCTTTTCTTGGGGTCGCTTTCGGGAAAGGACGGACTGCTTGCGGATAAAAATTTTTTGAGGACCGACATCAGGAAGATTTGCATTAGGTTGAATGCCATTCGTTGCAGGGGAAGCCACGCTGTATTGTGCATTACCTCCCTCTCCCGATAAAATCAGAAAGATAGTTCCCAATGACGCCCCGTCCTGTGATGGTCGGGGATCCTGGTGAATTTCATCGATTCCACCGTGACTTACTATGTACACCACTACCGAAACATTAAATGCGTTACACAAAGCAGACAGTACGAGGTCTCCTGTTTGCGTGTTGTATGCCTTTCGTTGTATATAACTGTATATTTCTTCTAAAATGTTGCTGTTGTTCATGATGAAGTTACTATAAAAGTTCACATTTTCCTACTAAATTCTTCAATACACATTGTAAGTTTTCTTTTGTATCATTTTCATGTAAACGACTGACAGTTCTGACATAATGAAATTTGATCATTCAGTATCAAACCAACCAAACAATGATGGATTCTTTTGCGGATAAATCAGATTTACTTGTAAATAAATAGTCACGATTTGCATACGACGTCCGCCGTTTAAAAATCACTTTGACGTCATATATAAAGGGACGCAATGTATTAAACAATCGTCATGACGTACTATTCTGTGACCCGAGGTCCCGTGGGGACCGCAATGAACTCCGGGAGAGATTACCCTGATCTGTCGTTGTATTTTCGGAGCGAAGCCTAGCTACCGGAGAGTAGAATAATTACGGCAGGCAATCCAGTCTACATAGAGACATGTACAGTATACTTCTACTCGTTCAACCAGACTCTTGTTGGCTTCGCATATTACCCCAATATCAAGCTTTTGGCTGAACGAGACAAAAGTATGCATGTAGATTGGCCGCCATTATATTTATTGCCGATATGTCCGAACCAACATCTAGAGTAAAGGAAATAAGTCAGCACCATTTCGAGCGGTTCTTAGATGTGCACCGAAGTACCCCAGTGCATCCTCGAAAGGGGGCATACTGCGGATAAGGAATGTACGTTAAAAAAAGAAGATTGTGAAAGGCATTGTACACTCAAAGAACAACTGAGGAAAACGACGATGGCAGCAACAAATGATGTTAGGCAGAGAGCTATTCATTTTCCGTCTCATAATCTTGTACAAACATACTTCAAACTTCTGCCTGACATAACGAGAACTTGAAACAAACACTGTCACACAGATCACCTTTGTTGTATTCTAACAATCATATTATGTGTTCTCTGTTTACACCTTTAAACTCATCCTCGACACTCCAGGGCTTCCGATCACTTACGATCTCTAGAGATCGTAAGTGATCGGAAGCCCTGGAGTGGCGAGGATGCTTTAAACTGGACAATGAGGACAATGACTATCTACCTGTTTTACTTTAGTTTCAACTTTTTATTTTTTAGCGGAGATTATTCTAATGTTTGGACTTTGGATTTACATAAGTGTATTAGCACCGTGTCCAACCGTACTTTGGAGATTGCGGTTGAAGTAACGCAGAGTTTGCGGTTATGAGCCGGAAAACGAAGGTAAGTCGGAAGAGAAAATGTCATATTTCTCATCAGAAAGCTTTTTTCAGAAATCTGAAGTGTGCACGGAGTACAGAGATGATATATCCAAAATCGGGAAGCGGTAACCTGTTTCTGCATGGCCCCAGTATTTCAAACACCTACGTACAGTGCATAATTTTTGCCACTTTTCGCCAATTGTCAAGTTCATGATCTCATGCTGCTTTACAAATCGAGTCTAGACCAATATCAACTGATTATATTATAATTTCGAACCCTTGTAAACAGCCTCTCAAAAGGTTTTCTAAATCTAATACCGGATGATTGAGAGATACGATTTTGAAAATGTGTCGGTAAAAGTAACGTCATTATTGCGGTTGACATAAAGTAGTTTTTCGTGGTTGCGGAAAATGTAAAGTAAAAAAGTAACGTCATTGATTGTTGCGGTTGGGATAAAGTAGGTTTTATGAGTGCGGATTGTCAGGTGAGTCCTAAAATGGACGAAATGATACCATCTGGAGCAGCTTATCCCCCTTTTCGACTTACTGCATCGATTACTAAATTATTTATAATTAGGTGCCAGTCAACTGTGTATCTTTTTTACATCGTTTTTTAGCAATTATTCAAGTGTTGTTAAGGTATGTTGACGTTGATTCAAATGTTTTTTTAAATTTTTATTTATATTTCATTGCAGAGACTATGGCGGATACATCTAAAGTAGGACCGGTACACCATGAAGAAATGGTACAGGAGGCAAACTACGCCTGTGACGTGTGTAATAAACAGTTCAGATATAAACAGAGCCTTTACAGGCACCTTAAAGCACATGACGGTACAAGAATGGAGGGCTATAAATGTTCTACTTGTGGCAAAACGTTTGCAGCAAATAGATATCTAGTTGATCACATAAAAAGAACGCACAAGGCTGTGGCACAGGTATGTCAACACTGTGGGAAAAGCTGCAGCTCCAAAGCGACCCTTGGAAACCACATCAGGATTTCTCACGGTGGAAAGGGGGGTGTGAAGTGCGAGCTATGCGATAAAACCTACCAGACACGCTTCAATATAGGGAGGCACCAACAGAGTCACTTCATATCATCAGACACCCGTGCACGCAAGGCCGCATCAGAGAAAAAACAACACCACGAGTGTACTGAATGTGGAAAGAAGTTTATTGCTAAACGTTACCTCAGCACTCATGTAAAACATGTACATGTAAACCCAAAACAATTATCCTGCCCAAAATGCCATAAGACATTTTCCTACAGAAGGAGTCTTAAGAATCACGCGAAAAATTGTACTGAGAAATAAGGACAGAAAATTAAAAAAAAAAAAAAAGTCTACTATACAATTACGATGAATCATTTTCAATGTTATGGACTATTACATGATCAGGGTAGTGATCTGATAAAGGTAAAATTACAGAATATGAAGCATCCTTGATTTTTTGTTAAAGTAACCCGCGCTGTGGGTCACTTTAATCAATTCACGGAATGAATTGCTTATTGGTACGTGTAAATTTAATATACGTTCCTTCCTAATCACATGTTTATTAATCATAAAACAGTTTCAGTTCATGATTTTGAAAAAATCGTTGCACACAAAACTTTATGTTGACACAGAAAAGTATTATATTATAGTATCATTACAATTAATCATGATAATAAAAATATAAACATGTTACAAAATTGGATAAGTTCTTGTCAATGACATGTAAATGTATCGAGCTATATACATTTTTTTCATTTTGAAAATTACCTTCAATGTACACTTTCCGAAATTATGTAAGGCTATTGTTCGCATTTATTACTTGAATTATCTTTTTTATTCGACTAGAGAGTGTTCTCCAATTACTATTTTGTTAGTTTTCTTGAGAAATTCTGACAATTGTTATATAGAAACAACAATTTGTTTTTATATGACCCATTCGCCGTCTCACGAAGTTGTGATATGGGGGTGTCAGTTGTCAGGTTATGAACAGTCTCCGTCGTCTCATCATATATTATGCTGACACCCGTATCTTGTTGATTCATAGACCGGTATATAAGCAATATTAATATAAATACATTCAATTTTGTGAAAATAGAATGATCATAATAATGTACTGTTCCTATGATAAGCCTATGTCAACAGAAGAAAAGAATCATGATCGCAAACCTATGGCAGTATGTTTTTGAACAAGTGTTTTTTGTCACAATTCGTTCCCATGCCTTACATGGCTTTGAGCATTTTTCATCACTTTCAATCAATATAATTTTATGACTCGCAGGAAAAGAATTTCCGTTTGTTTCATTTTCTATGATTCGATTTCTGATTTTTATGATTTTAAGAATTTTTAAGAATCAAACAAATCTCATCATGTGTTCACAATTTTGATCTCATTAATTGCATGTTCTATTTGTTATATAATTGTTTTGCAGGCAGCATTATAAGGTGTATACAATTGTTGAAATGTTTATAATTAAACGATGTTTTTTACAATCGAATGCGTCCTTTGTCCTCTGTTCTCTGTGTAATCTTGTTAACTACACTACGAATTATCCTATTTTACCCGTTTACGTCTCTCATACAATTACAGTCGTCTTTTATCTAGATATTACGACGTTATCGTTGTGACCACTGTCGATTGGTGACTGCACGACAGGTGCCACATGTGGGGCAGGAGATGCTCACTCGTCGCGAACACCTGATCTCACTCCTGGGCTGCCGGGGGTCGTGTTGTCTCCTTTTTGTTTCATGTTTTTGTCAGTATCCGGATATTGAGTATGTTTGCGGTTTTTATGTCGATTCACGGGGGACTCCCTGCTGCATGGGGTATTATCTACCGCAAGTTGTCTCCTCGTGGATTTTGTGATCGTAAGGTGTTGAATTGGGTGGGGTTGTTTGAATGTTGGTACAATTCTTGTCCTTTTCGTTTTGTATCTGTTGGTCGTGATCATTCTATTGCGTGATCAATGCCAAGCCGTTTGGTACTCAAAATCATGGATTCGTCAGTCTTATGATATTGTCTGACAGAACGTGCTCCACGTGATGGTTCCATAGGTCCGGAAACGAGTCCAAACTTTATTTTTCGTCTCGTCAGCTTTTTCCGTTCTGCGGTGTCGAATTCGTTGTCTCTGTAATTAGAAGAATTAGACGACTTTAGATAACTACAATTAAGCAAAGGACATTTGCCGACTTCACAGAGATTGAGCTAGCGTTTGAGATACAATTTACAAGAATCAGTGAAGCAGAACTCGGGAAAAATCTCCCCTGCCGGCACATAACGTTGAAACAACGTCGATACAACGTTATAACGCTGTCACAACGTTGTATTAACGTTGTGAGAACGTTTGTGCCAGCTGGGTCACTATATGTTTTTTTATATTTTGTATCTCAAACTCAAACTCTATCTCAATCTCTGTGGAATCAGGAAATGTCCAATACTGGAACAATTGCAACAATGCTCACAACGACTTCCAACTACATGTACCATACGTTTAACAGTCCTACCTTGGCGTCAATAGTTCGGTTGATGGCATGTATTCTGCAGTGTCAGAATCCTGGTGAGATGCCTCAGCCACATGCTCCGGATACACGCCAGACACTCGGGAAGTCCTCATGCTGAATCCTCTACAACAACACATTTTACACAATGTTTAATGAGATGGCACAGTTTTGTCTACGAAGTTCAGTTCACATCAACAATGTTTTGGATCTCCAGCATTACTGAAGAGTATTATTTCCTTTATGATGCAATTAAAACAATATATATATCCTCAACTGTATCCTAATACTTAAAATTGTGGGCCCTTAAAATACACTCGTATGCATCTTTTTGTATTTGTACATCCGTTTGTGCATAACACAAAGATAGGGTCGATTTGAAGAATATGTAAAGAATAAGTACTCATGAATATCAGTATGAATACAGACGACATGAAAATGTTATTGATAAAGTGCAGACCAGTCTTAATTACTTTAACAACTGTTTTACACTTCTCACCTTTCTGGGTTAATCTTGCATGTAAGAACTTCAACCACGCTCGATATCAGGGGAGGGATATCTCTAGCCTTGATGGCAACTTGAGGAGTTGGCGACATTCCCTGGAGGACTCCGACAGTTGTCTCCGCAGCTAAGCTACCAACAGATCTAATATTATATGAATTCGATATTTGGTAGAGTTGAATTTTCGAGTCGATATCCATGAGCATACCCTCGAATGTAACAACTTGGATTCCGTTGAAGTAGCGGCCACGTGGCGGGAAAGCTGCGAAGTCCACGTCCGTAAGCATATATTTTCGCATTGCCAACAGATGTCGAACACGGTCCACGGCTGGAATACCTGGCTCATCACTTGCATCATACCAATTTCTGATAATTCGTGTCAGTTCAGCAGCCTCAACATATCCATTTGAAGTCATCCATTCCTCGACCTCCTCACAAAAGTTAGTTCGTGCATTGGGTACATTTTGTTTGTCTATAAGATCATCCACGTGTGGTACACTAAGTTTAGTCTCGTTAGATCTTCGATTTAGATTTCGCATACTCTTTCCAAGCTTCAGGTGACACTCCACATAATCCTGTTGTACACGTACGCACTCGCATGTGCGTTAAATTATGTGAACAGTCTATTCCCTTACATAGTAACTTTCCATTCTCTCTTTTCTCCGGATAAGAAAACCAAAACTGAATCGTCTCGTCCAACCCACTTACACCAATTGGAGACGGAAATGGCATTCGAGTTTGCCATTCTTTAAGGTCATCTGGAAAAACATGTCTGGCGTAAGCTGCTGACAGCGCTGCTTTTGGGTATGATTTCGCAGATATTGCGTCAATTGACAGTTTTCTTAGTGATGACGGATTCCATCTTTTGACACGGATGTATTTTTCGATGTTTGGCATTTCCGCGAAACCAAGAACACCGAGTATAAAGTCACATTTTGTATCCTTCACCCAATTGGTCTTGAAGACCCTTATTTCTAAGGGAAGTTTTTGTTTGACGTTGTCGTACACGACATTCAAATCCTTGTGTCGCATCTGCCGTATGATTTTCTCCGTTAGATTGCAATGAACATTTTCCCATTTCTTTGCCGTGTTCGGGTCGTTTTTCAATGCGTCCAAAATATCACTAATGTTGCATGGCTCTACGATTAACTTGTCATCACAATCCATGCTTTCCGGATTCATATTGTCTGTCGTGGATGTAGATGTGCTTGCTTCAGTGTCATCCGGATTTGAGTTGTTTTCAAGATTTTCATAATCCACTATGTCCTCCGCTTCCATAGTTATGTCCTCGACCACAGGGCTATTCCTTTCAACATTATTTGGAGACGAGGCGGTCAAGTTGTCCTGATGTAAACAACGTTCTAAGGCCAATGACTCTAAAGAATCAAAACCCAGTTCCTCGAAAATATCTTCCGGTTCTTCTTGTGGTAGGGTAGGGTCCTGCGCCATGACTTCCCTTGAAACGTCACTTAAGACCTCTAACATCTCTGGCTCATTGTCAGAATTCAAGATGGTGTCCACAACTTGATCAGGCAACCATGCTGTCTGGAGCTCTACTCTGGAAGTTTCCTCAGTTGCCGTAGATTCGACCTCTTTCCCCTTTTTCCTCTTTGTTTTTTTCTTCCACACCTCCGGGTCATTGCAAGTCGAAATAGAGAATAGCGACGCGTCCTTCAGCTCTACTGTTGCTTTGTCACCATCAAAATCTATTCTTGTCGCATCGAGGAGCTGACCCGAATTAGACATGTGATGGACCTCCTCAATCTTCTTGACGAGTGCTTGTTTCGGATTCTTTAAGACCCGCTTCCATGTGTCTTTTTGTAGTTGATACACCGTGAGAGGCTGACCACCCTTGTCCCTTGCCATCAGCTGTATCCACTGTCCATCCGTGTAAAATGTGAGAATATCCAACCCATTCTGGTCACATTGATCCAGCACTTCTTCTGTCGCATTCCTCATCTCGGTTGCTGTGAGGCGATAGTCTTTCAATCCATAAGCTATAGGTAGTGTACAAGGTAGTTCTTTCCGCGAGTTACGATCTTTGTCGGTTAGCACCCACACCATTATCTCGGAAGCCTTCTTCCGCAACAGATTGTATCCTGTTTGGACAACATTCAAAGCTTTGGCTGTCACCTCGGCCAGATCACGGACAGGAGGGGAAATATTGGAGTCGTTATTCGTCCATGAATGTAGAAAGGGGGATCCCGCTTCAGAGCTACACAATCCTGAGCTGATCATTCTGCATGACTGTACTTCACACAGGAACTCAACATTTGTTTTGGTGAATTCTGTGATCCGTGACCGGAGCTCGTTCATCATCGGATTCGTCTTTGTCTGTTTTTGGGGGTCTTCAACATCATAAAGCCTCACTACTTCATCCCATGCCATATCCCAAAGTTCTGCGCTAAAACGTACTTTGAAGAATGTTGTACTTTTCTCAGAGTACGAGATGAACAGCAGGAGATCTACCTCAAGAACCTTCATCTCTGCTAAGCACTGCATTACGTAGTAATCCGGTAGTGTGTAGTGTACCGGAAGCTGTGTTCCTGATGGGAACGGACATTTGATTTCGATGGCCGCCACAGTTTTACCGATACCGTTGGGACTGGAAGGATCATTCTGTCGTACACTCCCGTCAGGTGAAACAACGCCTAATACGTCCCTGGAGTTACCGCAGATCACATAGCATCCTTCCTCCACGTAAGTACAATTTGGAAAATAAGAAGGCATTATTTTCCCAACAAGAGTCGCAATAGCGTCGATCTCGTGCTGTGTTCCGTGATCAAATTTCTTTTGAAGTTCCGGTTCAATCACAGTGTTTGTTTCCTTCTGCTTGACATAAACATCAAAATGCTGCTTTTGAAGTTTCAAATTTCTAAGCCCAAGAGCGTCATGTAGGGAGCTTCCTGTTACTCTGGCTTTCTTGCGAAGTAAGAACCACGGTTCTGTTCTCTGTTTCAGGATTCGCGGATCCAGAGACTCGTGCTCCTGGTCATCATCCCACAAGGTTAACATGTTAGACTGGAAAGATTGATCCACTTCTCTTGCTGCTGTGAACAGGACACGTGTATCATTCAGCTGACTGGCAATCTCCAATAATTCATTTACGAGTCCGAGTGTTTCATTGAGGAATTCGTTCAGCTGATGCAACGACGCATGGAACATACTTATTACCCTCTGGTATTTCGAAGTTCTCAAGTCAGGTCCAGCCATTTTCTTGAATTTCTCTAGGCCAAACGTTTGTCGGAATGTAAGTTCCCGTGCATCCTTCATGCGCGATCCAGCAATTGTTACTACTCCGTGTAATTTGAAAACGGAACTGTCTCCGTCATCACATGGTAGCTTCCCTATCTGTACCTTCTGATTTTCTAGAAGTTCTTGTCTCTCTTTTAATGTAGGATGTTGCTCGTGGCCAAACATGTCTACATCCCCTCCTTTAGTGTCAACTCCAGATGTCACCTTTTTCCCGTCTGCACAAAGCATGTATTGGCGACTTCCCAGCTGCTTCAATGATTTGAGAATTGGCAGGATGACCCCCGGCTGTGTAGTTTTCGGAATGTCGACGTGACTCACATCAAACGACTCGAGAGTGTTTACACTAGGAACCGCAAAGTTAATATCTGCGTCGACTGGATTCAAGTCCCCAGATGATATATCACCAGTCACTTGGCCTAAGTGTTTTGCACCACCCATAAAATACAGAAATTTAGCATGAAACAGTCGATATCCAAGTTTCCAAAAACGTTTCGTAGTATCTGAATAACGCATTTGTGAAGAACATTTTCCAGCGTAGAACTGTGCAGTTTCCAAGAGAAGTAGAAAGCATATGTTGTCCAATGGGAATTTGCCTTGATCAATCACCTCTAGAAATTTCAAAAAGTTTTGTTGTAGACCCTTTTCTGCAAGTTTCTTCAATACGGAACGGAACAGGGCAACATCACCCGGAATGTCAGCATGAGATCTTTTTTCAAATGACGAGCCAGGTGTAATTCGTTTTAAAGGAGAATGTATCCTTGACCTTTTTGGAGTTGATCCTTTCAGAGGAGTTACAATTCGTTTCCACGATTTGACCGACGGGGATAGGAACGTACACGTTTTAGCTGTCGATTGAATGAATGCCTGTGACGCAGGTTTGCGATGCCGTACTTTAGGTTTGTTCAACCACAGGCTACTTTTTCGCTTAACCATTCCTGGAAAGAAACAAAATTACTCTCAGTATCGGTTCCTTTTTTCGATGCCAACTACTGTGTGTCCCATTTATCTCGGAACAGCCGTTTTCGGCAATATTTTGAAAAATAATCATCATATTTTGATGTTTTATACACTGTTATGTAGCATTCCATTCGTCGTCATAGCGTTCCAAGTTTCATTGATATCGGTTGAGAAACGGAAAATTTTCCTTCTTAGACACTAGTAAAATTATTGGCATTTTGGCGTCTCTTTTTACTTCAATTCAATTTTAATTTTATTGTATTGCGCTTTTGTAATTACACAAGTAATTTGATGGCAAATAACAAGACAGTAACAACAACAAAATCACACATTAATGACATATTGACATATACATAATATCCGAATCACTTTATATAGCGAGCAAGGCTGCTCTCCTCAGTTCTATTTTTTTTATTTACTTTTATTTATTTACTGTGTT
Source organism: Argopecten irradians (assembly GCF_041381155.1). Lineage (NCBI taxonomy): Eukaryota > Metazoa > Mollusca > Bivalvia > Pectinida > Pectinidae > Argopecten > Argopecten irradians. The sequence goes on from NC_091139.1 coordinate 45,062,137, forward strand.
ATCAATCGCCTGTAGCAGTAGGCGTCTCTGTAGCGGCTACTAGAGCCTACTCTTATTACGAAGACTACAGAGTAACACAATGCATATCATGTATTTTTATAACGGGTACGTGTGTACGTGGGGTGAAAAATGCTTCATGATCTTCATAATAATTTTATATAATTTTCCTGTTTGTTGCTACACAGTTTTATAATAACAAATGAAGAGTTAAAGCTGACATACCATTCTTACATATACATACCAATGCTAATATTAAAACTGATCAATACGGAACGGAAACTTAATTGATTGTCTGAGTGATAATAACATTAAACGCAAACATCTCCGAAACACTCTGAGGTCATGGAAAATGGCAAATATCATCCGCCCCATTATAGCTATTGAATGACCAAAAACCGCAACCCCCATTTTTTACTTTATGCAACCGCAACCTCATCCTTCAAAAATTTAATTCAGTATTTCATGAATGATATATCATCAAAACTATGCTGGGAGAAATACCATATATATCATCCACTGTAGAAATCCATATATCATTTAAACACTGCTGGGAGAAAATACCATATTATCATCATAGAAATACATCAATAAAACACTTTGGGAAAAACCATAAATATCATCAAACACTATTTTCGAGAAATATACATAACTATATCATCAAACACTATGCTGGGAGATATACCATATATATCACAAACAAATATGTTAGAAATACCATATTATATCATCAAACACTATGCTGGGAGAAATACCATATATATAATCATTTGAAACATCAACTGCTGGAGATATCATATTTCAACTGCTGGAGAAACCATAATCATTGACACTGCTGGGAAAAAAACATATATATCATCAAAAATACACTTCACAGTGCTGGGAGAAATACCATATTATAATCAAACACTATGCTGGGAGAAATACCATATATATCATCAAACACTATGCTGGGAGAAATACATATATATCATCAAACACAATGCTCCGTAAAACCATTTATATCATCAAACACTATGCTGGGAGAAATACCATTATACTATCATCAAACAAGTATATGCTGGGAGAAATACCATATATATTCATCAAACACTATGCTGGGAGAAATACCATATATAATCACTAACATAAAATATCATCAAACACTTGGGAAAATACCAAATTATATCATCAAAACTATGCTGGGAGAAAATACCATATATATCATCAAACACTATGCTGGGAGTTACCATATATATAAACAATATAAAATACCATTTTCATCAAACACTATGCTGGGAGAAATACCATATATATCATCATCAATGATCTGTGGAACAATACCATAATATAAACACATTAATAAAATAATAATGCTAAACATGTGAAAATTACCATATATATCATTAAACACTATGCTGGGAGAAATACCATTATATTATAATCAAACACTGAAACTGGGAGAAATACATATAAATCATCCATATTTTGGGAGAAATCATCAAACACTCAAAATATATGCAATAAATACCATATATATTCATCAAACACTATGCTGGGAACAAATACCATATATATCATCAAACACCATAAGAAATACCATATATATCATCAAAACTATGCTGGGAGAATACCATATATATCATCAAACACTATGCTGGGAGAAATACCATATATATATCATCAAACACATATGGGAGAATACATTTTAAGAATATACCATATATATCATCAAACACTATGCTGGGAGAAATACCATAAATATTCATCAAACACTATGCTGGGACATAATACCATATATTATCATTGACAATACTTTGCTACCATAATAGATCATAAACATATAATATAATATTATAGCTGGGAGAAATACCATTTATATCAATCAAACACTATGCTGGAGAAATACCATATATATCATCAAACACTATGCTGGGAGAAATACCATATATATCATCAAACACTGATGGGATTTAATACCATATTTATCATCAAACACTATTTGGGAGAAATACCATATATATCATCAAACACACTGCTGGGAGAAATAATTATATCGTGCTGGGAGAAATACCATATATATCATCATATAACACTATGCGGAGAAAAATATACTATATATAACATCAAACACTAAGCTGGGAGAAATACCATATATATCATCAAACACATGCTGGGAGAAAAATACCATATATAT